>NC_068295.1:37538145-38158770 GCF_025860055.1 Xyrauchen texanus
ATATCATTTTATCATTCTGTCATTTTATCTATCTATCTATCTATCTATCTATCTATCTATCTATCTATCTATCTATCTATCTATCTATCTATCTATCTATCTGTCTGTATGTCTGTCTGTATATCATTTTATCATTCTGTCATTTTATCTATCTATCTATCTATCTATCTATCTATCTATCTATCTGTCTGTCTGTCTGTCTGTCTGTCTGTCTATCTATCTATCTATCTATCTGTCTGTCTGTCTGTCTGTATATCATTTTATCATTCTGTCATTTTATCTATCTATCTATCTATCTATCTATCTATCTATCTATCTATCTATCTATCTATCTATCTATCTATCTATCTGTCTGTATATCATTTTATCATTCTGTCATTTTATCTATCTATCTATCTATCTATCTATCTATCTATCTATCTATCTATCTGTCTGTCTGTCTGTCTGTCTGTCTGTCTATCTATCTATCGGTCTGTATGTCTGTCTGTATATCATTTTATCATTCTGTCATTTTATCTATCTATCTATCTATCTATCTATCTATCTATCTATCTGTCTGTCTGTCTGTCTGTCTGTCTGTCTATCTATCTATCTATCTATCTATCTATCTGTCTGTCTGTCTATCTATCTATCTATCGGTCTGTATGTCTGTCTGTCTGTATATCATTTTATCATTCTGTCATTTTATCTATCTATCTATCTATCTATCTATCTATCTATCTGTCTGTCTGTCTGTCTGTCTGTCTGTCTGTCTGTCTGTCTGTCTGTCTGTCTGTCTGTCTGTCTGTCTGTCTATCTATCTGTCTGTCTGTCTGTCTGTCTGTCTGTCTGTCTATCTATCTATCTATCTATCTATCTATTCTTTGAAATGCAATTCAGCCAATTCTTCTTTCTGTCCAATTCAAATTCAGCATCCTGTGGGGAGTTGCCATTTCAATAAAAATTCCAAATCATGAATCGAAAGGCAATTCTTGAAAGGTGAAGTGTGTGATTCTGCGCCGCCAAACGGAATTGCAAAAATTAAAAATGGCAGTTGCTGATCAACTGCCATTGATCAGCAAACAGAGCAATGATTCAACAGTGACTTGAAGCCACAGTGTTTACACTTTTCAGGAAAATTAACCTACAAATTGCTTGCTAATATTTGCTTCTCCGTTATAACTTGATATACAAGAGAGATATATTCATGCAGAAAACATTTACACACTTCACCTTTAAATTCTGAATTTTGCCCAGTCCTGCTCAACAGTAAATCTAACACTTCATTCTGTGTCCTGATTGTAGGGACACTCCCAACAGCCATAGAACAGCATAAATTCCAGGACAGAAAGAAGCGCTGGATTAAGTTTCCTTTAGAGCTCGAGGTCCTTGGTTTAGTAGTCTACATTTTTGGCCTGAAAGCGAGACAGACAGTGAGTGAAAGACGAGCTGTGAGGCTTCCCCAGTGCATGCCCCCCTCCTCCACCCGGGGCGGCAGTAAATCAGGATGGCAGTTAGCTAGGAAGCAGCTGCTAATGATAGTTTTACTGTGGAGAACAGGAAGAAATCTCCTGACCCCGCCTGCTACTCCTGCTCTCCTGTGACTGTGACAAAATGACAGAGAGTGTACAAAAGCCAAGAGGAGGTACAGTCTGCTCAGAAATCGCCACAGGAAACCTGCCTGCTATCACATCCACCATCTTCAGAAAACAAAGGCCCATCTCTTCCACCACAGTCTTGGCGGGGTAAAAATATAACAAGGCCTTTTTAGGGACACTTACATACACTCAAACAAAACCCACAGACATGCAAGCGGAAAGGAAGGGAAGAGGAAGGGAAGAGGAAGTTACTAAACATTACTTACAAAATATACATGTCTTTAGTGAACATATAGCTTAAAACAACATACACTACAAATAAGTTAGGGTGAATCTCACTTAACCTCTCAAGAACAGTTACAGTTGTGTTACAGTATCCCAGGAAAAATGACTGTATTACAGAAATGAGAACTACCATTGTAAATAATGGGAATTACAAACAAACTTGAAAAGAAAATGCCTGGATACATTACGGTAAGGAGAAAATGGAGTGATTGTACTAAATCTTAAGTTTATTAAAACTAAGCTTAAATTCTTTATGCAAAATATAATTGTTTTACTTTTAATTTTGGATTTAAATACAACCCGCACATGTTTTCGTGACATTCCGCATTTGTAAGTTAATATGAGGTGGATGATTGATGCACAAATGAAAAGGAATTAAATCATTCTCACTTACTGTGAATACATCGTCATCTCCAAGTTCAGCCTCATTCTGGAGCGTTGAAGAGGAAGTTGTAGAGCCTAATATAAAGCACACAGAAACAGGAGACGTAAATCGACAGACCTTCACAGATCCTGATGATTAGTGCTGCTTTTTGAGACTGGTCACATAATCCTCGAGCCCGATCTTCCAAAGAGTATCACTGAGACCTGACTTCATTACATTCACACTGTAAATATACAACCTATCTACCCTTCTATACCATAAGTTATAGTTCATTCACAGCCCTACAGCTCACTTTAAATTGTGGGCCACCAGAGCAGCGTACTTGTATGGAAGAATGTGTGTTTGTCTTTCAAAAAAGACTCATTAAAATTGTATTAACTCCAGCAATTTAATTATCTTCTATCCTTAATGGGTTTATGTTTAAAGCATTTTGTTTTCTCATTCATTGAATTGTATTTTATGAACTCATTTTATTTTTACTGTACACATGTGATATGTTTTTGTTAATGCTGTCAGTGGATAAAAACATTTTTGCGCGATTAATCGCATAATTGTTCGTCGTTAATCGCGATTAATCGCAAATTTTGAAAGTGCTGAAATTTGACTGTATGTATACTTATTTTCCTGTCAAAATGAATTTATTTCCTTCTTAGGAAAGAAAACAAAACAAGTTGTAACAATATAATGCTTTTCTTTTACATTTTCAAAACAAAGCCTTCCACAGTATAAAGATAGAAATGCACTAAAATAACACCAATTCAAGTATCACTAATCGGTTCCCAAAGTCTAAGTGGGAGTTTGACTAATTGAAAGAAATAGTCCCCACATAGGTTGCATGTTCATTGTAATGGACATTAAATCTCTTAAAACTATCATCGTCCACAATATTAATCAGTTGACAGACTATGGCTATCTGCTTTGTTACAGCAATCGTGAACTCATCAAAAGAATTGCAGTCAAAAACACCATATTTGGTTTGGTAGCTGCAATCAGTAACTGATTTGATTTGAGATTGAAAAACAACTATAATGTTGTTCTTTTTAGTGCACAAAGTAATCATATGGTTTCAGAACATTGGAATATAGTGGATGAGTCGTATCGACTACTTTTTGTGAAGAGTTTTGAAATGTTTTCTTTTCGTGTTCCATAGAAGACAAAAGTCATACGTGTTTGGAGTGTCATTTGGGTGATAAAAAAGGATGGAACTATTCCTTCAATCCTCAATAAAGAAATTTAGGCCAAATCTAAGGTGGTGTTTATAAAAGTCCTCACCCTCTGTTATGTCCTCCATGGCTTTCCGCACACCTCTGTCAAAGGCACGGGCATCAGCGGGGCTATGGAACGTCAGGCCACATTTTTTGTTGTCAACTTTCCAGTGGTGAAATGTGGGTGTGGCCTTGGTGTAGATCAGATTCTTCCTCACGAAACATTCCAAGATCACCTGCCAGCAAAAACAAGAAAGACATTTTAGAGCCAGAGCTCAAAGTCTGCAGTAGCTCTGGCAGAGGTCACTGCCAGGGAAGTCTTATGCATCACATTACAAATGGATTTGTAATCAGATTTGTCTTGGAAAAGATTGCAGTATGCAAAACTCCTCAGGATGTAAATCAGCCCTTGGAGAGGAAGACTATGAATCCTGGTACCACACCTGCTTGTCTTTGAGACGCTCGCCATGGATGAGGAAGTCACTTCGGTCGGTCAGTTCAGCAGGCATCTTACAGACACCCACTCTGCTGAGGCCCCCACCTTCCTGTGCCAGCCAACCTCCACTGGAGTCATCTCGGGTCATGACCACCGCTTTGACACTCACAATGTAACTTTCACTGAGAGAGAGGGAGAGAGAAAGAGAGATGGATTGAGACTGGGGCAAACTTAAAATTAGGGCTGGGCGATATTCTTGTTATATTTGTAATTATTTTGCTTCCAAAATAAAATTAAGCAACATTGTGCATATCACTTAAACATAAGACAGATTTGAATCTACTGGGCAACCTGTTTGGTATTATGGTTCCCACTGCTTGAAAAAAAAATGTTTTAGAGGAAATGCATAAATACCAGAATATATATAATAATATATTTTTTTGCACAGAATTTATTTTTAGCCAATTCACCCAACCCTACTCCAAATACATTGGTATATTTCTCATTCATCTGTGCCTTAATGAAATGATGTCATCCATAGCAGTAACAAAACTCAGTGTAAATGTTACACATGGCCAGATGACAAAAAAGTGAAAAGAAAATACATTTAAAGCCTTCCCTTTAGGCATTAGCATTAGTCTAAGGCCCGAGTCAGGTTTACTTTCAAATGAACTCAACTTGACAATGCAAACTGCTGAGCGAGTCTTGTCCACAGTTCTTTCCCTGTAATGCTGTGAAAGCCAGAAGTCAGCCTTATATGGTAACCTGAGACGGCATCTTCAATAATTAACCAGAGAAAGAGAGAGAGAAAAAGAGAGCGGAAGGGTAAGGAAGAGAGGGCATGTCTCAAGACCAGAGAGTGACTAAATCAATACACTGTGACAAAGGAAGGAAAGGGCCTCATGTACGTGTGAACACACATACACACACACACAAACTCACAAGGCACATTAAGACTTCAATCTTTTGGCTCACAAACAACCCATAGGAAAGAAAAAAGCAAATGAGATCTCCAATTGTTTTCCCTAAAATGTAATGAGATTAAATAGAGAATAAAAAGAAAATTTAGCTCTAGAAAAGTTCAGCCTAAAATGCAAATTTTGTCATCACTTACCCTCATGTTGTACCAATTCTGTATTATTTACTTTTTTCCATGAAAAAAGGAAATGTTTAAATATTTAATGTTTATGCAGCTCTTGTTCAAAGCAGTCCAAAGAAAAAGTGGTTTTGTTTTAACTATCAAGCTCCAATAAGGAAAAAAAAAATATTGATATAAAATAGTAATATAATAATTTACAACAGTCATTCGATGGCTTTACGAAGCCATACAGTAGCTTTATGATAGCCATGGTAGCTTTCGAAGCCATACGATAGCTTTATGATAGCCATACGATAGCTTAACGACAGTCATACCATAACTTTACGACAGTCATACCATAACTTTACGACAGTCATACGATAACTTTACGACAGTCATACCATAACTTTACGACAGTCATACGATAGCTTCACGACAGTCATACCATAACTTTACGACAGTCATACGATAGCTTCACGACAGTCATACCGTAACTTTACGACAGTCATACGATAACTTTACGACAGTCATACGATAACTTTACGATAGCCATACGATAGCTTCACGACAGTCATACCATAACTTTACGACAGTCATACGATAGCTTCACGACAGTCATACCATAACTTTACGACAGTCATACGATAGCTTCACGACAGTCATACCGTAACTTTACGACAGTCATACGGTAGCTTTACGAAGCCATACATCAGCTTTATGACAGTCATAAGATAGCTTTACTACAGTTATACGATAGATTTACGACAGTCATACGATAGCTTTATGAAGCCATATGAAAGCTTTACAAAAATCCTACGACAGCTTTATGAAAGTCATATGATAGCTTTACAGAGCTATACGATACCTTTATAACAATCGTACGACAGCTTTATGATAGCTATACGATAGCTTTACGAAAGTCATGTGATAGCTTTACAATAGTCATACGATAGCTTTATGAAAGTCATGTGATAGCTTTACGGTAGCCAAATTATAGCTTTACGAAAGTCATATGAAAGCTTTACGAAGCTATACAATAGCTTTACAACAATCATATAACAGCTTTATGATAGCCATACAATAGCTTTATAAAAGTCATGTGATAGCTTTACAATAGTCATACGATAGCTTTATGATAGCATCATGATAGCTTTATGAAATTATGCAATAGCTTTATGATAGCCATATGGCACATAAGAACAAACAGTGTTTAGCATTGTATGGCTTTATGAAATCATGCAATAGCTTCATGATAGCCATATGGCACATAAGAACAAACAGTGTAAAGCATCACAAATGTCAAACCTGATGTGACGTGTCTTCACAAGCCATAATGTACAGTATATGCACTGATATGCGTGAATGAGAGCTCAGTAAGATTATCATCATACTTATATTTTGGGTTTTTCTTGTTGTATGACTTCATAAAACCTGGAATATAGCACACATGACGTTTGGACTACATTTATGGTACTTTGATACTGCTTTTTGTCATCTTGGAGCATCCAGTAAAATCAGCATCCTCTTTTATTGCACTGAAAAGAGCTGCATGAACATTCAAAAAACTACCCCTTTAAGTTTGAGATTGTTCTCCTGAGAAAAAGTCCCCAGTAATCTTATATGTGTCACCTCTAGAGTTTCAGAAGTGATCTGAACAATGTCTTAAACTGTGCTCAAACTTGCCAAAATACCAAAGTATGCAATCAAAAGTCAGAGGTTTCAATAGGATTTTTTTTTAATGAATTTTAGAAGAAACACCCAAGATAAAGCTGATCCTTAAATTAAACTAAACTGGGAAAGCCATTAAATCATCAGAGCTTTGAAAACGCAAAGGGAAGTGGTCACTTTGATGGTTTGCCATCAATCTATTAAGAGAATATACAACGGCACCTCCACAACATAAGTCGTAGCATAGGCCTTAGCAGCCATGAGCCAGTATTTGTAATTGTTACACACAGTGACTGGCTCTGGGCCTGCATAGTTGAGGCCCCTCTTGTGGAAAGAAATAGAGAAATGGTGTCTGTGGGATTAGAATTAATGAGTGAGGAAGTCCTGTGGGAGCAGCACTGTCTAATGTACTTACACTAAAAGGGGCAGGCCAGGGGATTGTCTGTATGCCAGAGTCATTCGATATCATCGGTTAATTAAAATCAAATCAAACTTAACTCCTAATAAAACTAGGTGTTTTTCATAATTAAGCGAGCGTAGGGCTGTAATTCCTCTTTAAGCTGCAGCTGTTGGTACGATTCACACCGCACGTCCCTTTGGGTGTCTGAAGAAGAGGTTGATTTTACAAGAGGAGCAAAAGGTGGGAACAGACCTAAATGAATGCATGGACATTTTGGTCCAATCAAAGCACTGAACCATTACTAACCACACAGACTATGGCCGATACAACAGAGATTTATATATTGGTGTATCACTGCAAAATGGTGTCACTCCAAAATAAAAAACAAAACAAATAGTTGGTCTTATGATCATTAGATTAGTTCGCTATCTGCAACACTAATATCGTGATGTAAAACATACTACCGCAGTCAATAGTTACTTTGTGCACCTCTCTGCCTGAATGCGTGCAGTTTGGACACATATAAATATTTTCAGGATCATTAAGATTTATAAATAACTTTCATTATCCCCCAAACAACACCCCCTGATTTTGTTTGCGAATTGTGTGGGATTCACCCATATAATACAATTTAACAGTAGCAAACAAAATGCACAAAATTGCTCAAATTTACACAATAACACATATTTTGCTAGATATAAATATACTTAAAATATTCACAGGAATTGACACAAAGGGGAACTAAAACTTCTGTTAATCAGCCAATTAGTCACAGCTATCAGCCAATGCCAATAATCTCAAAAGGTCAAATATCAGCCAAACAATCAACATGGATATCTATCTATCACTAAAGCTAAATTATATTTTATTAAAGCAATGCTAATATTAGCGATATGATCTCTCAGCACTGCATTGCAATGAATGAGGATAAATCTATAAGAGGATAGATGATAAAAACTGGATCTTAAACAGAGAGGCGAGTGAGAATGTCACTGAAGTATGTGTGTGTGTGTGTGTGTGTGTGTGTGTGTGTGTGAGAGAGAGAGAGAGAGAGAGAGAGAGAGAGAGAGAGAGAGAGAGAGAGAGAGTGAGTCATTCCATCCATCTGTGATGTGGAACTTTACAAAAAAAAAAGTTCACACCCCTCTCATAATTTATAAAAATATAAGAGACAAAATATTTTTATTTTATTTAATACTGCTCTTCAGAATCTACATTACAGATAATTAATGTTTTCACCTTGTGTAAGTGTCAAAAGCTTGATCTAATTCATATATATTTATAAATATATATATATATATATATATATATATATATATATATATATATATATATATATATATATATATATATATATATATATATATATATTTTTAAATTATTATTATTGCCTTAGCCTTTTGAAGGATGCCGGATATGGAGGACAAAACCTGCAAAAATAATAAATAAATAAATGTAATAATAATAAAATAAATAAAGGACTAAATGTCTTGATAAAACAAATATATTTCTTTTTTAATGAAAGTTATTCCTGAATTTATTTTTGTATGACTTTTTATTTGTATTCTTTAAAACTTTTTTTATTCTTTCATTTTTTTATTATTATTTATTTATGCATTCATTTATTTTTACATTTATTTATTCCCACCTGTATTTATTTCCATATTTAAATATTCCCATATGTATTTATTTTTATATTTATTCTTACATTTCTGTCTCTTGTATGATAATGATGTGGGCGGGTCCTGCTTACCATTTTTTTATTGTAGCTTGACGCGTGTGCTCGATTACTCTTGACTTGTTTTGATGTGACGTTAGGTCATATCGTGTAAACTATAGCTATTTGTGGGGCTAAAAACATAAGAGCTTAAGTCAATCCAAGATTTATTGGTTATACTACAATCACAAAATAAATGGGGAACTGTTTCTTCAACAAAACCACAAAATGAGCAAGTTTCATAAATGATTTGATTTACTCTTATGGTTTTCTTTTTTTTTTCTGTGTATATAACTTAATATTTTGATGTCCGCAAATCCATAAAATTGTTTTCTGTTGTTATGATTGTTCATTGTAAAAGATACAACCATGCTTCATTTCCCTGATCGTTTATGTATGTATGTATATATAAGTTCTGCAATAAAAAAAAATCTATAGCTGATGCTTCACATATATCTAGAGAGTTGCGCAACTTAGCGAATGAAGTCGATAACCACACATCAAATGACTATGCTTCATTTAGAGTAGAGGTGCTTATTGATGGTGTAGGAGAGCTGTGCGCCGGTATGAATGTCGAAGCACATCCTGGATTGTTAATCTCTCTGCAAAACATTTCCCTGCATATTCTAAATCTGTGCGAGTCAGAGCGTGCTAAGGTGGGACGTCCATCTGCTTCCGATAAGTACTATTGAGCTCTCAACCAATGATGCACTGGAGCTACACAAGGACCGCCTCCCTCATTTCCATGGTGCACACAGAAAAGTACAAATAAATACATGTATAAATAAATAAATATATATGGGAATATATAAATATGGAAATAAATATATGTGGGAATAAATAAATATAAAAAATAAAAAAGAATGCAAAATAAATGAATAAATAAAAAAAAGTTAAAAATAAATATAGAAAATATTAAAGGAATAAAGTCATACAATAACACATTCAGGAATAAATGTAATTAAAAACGAATTATATTTGTTTTATCAAGACATTTATGCCTTTATTTATTTTTTATTATTACATTTATTTATTTATTATTTTTCAGGTTTGGGCCTCCATAGCCGGATGGCCCAGACTCAGAGACTACAAGAGTGCAAATTGAAAGAAATTCCAGATGCATTTTATTGAGCTACTCCAATCCTAATCAATAATTACCAGAAGAAAAAAAATATATAAACAATACGGTGCTTTTATTATTAAGAAGTCTGAAATAAGCTTGGGACTCTTATTTTGTGATGTCTGCATTCCCAGTTGTGAACAAACTGGCGGCTGATTCGCTGAGAAAGTGAATCTGATTCAAACTGCTAACCTGAGCTAATGAACCATCAGTTCTTTTCGGGTTCGAAAGAGTCATTTGGTCATGACTCTCTCGCGCTGGATTTGTTGTTGTTGCGTGCGGTGCAGTGAGCTCGTCATCACAAAAGAACGAGTGAAAAGTGGCCCGAAACACACTGGTGTTCTATAGATGTATTCAATAACTCACAAGATGATATCTGATGAAAAAACATGAACGCACACAACCCCTCTGCCGGACATGGCGACTAGATTTTAAAGAAATTATTTTTGGTCATATTTCAGTATTCCATTTAGAATTTAATCCTTATAAGGACCTTATTAAAAACTAATAAAGAACTAAAAGCTCTGTCAAAATAAAAGTTCAGCCAAAATAAAAGCACTATTTAACTTGATGCGTGAAATTGAACTCATTACGACAGAAAAATATACTGTTCAATGTAATAACAATAATACTACTTATAACAATAATTTATTAATAAATGGTTTTATTATTATTATCATTATTATTTATAATAATTATTATTACATGTAAGCAATATCACAAAAACAAGTGTACTGAATATCAGCACACTGTGATTCAGCCTTGTGCCAAGTAATCAGATTTGTTTTATTAGTGTTTTCATTAATACTGTGAAGCTCTATTTTGCAGCATTTCATTTGACCAAAAATGTACATTTTGGTAACACTTTCTATGTAGCCCATATTTATAATGCATGTAAAGGCATTATACATCCAATATACAGCATTCTTAAGGTCTCATATTACACCTAATAATAAGTTATAACTTCTCGTAAATAATTATAACTACAGCTATAATACACCATAAGACTTCCCCTATTCAAAGTAAAACTTTGAGTATGATGCATTATTATAACACAAGCGACGTCCGATTTTATTGTAGCAGAATCTAATAAAGTTAATTGTATAATTGCTGTCATGCAAAAGCAGCATAGTTTATACATACTATCTGGCTTCTGGGGGGGGCATTTAACAAACACAATGCAGAGCATGTGCACAAATACAAGTACACATACACACCCACAACAGAATGTATGAAGGCGTTGAGAGCCACGACTCCCTCTGCTCGCTGCCATCGCATGCTGGAAGGTGTCTCGGTGTGGCCTCTCCCATCTGTGCGGCAGTGGGCGTAAGGCCAGCGTCACACCCCACCAAAAGCAGCCAAGAAATGACTCGCTGAGCACAGTACAGGTGACGCTCAACCTGAACACAACCAGCTTCCATTCATATGCGTCCTTTTCTTAAGTCAAGAAAAACGGGATTACAAGTTAAGTTTACTCATGTAGCCTGACATTTGACTAAACCCTACTGCAGCTCATTCTGGCCTAGAACTCACCGATCAGATTATCATTTACTAAATGGAGAACATATTTTCATGTTTTGTGAGCAATATACTGTATATCAGACTGTGGACAGTCTGTGGTCTTGCCGTCTGAGGTTGAGACTGCTACTCTCATGACCTCTCAAAACTGAACAAATAAGAAAGAAAGAACCATGCAATCACTATTACCCATGCACACAAGACTTGTATTTACTAATAACATTATCATGTAACAGTTCAAAATCTGATTGGGTTCAGATAAGACTAAGCATCTACGCCTCATTATACAGGACTGAACTGTTAGAATGGCCACTATGAGAGTTTGGGACAGTTAGCTGAACAGTCAATTGCCCTATTGGGCCAATACTGTGTTTTTCCTACAGCTTATGTTTGTTGATCATGTACAAATGTTATTATTTGGGATCTCGATATAATACGTTAATTCAGTGCAATTAATTTAATAAAAAAAATAGATATATTTACGCAATTGAAAATGTCCCCGGACCGTAATAAGGCATTTTCCTACCATCGGAGTAATTGAAGTCCAACCTGTTTTCAGCAGGGAGCAGTAAGCGAAACTCCAACTGTGAAGGCAATGCGAAGCTTATACAGAGAACAAACCACACTTATCGACAAAAGACAGCACAAGATAAGAACGCATTCTTGCTTTCAAACAGTTTGATGGAGTGTAAATCCGAACGTAGGGATCTCAAGACACGGAAGACACGTTTCAGACTATGTTTAACTTGACACACTGACCTAAAAACTGTACATTTATGATGCGATACAACCAAAGTTCTACACCAAAGTTTAAAACCAAAAAGCTGCACTTCAGCCCAGCTCTCCTTTGCACGTTTATAAGAGAAGCTTGTTTACGCGTCCTCGTGTGTTTACACGAGAACTGGTTTGTAACAGTATAAGGATGGGCAAGGAGGAGGCGGGAACCGGCTGAAAAGTAAACATACATTTTTAATGTCAAACTCAACTTAAAATCAACATAAACAAACATGCAGCGCGGCCGTGTGCGTCTCTCTCTCTCTCTTGAACTGGAGCCTCTGGCTTGTCTTTTATCCCCCTCCTGGCTGATTAGCCCGATTCAGCCCTCCTCTTCGTTGTCACGCTCACCGGACTCAGGGTGGGGAAACCTCTGGCATGACGCACTCCCCTTCCCTCCCTTCCTGGAAAGGGGGCATTGCCTCTCTGGCCGTGCCTGCCGGCAGGTCTTCCCCACCTTTTTGGAGCCCTGGGAGAGACAAGGGGAGGGAAAGGTGAGAGGGAAAGAGCGAGGCGGAGCGACAGAGAGAGAGAGAGATAGAAAGGAGAGAGAGAAAACTTGTTTGCCGGCTTCCAGACGTGTTGTCACCTGGTCCTCAACAACTCCTCTGCCCTCTGGCGGATCCCAGCTTGCTCCTCCTCCGGTGGATGGCAGCGAGTTCTCCGGCCCTTGGCGGATGGAACCGCTCCTCCCCTTCTTCGGTGGATGGGAGCGACCCTTCCGTCCCTAGGCAGATGTCCGCGGCTACTCCTTTGACAGACGGAAGCAGCGATGACTTCGCGACAGCGCATCCCTCCTCCATTTAGGGTTTTGGCACAACTGTAACAGTATAAGTATGGGCAAGGAGGAGGAGGGAACCGGCTGAACATTAAATATAAAGTTTTAATGTCAAACTCATCTTAAAACCAACATAAACATAAAAGCAGGGCCGTGCGTCTCTCTCTCTCTCGCACTGGCCCCTCCGGCTCATCTTTATCCCCCTCCCAGCTGATTAGCCCGATTCAGGGCCGGCCGTGTGTCTTCATGGCCTGGCCCGGCCCTGCCCGGACCCTGCCCTCCTCCTCATCACATGTTTGTACCGCACATGCATCAGGGACTTGGGACTTGAATGCTGTCTACATGTTGCTCATCTGACTTTCTCTTAAGGCCAATTCAGAAAAACATGTTTGTTGGATCAATCTACTTTTTGAAGCAGCCTAATGGTCCAGGAGCACAGATACCTCAAAAAACGTCCTACATAGGTTTTGCGATAGAGCCATTGTTTTTAAGTGTCATCCCCCCCAAAGGTTTTTCAGACCTACTTGACTCATCGGTTATTTAAATGCAGGTGAGAAAACACTGACCAAAAATAATCTCCGTAAATGACCTTTACAGAAATCTTTAAAGAAAGTATTCTCAAGCTAACCATTTTAAAAGGCCAAAGACAACCATAGAGATTCTTTGGTTGGCCACAGCAAGTGAAAATACCAACTTGCTCTTTATTGACGACGGTCTGAAAGTTCCAGTTTACAGAAGTATAATTGACTAAATGTTTTGCAGATTCCCAGTGGTTGGGTTTTTAGTGTACGTGCTGGGTGGCAGGCTGTGGAGGAACTGGGGTTAAGTCAGCAGAGAGTGACGGATTTGTCTCACCATATTTTAGTCTATTTGTGTGATAAGGACCAGAGCAGTCCCAAGGAGAATCACACCGGAGAGAAGGAATGGCATTCCAAAATATGTTTATTTGGTAGGAGGTATGCAAAATGTGCAAATAAATAAGTATTTCAAAATGAATATAAAACCAAGGTTCCATTTAAAAAAAAGTCTAAAAACTAGACCTGTTTTTGGTACTAAGATCAGCACTTACTCCCCTCCCCTAGCAACCTTCCATGTGCTCAAAAACTCTTCATCTATCTTGTCTTTCCACATCTGAAAAAACATACCATTATTTTAAATAAAATTAACCCTCAACTCCCCACTCTTAAATACAATATAATTGAACAAATACATAAGAACAAGGGATAAATGAGAGTTAAAACACCAATAAATACATTAAACGTGAAGGATAAAAACATTTGCACAATAAAAACCCCCAAAAGTGTGAAAAATGGTGAGTAAAATAATAAAGAAGTCCTTCTGAACACATTAAAATCCCATGATGGAGACCGACTCTCAGGCTCTCCATCACAATTTGATTACAATCAGGGGCACCGCAGTTACAATAGGGCATAATGATTTCCACACAATGTGGAATTGTCCACATTCTCATAGCTTTAAATGATATGTTGCCACCTCTTCCCAGAGACTCAATGAGATCAACAATGGACAACTCAGAGAATTATGACAGCGTGGCTCCAAATTAATTCAATCCTGTGAGTGCAAATATAGCTTGGGTGATCGAGGTCACTGTGAGATGCTGGAGACATTATTCCTAAAGAATTTCCATTTCAATCTAAACAACCACATCAACGAATATAAGGCTAAGGATTTGTGCTTATTTAATTCCGAACATTCCAGCAAAAAAGAGGGGGGCTACTACCAATATGAAAAAGTACTGTGGAGATTCCATGGTACCATGATGGTATCAGATGGTAATACCATAGTGCTGTAGTATATGCCAAGGTAATGTATGATTGCCATTTTTATTTATCATCGTATTTACATTGTACTCTGAGTAAAGAATACCATGGTAAATGCCCAAAAAACATGGTATTACCATAGTACTGTACATGTCGAAAAAACGAAAACAAACATGATATTGATTGGCACATGTTTAAAAACCATGGTACTGTTATGGTACCATGTGCAAAAATCATTGCAATATTGTTAGTGTAGTAAAGGAACTTCATCAAACCATTAACTGAATCAGTTTAAACTCTGTTGCCCCTTTGATTACTGAGGTTAGTTACCTCAACACAATGCACATAACGCAAGAATGCAGGTTAAGTAAGTTCAACAGTACCACAGGCATGCAATGTGTTGGTCAGGCATTTGCTTCAATTTGATCTAAAATTATCTTTTTGGTGTCCACCCTTGCAAATAAAACAGTGTTATACCTTAGAGAACGTTTATTGCTCAGACCACTCCTTTCCTTCTTAAAACATTGTACTTTATGTTCTGTATCTCATGTTAGTCATCTGTTAAGTAGTTCAGTTAAAATTCATTATAAACATAAATCAGATCCCCAAAAGGGGATACACAAAACTACAATGAATGCAAGCAACAAAACTATAGAACATATTGTCACAACTTGATTTCCTTGCATTCCACCCATTTGAATTTTAAAATGGAAGTTACTTAATCCATTTGAGTTGGACTACATAAATACTTTTTGTGGTGTTTAATACATAGTTACTTAATTACACTCTGTAGTGCTTCCAACAGCATGTATTTAGCGTGCTAACATTCACTTTTACTAGTTAGCACATAAAGAAATAAAAGAGTCAACCAGGTTCTTTCTACACAGTGTTTATGTTGCAATTACATAGTAATTTTAAGTTAAGAAAACTCATTTCAAACATGTGGAAATTAATCAGCCTAAGGTGGAGAGCTGTAGCTCCAACAACACAGTTTTGCAATGCTGTTTACAAATATATGTTGAACTATGTTGGTAAAAATGGTAATTGTGACTATAGATGGCATCCTGTCACTATATCAATCAATCAAGTTTATTTCTAAAGCACATTTAAAACAACACAATATAGACTATAGTTACAAACGCACCCCTGGGCGACATAATTGTTTCACAATTTCCGACACTAAATTGTCTTTAGATGAGTCGTGTTCAAAGCAGATGTTAAACGCACATTCTACACTAAATTGCCTGGCAGCCATAAATAGTCTACAGTTAGGCAAATGAACTTGTCAAAAGAACTTTTACTTTAGCCATAGAAAAATCACTGTACGCATGGCCTCTTATTACTTATTGCCAGATCCACACGGCATCTGCACAAACAGAACTATGCAGAAATCTCTGCAAAATAGGAATGCTCATCATTCACAAAATTCTACAGGTTCCACACCCTTGCATTTCCTTTGTCAAATATTTGGGCTAATTTAAATGCTTTGGGCTACCAATAAGGGTGTAGCACTCTCAGTTCCATTTAACACATTTTACACACCCTGTTAGCCAAGAACATTCTGCAGAATTTCACAGACTTTCCACCGAAATCGGCATAGAAAATGTGAAAAATGTTAACAGATTCCAAATGGGCCTGCTTATTGCTTTTAAAAGCCACCATCTTCATCTTCAACCTGTGACAGACACAATGGCATAATGTTTTGATCGCACACACGCAAATTTTACTCCACCACCGCCAACCTTTGCCATTCAAAGTGGCTTGTGTTTTGTTTCAGCCTACAAAGAAGCAACAGGCTGTAGATCCCGCAGAATTGAGACACAGACAGAGCCAGAGAAAGAAAGCACAAGGCACTTGACATCAAAACAGTCCAGAAAAACCTGCCTTGACTGGGCTTACCGGCTGTCGTCGGTCATCTCTGCGTATCTTGCAGCAACGCTCACGGCATCGGCGGGGTGACCGTCTCCGGGCGAGCTCACAAGGACAGAGTCCAGGCTGTGCCACCAGCACTAGCATGTCTGCAGCCCAGTTTGGCATCCAGGCTGGGCGAGAAAGCTTGAAGAAAGCTCCAGCCTCCTCTTCACACACTGTATGATTCAGTCGCTTTGACAAACACTCAGAGTGCAGGAGTATGAGTCATCCACAAGCAGCCATTTCTGCCTTCAGTTGGCGGCCTACAGCACAGCAATCTCCCTCGCTTTCCTTGCTTTTGTGGATCTCTTGCAGTGTAACGTGCAGAGAATATAATCTCCAACTGCCGTAAGCTCCAGCTCGCCTACACCTCCAGCTAAAGCTACGACCAACAACACCCACACATGCCCAGGGTGTGAGCTCAACCGAACATGCACCAGTACAGTTAGTTACTGTGCCCCTTTACATCAAACAACACACCTACATGCACACTGAGAGCTTACTTGGAGCTTATACACTATGTAAACACCTACATCTTAACCATCAATCATTATGTGAACAGGAGAGCTGTTCCTAAAGACCACTTGAGTGCTACATGGGAAGTGTTTGTGCATCTGTAACTATGTGTTTTTCATTGTAGCTTTTCAGAAAAATAGCTAATTGTGTTTAGCACCTCAACCATCAACTTCCACTTCTACACGTCCTAGTCCTTAGCTTGGTTTCCATCCATCACAGCAGTTTCAGGAGAAATGAACACTACAACTCTATTCAGAGTTCAGAGTTCAGATTTGCAGTTCATCAGTAAGAGAATAAGAACTTAAATTTAGATCTGTTTCTCACTCAAAGCTATCGAATATCTTCAGGAGACATGGATTACACCACTCGAGTCATATGGATTACTTTTATGCTGCCTTTCTCTCCTTGGACAAAAATACCTCATAGCTACATTCTTCAAAATATCTTAGTTTGTGTTCCGCACATAAAAGAAAGTCATTAGAGTTGGCTAAAATGGCTCCAATCGATTATATAGCACCTTTTGGATTTTCCTATGTGTTTCAATAATAGGGGTTTTGAATTTATGAAAAAAAAAAGGTCTGTGCTACACATTACGATTTGTGGACGATTTGTCCTACAACATAAATTACAACTTTCAAATCTCAAATGTGAATTTTGACCCCATTATAAAAACCCATAGGAAAATCCTGAGGGATCCCATGGCGAATTAGACTTCCGGGTTCACCTACAAATTAACATCACGGCTGAACAGCACTATACCAACAGGCTTTCAATGTAGTGAATTTAACATGCTCATTGTGTGAAAAACTCCCTATTTACACCTGATATTAATAATTAGGGTGATCCGGTCACATGCGGTCATTTGAGACAGATTGTCATTTACACCTGGTATAAGGAATACCAATTTTCAGACATTTTCATAATAAGAAAACATAATTTTATGCACGAGATGATATGCACAGAGAATGCAAATCGCCATAAACAAAAGAAGGATGTGAAAGTGGAGATTTATAGTACAAAATAAATTTAATATTGATCTGTTTCTTACCCACATCTATCATATCACTTCTGAAGACATGGATTAAACCACTGGAGTCTTATGGATTACATTTATGCTGCCTTTATCTGCTTTTGGACCTTCAAAGTTTTGATACCCATTGACTTGTATAGTGAGGACCAACAGAACTGAAATATTCTTCTAAAAATCTTTGTTCATGTTCAGCAGAAGAAAGAAAGTCATACACATCTGGAATGGCTTGAGGGTGAGTAAATTATGAGAGAATTTTCATTTTGTGTGAACTATCCCTTTAACTCTCAAATGCATTGTTGCATAATCTCTTTGATTTATGAAACATAAAACATCACAATATATCAAATATAATTTATTGTATTATTTTCTAATTGGCTTGAAAATATAAAAAACAATTGGCACTATCTGGGCATTTTGTCCATCCATTTTTAATAGATATAAGTGCAGGGACTCTAAAGACCAGAATACGTACGAGTGATTGGGAAAATGACCGTGCATTTAAGGGTTAATGTCCATTGAACAGACCTGAATATTTGAAAGAGAACAGCAAAGATAAGAGAAAAAACTAGCAGCAGGCGCGAAGTTGCATCACAGCTCTATAAGAGCACAATCTGGACCGGAAAACAGGATGTCCTCAATATTAAGTCCAGTTGTGCAGCGGACATGTGAACACATGACATTTATCACATGAGTGTTGCAACACTCAGTGCAGTCAGTAGAGGACTCAACCCTCTCTCTCTGGGCAAACACGTGAAGCCTGGGGGATGGGACTCAACCATGCAGCCACTGTATCAGCTAAAGTGAGCTGTCTGCTCTCCTTTTTGTATCAATATCTCAGTCCCGTAGAATAGAACAACATTGCAATGGGTAAGGGGTGTTTTTAATCATGACACAAAGCGAAGTGTCTAAAACCCTCAGAACAATGGTAAAAATTACTGGAACACATGATCTCTCTTGGCATTTTCCTTATATTTAACTGTTGCAAAAGCAATACGAAAAAAGATGCTAATGTTCTATAACATTTCTGAATGGTATTAATTGAAATTAACTATTATTCCGCTATTAGCACTTTATTAGGAACACCTGTACACCTACTCATTCACGTTTATGGCTAATCAGCCAATCATGTGGCAGCAGTGTAATGCATAAAATCATGCATACGCATTGGGGACAGACTTTGTTTCACACCTCAAATGCGATGTGGTCACATGCCTTTTTGACAACCTCTGTATACGTGGTTTCATTGATCTGATCACAAAATGTCTTGGACCCCGTTTACAGCTGTATTTAGCCGGTATTAAAAAGTGTAAAGCAAAAACAAATTTTTCCATAAAAGAAAGTCATTTGTGTTTGGAACAAAGTGAGGGTGAGTAAAGGATGAAAGAATTTTCCTTTTTGGCTGAACTATTCCTTTAAAGCCTTTCATATAATTTTACAGTCACAAATACACAGGCCCCAAGGTGGAGATTTCATTCAAACATTAAAACCTCTCCCTTTGTACTCATACAAGGAAATGTGCTCCATGCATACTGTAAATACTCTTAGTGGTTTATAAACTCATTTGTCTTAGAAGCAAGCCACCTGACAACTTTCAGGCCACACACATGAAAAGAAACAAAAAAAAACACCTTTAAATATATATATATATATATATATATGTGTGTGTGTGAGTGTGTGTGTGTGTGTGGGGCAAAGCGGTTTCCGCCCCTTTTGTCAAGTGGGTTAAACAGTTGCACCACACCTGATAAGCGCAGACTGTTACTTCCTTAGATAAGGTCTCTCTAACCCTGCCCGGCCCAACTCACAGCCACCTACACAAGAGAGGGAAGGGGAAAACAACCCTCGCATTACGATTAAAGGAATAAATCACCCAAAAATGAAGATTCCCTCATAATTTACAAACTAAGATGTTACACTGTACACCATAATGTTGTCATTACCTGAGAAATGTATTAAACATTGCTTGAAATGTCAAGTTTTGGGCTCATAACGCCAAAATCTTTGTTCCTTGAACTTATTTTTCTTAAAATCCATATATTTAAGATTTTAAGTGTAAATAACTCAAACTATTGAGTACAAAATGGAGGCTACGGTGAATACACATAATGCATTGCACTTGAATTATTTCATTATTTGTCCTTGGTAAAAGGGAACATATGGGGCTATTTAAATAGTAGTTATTAAGAATTCAAAAAGGTTTTAGCTCTATTCTAGAATAATTGATGTTGTTTTGTGTAATTTCAAGACATTCTCCTTGTGCATGTGCAACTGTAATACATACAGTATATGCATTTCTGTAGAGAAATACGTTTATTTAATGATTGACCTTTATTTAAGCTGTGTTTTTGTAGGAACTAAATCAGAGTTTATTCAATTCAAATGATTAAGTAGAAACAACATTTAAATAGCAAATTTGAGTTAAGTCTACTTGCATCTAGTTACCTTAACTTAAAAAGTTATGTTTATTCTATATTATCACCAAGGAAAGTGAACTTAATTACACAAGTTTTGGAGACGCCATTACTCAATTCAATTGAGGGAACTAAAAAAGTAGTCAATACAACTCATGCATCATCAAGTCTTCTGAAGCCATTCGTTTGGTGAGAAACAACCCAAAAGTAATTTTTGATGAAAATCTTGATGTCCGTTGCTATTTAAGCCTAGATCAAACTACAGCGATTGAATCAATTTTGGTTGTCGAGACTCTGTATTCTTGGTTGCCAGTATGCGTTCTATCTCTACCAACAAAACTACCATCTTCAAAAGGTTTTTGATGTCAAGACGTATTTCCATCAAGTTAAAGTAATGACATATTTGCCCTACACCTTGAATACATGTGAGAGTATGCATCTTAAAGGAATATTCTGGGTTTAATAGAAGTTAGGCTCAATCAACAGCATTTGTCGAAAATCATTTAGACTCGTCCCTCATTTACTTTAAAAAAGTAAAATCGCACTTACAGTGAGGTTCTTACAATGGAAGTGAATGGGGCCAGTTCATAAACACCGTTTCAAAAGTATAGACACAAGACGTAGATATTATACATTTTAACATGATAGTGTAGTAAAAAAGCTGCTTTTAGTGTGATAAAATCTCTTACAGGGTTTAGACACATTACGTTGTCATGGCAACAAAGTTTACTTTAGTTATACTGGACACACTGTAGCTTTAATCTGATGAGGTTAGCAAGCGATTTTATCACACTTAAATCATGTTAACAAGTATAATGTTTATGTCTTGTGGCTATACTTTTGAAATAATGTGTTTTTTTAACATTTATGGACTGGACCCACTTCTATTGTATTGCCAGTTTTACTCCATTTGAAACCTAAACAAACCAAGTCAAAACAGGTCAACTGTGATATAATTTCCTGAATTGCATTTATTACATATGTTTGGAAAAAATATATAAAAGCAGACACAAATGTATCGTAACAAGCAGCACTCTCTGAACACAGTACTATCCAGCCATAGATCTTCTCTTAATGTCTTATCAACCACATTCTCCATCTGAGAAGGGGGAAAACCAACCCTTAAGGCCAGAAAGGACACAAAGAGTGCTCTTAATAATGGTGGCATGTAACACCATTGCTATTGTTCATGTCCAGTTCTCCCATTGCATTTGATATTCAGTTTCAATCCTGATTTTGAGACATTTGGCAGATTCTATCTACTGTCTTGGGAATATGTTGGCAAAACTCCCCTCGTTATCGCTCGGCTTGTTTTCGGATGGCCAATCACTGGGCTGTGGAAGCAGACTGAATAAAAGGCCTTGTGCAGTTGACTTGACTTCCACTGGACACATGCACATTTCCATATGAGAGTAGTGAATTTCACAAGACCTCATTTGGCTCTGCAATGCTTTTCAGGAGGGGCGTATTGAATGAAAAAGAACAACAGGTTCAATAAAGCGCAGATAATGGCTTCCTGTCTGGGTGGTGACAGAGGAGTTATCTGTACTCCCTTCTCACCAGGACTACAGAGGGGTGAGAAGTTGACAAGGCATCCATTCTCCTGAGGACGGGGAGCTGTGTTTGGACAGGCTGCTTTACAACAACAGAATGGCCTACACAAATAAACCATCACATATTACTACTCGGCTTGACCAAGAAAACATTGAAGGAAACAATCAAATAAAAAATGAACAGCCTGGAAGGTTGGGCGGAAGCATTTGGCCCTTGTGTCATTTCCACAGGATGTAAAACACTTTTATAAAAGCACAGGATGCCAGATATTGGGGAAATAAGAAAAGGAGTTCTTGAACTCTGAAATGGAAATATGTTGGGCTAAACATTGGCAATAGAACTCAAGCTACTACATTCGAAATGTTTCAATGTTATATATAAACAATGTATTTTCTTAGAGAGACAGATTACTGACTCAATGTTCCTATATTGTTGCTCAATAGGCTATCTAGAATGTAAGGGGGGAAAAACTCACTTAACTTGTACATCTTTTCCAGCTCCAATCTATTACATAACGCGAGAATAACACTTTGGACTTCTAAAATGACCCAAAACTTACTTCATTGAGCTTGACTTATGTTAATCTGCAACATGATCACACAGGAAGTCGGCATGTTTCTGAGAGTTCCAGTACTCAAGGATCAGCCACATTATGCAGACTCTCTGACAAATGTCATCTCCAAAATCAGACATTTTTGCATCAGCTCCAGCGTGTTTACCTTCACCTGTGGCACATCCGGAAGCATGTTGAAACCAGAAGTAATCGCTCTCGTCACTGATTATTATTTTGGAGGTTGCAGTTTTCCCTCTAATATTACATTTGCACTCGACTGATGGTTAGGTTTGGGGTTTGGGTTGGGGGTGCAGTTGGTAAAATATGCATTTCTCTTCACTGTTTAACAGCCTTTACAGCTGAAAACAATTTCGGCACCTTTCTGTGGACACTTTACCTGGATAATGGAGCTCACATGAGCCCATACGACTACCAACGATTACCGCTTTGACCACTGGGGGAAGAGTTTCAAATTTCTGTCAGCACAGACCAATTTTAGCTCAAGAAAATTAAACCTACTGTAATTTGAATTTCACATTTTTATGTTCTGACATCTGTGTGGACACATGTGACTAAGATCAACAAATACAAATATTAGAGTATCATCATTTTAGAAATCATAATTCCCTTAGAAGGACAGGGAAAGTTTAAAAAAAAAAAAGGACAGTATTGTAGGACTTTTATGGCAAAATACTGTGAGCTATTTCATTTCAACAACAAACACAAAATAAAATATGTCAGTAAATAGTATTTGGCCAAAGATAAATAAATAAAATAAAACCAAGCTATGTTGTTTTGCTGGGTTATAGGACACCAATCAAAACTAATACAAAATACATACTATAATACTACAAATACAAGTTTGGTCATGGCAGCTTAACAGTCAATCCTCCTTTTATTCTTCTTCAAGAAACATAAACCATTCAACAGACAAAAAGCTAGGAAAAGCAATACTGTCCAACAAAATGCTCTCCATACCCTCTTAAAGGGAATTAAATGGCCAACATTATCAATATTACATCAAACTAAAGGGAAGAGTGGCATGAGGCTCTAAATTGCCGAGATTGCTCTTGTACATTGAAGACTCATCATTTTAAGACATTAAGGTTAATTATTTCTGTAGATTTAGCGAGCATGTCAAGTATATTGGACACTGACACACTGGAAAAAGAAGTTAGGAGGGGCTAGAATGAAGTAGAAGATAAACATTTAATCAATGTTCTCCACTGGTCCACTAAAACCACTTCAAAAACTTAAAGTGCCATAGCTGATTTAAAATGAAGAATTATTTAAAACATGTAAAATAACAGATAATGTAGATAGAGTGTACCTTTAGTTAGGCCTACTGCAATATAATTAGCCATGGACAGAGAGTACACATTTTATTTATTGGATTTGACAGTTCATGTAGACTGATCCTGTGAGTCAGAGAGAAAATGAGGATCTGAAATCAATTCTTCTTGCATGTGGCAGGGGATTGGGAATGGTTGGGGTGACTTTATCTGAAAGTCATTTTGCATTGTTGTCTTCAGTTCTATTTACTGGCAGAGTCAAACATGTTAGTTTGGGAACATCATTACTAAGATCAATACCATTGACATGACTGGTCTGTCTGTGTTTGTGTATATGTGAGTGAGGCTGTTGCTTGGCATTTTGTCTGGTTTTTTTATTCCCTTTTCTCCCAATTTGGAATGCCCAATTCCCACTACTTAGTAGGTCCTTGTGGTGGCGCGGTTACTCACCTCAAACCGGGTGGAGGAGGACAATTCTTAGCAGCCTTCACTTTTAAGACCGTCAATCCAAGCAACTTATCACATGGTTCGTTGTGCATGACACCGCGGAGACTCACAGCATGTGGAGGCTCATGCTACTCTCCGCGATCCACGCACAACTTACCACGCACCCCGTTGAGAGCGAGAACCACTAATCGCAACCACAAGGAGGTTACTCCATGTGACTCTACCCTCCCTAGTAACAGGACCAATTTGGTTGCATAGGAGACCTGGCTGGAGTCATTCAGCACACCTTGGACTCGAACTCGTGACTCCAGGGGTGGTAGACAGCGCCAATACTCGCTGAGCTACCCAGGCCCCAATTTTGAACGTGGATTGGATCTGTTGGTACATGTGAAAGTGCAAACTTGTATAAGACACAATAGCCACGTTTCCACTATCGGGCCAAATTAGGGTGTGCTAGTGCGTGCCAGGGCCAGTTGCATTCTCACTGTCACTTCCAGGGCTTCGTGGTGCCAAAAAAGATTTGAATTTAATTTTTTTTTAAATGTATGATAACATGATGATTGATGTGGGGGAAAAAAGGTTCTTTTTCTGTTTTTGCTAAACAACAGAACTCACATTTTGCATTTTATGATAGAACATTACAAATTCATATTATGGATGTTCAACGTGCTTTTTCGGTTTAATTTATTTTGGTAGGTGTTTCTTAATATTACACACAGATTTTTTTTTTATAAACATTACACAATGCAAAATATTTACATAATTGACTATAAATAAATCAAGTGGTTTTTCATACCAGCAGTTTCATGCTTATGACAGATATGCCAGTCAATAACTGGCAGATAAATACAGGTGTAGTCAAGACCAGACCCCTCCAGACCCATATCCAAACCAAGACTAGACACTTCAAGACCCAGATCCAGACACAGACCTCCAAGAATCAGGCAGTACATTTTAATGAACCACGATGCTGAATTTATATTTGAAGAATGTGGCTGTCCACCACAGCAGAGGTCTGCATAGCATTGGTCTGATTTTCACTGCATGTACACCCATCCCTTTTATTCCCCCACCACCTCACCCCCCAGGTGTCACAAAGCTGTTAAAAAGTGTCATACATGGCTCTTTATTGCAGGCATCATTTTTAAAAAGAAGAAACAAATTCTAAATGAACGGTAATAGATTGTTAATGAAATAATAACATTTCAGATTATCAATATGACCCTAAAATATTCATAGTGGATACTTATCTGATTCCTTTAGGATTGGTTAAAAATTATGAACAATTCCTTCAAGATTTTTTTCATCATAAATGAACACTCAAAACACATCAAATGTCAAGTTCATCTTTACTAATCAAAGTTCAAATGAAAGATGGAAACTTAATTGAAAATTATTGTTGGAAAATTTTAAAACTATGCATAAACAGGATGCTCTTCTCTGACAATAACACTGACCATGTCTGATCAAAAGAAAGAAAGACAAATGCTGATGTTAAATATTGCCAATTTTGCAAATGAAACAACTGATTCGCCAGACTTCCTAAAACAATGAGTAACTGAGAATTGTTTTTCATTTACTCCCTCATGCCATCCTTCTGCTGAACACAAATTAAGATTTTTGGAAAAATATTTTAGCTCTGTAGGTCCATACAATGCAATTGAATGGATGCCACATTTTTGAAGCTCCAAAAAGCTCATATAGCTATCATAAAAGTAATCCAGACTCAGTTAATTAATTCATACCTTCTGAAGCGACATAGAGCAATATTTAAAAATTTTACTAAAACTTCATGAGGGTTGAGGTCATGCACCCTCTTGTGTGATGTAAACGAAAGGGGCATATATATACATACATAGATGCAGGGTGGGAAATTAGCACCCGCCACCAGCCAATGGCGGGTACTTTTTCAAAGTGGCGCGTGACTTTTCCTTGTATACCAGCCACAGTGGCGGGTAGACTGTAAAACATATTTTTATTGGTTACTACTTAAAACATTCCTTGTAACGGATTGGACAGCTTTTGTCAAAGAATGCTGTTGCTAAGTAACAATAATGCACTTTTGTCGAGTAACTAATTTGATTGGTTTTCAGTGACACATATAGCTGAGCTGAGGTAGGCCTACATACAGTACAGACGAAAGGAAAATTAAAAAAATGTGGCGACATATACCCGGTGTTAAGAGGCCCGCCGCGGAGTCAGCAGTAGCTGTACAAACTGTTGAGGGCGAAGTAAATAAAAAGAGAAGGTACTTCTCGAACAAGTGGCGCATTGATGACGAAGGGAAAATGAGGGAATGGTTAGCCTACCTTCCCGTCGAACAGTCCATGCACTGTAGGCTACTTACTGTCGAACCTATGCGTCGTCCGAAAATGCAAACAATTCGTTCGTTAGAGTAACAACTAACCTTAAAATAGAGTCAATAAAAGAGCACGAGTCATCCAAGTCTCATATCAAGTGCACTGCCATACAGCTGGCGAAGACGGGACCCCAGGAGCAAAGTGTGGCAATAAAGGCTATCTGCTCTATGCAATCCGCGCAGTTGGACCGAATGAGAATTCTATTCAGAAACGTCCATGCGATCGGCAAAAAGGGCAGACCTTTTCGGGACTACGTTTGGATGTGCAAGTAAGTAACGTTAAATTACTAACTTGAAGTTGTGTGTTTTGTGATGGCTAGATAGCTATCGTTTTTTTAGTTTAGCGATAGTTTTAGCAGCCGCGAGGATAGGAGCCGATAGCCTACCGTGAGTGCTCCGGAGCTCGATTGCGTGTCAGTTAAACTTTTCATCTCCAACCCTATCTGTATTTTGCTTTATTATCGAGCTTTCATGGAAAGAGGAGCCAAGAAGAGCCAACTTGAAGATGATAAGGAGACATCTGAAGATGATGATGACTCTGAAGAAGACGAAAGTGACTTTTTTCACATCACTTTTTATTGATTTATTATGTATTAATTTTGTATTAATAATAAAAAAAATGATTGAAGCAATTCAAAATATGCTAGTGCACTTTCTTTTATAAATTTGAATTCCGGAAAAAGTGGCTAGTAAAAAATATAAGTGGCTGGTAAAATTGGGCATCCACCAGCCACTGTGGCTGGTGGGCAAAAAAGTTAATTTCTCACCCTGCATAGATGCCTCATTCGGCTGGTTTGAATACGTCAACTGCGGCGCCATCTTGGAATGGTCAACCAGGACAGCTGTTTGAATCAGTTTAAAAGCAAGTTAATGGAGGAGATGCCTCAGACCGAGCTCATTGCTTAGCCCACTGAATAAACTGCTTTTGTGTTGAAACAGTATCGCAGTCCTTAGGTAATAAGCTAATAAGGTATCTACTTTATCTACAATAAAGGTGTCTATTTCTTACACCAAGTGTTTCGTATGGATTACTTTTATGATAGCTATATGTGCATTTTGGAGATTGAAAAAGTTGGCACCCATTTACTTGCATTTACACCCATTGTGTGGACCTACAGAGCTGAGATAGTCTTCCAAAAATCTTCATTTGTGTTCTGCTAAAGAAAGACATTCATATATATCTGGGATGGCATGAGGGTCAGTAAATGATGAGAGAATTTTCTTTTTTGGTGAACTATTCATTTAGGTCACTGGCGCAGAAGAAATCCATTCAGCACCCGCTCACAGACGGAGTTCTTCCGCTGCACTCCCGCTACTGATCTCATTATAAACCACAAGGCGTAGAAACTATGTAAATAAGAAATATATTGTGAAGTGTAGACAGCTTCATTGATTATAACGGTAGATTTGGTGAGAGTGCAGAACTCAGTCAGTGAGTTCTCGCTGAACTGAAGTGATTGACATCTCCACTGATTATAAAAGGAGTGTTCTTTGCTCGCTTTCTGTATCTAATTTAATCACAATTTGAATAACAGTTGTTTTTCATATTGCTAAGAGGAAAAAAGGTTGACCGATAAATCACTGTCTTGATTTAATGATGCATTAAACAGCAATTAGTGGTCGACCGATATCGGTTTTTAACGGTTGATGCCGATATTCAGAGAGCAGGATGGCCGATAAGTCAATACAATGCCGAAATATCACACAATTTAATTTAGTAAATAAACATAAAATTGCTCAAATAATAATAATAATGAACTCTTAAATAGCACTGTATTTCCTCAATTTCACACAAAACTAAAAAAGAATATTGTATTTTAAATGGTAGATAGCAGTTTCTTAAGATTTCTTAGTCATCAAGTTTTGTAATTTATTTGCACATGAAGAAATTGTTAAAATATTAGGAAGAAGGAAAAAACAGTTCACACAGTAGTCCAGCAACCATGGATGGCATGTCCACGTTAGCAATCGCATTTACTCCAAAAATACAGAATCAAACCAACTGTACATATATTGCATAGTGAATATGACATTTTCTTGTACCACACGTGAAACACTTCTACCTTGGGCTGCATCCGAAAAAATAGGCAGCTGACTTGCTGCCATGCTGCCTAATCAGTTAATGGCTTAACCGACATCTGTTTTGAATGAATGGATCTCTTAAGGAAACATTGTAGTTCATTGTACCTCCATATACGGCTTTCGGAAGCAGCGTTTTCCTGGTTTCGGCCTTGAAGTTGCACTCGTGTGCTTGTGCGGATCCAGCGAGCAGCAATCTCCTGACAGTTTAAATGGCCTGGATTGCCTGCTTGGATTGACACAGACTGACTGTCATGATTTGTGAATGAGAGGAACTTTTGATCCTGATCCTGAAGTTTTGATTCTGGCAGATGGAATACACGCTTCAGAGGAAGATATTAGATGAGTGATGAATGAGAAGAAAATGCTGGATTTTTTATATATCTGCATATTTGCAGCCAGTATATAATATAAGTTTTATTGATATTTGCCTTTTATCATTAGAAATGTTATAGGGAACTGTTGAGGGGAGACTGTTAGAATACGTGCTTCAGAGGAAGATTTATGAGCGCTCAACAGGATACTGGATCTGCTCAAGTTGTGTGAGGTTAGTTTATTGCATCTGTTTAAATGAGATATCTCATATTTGCAGACATTATATGATATGTTTTATTGATATTTGCCTTTTTATCATTAGACAAGACAGTTAGAAGTTACATGGAACTGATGAGGAGAGAGAAGGAGAATGAAACAGGTGAGCACTTTTAACATTATGAGCTCAAATGCAGCAAGTAACAACAAAACGAACCATGACTGGTCACTAACATGTCTCAGGCGCTTCACATTCAAGCAGGCGATTCTCAGCACCCTCAAGAAACAAATCGGCCAAACAAGAAAATGTATTGGCTGATATGATAATTAAAAAAGTCTGAGTATTGGCCGATTTATCGCCTCGGCATATATTGGTCAACCACTAACAGCAATTAAGTAATTCAGGAACAAAGTTCTCATCTTGTTTGTGATGTGTAGATGCATAAATAATATGACATGCAATAAATTTGTATTAATCAATATTATAAATCGTGATTACAAAATCAAGGGAAATTATTCAATGATTCAATTATGATTTTAGTCATGGTCATGTAGCCCTACTCCAGCCAACAACTCATAAGAAATAACAGCCACTCCTGCTTACAATTCCCACAATGTAACAAGCTTATTGGGTCCCGTGACTACTGCACGTTATGCATAAGTCATTGTCATGGTAACAAGATTCTGAGTGGATTGCTTAAAAACTAGAATGATATCGCCAAATCATCATACAATGCAATAAAATATCATCCCTTCTCTGCAATCAATACCAGACATGATCCCAATAAGGACGTTGAGTATATTTAATTTCAAAGGAAAAAAAATCCGTGAGCCTAAGAGCTGAAACCGGGACATTATTATTATTACTTTTTTATTTATTTAATTTTTGGGGAGAAATGGTGTTTTTTTACACCTCGTGAAACCGGGACCGGCTTCTGGTCACCCTAGTTTTCTACCTGCTTTGCTTCTCTCCATTATGTACTGTAGTGATTCCCTCCCACTCTGTCTTTGCTAATGTAATGAGGGTAATAGGCTTGTGCTATCGCCACCTAGTGACATCTTCGTGTTAAGGTGTTACCGGATTTAAACATTTTAAAACCTATCGCAACAAAAACGAAAACAAAATATAATTTTTTAAGATTATATTTATTTTAGTTTCGTTTTTTGAAATTTCCTGAAAATGTATTTTAGTTTAGTTTCAGTTTTTCCAATTATGTTGATTTTTTATTTTTAGATTTATTTTACATTTTGTTTTCATTTACGATAATAACCTTGCTGAGAATCACCAAAAACTCAAGATGTGATATCATGTCATATCGTTTTAGAAGACATGGATTTAACCACTGGAGTCGTATGGATTACTTTTATGCTACCTTTATGTGCTTTTTGGAGCTTCAAATTTCTGGCCACCATTCACTTGCATTGCATGGACCTACAGAGCTGAAATATTCTTCTAAAAATCTTAATTTGTGTTCAGCAGAAGAAAGAAAGTCATACACATGTCATGAGGGTGAGTAAATGATGGGAGAATTTTCATTTTTGAACTATCCCTTTAAAAGAAAGCTTCAATCAACGGGATGCAAGCTATCACATCATAATAATATCAAAGATCATAATCAAAAAATTTCAACAGATACCACAAGTATCAAGTACCACAGTAAAAACATGAATGGCAGGTAGTTGTTCAAAAGCTAGCCCTAATCCTGTGACTGACATGGAGTTACACGACAAGCTCGTCAGGGACAGACCAGTGCATTTAAACATATACACATTTGCTGTATGAAATACAAGAGGTAAACACATTTTTCCATTGAAAAAGTTCAGGGGATGGACTTTGGTTTGGCTGAAAATAAGGGGGGACACTTCCCCCAGGTTTTTCTATGCCCCTGCTGGATTTAAGTAACCTTAGATATCAAATGTAATCTTAAATGTTTGATAAAAGTCACTGACTACCACCCCTGGAGTCATGAGTCCAAATCCAGGGCTGCTGAGTGACTCCAGCCAGGTATCCCAAGCAACAAAATTGGCCCAGTTGCTAGGGAGGGTAGAGTCACACAAGGGTAACCTCCTCGTGAACGTGATTAGGGGTACTCGCTCTCAATGGGGCATGTGGTAAGTTGTGTGTGGATCGCGGAGAGTAGCATGTGGCTCCACATGCTGTGAGTCTCCATGGTGCCATGCACAACTAGCCACGTGATAAGATAAGCAGACTGACTGTCTCAGAAGTGGAGACAAATGAGACTTGTCCTCCACCACCCGGATTGAGGTGAGTAACCGCGTCACCACGAGGACCTACTAAGTAGGCCTAGTGGGTAATTCCAAATTGGGGAGAAAAGGAGGTAAAATAAAAAATAAATTAAATTGTGAAAATCTAAACATTTAAAAAACGTTTTATCAAATAAAATATTTAAAACGTATTAAGGAGCTTGAAATAATAACAAGCGTCAGTAAATACATTTAAACGCTATCGCAGAAGCGATCTGGTCGTTGGCTCGACGGCTGCAGTCATGAATGAAGCGGACTGAAGGTTACAGATTTTATGAATGAGCACAAACAACAACTCCTCTGCCCTTCTGTTTGACAAGCGCTGGCAGACTGACTCCAGTTCACCCGCAAGGCCACTATTGTTAACGTGTGTTGAAGAATTCTGTCACGGAAGGCCATGACAATAGTAAATAAAAGATGTCATTCTCACACTGACAAACAAGACTTGGCCTCCCGTCGAGACTGCGAATAAGCCAAATAAATAAGGCCTGGATAGGAAAAACGCGAAGATGTGCTGATAAACCATGATTCAAACCCCATAAAAACCCTACATATTTTCATTGGCGAATTTACAAAACGTCATATATTATTCAGGTAAACGGAGTAAATTAACATTTAGTTACTAAGTTATAAATACATCAAGTCTTCCGTTTACATGCCTTATTAACGCCAATCTATGTCAATAAACAGCCCGAGCAGCAAACGCCCATTGGCGATATTTCTTAATCATATAACGCACTGTCACAGAGCCAACTAAGTCAAATGGTGTTTTTATGAATGAAGCGCTGCAGGCAAATGAGACCGATTCAAAGCGCCAGAGAAATACATAAATGGCGGATAGACCCGACCACTGCAACAGACTTTCCAAAACATACAAAAATTTCGTCGCAAATGCAATACTTTATGACTAGAAATCATTTCAGCGAGCTGAATTATTCATGAGACAAATAAACAAGCAAACAAAGGCTTCGTCGGTGTAAAACAACAGGTGACGAGTAAACACGAAGGGCCTTTAAAACATCAAACCCCTTTAGAAAATATTTCCAATCCACCCCCACTCCATCTTCCTCCCTCCCTTCTTCAGACTATCTGTGGAGGGCCCGATCCCCCCCGTCCACTGACAACACCACTAAACATTTCAGCAAACTTTTTCAGCACCATCTTCTGATGCGAGCACAAAATAAAAGGTCTGACGTGAGAATAAATGTTCACACCAAAGACAAATCCTACAAAACCATAAATTAAAAAAAGCTTTCTTTCCAGGTACTCACTCGTTTGGGTGTGTTTCTTCAATCATTTTTCTTGTTTCACCTACAAAAAAATCCCACAATGGGTGATCTCTTTTCGTTCGTCATTTTCTATGCCACTCTTGTCCAAATAATCCCTCACTTTTCGTTCAGCTATAATGTCTTCTTGACTCTCTTTCTTGCGGTGCTGGATTGTTTTGCGCTCTCCTCTCCTCTCCTCTCCTCTCTTCGTCTCCGTCTTTTTTCGTTTCTTTTCTTCTTTTATTTTTTCACTGGATCTAACCAGTTGCTGATATTGGAATAAAAACAACAACTTAAATGGATCGACAGGTCTCCCGAAGGATTTTCCACAGTGTGGTTATTATAGAGTGCTTCAACGTATTTCCGAAAAATCCCTTAGTTGAAGTGTGCGTTGATGTAGCTGAGGGTGGCCCCGACGAGCCCCATCTCTGATTACTCCATGTTGGATTATAGTGCAGCAGCAGCAGCACACGGAGGGAGGGAGGGAGAGAGAGAGGGCGGAAGCGATGACGTCACACTGCAGGCCGAAATGCCTTTTAAACCAGAGGGTGGCCAAAATATTAATATATTACTAAACACATTTCAGAGGGGTCGCCATAAAACACATCTTGTAAACACATTTTATGAAGATGTTTTCATGTGGATTGCTTATTTGTCCATTAGACATATATTTGTATTATTATTTCTCTTAAAGGAATAGTTCACCCAAAAATGAAAATGTGCTGATAATTTACTCACCCTCAGGCCATCCAAGATGTTTTTGAGTTTCTTTCTTCATCAGAACAGAATTTAAGATTTTTAGGATTTCATTTCAGGCCTCCTCCTCTAAACAATGCAAGTGAATGTACTCCATTTTTTTGACGTCAAAGAAAAAACTCAGATACATCTTGGATGGCCTGAGGGTGAGTAAATTATCAGCACATTTTCATTTTTGGATGAACTATTCCTTTAAGGGATAGTTCACCCCCCAAAAATATTATTTTTCACTCCAAAGTCATAGCAGTGAATTTGAACCTTATGATTTTATTTGGGAAATTTTATAAACACAAAAACAATTCTGAGAAATCTAAACCATGTTTCAATATTTTTAGAACTACATATGAAAAATAAATAAATACCAGCTATTATATGCTAAATACTATAATTCTCATATAATTATAAAATATAATATTAGTTTATTATTATTATTATTATACATTTATTATTATTTAAATTGTTTTTTGTAAACGTATGTATTTTATATTTTTATTATTTAATATAGTATAAAAATTTGACTTATGGAAATGTTGCATTTTTTATATATATATATTTTTTTTGTTTGTTTGTTTCCTTTCATTTACAACTGGAAAGGTAATATCTATTATCCTATATGTTTTGTAAAATCATATGGATGCCCTTGGTTCATAAAAATGTTTTTTTTTTTTTTTTAAGTTTCATAAAGTTTGAGGGATCTCAGATAGTGTCTCTTGATGGGTTTCATAGAGAATGGATATACATGTCAGTAAACCTATGTGGAATTACAATAAGCAAGTATCAATAATTATTATTAAGTAATAACAAAACAAACAAAATACAAAGTTGGCTATTTTGCAAGACAAGTTTTTCTTAATACAGTTAAAGGGACAATATAACTACTATTTATATACATGTAATATAGTACTATGTACTGACACAGCAGAGACATCTTGTGAAAAAAAATGCACCTTTTAATTTTTAGTTTTTGTTCACATTATGTGATCAGTGATGTCTACCATTACACAACAAAAGCTTTTAAAGTGCTACTTTAGTGCACCACTTCCTCCAAAAGTGTAATCAGGGTCAAAGGTGGCAGCACAGATTCCTTATCTGTCTAACTTCTGACTCAGAAGGAAAGCCGAGGATTAGACACACTTTGATCAAGGGACCAGACACGTATTTTTAGAACTGAGGGGTATGTTCACCAGTCACAGCCCAAATTCCTTATTGATCACTTTCAATCTGGGCTGCTTAAAAGCATTCTTATTAAATCAGTGTTTTTCGCAGAGATGCTCTCTATACAGTGACTTTACTGGCAGCTCTTACTATTGGCCCATAAGCACCAATCTGCAAACCTTATCAAAGTCTGTCTCAGATGCCATAAAGTAATCAGGAAGGTTTACACTCATGTAAGCTCCGGTCACTTGGCAATAGTTAACTGCCTTGGTTATCACGATCAACAGTTACAATGATTTCAGTCATACTTCAAGAAAAGAATACCATTGTGACACCCCGGTAGTCCCATGACCATGTGACACAGTACCATAGAAAAACTGAATCTCATGCACATATTGGAGGCTGAGGCAAATGTTTGATCATCGGAAATGTGAGACCATTTACAGAAGACCATTTAAACGGTCCTCTTTTTTAATAAAGCATGAAACCAAAATGTAGATTTAAAATAAAAAGAAATCACTCCAAAAGTATAAATCATGTTCTTTATTTAAATCAGCATTAGACAGCACACTGCTATAAAAAAGAAAAAGATCCAGTTACATCAACTGTGATGGCACTGGTTAAGATATATTTAAAATAATACAAATAAACAAGTATACAAATAAGAGCAACCGTTTGACTGACCATTGCAAAATATTATTATTTTATTGTATGCCAGACACAGCACTGCAAAAGACTAGATCAAATGTAAAAAACACAATACTTAAAAAACTATTGGAAAGCTAAGGGTAGCAAACCAAATCACTCTGCTCATATATATATATTCTTGAAACACTTCAGATCTATGCTGACACCAGTATGCTGAAGTTTTTCAACAGCAATCTAATAGAAGACTGGCCATCTTGCTAAATACTTTACCAGAAATCCCACAGTCCCATCTATCAAAACACTAAAAAACACTTTTGCACAAGTGCCTCTTGTTATTCTGGATAAGCATATGACACGAGGACAGGGAAATAGGACAGAAACAGCAAAAGATTTTCTCCTGTAGCTCTAGGGCTAAAGCTCAATGACCACATTGGAATCAAAATAACTGTAATAACTTTTGGTTGCTCAGTTTAGTTGTGGTCACATTGGCTCAGAACATCTATTTCCCTTAGGGAAAGAAAATGCACTTTGTTTCTGCCCTTAAAGTCACACATATGATAAAGTATTTAGATCCTCTTTCACCAGACTGACATGCAGTCCAGTCATGAAATGGGTGCAGTGTGCATTCATCACAGCTTGTAGCCTATTCGTATTTGCAGAAAAACAGAAGTGATATAATGGTGTCTCAGAAACATGCACAGACAGTCTGTGTGAAAATCATAAAACCTGTCAAGAATATGTCTAGGACACGTTTTAGTCAAAAATCAGAAAAAGCTGAAATGTAATTATGTATGTATGTGCCTACAGTGAAATATCACTGGTCCAAAATCAATGAGTTAGGACACTGTGTTAAAGGAATATTCCGGGTTCATTACAAGTTAAGCTCAGTATTTGTAGCATTATGTATAATAATTTTGACTCATCCAATGTTTATTTAAAAAAGCGCTTACAATGGAAGTGAATGGGGCCAGCTACAAACATTAACACACACCATTTCATATAGCCACAAGATGGAAACATTATACGTGACAACATAATTTTTGTGTGATAAACTCAGGGAGGCTTTATGGTGTTTACCAGATTACAGTGTTTATCATGACAACAAAGTTGTAATATTGGATATAACTTAAGACAGATAAGCTTAGTAAATGATTTTATGACAGAAACACTATACATGTTAACATGATTTTAATGTCTAGTGGCTATACTTTTTAACAGTGTTTTTAAATGTTTATGGACTGGCCCCATTCACTTTCATTGTAAGTGCCTTACACTTACAATTATTATTTAATGACTTATTTTTACACACGATTTACAATTGTATTTTATCTAATTACACAATGATGACTCATCGACATTACAGTTTATCTTCTGTTAATGCCTGATCTTCTGTAAAGCTGCTTTGAAACTATGTGTGTTGTGAAAGGTGCTATACAAATAAAATTGACTTGACTTAACCACTATTATTAATATTTATATATATATATTTATATATATATATTTATATATATATATATATATAAATCCCAAGAACAATCATAATGATGTAATATGCTTACTGTGCTTATTGTGAAAAAATAAACAACTAGGGGGAAACAATTACGAGGTTATAAATCAACAGTGTTTGTTAACATTTTTGAGATTTATTTTGTTGTTAATGCCCAAAATAGATGCAGCATATGAACTGAAATAAAAAAAAAATAGAGCGGGAGAAGTGCTTTACTGTTACTGCTCTTTTTAAGAAACAAGGAACGAGTCGAAATAATGTTGATTGAACTTGTATTGAACCCGGAATATTCCTTTAAATGCTTTTAAAATTACACAAACACAAGCGCTGATAGAAACTACAATGGCTGCTGATGACAATGCTGTGCTACTTGTACGTCAGTAGACAGAGGACCAAACAAAACTGAAATGGATAAAACAAAATCTCCCCACCACATTTCACAATCCAAACCCATCTCTCCACACCTGTGACGACAGGATAATGTAAAATAGATAAATTGACAGATGCGAGGGCCGTTTTTATGAGAACTACATCCATGTTTATCTGACGGTGACTCCGAGCTTCTCCAGAACACGCATGCCCTTTTCCTGATACTCTTCACGCGTCAGCCAGAAGTTGTCCTTGTCTTTCATGATGTCAGCCAGCACGGCCCCACCCAGGAACACCATGTGTTTGCGCCGGGGAGGATCCTCGATCCGGATCTTGAATTTCTATAGGGGTATTAAACAGAGAGTGTGACGAGAATTTCAGAGGAGTGGAACAGCATGGACACTGACCCACATACCAGAAAACGCTTTGAATGGATCTCTTTAATACATATCAAAAGCACACTGTCTACTTGTGAATAGAGCGGCAAACCCAAATGGGAGAATAATGAGGTGTACAGTGAATGTGAACTCTTCTGGAGCCGATCGGTGTTCATCCACTTTCATACCCTGAACATGCTATAAACAGGTGGCTGAAAGGGGTCTCATGGAGGCTTTCACATAAATTCAATGGGTTTTTAATTCACTTTAAACACAGTTTCGAGACAGGCAGACAGACATGCCACTCAACCACATCGGCCATGCCATCTGTAATTGATCACCTATATATAGCGGCCTGACATGTGTGCGGCTCTGAGGCTCCCCAAAATGCTTTTCCAGGCCAATGGCCAGCTTCTAAATGAGATGGAGCCCAGCTGAGCAGGCTTCTGAACTGCTCAACCAGACAGATTTTATGGCGTTTATCAGCGTATGCACAGGAGCAGGCGATACAGCCCCATCTGCTGGTGCAGAGGAGGCATTACTACATATCTGACTCTGTAGGGAGAGTCACATTTTGAGATAAAGAGTTCTTTGTACTATAATTTCAGAACTCAAAACTTCCTACTCAGTCCAAAAAGATCCTTGGAAGAGCACAAAAGTGCCTGCCGTCTTGATTCCAGAAGTGATCCCATTCATTTTTCCACTGGGACTGCATTCAAGTCTTCATAAAAGAGCTATGAACCCAATCAACCAGCTCCAAGGCGAGTCACAAGATTGCAAGCTCTGATTTGAAGCAAAAAGTTATTTAAAAATCCAAAAGACAAAGGGACTGTGTACTTAACATCTCTAATGAGGAAATGGACTACAATCCTTGAAGCGAATCATGTAATCAAATTAAAAGCGATGCAAAATATAAAACTATTGATTTAAAGTTGTTGATAAGAATAAAAACATCATTTCAGATATTTGCTAACATACATGTGCTTTGAGAGTTGACATAGCACAGACTGATGGCTCTAACAGAAGCATATACCATCGATTAACAACCTCGGCACTCACGGTAGGTCTGTCTTTGAAGTTTCATAAGTTATTGTTAATTATCTAATGCCCTATGGAGAAAATGAACAGGATTTTTACTTCCAGAGCAAGAATGTTGCACTCTATTGAAGCTAAAGTACAAAAATGGCTTGTTCTGCACTTTCTGAGGTCAGACAAACAAATACATTTGAACACAAACACATGACCGCCCACATTTACACAATAATGACTCCTAATGGGTGTTTAGAAACTTTCCCTGCCCAGACACGTGAAGTAATTACGATAAAGTGGTACAGATACTATTTTTCCAAAAGATAAAAATAGCTAACAATATGAGTAAAATTAGGGAAAATCAGCAAAAACCTTGTGCTGTTGATTGTTTTGTGAACCTGCCACAAGGTAAAGCAGGCTTTGTAAAAAGACTGTTACTGAAGGATGCATCAGTGCAAATGGTAATTGAAAGCGAAATTCTGACTGTTTTCGGTACAAAAATATGTTATTAACATTATAAGAGAAACTCCTGGGGAAAAAAGTAAAAAATATAAAAATGAATAATATGACTTCTTTAAAGCCGCTGGTATGAGTAATAATCTTCACACATGGTGATGACAGTTGTTTATGTGACAGGCAAATACATTCATTACGGTACAGCTGTTAATACACAGAAGTAAAAGGACTATTTTTGACTGCTTGTGTTTGTTGGCTGGCACACTTAGACGTGTATTGAGTGGGCAAACTTACAGAAAGCTTGTCGACATCACCCTTCAGTACCCGCTCTAGATACAGCTGTTTAAGTTCCCTCTCTAGTCGAGAGGGCAGACCAGGATACATTGTGGATCCCCCCGACAGAACAATGTGTTTATAGAACTCAGCCCTGAGAGAGAAAGAGAAAGAGAGAGAGAGGGAGAGAAAGCAATGGAGGGGAGGGAGCAGACAATAACATACAGTGAGGTTAATTCATATTGGAGGGGTGAAATGTGAAGTTCTCGTAATGACAAGACGACAGGACCCAGTGTTCTCCTTACATGCTAATTTTATTGCATGGCCTGCTTGTTTCAGTGTCATATAATGAAAAAATAACCATGTCTTAAAGGAATAGTTTGCCCAAGATGAACAGTTTGTCTTAGTTTATTCACCCTCATGCTGTTCCAAAACTGTATGACTTCCTTTCTTCTGCACAAAGAGAGATGCTTGAAAGAATGTCCAAGCTTTTGTTTTCCATACATACTGTCAAGCTTCAAAAAGGACAAAAAGCACCATAAATGTGGTCTATTCAACAAATGCGCTGAATTCCAAATCTTCTAAAGACATGCGATAGCTTTGAGAGGAATAAACTGAAATCTAATTTGTGATCATCTTCCCCGTGCTATAGCTTTCAAACCACATTTATGGAGGCATTGTTTTAAACTTCAGGGTTCCCACCAATTCTTAATAATACATTTCCATGGCTTTTTCAGTAATTTGTGATTACTGGATATAAAATGTTTAAAATCAGTTTGATTCAAATCAAAGACTTGAAAGAACAGTTTGCTTACAAATCGAACATCACTATGGCTTGCTCGCAGTTTTACAATTTAAAAGTTCCCAGAGAAATCTTCAAATCCTTTAGTGATATTTATTGACCCTATTGACCCTAACTCCTTAATAACCATCTTTGGTGCTAGGCCTGAGAGTATTACGCTTAAGAAAGACATGTATACAGTTATCGCCTTTACTGTGCTTTTGGCTAGATGCTTAATTGCTTAATTTCTATTACATTGGAGATGCTCAAATTCTATTACATAGGAAAAGGGCTGACCCCCTAATGCATAGTGGATAGATTAAAGAAGTAATGACTAACAGTCAATTTGAACAGATCAAATTTACTATCTGAGATTCAAAACGCATGTTTTTTTAAACATGGTCCTTCTTTTTAGCATATTTCAAAGAGCTATGCATGCCTAAGGCAAGAGAAACCTAGGGCTGTCACGATTATGAAATTTGACTGATTAATTGTCAAACAAATAATTGTGATTAAGCAGATTAATTGTCAGATTTAGGGCTTTTACGATTATGCAGATTAAATGTCCATTTTAGAGCATTAACAATTATGACGATTAATTGTCCATTTTAGGGCTTTCACGATTATGGTGATTAATTGTCTGTATTAGAGCTTTCACAATTGTCCATTTTAGGGTGCTCACGATTATGACGATTTATTGTCCATTTTAGGGCGTTAACAAATATAACAATTAATTGCCATTTTAGGGCGTTCACAATTATGCCGATTAATTGTCCATAATAGGGCTTTCACGATTATGACGATTAATTGTCCGTTTTAGGGCTTTCACGATTATGACGATTAATTGTCCGTATTAGGGCTTTCACGATTATGACAATTAATTGCCATTGCAGAATCAGCTTTATTGCCAGGTATGTGTACACATACGAGGAATTTGACTCAGGATTGTACATTGCTCACGATGTGCGAAAATACAATAACACAATAATAAAATAAAATCAGACACAGGCTACAGTGTAGACAACACAAATATACACACTATGAACAAAAACAATATAGACATATTGACAAATAGTGCAGTTATCAGAGTGCAATGGATGCAGGAGTAAAGTTATTATTACAATTATGTACATGTCGGAGGTGGATGTGATATACAGGTACACATACATGCAAATGTGACAGAGTGCGATGAAGCATAGTGCAAAGGATGCAGGAATAAATAGTATAAGCATTTTGTGCAGGAGTTGTGACTTGAGGTAGGCGGATTGGTATACAGTATATACAATAGGACAATATAACAATATGAACAGTATGAACAGCTCTGAAATAGAGAATGATGAAGAAAATTAAGTAACCAGTAAACAGGTGGCTGATTAGAGACAGAGTTACTGGGTTATTGCACAGGAATTGTTCCTGACACTGGGAGTCAGACATCAGCTGTTCATCAGAGTGATGGTTTGTGGGAAGAAACTGTTTCTGTTAGTTTTGGCGTACATTGCTCTGTAGCGCCTACCTGAGGGGAGAAGCTGGAACAGGTTGTGTCCGGGGTGAGATGGATCTGCAGTGATGTTTCCTGCCCGTTTCCTGACTCTGGAAATGTATAAGTCCTGAATGGAGGGCAGGTTGGCACTAATGATCTTTTCTGCAGTCCTGACTGTCCGTTGTAGTCTGCTCCTGTCCTTTTTGGTGGCAGGTCCAAACCAGACAGTGATGGAGGTGCAGAGAACAGACTGGACGATGGCTGTGTAAAAGTGGATCAGCAGCTCCTTAGGTAGGTTGAGCTTCCTAAGCTGGCGCAGGAAGTACATTCTCTGCTGGGCCTTCTTGATGATGGTGTCAGTGTTGGGCTCCCACTTCAGGTCCTGGGATATAGTGGAACCCAGAAACCTGAAGGATTCCACAGCAGACACAGGGCTGTTGAGTATGGTGAAGGGGGGCAGAGTGGGGGGGCTCCTCCTGAAGTCCACAGTCATCTCCACAGTTTTGAGCATGTTAAGCTCCAGGTTGTTCTGACCGCACCAGAGAGCCAGCTGATCAACCTCCCGTCTGAAGGCCGACTCATCACCGTCCCGGATGAGGCCGATGCCCGTTGTGTCTTCAGCGAACTTCAGGAGTTTGACAGATGGGTCTCCTGAGGTGCAGTCGTTGGTGTAGAGGGAGAAGAGCAGTGGGGAGAGCACACACCCCTGGGGGGCGCCAGTGCTGATAGTCCGGGTGCTGGATGTGATGTTCCGCAGTCTTACCTGCTGACTCCTGTCAGTCAAGAAGTTTGTGATCCACTAACAGGTGGAGGCTGGCACAGTGAGCTGGGTGAGTTTGGTGCAGAGGATGTCTGGGATGATGGCGTTGAACGCTGAGCTGAAGTCCACGAACAGGATCCTTGCATATGTCCCTGGAGCGTCGAGGTGTTGCAGGATGTGATGCAGTCCCAAGTTGACTGCATCATCTACTGACCTGTTAGCCCTGTAGGCAAACTGCAGGGGGTCCAGCAAGGGGCCTGTAATGTCCTTCAGGTGGGCCAAAACCAGTCTTTCAAAGGATTTCATGACTACAGATGTCAGGGCGACAGGCCTGTACTTATTTAGTCCAAAGATGGAGGGTTTTTTTGGGGACCGGGATGATTGTGAAGCGTTTGAAGCAGGCTGGAACTTCACACAGCTCCAGTGATCTGTTAAAGATCTGTGTGAAGATGGGGGCCAGCTGGTCTGCACAGATTTTCGGGCAGGATGGTGACACACCGGCAGGGCCAGGAGCCTTCCTGATATTCTGCCGGGCAGATATTTTAGGGCGTTCACAATTATGATAATGAATTGTCCGTATTAGGGCTTTCACGATTATGATGATTCACTGTCCGTATTAGGGCTTTCACGATTATGATGATTAATTGTCCGTATTAGGGCTTTCACGATTATGATGATTCATTGTCCGAATTAGGGCTTTCACGATTATGACGATTCATTGTCCAAATTAGGGCTTTCACGATTATGACGATTCATTGTCCAAATTAGGGCTTTCACGATTATGACGATTCATTGTCTGAGTTAGGGCTTTCACGATTATTACGATTCATTGTCCGAGTTAGGGCTTTCGCGATTATGAGGATTCATTTTCCGAATTAGGGCTTTCACGATTATGAGGATTCATTGTCCGAATTAGGGCTTTCACGATTATGACGATTCATTGTCCAAATTAGGTCTTTCACGATTATGACGATTCATTGTCCAAATTAGGGCTTTCACGATTATGACGATTCATTGTCCGAGTTAGGGCTTTCACGATTATGACGATTCATTGTTCGAATTAGGGCTTTCACGATTATGACAATAAATTGTCCGTATTAGGGCTTTCACGATTATGAAGATTCATTGTCCGAATTAGGGCTTTCACGATTATGACGATTCATTGTCCAAATTAGGGCTTTCACGATTATGACGATTCATTGTCCAAATTAAGGCTTTCACGATTATGACGATTCATTGTCCAAATTAGGGCTTTCACGATTATGACGATTCGTTGTCCAAATTAGGGCTTTCACGATTATGACGATTCATTGTCCAAATTAGGGCTTTCATGATTATGACGATTCATTGTCCAAATTAGGGCTTTCACGATTATGATGATTCATTGTTCGAATTAGGGCTTTCACGATTATGACAATAAATTGTCCGTATTAGGGCTTTCACGATTATGAAGATTCATTGTTCGAATTAGGGCTTTCACGATTATGACGATAAATTGTCCGTTTTAGGGCTTTCACGATTATGCTAATTAATTGTCCGTCTTTAATTGTGTTTTCACAATTATGAAGATAATGTCGATAATGATTATGGTTAAGGTAAGGGGGGGGTATTGTGGTTTGTATGATTATAACTTAACTTTTTCATTGTGGAAATTATTGTCATATATTTGCCATAATGCCAATACATCAAGTCATAATGTTCCCTTAAATTTCAAGGTTTTCCATGATCGTGGGAATCTGAAACTCACTGTTTGATTCATGGAAAAAACAAACGCTATGGGGTGGGAATGATATGAGAGTGAGTAAATGATGATAAAATTCTCATTTTCCACAAACAATCTCTTTAAGGAAGCATGAATTAATATAGCATAGAATACATTTGTGTATATTGGAGAAAGGATCCTATGACACAGAACTGAAGAAAGAACTGGAGGTGTGTCATTTGAGCTCACCTGGTGTCGATGTCTGCTGCTTGAATGGTGTTGAAGAGAAGTTCAGCCACTCCGACCCCTTCCACATTAATGAGGTGAGGTTGGAACAGAGCCTCTGGAGCTTCAAACCGCTCACCTCCTACCATAATAACCCGGCCGTCAGGGAGCTAAACAAGGAGAATACATGGATTTTAAGGCTTTAAATCAATTGCATTGCCAAGTCATAAATGTAAGGAGTTTTATTAAATGTTCAACTAGGGTTGGATAAAATATAAAACATTTTGACAATATACTGGTGGTGATTTTGCTGGCAATATGAAAATCAATCAATATTTTAAGGTTTTACTTGACCAGACTATTTTCGCGATCCCTCCTTGTCTCGCAACCCATGAGTATGACGTTGTTGAGACAGATATTTTATTAGCGTCTCTCATTATAACTTCAAACAAAATATATATATAAAAAGAAAAATCCAAATCTCAAACTACTAATATAATTACAATGATATATATTTGTATTTATATCTCAAATTACTTTTCATTTCAGGTATATATTAAATATTGGCAAAAGGCTGAAAATTATTACAATATTTTTTAGTTATATATCCAAACCCCAAGCTCTACTATAAGTACATGAAGGTAATTTGTTGATTTGCATGATTACACTGCCTCCAATGGCAACCTGGTCAACATTTGGTTGGTCGCTTACAAAATGTATCTCGATTTAAAATCAGCTTGTATAATTCAATGTTCCTGTTCTACTGGCTGGATTGAGCAAAGTCTTAGGTCTGAAGGGTAACGCACAGTCAAGCCTACCCATGATGACTAAGAAGAAAATGTTGACAGGGTGCGTGGGAGTATATAAAGGGCCCATTGAGGAGTGTCCAGAGGTCGGATATGCAGAGCTTCCCAGCTGGGGAAGGACTGTGACCATGCAGGAAATTATGTTACATGCTGGTTAGGCAACAGTGATGCCACACTGCATTTCTTGTTTTAAAACTTGTTCTTTTCTTTGGTTCTTTTGTTTGTTTTTAAAAGAAAAGAAAGCACAAGGAAAATGTCACCCCCATACCTACAAAACCAAAGAAGGAACTGCTTTTGCACAAAACTGGTAAAACATTGAACAACTTGTCAGCAACTTCCTCTCTTCCTAAAAACCTCATCACTGCCCCCTTGAGGCCATCACACATGCAGCAGCCAATCAGAACAGAGCAATGTCTGGCATCTAACATACAGGATGTCCAAGTGTAGACTGAAGAATTTCTCTGCTGCTAAATCCAATCCGAAGAGCATCTTACCATGGAAACGCAGAACACTTTTGCATCCCAGTGGGAAATCTTCAAAACCACATACTAAAAATTCCAGCCAGAAAAACTTCTGCCTCATAAACTAACATTCAAACTGTAACCTTTGAATTTTAGCAAGAAGGAGACCACCAGCCTGCAGGCTGTTAACACCTCTTCAGAATGCAACTTTGCATTAAAACGGTTCATAAAATTCCATAAAACTGACCGTGTAGGACTCCACCAGTACGGTGGTCTCCAGAGCGAGCTTTTGTTCCTGCTCGATGTTGTAGCCCACGTAACAGAGCTTCTCCTTCATCATGCGGACAGTCTCGAAATCTGCCGAGTGGTTGAAGGCGTAACCTCGCAGCAAGAGCAGCTGTGTGATGCAACAAAAACATTCAAATGCTCATGAGTTCTCATTTGGCTGACAGTGGTTTCTTTAACTACTTATGCATTAGATACAATGTACTTATTATGTACATATGTGTTGTTGCATTGTAATTACATCTATAGTTGCCCGGTTAACATTATACCTAATAATAAAACTAAACCTTACCATGAACCCTAAACCTACCTCTACCTCAACCTCAGTAGCAGCAAATGTGAATCTATTGAGAATTTTGCAAAACAACATGTAGTCAGTCAGTGGGGCCAATACGTAAATGTTTAAATACTCACTGTTTCAAAAGTATAGCCACAAGACATAACAAATATCCATGTTAACATGACTATAGTGTGATAAAATAGCTTACTAAGCTTTTCTGTGTAAATTTTACAACTTCGTTGCCATGACTACTGTAAAAATTATTTAAACAAATTTACTGCCAAAACTGTCCCCATTCACTTCCATTGTAAGTGCCTCACTGTAACAGCAATACTCCATACCTTTATGAGATAGCGTGTAATATCTCTTCCTGCAATATCCAGTCTCCTCGTCAGATGGGGCAGAGAAAAGCCCTCATACACTGGACAAATGTGGGTGACTCCATCACCTGAATCCACCACTACTCCAGTCAGAAGGCCTAAGTGTAACACAGAGGACAAACATTTATACACTCGTAGGTTAGTGGAGTTATTAACACTTGGTCACTTCTTTTTTTCTGAATGGATTGCAATCCGATTGAATAAGCACATTCCATTTACACTTGGCCACATCAATGTGTCTTCATCAAACGGATATAAATCTGATCTTTAATTTCCGCTCTATATGCAAATAAAATGGAGTTCACTTCCATGATTGTGCAAATGCCGGGCAGAGAATTTAAAAAGATATTATTTATTATTCCAACTGACTTTGCCCAGCACGCATGTTTCTGTACGTGTGAGCACTGTGTATTTTTCCCCTCTGGGCATGTCATAGTTCAGATATATCCATGTGCATCAGCTCCGCTTATTGTCAGTGTTTAGTTTCAGTTTCTTTAGCGATCTCCATCAACTCTGTCTCTCGTACAATGTCCATCAGTTTCATAATTTGTTATTATTTATTGCACAACACGAGCCATATGCAAATACTCAGTAACAGCCTTTACGTGTCACATTTTTCCCATGCTGACATAGCGCTGTTTGGGCAGAGTAAAGTTTCCATGTAGCTTGAACAGCAAGATGCATTTACAATTGACCAAGTTTTTTCTGGAATGCTTCTCAAACCACCACTGGAGGTGGTAGAAATTCGATCAGCAAAAATGCATTAAGTGACAAAGTGTAAATACCCCAAGTATGTTTGAACACAATAAGTGCATTAGACTGTCTGTTACATCAATGAGCTCAGCACAAATGCTAAGCACAAGGACAAATAAGTGCTTGGAGTAACTCACCTTGAGCATAAAGTGTTAGCACAGCCTGTATGGCAATGTAAACGCCTGAAAACTGGTAAGTCTCAAACATGACCTAAAAGGACAATGGGACATATACAGACAAAGACAAATTAACTTTTAAATAAGACAAATTAACTAGGGATGGGACAATATATCAAACTGTAAAATAATGCAAACCAAAATAAATGACAAATCATATCTGTTCTTTACAGAAAGTTGATGACCAATTAATCACACATAGCACCGATATTTTGCAACTTTCACTGATTTACTTAAAAAACGGTCATCTGCTAAAATTTGTCGATAGCTGCAGATAGTTTCATCATTTAGTCATTTCAAAATTAGAGTCCCCAAAATGTTTCGGGATTGTTCATATTTAAAAATCCAGTGTTATGCATCAAATCTTAATTTATTCTGGCTATTATTGGGATTTTGGTTAAATAAAGCTGCATGTGGGATTTTATTCATTTTGGACTCTTTGCACTTTGCTTTTAAATCCTATTGGCAGATTAATCAGTTATTTGCCATTCCCACCATCTTAGTTATTGGTATCAGCAAAATCCACTATCAGTCGACCACTATTATATATATTTCCAGATAGCTCAGAAGTCGAAGTCTGCTGGTTTCAAAGTATTTTGATAGTTTCCCTAATCATGTAACCTATAAGTGCCGCTTGCACAACTGTCAATTCAGTTTATGTTGATTTTATGCATTAATGTAAGAAAGACAGTTCTTATGTTCTTAGGAGTGTCAACCATTCTACATACACTGTCTGGCCAAAAATAATAATAATAATTGTTTGAATTTAAATAAGCAGATACTTAAGAGCCTATAAGTGGATCATTATTTCAGTGCTGAAGATGTTTCAGCTGGCAACAATTCTTTATACCCTAACTGATGCAGTGTGTTGCCTCTCATTTCTTAAATAACCATGTCGAAAGACATATCCCATTGTTGTAGAAAAGATGTTACTGTGTTTCAGAATTATTGGCCTGCATCAAGCAAAGAAAACAACTAAGGAGATTGCTGAAATCACTGGAACTGGGTTAAGATTACAAACTGTCCAACACATTATTAAAACCTGAAAGGACAGCTTCGCAAATATGGCCCCTAGCTAGGCTAGGGCTAGAACAAAGTACAGCTGTCCCTGGCATGTTATACAGGACAGGAGCTTTGATTGAAACCTGTCACTTTTCAAGACATTATATTTCTGGACAAGATATATTCTTGTCCTGCACCTAATCAGCCTGACAACTGTTTTTAATGTTTGTGGTTTTTTCTTATAGAGAATAGTATATGAGAATCTTTTTTATTAATGCTTTTTTTATATACTCTATTCTGATGAGAAATTATAATTTTGCTCAAACATTCATTTAAATTGCATACACAATTTTCTGTCATACTTTGTTATTTGTGCTGATTTATCGAATCAAGTTTATATTGAATCGTGAACCTCATATCGAACATCGAACAGAATCGTGAGATAACCATACTGTCCCATTCGTAAAATTAACCATTTCATATATGACATAGAAATACAATAAATGACATGAAGCCTATTACTGATTAATAGACTTCATTAACCCAGTTCAAAAATACTTATCCATATGTCCAGGTTATTTTATAGATTAAATAACATTCAATAACTCTGGTTTGAATATAAGAGTCTTGTTTAACTCCAATAATCTCTGATGTTTTATTTCTGCTCCATAAGGAAGTAAAGGGTTGGTATCAGGATAGAGGTGCACAAAGCATCTGCGATCCTCCCAGCTGCTCTAATGATGAGTGCTGAGATGAGCAGGCAGCTGCAGTTAATTATATGTGCTGATGAACTGACTGTACTGGTGCCAGTCTGCAGAACCTGTTTCTACAACAAAGCCTTCACTTCTACACACTATTTGTATCTCTCACTGTTAAGAAAAGCAGATTCAAATCTGTTTTGTAATGAGAGAAAACAGTAAAGACAATATAAAATGTTGACTTAATTAGTCTGCAGATACATGGTTCACATCATGTCCAATGTGCCAAAACAACACGCAAGTAAAATCTATTTACAAACTATTTTTCACATAAAAGAAAAAGGAACACTTTTCAAAGGCAAATTTTCATAATTCTCAAAAAAAAAGTTTGGACACTTGAATTAACTTTTTGGGCCCTTAACAACATCTTTACTTCCAAATAAAAATAAATAAATAACTAAAACAACTAATAATCGCAGTACCAAGGAGAAGTAACATTTCACCTCAAATCAAAGTGCGAAAATAAGAAATTATATTTTGTATATTTTTTTTATATTTTCTGATCATTAAGATCTTTTTGCATTGAATTGGTGACATTATTTTCATGATAATTAATCATACCTACACCATTCGAAACAAAATCTCATTTTTATGACTAATACTGAAAAAGTATTATATATATATATATATATATATATATATATATATATATATATATATATATTATTATATTATTATAATAAAGTGTTTATACATTGTTGCAGCATTTTCTGTACTTTAATTTATGCTGATTTAAATGAAAAAATATTTTGTTGAATTATTTTTATTTATAACGGATAAATTAAACTTGAACAAAAAACAAACACATTTAGCAGGGTTTGTACAGCAATTAAGAGGGAAATTCAAGCACTTTGAGCATTTTCAAGGTACCTTAATAATATTTTTCAAGCACCTCGAAGCTTTAAATATTACTCAATTCTAAATGTTACTTGATAAAAATACAATGATAAAAAGCATCTTCTGTGATGTCAAACATTGCACAGTCTAAATAATTTAAGTTTTAAGAATTCCATTAAACCCACAAACAGCTAAGACTGGAATCCTTAATATGATTACAACCTAATTTTGCATTAAAGCACAGATACAGTCGGAAACACCGGTTATCTATAGGGCTTGAATTACCACAGGGGAAAACAATCCTGGTTACTGTTAAAAATGAAAAGAAACATCAAATCGATTTGGCTATTTTTAAAGAAAGTTTGTGTGGGTGTTTCCCCACTTCAAATAAATGCAAAAGTTCTACAACTGATATTATGTCCTCAGCTATTATTATAAATATTATGAGTGATTACAGCTGTTCTGACAGCTAAACTATGTAAAGGATAAATGTATACATAGTCTGCGGCACACATTCAACAAGCATTTTGAACATATAACACTGCTTATCAATTTCAAACAAATAATCAAGTCATTTGATGAGTTCATGGGAGAATAATATTCATCATAAATATAAATGTGTGTTTATCATATTCAAATTGGTAAATGTACCAATGTATCAATACCCAATGAATAAACAACAATATTTACCTACAAATTAAATAAAATAATTTTGTTAAACATATCGAATATGGTAATTGTATTGTAGTACAACAGAAATATTACATAAATTAGTCGTAATTTCATTACATTCACACAGCATTGGTCCAAATAATAAACCCTCAAGCCTTTTTTAACATTAAACTAAAGACATCTGTAATTCATTCTTATTTTTTTAAACATGCCTCTCATTTACAATGTTGTGAACAAGAATGTTTTGAATTACATGAAAATAAAGTGGTCATAGCACTTTGTATTCTCAACGCACATATAAGAAAAAAGCACCGCGCACTAATAAACCAAACTCAGAGTCAGAATTAGTGTGGGCCGTCGCTGTTGGTGAGCCACAGAGACAGCTGGATTATGATAATCCAGACTTTAAGTACATTTATTTAATAAAATTGCAGCCTTTTGGGGGGTTTAATAAATCACACTGGGCCATTTTGAAATGTAAATTTTATTTTGATTAATTCAGCACTAGATTTAATATATTTAATTTATCGCATTCATTAACTTATTCACTGAGTATTCATGTGATACTACTTATTGTATTATTGATTGTAAATGATTCAAAAGTAAATTCAGTTTTTAACTAGGGCTGGGCGATATGGCCAAAATTGTTATCACGATAATCTTTTTCATATAGTTTGATATCGATATTTATATATACATTTACACATTGCACTTTCTTTTTTTTATTTCAAAGTTGAAGGAAGAAAACAAGAAAAAATAAATTTTAAACAGTCAAAATAGTCTCTACAAAACTGCACAGGGGGTCCAGAGATGGCCAAAGCAGTGGGGTCTGTGGGATCTTTTACCAACTTTACCGTCTTTTACCGTTTACCGTTTATCGATTAATGTTTAATTTTCGTTTAAATGTTCAATTAATGTGAAAATGAATGTTAAAAGATCATCTGTTTGTTCTGAAGCATAGTGACAGCAGTCCAGTATTTGATGGAATATTTTTACATTGAAATGAAATATTTTTTATATTTCTTTAGATTCAGATAACCAAGTATGGGGCATTAAGCCCTTGTGACTGTGGAATGATGCTGAATGTGGGTTCAGGGGTGTCCCGAGAGAAAATGTAAAAAACTTTTTTTTTTTTTTTCAAATTTAATAAACATTTGTATATTTTCATTAAAGTGAGAGACAAGGCTAGCAACTAGTAATTTTAGTCTTTCCTTATCCATTCCAGACATCTAATTATTTTTCCCAAAATTAGAACAGAAATCGATTTGTTTATTATTTTATTATTGTTTATGTTATTAAAGGCTCGTAACATGCTGATTAATAAAGATACATTTAGAAGAGAAAAACATTATGGTCCAAAAGGTGCTTTAAAACCACGTTAACTCATGCAGCGCTTCATGTCTACACACATGCAGGGAAAAGAGGCGACGCGTGCGGAGTGGGACAGGGCAGAAATGATGCATGTTTGTTGCTAGAGAACAATATTCAAGATTAGAGCTGTTGTCCACATCACTGTTGTTCTGTCACGCTCTTCACTAGCGACGATGAGAGGGCACAACCGTTGTCATGAAGTCTTGCGGTGCAGATTGAATCAATCAGGTGTCCGACGTAACCTAATTGTTAGCAAGGCAGCTAGCATTAGCAAGTTCATCCAGTCTGACCCTACATTACCACGCGTTGTGAGCAAAGCTGAGAGCGTTTTCAATTAATTCCTAGGAAAGCCGAGCGTCATGCTCGCAAGGTGGATCATAGGATCGGCAGCGGTGCGGAGCAAGCTCTCTCCTAGCGCTGTGAGCGCCTTTGAGCGGATTTTGTCCGCCCCAGTGGAAACGCAGCTTGAGAAAGCCGAACTGCTTGTGTTTTAGCGACACAGTAAAAATCGAAAAAAGTAAAAAAGCTTATGTCTTTTCTTATCGTGATATATATCTATATTATTTTATCGCCCAGCCCTAATTTTAACAAAATCTTTTTCTCATCTTCTACCTTCAGAATGGCTTAGTAAGTGCAAACATCCATTGACATCTTTTTTTTTTTCCTTTGCACACTTTGTCCCTTGATCGCTCCCCCGCATAGAGATATTTTATGTCTCCTCTTTCAGCCACCTGTCATTGGAATGGCTCCCCGGCATATTGATGGAAGCAGGAGATGCAGGTATAATTTATTTGGTGCCAATCTACCATGTGTAGTACTAAAGTGTGCGCAATACGAGACACCACAAACATAATGACCGTATAATTTATACTGTATTTCAAATTTGATTTTATTCCTGTCAAACTAAGGAAAAATCAAGCATTTTCAAGGAACATGTTCAAAATTCAAGCATATTTCAAACCTTGAAAACCTAACTAGGAAAATCAAGCATTTTCAAGGAACATGTTCAAAATTCAAGCATATTTCAAACCTTGAAAACCTAACTAGGAAAATCAAGCATTTTCCGATCTTTCAAGTATCTGTAAGAACCTTGATTTATGCAGATGTATGCTGGTTTAATGCAAATAAAAACCCTATTAAATACATTTTTACTGTAATATTTTATTATAATACTATTATAATATAATATTGAACTGTAATATTTCTAAATTATAGTAATCTAATAGAAACTAAAATTCCTGCACACACACACACACACACACACACACACACACACACACACACACCTCAATGATTTTCTCACGGTTCTTGGTGGGGTTCATGGGAGGTTCTGTAAGAAGGATCTTGCAGTTGTGTGAGTCGATGTTGAGCTTCTCTGGACCGAAGGTGTAATCCCACAGGTGCTTCATATCATCCCAGTTCCTGACGATGCCATTCTCCATGGGATAGTTCACCTCCAGCATTGACCGCAGCTCACTTGCTTCATCTCCCACCATCAGATCCTGACAAATCACAAGTAAAATTATATAGACATCATCTCCACTAAACGCTCAGTTTCATTCCCTAATGAGCTGACTACGTAGGTAGCATTTTAAGACATCATAGGCACACTACAGACATTAAGGCTTTTCCAAAGGTTAGGCAGCTTACTATGTTGCCTATAAAGATACCTTCTTTTGGTCATATTCTAAAAAGCGTCAATGCACCACTCAACACCAGCAGCAATTGCAGATAGCATCACAGAGGGGCAATTTTACGAGTTTGCCAGGTAAGAAAGCGGGAAATGTGCACAGTAAATATTGGAAACATGTATTTGGAAGAGATTAAGGACATGTTATTTCTTTGATTGTAGAAAATAATCAAATAACACATTTATGTTAAGGTCTTAGCATGTTCGTAATTAATTTAAATAAGTTCAGTAACTGCGGTCTCTTGGTGCTCGGAAACAGAAGAAATTCCTCTTTTTTTTTTACAGATTTTAAATACTTCTTGCTGCTTTGTAGTCTAAAAGACATAATTGGTGAGGTAAAAACATGACAAAGACAGACTATGCATACTGTACATGCAAATGATCTGGTAATCCATTTTCTGACGTTTCAAAAGGGCAGCAGCAATGGGGTCAAAGTTAAAATTATTTGTACTTTGAATGCCGTGTAACAATGCTTGACTTGCTGCCTATTTAGAGTGTGAATGAGTCACCTTTGAGGTTCCATGAATATTAGCATGCTGTCTTAAAAGGCAGCTGACTAGGTTTAGGAACACAGCTGAACCCAGATATATTAGTACTGCTTCACAGTTTAGTAACACTGCACACCCATCATAGTTCATCTAGCATTTACAGTGTTTATGTGGCAAGTCAGCATCCGTTATGAATCAAATGTACGGCATTTCCACGACAGATGTACGACACCATGAATTTAAAGTCCAAGATCAGCTCCAGGACTTTTTTATCTAAATTCTGGTATGAGGTGAGGAAGCCTCCATTATTGGCTCAGAGAGTGTAAGCACAGTAAACACAGCAGCTGAGATGAGATGGGCAGACGGACAGATGCTGCACTCCTAAAAGCCAGATGCTCACTGTAACCAGCATGCACAGAACTGCAGATTTCCATGCACAAAACTGTTAGTCAATTTCATTCATACAGGCGTTTCTCTTGACCACCCGGTACTCCAGATCAACCCTCACACACAAGGTTAACTTTTCCTTTGGTCACAAACCACAGACCATAAATGGTGGTTGCCAGGGCATTGCAATGTGGTTGCTAAGGTGCTTTCAGTCTTAGTTTAAAAGAGTCAGACTCCAATTCTCTGTGAAAGTCTGGTCTTTAGATATGGCTTGGGTGACTCCTTCAATGTAACTAAGGGATTTTTGTACACGTTTTTAGTCTGCAAGGCTAAAAATCACAAGTCTAACTGCTTAGAGAGTAACATAAACCTCTCCTTCACAAATGGCATGATTGTAGGTGTTGTTCATGTCTGTAGCACAAATGGTGCAAGACAAGTTCCTCACCAAAGTGTAATACTTAGGGTTAGGGTTTTGAAAAGTCCCTAAACCTAAGAATGCTTGCCTTCACATGGCCTAGACAGAAGCATTGAATGTTAATCATATGCATTTTAAAGGAGAGCATGAGTACTCTGTGTTCTTTGGCACTGGTACAGGATGTTTCTGGTAGTGCCACGTGTTTTCAATGGAGCCCTGTGGTCCTTAAAATTCATCTGTCTGGGTACAGATTTATTTCTTGTAAAAAGGATCTTATTTATGTAAAAAGGGAAGCAAGCGATGTCTAGAAAACATTTTGAAATCAACTCGCCAAATACCCATATTTAGAGGAACAATATCTGATGAACAGAATGCATTCTGACCACTGTTGTGTGCAATCTAATAATGACGTAATTAGTTACATTAAGATAACTACTTCTTAGTAAAAAGTTGCATATTACATTGCATTTTAAATTATTGTAATCAGATTAAAGTTACTGACATTTAATTAATTTAATTACTTTTAAGTACATTATAGGGTTATGCTTATTTCTATCATCTTATTTATGTAGAATACATGAATTATGGACTGTAATGAGTCAACGTGAAGGACAAACGTGAGGTACTGAGAGTGACTTGTGTCACAATGAACAAAGAAGAAATATAAGCATTATTAATAATAATAGTTAATACTAATATATTAAAAATAATTAGTAATGTGATTACTTTTTCCAATAAAGTAATCACTAAAGTAATCTGATTACAATTTTGTAGTGGATTGCTATTTTAAGTAACTTACCCAACACTGATTATGACAAATTAGATCTATTTAGGGCTTGTCATTTCTTTTCTGTTTTGTTCCTCAAACATTTTTTGGAGGCCAGAGGACATTCAACAGACAGAAACAGGATGACTCGAAACACACACATCAACATTTCCCTCCATTTTGAGGCCAAATTTTGCCAAATCTATTTTGGACCGGAGGAGGAGGAACTTCAGCAATAATGTCTAGTGCGGCTTTGAATAGTTGCTATGTTCTGTGAAAGATATTTGCAGATTTGAAACTGCAGTGCAAAATACTGCGGTTAATATTGGAGTAAGAAAAGACATTTAAACAAGACCAAAAACAGAAAGAAAACTTAAATGTTAGAGAGAAACTCTGAATCATTCACCACTGCAGTTTAGCTAAAACAATTAAAAATAAGAAAATACACATACAGAACATTCGATTAGAACTAGGGCTGGGAAATATAGCCAATATTCACTATACACTCGCAATGGTTTTGCAGGCAATGTTAAATTAAGCCATATAGTGAACATCAACATTATTTTAATGCTCTTATTTGGCCAATACGTTTCCTAAATAGTGTGTCATTACACTGATATTATTCAAATTGTATTTTAGCCCTTGCATTAAAATGTTTTAATATAATTGATGACAATTGTAGTTTGGTCAAAAAAATCAAAATAATAAAAACACATATTCCCGAGCAAATATTAAATATCGAGATATGTATTACTGAATATTGTAAAACACTGGAATAATATTAATATATATACCTTATTTTACTATATCGCCCAGCCCTAATTGAAATGGATGAGAAGATCAAACGCAATAAATTCAATATTATTATGTGGATACGTTGAGATACTGCATGGTGCAACACACTCTCCTCAGCAGGCAATGAGTGATAAATAGAGCACATGCCGGACTGCACTTACCATTTTGTTATTTTACTACACCATATGTACAACAAGAAGGAAAGAGTGCAAGTATGAAAAAGCAGGTCAAAGGACAGGAGACAATTACGGCTTTCTTTAAAACAACAAAACTGCTTAAGTTTGAAATATTATCTTGGGGGATCCATCCACATATTTATCTTTTGTAATTCATAAAATCCTACAAACTGACACAACAAAGTCCAAACTGATCATTTGACCAGGCAGATAGAAGAGCGTGTGGTGTGCAACAAGCAATCTGGTCCTCACCTTTATTTCAATGTTGCCCACTTTAGCCGTGGATCGGATGATGGGCCTGCCAACCAGAGCTGGGAAGATGTGCTCTGGGAAGTTGGATCCAGCATAGCCACACTTGACAAACTAAGAGTATGAGAAAGAGAGATGGTGTGAGAGTGAAGTCAAAAACATGTCCCAGAGAAAGTAATGAAGACTAGCATTTGCATTTCTATATTAGCTTAAAAAGTACAGAAGAACCAGTTTTTGTTTTACTTCATGACTGATCACTGTTGGGGGAAAACAGGTGCAGAGATGACTTATGTATTAAATGTAATAAAATATTAACACACAGATTTGTACACTGTAAGCACTGAAAAAAGAGAAAACAGCTCTATTAAAAATACTAAACCAGTACACTTGAAATCAACTTAATATATCGATGTTTGAGATGAGTCAAGTCAAGTCAAGTTTATTTATAAAGCACACTTAAAAACAACAAATGTTGTAACCAAAGTGCTGTACAATGTTTTACAAACATTAATAACAGAATTTAATAGAACTTATAAAATGTTAAAAAGAACAAATTAATAAAACATTATAAAACCTACACAGAAAACTATTAAAATTCTCAACCAACATTATAGGCTAAAGAGTACAAATGTGTCTTCAATTTAGATTTAAATATCGGCAGTGTGGTGGAAGACCTAACAGTAAATGGGAGTGCATTTCACAATCTGGGGGCCGCAACTACAAACGCCCGATCACCTTTAGTTTTCAACCGGGAACGAGGAACAGAGAGCAGTAACTGATTTGATGATCTAAGAGACATAGGTGCAGAATGTAGATGGAGTAAATCAGCAATGTACTGAGGGGCTAAGCCATGCAATGCCTTATAAACATACATCACAACCTTGAAATTTACTCTGTATCGAACTGGAAGCCAATGTAGGGAAGCGAGAACTGGGGTAATATGCTCTCTTTTCTTGGTACCCGTTAGGAGATGAGAACATAATTAAATTGTGTAAAGTACAAGTGATATTAAACACACTTAATGCAACAGCTAATGCAACAATTCTTTAGCATTTGGTCTCAAATTAATTTAATTGTGTGCAATCAGTCTAATTTCACTTAACCCAATTGCACTAGGAGGACTATATGATTTGTGAATAATATGTATTGCATCAAAGTATTGCTGAAACCAGGCAGGGATTTCCAGTTCCAGCATGATTTACATGGGACCGGACAGGGAGATTAAATTCTAAAATTAAGTGTTATTTTAATGTATTTCTATGCTAAATGAAAGAAGTAGGAGAGTTTTTAATGTTTAATGTTCAGTTATTTTAGGATTTAGAGTAGTTTCTGTCATGTACATTTTTTTGGAGGTTATCATTGTTGAGAAGAGTGGAGCTAATGTTTAGGCCGAGGTTGTGTACTACTGAAAAAACATTGTGTATTGCTTTTTACATGAAGCAAATGCTAAGGGAACATCAGTATCAGGATCTGCAAACTCTCAGCAGCACCATACTTGTTATACAGTACATACATATATATATATATATATGATTATATAGATGATATACAATTTTTTAATCGAAATAATTACATGGTGTCCCGATTCATTAATCGTGATTAATCGCATATACAAATATTTGCTGAGAAAGCCCCTCATATAAATATAATTCAATATATAATGATGAAATAATGATACATAGTTATCTATATCATATATATATATATACATATATATATATATATATATATATATATATATACATATATATATATATAATATATAACTAAATATTCAGATAATTAAAATGCATTACATTCTTGTGGCAGAAGAGCAGCTTTAGAATACAATGTATTGTTTTCTACCATATTATTGAACATAAGTCAATCATTGGCATACAGTTCACAGCAATCCATTTCACAAGTGAATTTGTCAATCAGTTGGAGATTTATTATGAGGGCTTGTTTAAGTACTCGTCAATTTACACCTGCATCAGACATGCTTGTGTATCAAATGTCAATCAACAACAACAACAAATACCGATTACAATTCATACCAAAACAGTCATACCGTTTCGTACGAGCCAAGTTGTATAATATCTTTGCCGTCTTGTATGAATTGCCGACAGGGTTGCAGCGGTATACCGGTTTCACGGTATACCACGGTTTGAAAATTGACGGTTATCATACCATGTACATTTGCTTTTCTACGATATTGAGAAAAAAATGCAACCGGACAGAGAATCTCACGTGTGCGTGCGCATCTCCTTTATTCCTTGTCTGCCTGTCAGACTCGTCAATTTGCGACATGCGCGCGCAGCGGAGAAAACGTCTGAGAGAAGCGAGGCGAGGGGGTCTGACATGAGTGTCATGTCATTGAAGATATTTCGGCGGCCGCCCAAGTGATAGACTATTTAGTACTGCCGACGCAGATTTAATGATAATCTTGCAAACAGCTAAAGCATACATGGGCAACATACGGCCCGTGGCTCATTTATCATAAAAGCGTTTTTATTTTTCATTGGATATTTCAGTTAACTTGCATTGGGACCTGACGTGACCTGAGTTTGAGATTTATACTTGCGCAAATTGGAAATATTCCGCCTAATGTTATACTTATTTTGTGCAATCTGGCAACCATCTCACTTTCTCCTTTGAACAAACTTAGCGATCTGTAGTGCAATATTCTGCTCAAGGAAAAGTGTTATAGGGCTACTCTCTGTCCATTCTTGAGGCTGCTTGTGATGTTTGGTGCTACTAATTTTGCAGGTAAACCTTCAGTGATTAAATTAAATATAAAAGTAGATTTCGGTATCATTGACACATGGAGGGGTAATCATTGACATGCAAGCAAAAGCAAGCCAGAGACGAATATGTAAACTTATTTTTTATTTGTGCTCGCCCGCTTTGCGACAAACATTAAATGTTCTATACATTTATTTTTTTTAATTATTATTATTAAAACTGAATAATAAATTAACAGGGAAGTAGAGATGGCAAAATAAATTTATAATCTCCACCTTTATTCAGTTTTTTAATGCCTGATCTATCTTTGTAGAGCAATACAATACTTTAGGCAATTGGAGAGATACACTTCAGAAATTGAGGACACAACTATTTCTGGGCTTTTGACATCAACAACAAAAATAATGTCAATTGATGCATGTCCTTGAACTAGAAAACCATGAATAAAACTATGCATCATAAAAGGAAATGTGACCCAGGATACATTAAATACAGGTTATGTTTAATCTATGGCAGGTCGACACTTGATTTCCAATGTATCAAATCTGTCCTGAAGCAAAACCAGTTGAGAAGCACTGAGATAAAGGGACAGACAGGAGCAGTCTACAGTATATGTTAAATGTTAATAATCATAGGACATTACTTAAAAAGCTCACACAGCTGATGTTATTTTTCATTTAGTAGTTCATTTAACATGTAAACTAACATGCTTTAGTTATATAACATTTTATAGTTACGTGATATTTATCATGTTTATAATTCTGTTTATCATAATTCTGTTAGCTTTCTTATTTTTTCTATTTATTTTATTTTCAGAAGGGAGATTTTTTTTTACACATACTTCAATAAAACAAATGGTTTCAAGTTTCAATTATAATAAAGTGTTTGCTCAAAAATAACTAAATAAATAAAATAACCCTTGTGTTTTCACTGATAATAGTAATTGTGTAATACCGTATACCGTGATATTTTTCTGAGACGGATATCATACCGTGAAAATCTCATACCGTTGCAACCCTATATTCGACTATCTATATATATATATATATATATATATATATATATATATATATATATATATATATATATATATATATACACTCACCTAAAGGATTATTAGGAACACCATACTAATACTGTGTTTGACCCCTTTCGCCTTCAGAACTGCCTTAATTCTCACGTGGCATTGATTCAACAAGGTGCTGAAAGCATTCTTTAGAAATGTTGGCCCATATTGATAGGATAGCATCTTGCAGTTGATGGAGATTTGTGGGATGCACATCCAGGGCACGAGCTCCGTTCCACCACATCCCAAAGATGCTCTATTGGGTTGAGATCTGGTGACTGTGGGGGGCCATTTTAGTACAGTGAACTCATTGTCATGTTCAAGAAACCAATTTGAAATGATTCGAGCTTTGTGACATGGTGCATTATCCTGCTGGAAGTAGCCATCAGAGGATGGGTACATGGTGGCCATAAAGGGATGGACATGGTCAGAAACAATGCTCAGGTAGGCCGTGGCATTTAAACGATGCCCAATTGGCACTAAGCGGCCTAAAGTGTGCCAAGAAAACATCCCCCACACCATTACACCACCACCACCAGCCTGCACAGTGGTAACAAGGCATGATGGATCCATGTTCTCATTCTGTTTACGCCAAATTCTGACTACACCCCTAAATGCCAGGACCACACCCCTAAATGCATTGACGCATGTGATTGGTTGATTAGATAATTGCATTAATGAGAAATTGAACAGGTGTTCCTAATAATCCTTTAGGTGAGTGTATACACACACACACACACACACACAGACAGACAGACAGACAGATAGATAGAGAGAGAGATTGGATTATTAAAGTAAATGCCTTGACTTAATCAGCTGCTACAACAAATCAATCTGAATGTAATGAAGCGATCAATTCATCTCAGTTTGACCAGTACACAACTAATGCCCTAGTGAGCATGTCTGAGCATGTCTGATACAGTTTAAGATGTCTAACGATAATAATCCATCTATTTTTCACATAAAATTATTAATTGCTAATTAATAATTTTATTATTAATTAGCAATCTTACTATTCTTTGGTTTTAATGAGTGAACTCACATGGTGAACTCATGTCATTTTGGCTCAACTATGGTGTCATTGGCTGTCCAGACCCAATCACCTACTATTTGTCTAAAAACTCAAAAAAACACATTATTTCGAGACATTAGCCATGCCATTCAGTTACATTAGCCATGCCCTTACAACCCATGATACGTGATCGATATGCCCCCAAATCCCATGGCAAATTATATCAATTTTATTATGTAGAAATGACTTAATACTTACTGTATGGTGTAGCTAGAATGACTTATGAAAGTAAAAGCTTAACTGATACTAATGATGGTTCGTTTCAATGAACTGGTTAAAAAAAAACTATTCACCAGTTAATTTACGCCATCACGTATTGACATCACTATATATAATGCTAATACACGCACAAACACATTCAATAAAACCACATGTGGGCATATTGCTGATTATAAAATTTTATTTAATTAAGTTTAATAATAATGGTGTTTATTGTCAACAGTATTTCATTCAGTGATCTTACAATAAAAACTACATAAACTTTTTGCACCTAAAGCACCCAATACTGACACTGCTATACAAACGTGGATGTTCTACACATGTTTAAAGCATAAAAAGTGATTAAACTAGTTTTAATAATTTTTTTACAGAAGCCATGATCCAGCTCATCATAACTTCAGATATAATCTGCATGCACAATAGTAAAATTTGTTTACATCTCTCGACTGAAACGTTTCAGCTTCTCACTAATCAGCAGTTCTAAGTATTATGTCCGAAAGAGACGATGCTCAGTTCGGTGTACTTATCAACTCAATGTACTGCTGACGCAAGAACTGCTGTCCTCGGATCAGTGTACTGTTGACTCGAAAGCTGCTGTCCTTGGATCAGTTTACTGTTGACTCGAGAGCTGTTATGAGCAACTCGCTGTACTGTTGACTCGAGAGACGTTACGAGCGACTCACTGTATTGTTGACTCGAGAGCTGTTACGAGCGACTCACTGTACTGTTGACTCGAGAGCCGTTAGGAGGGACTCACTGTACTGTTGACTCGAGAGCTGTTACGAGTGACTCATTGTACTGTTAACTCGAGAGACGTTACGAGCGACTCACTGTATTGTTGACGCGACTCACTGTATTGTTGACTCGAGAGACGTTACGAGCGACTCACTGTACGGTTGACTCGAGAGACGTTACGAGCGACTCACTGTACTGTTGACTCGAGAGCCGTTATGAGCGACTCACTGTATTGTTGACTCGAGAGCCGCTTCGAGCGACTCACTGTGCTGTTGACTCGAGAGCCGTTGCGAGCGACTCACTGTACTGTTGACTCGAGAGCCGTTACGAGCGACTCGCTGTACTGTTGACTTGAGAGCTGTTACAAGTGACTCTCTGTACTGTTGACTCGAGAGCTGTTATGAGTGACTCACTGTACTGTTAACTCGACAGCTGTTATGAGTGTCTCACTGTACTGTTGACTCGAGCTGTTATGAGTGACTCACTGTACTGTTGCCTCGAGAGCTGTTATGAGTGACTCACTGTACTGTTGACTCGAGAGCTGTTATGAGTGTCTCACTGTACTGTTGACTAGAGAGCTGTTACGAGTGACTCATTGTACTGTTGACTCAAGAGCTGTTACGATTGACTCGTTGTAATGTTGACTCGAGAGCGTTCAGTCAGATTTGTGAACTAGTTGAACGGTTAATGGCCAAGATTTGGTAATAGCAGATATCACCAGATCTAGGATCATATTACTCCCAGTAATCGGCTCATTTTGATTCGGAGTGTCAGGCACATCCAAGAGAGAGGTTAAGATAGAGAAACTTGTGGATCAGTGTTGACTCGAGATGCGAACTGTTTCAAACGATTCAGTCCGATTTGGTTAACTAGTTTAAGTTGTTCACTAAAAAGAACTGGTTCAAAAGAACGATTCGTTCACGAACAGGACATCACTAACTGACACACCTATCACGCCCTCAACCAACTCTAATGGTGAGGAAGAAACTAATATCACTCAATGACTACAATATGCAAAACTATATCTAAGCATTTGTATTACATCATAATAGGTACCATTCATGAGTATATGGGTATAGGATACATTAACTCTAATCATACTTATGCAAACGGTAGTAATGACTGGAAAAATCCAGCAGGCTAAAATTAACTCTGTTATCTGCAGGACTGAACCCTTGAGCTTGAGTTATGCAACAACCACAGGATAAATGTTTCTTTTTGGAGTTTCAATCAGTGGGCCACATTGTATATTATTATTATATAACAAGAAATTAGGAGAATATCCCCAAACACTGCAACATTAAGTAGGAACTGTGTAGCTAGCTTCTAATGCAGACTACTGAATAAGCGAAAATTGGTATTAAATATGACAAATATGACACATTTTTCGCGGCAGAGGAGAATAACTTAGGGCAAAGTGAAAGCATTTAATACTGCTGGAATGCATTCCTCAGAGCTGTGCTAAAGCTTTCAGCACTTCCTGTTCGGTGTCTGTCTGACTCACACGCTCATTAAACTTTAAAACTCAAGCGAGCAAAAAAATAAGTGTCAGGTGTTAGATTTGAGGACGTACCCCTGTTCCGTTATCACAAACCACCACTTTTCGTCCTTGGCTGTCCATTTTTCAAAGCCCCGGAGCCGTAAGAGGCAGCCGAACTTTCTGAATAAAGCGCTTCACCCACTCACTCAGCTACAGCAGAGGCGACGAGGTTTCACTTCCTGTTACAGACACTCGCGCGAGCAGCGTTGAAAACACGAACACTTATGGAGGACCAAGTCTGCCATTAGGATAAATAAATAATTGTAGAATAAAAAATTGATTATATTACAAAATATTTTTCCCTATTTATGTATTTATACATGTATTTATTTATACATGTATATTTTTCAGCATTTATATATTTTCACATTTATTTATTTATACATTTATTTATCTTCACATTTATTTATACATTTCTATGTCCATATGGTAATGAGGGGGCGTGTTTTGTACTTCAAACATAGCAATCAGTGTTGCCAACTTAGTGACTTTTTATTCTAAAAAAGCACCTAGCGACAAATCTACAAATCTGTCCAAATTTTTGGACAAATCTTAGTATACTTTACATAGAAGAGTCGCCAGTACTGCCATGCGAGCATGAGGCCTTGCTTTCCCGCTGCAGGCATACCTCTCTCTGTGTCTACTCTGTTCAGTGAGTGGCAGACAGAGCTGCACATTTAGGTAAGCTGAAACAGACCTGAATGAACTGCACATGTGCAAACAGAGTTGTCAAGGACCAACCAATAATCTGCATGGTTAGTCTTCCTTTGTTTTAATTTATACAAGTTAATTTGACCATGATTTTTCTCGCTTATCACTCACTGTTACACAGACGGTGGCTGTGCGCTGTGTGAGAGAAACAATAAGACATGCTGTCGCTTCTATCTTTTTCTCTGAGTGATCCTTTTACATGTAAATACAGCCGAAATCACAGCACAGCCATTGTCTTTAACTTATGTTATAAAATCAGGATTTTAGCAGTGCAGAGCAGCAGCTTGGAAATTGCTTGGAAGTGACAACCAGGCCCGGATTAAGAATTCAGAGGCCCCTGGGCACAATGAGTGCATGTTTATGAGACTCTAATATATAAGATAATATACAGTTTTACATCATGAATGCTGCTCAGATTACATAGTTTGTTGAAGAATGATGACGAAGGGTAATTCTCTCATGTAAACAATGGAGAATAGATCAATATTTCTCAGATTTATCACTTTTATGGACAAAAAGTGCTATTCAATGTATTTCAATGAACGCTTGTCTTGGACAATTGACCCAAGTGTGGCGAACTGGATTCATCTGGCATATTTTCATAACAAAGGTATGAAGTCCCGTTTTGATATTGCATGTTTTAATTTGTACTCCTGGCACAAATAACTAAATTGTTGTTTCTGGAGCACTGCTATCGTGAAGCAGAGATCGGATATCAATGTTGAACCCTTAGACCTTTGAAAAGATGTATAATTTGTTAACATTAATTACATTTATAGATGATAAATTATATATTAAATATAAGCAGAGTGATGTCACTACTGCATGCAGGGGGATTGCATATCAGGTTATCTGCTCTAAATATGCTTATTTTTGTCATTCTTAATTTTTTTTATTTATCTTCTCTTATTTTTGTTGTGCATACACTAATTCAATAATAGGCTACATGAAAAATGCAATAACACTATAGAAACCATTGATCACTATTGATGATTATTTTTCAGTAAGGTTCATCATTTTAGGATTAAAGAACACAACTGAAAAAAAACAAAGAATATTTATTTCTATAGTAGCTATAATACTGTATTACATTGGATATTGTATAATATTGTAAAGTTTGGAGTTATAGTGAACATTTGTTATAAATTATAAAAAATTAATATTCTTTCATAAATACTCTATATCATAAAAAATGTAGCAGTCTCAGCCAGTAAGTTGTAATATCTGTTAGACCTACACTGGCGACCAAAGTTTGGAATAATGCACAGATTTCACTGTTTTGGAAGGAAATTGGTACATTAAATCACCAAACTGGCATACAGCTAATCACAAAGGATAGTCAAGACATTACTGATGTAAAAAAACAGCGCCATCACTATTTGAAAAAAGTCATTTTTGATCAAGTCTAGACAGTCTCCATTTCCAGCAGTCATCACTGCAACACCTTATCCTTGAGTAATCATGCTAAATTGCTCATTTGGTATTAGAAAATCACTTGATATTATATCAAATACAGCTGAAAGTTATTTGGTTTGTTTAATTAAGCTTAACATTGTCTTTGTGTTTGTTTTTGAGTTGCCACAGTATGCAATAAACTGGCATGTCTTAAGGTCAAAAATTAGGTCAAAAGGGCTTTCTCTAGAAACTTGTCAGTCAATCATTGCTTTGAGAAATGAAGGCTATACAATGCTTGAAATTGCCAAAAAACAAAACAAAAAACCCGGAAGATTTCATACAAAGGTGCACACTACAGTCTTCAAAGTCAAAGGACAACTGGCTCTAACAAGGACAGAATGAGATGTGGAAGGCCAGATGTACAACTAAACAAGAGGATAAGTACATCAGAGTCTCTAGTTTGAGAAATAGATTCCTCACATGTCCTCAGCTGACAGCTTCATTGAATTCTACCCGCTCAACACCAGTTTCATGTACAACAGTAAAGAGAAGACTCAGGGGTGCAGGTCTTATGGGAAGAATTGAAAAGAAAAAGACACTTTTGAAACAGAAAAACAAAAAGAAAAGGTTAAAGTGGACAAAGAAATGCAGACATTGGACAACAGGTAATTGGAAAAGAGTGTTATGGATCTTAACGCCATTGAGCTTTTGTGGGATCAGCTAGAGTGTAAGATGCTTGAGAAGTGCCCGACCAGTAAGGTTTAACTTTTAAAATAACTTATATTAATGTTAAATTGACGAACTGGAATGATTCACTGTGACGCCATCTGACCAGCTTAAATACGGGATGCATCATTTTATCTTTAATTATGGGAAAAGTCCATATTTTACAGTACGGGTGGCAACCCTACCGACAAGACAGCCACATGACAGTGCTACAGGAAGTGTGGGGTGACTTTTTGCAATTTTTCAAATTGCAATAGTAGTTTTTCACATTATTAATGTCCTGACTTTATTGTGATCAGATAAATGGCACTTTGGTGAATAAAAGTACCCATTCCTTTCCATAAGAGAAAAATCTGTACATTATTCCAAACTTTTGGCCACCAGTGTATATGGCTTTAATTAGCTGTTATAACTTCTTTTTTATTGCTGTGTTGTTGGTAAATAATCTGTGTGTTTGTGCACATATTGTTGTAAATTGATTACAGTGTGTAATGACTTGAATACAGTAAACAGTGACAGTCATATTAGCATTATTTCCTTTGTTTCTTTTCTTTAAAGTGCTAAGAATTGTATGTTTAATTTCATAGCCTAAGTGTTGTTAACATATAAAGAAATCAAAAAGTCATTAAAAACGTGTAGCGTTCACGAGCACCCAGAGCAGCACTTTTCACTTCAAAAATGTCTTCAATGTAGAAGCAAGTTCACAAATGTGTGTGTGTGTGTGTGTGTGTGTGTGTGTGTGTGTGTGTGTGTGTGTGTGTGTGTGTGTGTGTGTGTGTGTGTGTGTGTGTGTGTGTGTGTGTGTATCACTTTGTGGGGACCAAATATCACCATAAGGATAGTAAAACCCTTGAGGAATGATGGGGTCCCCATGAGGAAAACAGCTTATAAATCATAATAAATATGTTTTTTGAAAATGTAAAAATGCTTTTCTGTGAGGGTTAGGTTTAGGGGATAGAATGTATAGTACAGTATAAAAACAATTAGTCCCCATAAAACATGGAAACACAACGTGTGTGTGCGTGTGTGTGTGTTTGGACGGAACACACAGTTTCGTTCCTAGTTTTCAGTCGGAATGTGACACCATTTCATTAGCAGGATGAGCATCAACATGGCAGCTGTACTGTGCCCTAGACAGTGCGATAGCAATCCTGCAACTCCTGGGACGCAGTCCATGAAGGTTTGTGTGTTTTTATGGCTAGATATTGTTGCACAGACCACAGTTAGAGCATTGTTGCCTATAAATTATATATATGAGCAGTTTACATGTCCATAACAGTGTGCGTGCGCGCCACCTTCGCCTTTGTTTACTTACAATTAGCCTGCTAGCAGAGGTAGCCAACGGCATTTATGCAGACATGGATGATGTTCATAGTGATACTTCGAAAGATAAATTCAAACGGGATTCAAAACAAATGAAGGGACTATACTTTTCCTCTTTAAATGGTTTTGGAAAACAGATGACAGTTTATTAAGACAAGGCAGCATGAATTAATGGCTATTAGATCAAGGTAGCACTCTTAAACATTCATTCTCAAGCCAGAAAGTATACATTGGCAGACTGTTGTTTATTTAGGATGACATTGAAGAAAATTCCAGTGATGGCAGTCAAGCCCCCAAGAGACGCAGGATGGGATCAGGAGACAGTTCCAGGAGCTGTGACACATCCAACCATGAGCTGGGGTGAGCACCCATTATCAAAATACTCAATATTTACACCATGATCAATGGAAACATGTAAATGCTTCACGCTGCAACCCCCCAATGTTCAAGACAAATCTACGGCCTTGTTTTATACTGTGAATTGAGCCTTCTTTTTTTATTATAGACCTACATACTTCCCTGCTGAAAATCTAACAGAATACAAATGGCCTGCGGACGACACAGGAGAGTATTATATGTTACAAGAGCAAGTCAGCGAGTATTTAGGAGTCACATCATTTAAGCGGAAATATCCAGGTACCATCAACAAACTGTAGGAAAAATGTCTCTCATTGTGATGAATGATCGTTTTATTTTTAATCACTGAACCTAATGAGTGAATTCCTGTATTGCGGGGCCATGACACCATCCTAAATACATGTTACTACATGTTGAGTACAACATGTTTTGCATATTTTTTCTTTTCCACCACACTCTAGATTTGGAAAGAAGAGACCTGTCTCACAAAGAGAAGCTTTATCTGAGAGAGCAAAATGTCATCACAGAAACACAGTGTACATTAGGTAAGATTTGAACTTTATTGTTTCTATAGCTTTTGCATCTTGAAGTTGTGTAACAGAAAAAGATGCATTGTACAATTACCAATTGACAATCCTGATACAGTAATAACTTCAGTCTTAGGATAAATGCAATAATCCCATATTGACCTCCCTCTTCTGTAGGTCTCACTGCTCTCCGCAGTGATGAGGTCATTGATTTGATGATTAAAGAGTACCCAGCCAAACATGCAGAGTACTCGGTTATACTCCAAGAGCGAGAGCGGCAGAGGATAACTAAAGAATACTCTGTGAGCACTCTTAGTGCAGTAAGTAATGGACACACTTATTTTATGAAGCTCAAATCGAATGTAGTGACTGATTTTACATTGTGGCTCAACGATGACATCTTTACAAGTAAATTTTTTTTTAAAAGGTTGTGCTTTCCTCTTATGCAGATAAAATTATTAAGGTTGGTAGTACTTTGCAGAAAGTCTTTGAGTTTTAATGATCTGAATCTCTTTTTCAGCAAATGCAACAAAAAAATCCTCAAAAAGTTGAAGCCAGTAAAGTGCCAGATTACATAAAGAAAGCAGCTAAAAAAGCTGCTGAATTCAACAGTAATTTCAACCGAGAGCGGATGGAGGAGAGAAGGGCATATTTTGACCTTCAAACACATGTAAGGTTCTTGATTTTATATATATATATCAAATCACTTTATTGTCAGTCAACCATATACACAAGTGCAACAGTGGGTGAAAGTCTTAGCACTCATGATAATGATGAGACATATAACAATCTACAATAAGCATCACATAACACAACACAATTGACAAATCTAATATACACATATTTACACACAACACAAAATACAAATAATAATATACAATGTAAAGTACACAATATAGAATACAGTATACAATAAAATATATATATATATATATATATATATATAAAATAAACGGTAGGTTGTATTGTGTTGTTTTGACATTCAGGCTGTCGGTTGATAGTCAGTTGTCAGTGTGTTGTATGGCGGAGTGCGCAAGAGAGCAAGAGTGGGTGTGGCGTCAAACCTCGGAGAGGCATTTATTGGAAATAACAATCAAAATAACGGGGATAATTAAGTGTCCAAGTGGAATAGTGTTCATAATAAAGGGGGAATCTGGCATCCTCCTGGTGATATGGAGCTCCGTGAAGGGCGGGGTAGTGTCTTTGGCCCAGGCATGAGCTAGGTCCATCGACCAGGGGTGGCTGCTTCTTGGTGGCCTGTCTTTCCAGGTCCGCGGCTGGTGAGAGGGGAAGGTGACCCGGCCTCTAGCCTGTCAGCCGTGATGTGCAGTTCATTATCCATCATCCATCCATCTTCAACCGCTTATCCGAAGTCGGGTCGCGGGGGCAGCTGCTCCAGCAGGGGGCCCCAAACTTCCCTATCCCGAGCCACATTAAACAGCTCTGACTGGGCGACCCCGAGGCGTTCCCAGGCCAGTGTGGAGATGTAATCTCTCCACCTAGTCCTGGGTCTTCCCCGAGGCCTCCTCCCAGCTGGACGTGCCTGAAACACCTCCCTAGGGAGGCGGCCAGGGGGCATCCTTACCAGATGCCCAAACCACCTCAACTGACTCCTTTCAACGCAAAGGAGCAGCGGCTCTACTCCGAGCTCCTCACGGATGACTGAGCTCCTCACCCTATCTCTAAGGGAGAAGCCCGCCACCCTTCTGAGGAAGCCCATTTCGGCCGCTTGTACTCGCGACCTAGTTCTTTCGGTCATGACCCAACCTTCATGACCATAGGTGAGGGTAGGAACAAAAATTGACCGGTAGATCGAGAGCTTTGCCTTTCGGCTCAGCTCTCTTTTCGTGACAACGGTGCGATAGAGCGAGTGCAATACCGCCCCTGCTGCCCCGACTCTCCGGCCAACCTTCCGCTCCATTGTCCCCTCACTCGTGAACAAGACCCCGAGGTACTTGAACTCCTTCACTTGGGGCAAAACCTCATTCCCTACCTGGAGTACGCACTCCATCGGTTTCCTGCTGAGAACCATGGCCTCAGATTTAGAGGTGCTAATCCTCATCCCAGCTGCTTCACACTCGACTGCCAAGCGATCCAGTGAGAGCTGAAGGTCACGGACCGATGATGACATGAAGACAACATCATCTGCAAAAAGCAGCGATGAGATCCCCAGCCCACCGAACCGCACACCTTCCCCACCCCGACTACGCCTCGATATCCTGTCCATGAATATCACAAACAGGATTGGTGACAAAGCGCAGCCTTGGCGGAGACCAACCCCACATGGAATGAACTCGACTTTGTGCCGAGGACCCGGACACAGCCCTCGCTTTGGACGTACAGGGATTGGATCGCCCTAAGAAGGGACCCCCCCACCCCGTACTCCCGCAGCACCTCCCACAGTCTCTCCTGGGGGACCCGGTCATACGCCTTCTCCAGATCCACAAAACACATGTAGACCGGATGGGCATACTCCCAGGCCCCCTCCAGGATCCTTGCGAGAGTAAAGATCTGGTCCGTCGTTCCACGGCCAGGACGAAAACCGCATTGTTCCTCTTCAATCTGAGGTTCGACAATCGGCCGAACCCTCCTCTCCAGCACCTTGGAGTAAACTTTACCAGGGAGGCTGAGAAGTGTGATACCCCTGTAGTTGGCACACACTCTCTGATCCCCTTTTTGAAGAGGGGAACCACCACCCCGTTCTGCCACTCCTTAGGCACTGTCCCAGATTTCCACGCAATGTTGAAGAGGCGTGTCATCCATGACACCCCCTCCACATCCAGAGCTTTCAGCATTTCTGGTCGGATCTCATCAATCCCCGGGGCTTTGCCACTGTGGAGTTGTTTGACTACCTCAGTGACCTCCCCCAGGGAAATAGATTCTGATCCCCCATCATCCTCCGGCTCTGCCTCTACCATAGAGGGCGTGTTGGGATTTAGGAGTTCTTCAAAGTGTTCCTTCCACCGCCCAATAACCTCCTCGGTTGAGGTCAACAGCGTCCCATCTTTGCTGTATACAGCTTGAATGGTTCCCCGTTTCCCCCTCCTAAGGTGGCGGACGGTTTTCCAGAAGCACTTTGGTGCGGACCGAAAGTCCTTCTCCATGGCTTCTCCGAACTTTTCCCACACCCACTGCTTTGCCTCCCTCACGGCCGAGGCCGCAGCCCTTCGGGCCTGTCGGTACCTTGCAACTGCCTCCGGAGACCTCCGGGACAACAAATACCGGAAGGCCTCTTTCTTCAGTCGGACGGCTTCCCTGACCACCAGTGTCCACCACGGTGTTCGAGGGTTACCACCCCTTGCGGCACCTAAAACCTTGAGGCCGCAGCTCTCCACCGCGGTTTCGGCAATGGAAGCTTTGAACATTGCCCACTCCGGTTCAATGTCCCCAACCTCCGCAGGGATGCCTGAAAAGCTCCGCCGGAGGTGTGAGTTGAAGATCTCGCGGACAGGGACCTCCTCCAAACGTTCCCAGTTCACCCGCACTACTCGCTTGGGCTTCCCAGGTCTGTCCAGAGTCTTTCCCCACCCCCTGACCCAACTCACCACCAGATGGTGATCGGTTGACAGCTCTGCCCCTCTCTTTACCCGAGTGTCCAAAACATATGGCCTCAGATCCGACGACACGATTACAAAATCGATCATCGACCTTCGGCCTAGGGTGCTCTGGTACCACGTACACTTATGAGCATCCTTATGTTCGAACATGGTGTTTGTTGTAGATAATCCATGATTAGCACAGAAATCCAATAACAAACATCCACTTGAGTTCAGATCAGGGAGGCCGTTCCTCCCAATCACGCTTTTCCAGGTGTCCCTGTCATTTCCCACGTGTGCGTTGAAGTCACCCAGCATCACTATGGAGTCCCCTACTGGGGCCCTATTCAGGACTCCATTCAGGGTCTCCAAGAAGGCCGAATACTCTGAACTGCTGTTCGGTGCATATGCACAGACAACAGTCAGAGTTTTCCCCCCCACAACCCGTAGGCGTAGGGAGGCGACCCTCTCGATCCACCGGGGTAAACTCCAACGTAGTGGCGCTCAGCCGGGGACTCGTGAGTATCCCCACACCCGCCCATCGCCTCACACCCTAGGAAACTCCAGAGAAGAATAGAGTCCATCCCCTATCCAGGAGTATGGATCCAGAGCCAAAACTGTGCGTCGATGTAAGCCCCACCAGATCCAACTGGTAACGCTCCACCTCCCTCACTAGTTCCGGCTCCTTCCCCCCCAGTGAGGTGACATTCCACGTCCCCAGAGCAAGCCTTTGCTGCCCGGGTCTGGTCCGTCGAGGCCCACGGCCTTCACTGCCGCCCATATGGCAGCGCACCCGACTCCTGCGGTTCCTCCAATGGGTGGTGGGCCCAAGGGATGTAGAGGGGGGTTCCACGTTGCTTCTTCGGGCTGTGCCCGGCCGGGCTCCGTGACAAGCCCGGCCACCAGGCGCTCGCCGACGAGCCCTCCATCTGGGCCTGGCTCCAGACAGGGGCCCCGGGCTTCCTCCGGGCAGGGTAACTCCTCCTCTTGCCGTTTTATCCATGAGTCATTTTGAACCATTCTTAGTCTGGCCCCTCACCTGAGACCACTTTGCCTTGGGAGACCCTACCAGGAGCACATGGCTCCAGACAACACAACCCTCAGGATCATAAGGGCACACAAACCTCTCCACCACGATAAGGTGCTGGTTCCCGGAGAGGTTCATTATATGAAGCATTATTCACATCAGGTGTGCTTCATCCACTGCTGTCAGAACGAGGCTTATTAATTATGCACCTCTTCTCGCTCTCCTGCTCCCGTCGTGAGCCTGGCTGAAGGGCGGCCCTAAGAGGTGGGGCGACGATGACATGCCGGAGGAGCTGATCATTCCTCCACATCTCCCCCCAAGCGTCCCCCTGTCAGCTTCTCCTCCCACGCTTGTATCCAGTCATACATTTCAGAGACGGAGGTGCACATTCTTTGCTGCCCACATGGGAATGGTACTTCCTCAACCAGGCCCTAAGGTCGGAGTGGATGTATGGGGTATACCACTTCTGGAACAGAAAAAAACACAAATTAATATGACAGCCTCAGCCAGCCACAGGGTAAAGTGTCTTTGTAATGGCCCAGACGTGAGCTGTGTCCGTCGGCCGAACACGTTCCCCTCCAGGGTCTGTGGTGTCCTTGGCGGCCTGTCTTCCCAGGCCCGCGCCAGGTGAGAGGGGAAGGCGTCCCGGCCTCTTGCCTGTTGGCCACGACGTGTGCAGTTCTCCCCGGCGACTCTAATCGGCCCGGGGGTCCAAGGAGCGGGTCCAACGGCTTATCATCTCGTCTGAACCATCCCAGCTCTGGTCCTGGGTGTGCGAGGATTCCAGTGTGTGTACACATGGAGATTTGAAGCCGCCCCCTCCCCCACAAGAAGAGGTGCGCTCAGCATTTTAAAGTCAGCGGTGATGAAGCATTATTCACATCAGGTGTGCTTCATCCACCGCTGTCAGTACGAGATTTATTAATTATGCAACTCTTCTCACTCTCCTGCCCAACTCCCGTCATGAGCCTGGCTGAAGGGCAGCCCTAAGAGGTGGGGTGACGATGACGAGCCGGAGGAGCGAATCATTCCGCCACAGTTGTTAAGAGAAAATATTATTTTTGACAGTCCAGTGTGAGATTAATAAAGTGCAGTGCTGATGTATATTGATCATTAGAGATCAAGAGTTCAAAAGTCTGATCGCTTGGGGGAAGAAGCTGTCATGTAGTTGGCTGGTGCGGGTCCTGATGCTGCGATACCGCCTGCCTGATGGTAGCAGTGAGAGCAGCCCATGGATGGGGTGTATATACAGTGGATTTAAAAAGTCTACACACCCCTGTTTAAACAGCAGGTTTTTGTGATATAAAAAATTAAACCCAAGATAAATCATCAGGATATTTGCACCTTTAATGTAAAATTTACAACCAAGGCAATGCCACTGAAAACCAAAATGACACATTTCAGAGAGTCAAAATCAAAAACTTTCTAACACCAAACTGCATAAGTGTGCACATCCCTGAACTAATACTTAGCTGAAGTATCCTTTGATTTCAATACAGCACTCCATCTGTTTGGATAAGAATCTATTAGCTTGGCATATTTTGACTTGGGAATATTTTCCCACTCTTCTCTGCAAAAATTCCAGATGTGACAAATTGCGAGGGCATCTCCTGTGTGCGGCCCTCTTCAGTCCGGCGTCACATGTGGGGAGCTACCAGTACTTGGCAGAAAGAGCTGCTGCTCCTTTAATGTTGCTGTAGGCCTCTTTGACAGCCTCCCTGACCAGTTTTCTCATCTATTTTGGAGGGACATCCTGTTCTTGATAATGTCACTGTTGTGCCATACTTTCTCGACTTGTTGATGACTGTCTTCATTGTGTTCCATGGTATATCTATGGATAAAAGCATCTGCCAAATGCATAAATGTAAATATCTAATGCCTTGGACATTAGTTTGTAGCCCACACCTGAGGGATACATTTTAACAATGAGGTCCCTTTGATGCTTTGTAAGCTGTTTGTGGCCCATGGCTCTTGTAGTAGCATGCAACCAAGATGATGTCAGAGAAATCCTACAAGAACAGCTGAGATTTGACGAGTTAATCAGAGTCAGTTCAGGTGACTTGATGATTGGTTGATTCTGAACAGGGTCACATACCCAATTAGAAAAGGGTGTGCACACTTATGCAGCTATTCTTAGTTTTTTAATTTTTTCCCTCTGAAATGTGTCATAATGGCTAGGCTCAGGTGTTCGGGCTAATTGATTCTTAGTCAAATGGTATAACATTTATACAGTGGATATAAAAGTCACTTTGGTTTTCAGTGGCATTGCATAGGTTGTCATTTTTACATTTAAAGGTGCAAAAGTCTGATATGATTTATCTTTTTTAATTTTTTACATCACAAAAACCTGCTGTATTAACAGGGTTTTGTAGACTTTTTATATCAACTGTATAAACGTTATACCATTTGTCTAAGAATCAATTAGCCCGAACAACTGAGTCTAGCCATTATGAATCTATCAGAACACCCTAGCAACCAGCCAGAATACCCCAACAACCACCTAGCAACTATCTTACAATGTCCTAGAAACCACCCAGAACACCCTATGAACTGATTAGTGACACGATAGCAACCTGACAAAACACCCTATCAAAAAGCCAGAACCCCATTGCAACCACCTAAAATGCCCTAGCACTTTGACAAGCCAATGTTGAAAATTTGTCTTAACAAACTTTGTCATTAACCTTTGTTATCATTGCTAGTGCACTTAATGTCTCTTTCTCTCTTTAACCTGTAGATTATTCAGGTACCTCAAGGAAAATACAAAGTCCTACCTCCCGAAAAAACAAAGTCTGGTCCATACCCAGTGGCCCTCATCCCTGGGCAGTTCCAAGAGTTCTACAAACGGTAAATTATGTCATGAATCATCCCTTCCCTAATTGCAAAACCCTGCTGTGCTTCTGATTTATCTTTTAATGATTTTGATCCTTTGAACTTTAGTAGAAGAAACATCTTTGAAATGTTCTCCAAAAATGTGACCAGTGTTGTGCATGCTCAGAGGACATTGCTGTTGAACGGAACTCATCTTGTATATTTGCAGGTACTCTCCGAATGAGCTCCGCTACTTGCCCATGAACACGGCTCTATACGAGCCTCCCCTGGACCCAGAGCTGCCTGCCCTGGACAGTGATGGTGATTCTGATGATGGAGAGGATGGAAAAGGAGAAGATGGCAAGAAAAAAGGTTCCTCTGTAAGTTGAAGTAATGTTGTGACTGCCTGACATCTTTTACTGTTACTATTGATGCACATTCACTTTAGTTAAAGATTGCAGTTTTAATCACATGTGTGTTTATGTTGATCAACTCTTATCAACATAAAATGTTCGCGAGTTCGCGAGTAAATAGGGTCAATTTAGATTTCATATTTTACAGGAAAGTTCATGTGGAAACACTTCGGATGGGGACAGCCAGGACAGTGGAATTCAGTCGAAAAACAAGAGCAAAGAACGTCCTGGCACCCAGAGCAAAGACGCCACTCCTCGCACCATCCAACACAAATCTGTCCCTGGGTACAAGGTAGAAGAAAAAAGCCCCTGATCTTTTTTTTTTTTTTTATAACCCAACACCTCTCTTCTCCCCTTCTCGCCACCCCACCCCTTTTCCAGCACTTTCAGCAGAGATACATACACACATACTGACACAATCCCTCTGCTGGTCATAGTTTGGGACTGCACTTGTCAATGGAACTTACCTTCCTTTTAAATATTGGCACTAATTTTTTCAGTGCCAGCAAATCCCAGTGACAGTTTCTGTGTTCTGCACAGACCTTCGGAGCAATAATGTTTTTTGTGTGGTACTGCCATTAGTTTAGGGCTTTTTTGCTGTGATGCACTTGTTATTTACCCTTATAAAGTGATCAGTACTTCAAATAGCTTAAAATACCTCTACCTGATCTACCTGCCTGCCAGTTAAACTGAAGGGCAAGTGAGCAGTTTTATTTGGCTGCTAAAAAAACATTTTTTATTGCGTTTTAAAGGAATAGTTCTCCCAGAAATAAAATGTCTGTCATTATTTACTCAACCTCATGTCATTCCAAATTTGTATGACATTTCTTACGTGGAACACATAACGAGACATTTTTAAGAATCATTTGGAGTTCTTTTCTACACAAAGACAGTTTATAGTAATCATAGCTGTCAAGCTCCAAAAAAGGACAAAATAAAAAACCACACCCTAAAAATATTCCAGATGTGCTCATACAAATTCATAAAAATCTGTTTGTTAAAGGAATAGTGTAACAGTTTGTTTTGTGGAAGGAGGATTAATTTATTGTAAACTCAAAAACATTCTTTTCAGCATATCACTCTTATTAACACAAACACAGCGTAGAAGCTGTCTCTCTCTCTCTCTCTCTCTCTCTCTCTCTTTTATTGCTCTCCCCAGTGCTTTCTGCAATCAGAAACAAGTGTTAGACATTATAGTGCTCAGGTGTGTACCCTCACCACTTTCTCTCCAGACGAATGCTTGACCTCGGCCCCGCCGCCACAAAAAGTTTACCCCAAAATGAAAATGCTCTCATCATTTACTCACTCTCATGCCATCCCAGATGTGGATGACTTTCTTTCTTCTGCAGAACATAAATGAAGATTTTAGAAGGATAACTCAGCTCTGTAGGTCCATACGATGAAAGTGAATGGTGGCAAAAACTTTGTATGTCCAAAAAGCATATAAAGGCAGTGTAGAAGTAATCCAATCAACTCAGGTGGGTAAATTAATTTCTTCTGAAGGGATATTATAGGTGTGGGTGAAAAACGGAACAATATTTAAGTCCTATTTTTCTATAAATCTGCACTTTTAACCAGCCGTACTATGCGTTAACAAGAGGACTGAGTTCTTCTTTTACTTCAGTTTTTTGGCATTTTACATTCATTGTGCGCCACCTACTGAGCAGAGAGGAAGAAAAAAAGGGAGGAATAAAGGAAAATAGTAAATAATATTTGCAGTAAATAAACAACCCAGTAGGTGGTAATATGCAAGAAGAATGCAAATCGCCAAAAAACACAAGAAAAACTCACATAGGAGGGCTGTTTCAAAGTGGAGATTAATAATAATAAAAAAACATAAATGTTGATGTTTATCATCACACATATCACATCGTTTCTGAAGACATGGATTAAAGCACTGGAGTCATATGGATTACTTTTACGCTGCCTTTATATGCTTTTTGGATCTTCAAAGTTTTATTACTCATTCACTTGCACTGAATGGACTTATAGAGCTGAGATATTCTTTGTTTGTGTTCAGCAGAAGAAAGTCATACATATCTGGGGTGGCATGAGGGTGTGTAAATGATGAGAGAATTTTCATTTTTGTTTGAACTATCCCTTTAAAAACAACCTAAATGTTGACTTGTTGCTCACACAAAGCTTTCATATGTCTTAAGAAGACATGGAATATAGCTGAATGACAGCTGTGGTTACTGAACTATCATTGTATGGAAAGAGCTGTAGTTTAGAACGAGTGTGAGTATATAATGAGTTTTCATTTTTGGTTGAACTGTTCCTTTAAATTCTATTGATATATAACTGTTGAAGAAAAATTAAAGGTGCATTCAGTAGGTTATGTTTTCTCATTTAAAGTTTTACATTTGAAGAAATCTATAGCAAGTTTGACAAATCTGAGGAAAAGATGAAGACTAAATATTGTATAAAATAAATGTCAGTGTTATTTCCGTGATTTAAAGTATCTCTTATTTGATTTTGTTAAATTAGACAACATATATTGTTGCTGCATCATATAAACCTTATTTTATAGATGTCAGTATCAGCAATGGCAATTGAAAAACACATATCGGTCGACAACTTGTTGTCTGTTTAATGTTCCATGGGGATAAGGAGCCTTTATAACATAAACAAAACCTTTTGAGTGCACCTTTTAAAGTTAGCTTTATTTATCTTTTGAATAAAGTCTTGCTAGTGATGCATTACTTTTTGTTTTATTTCAGGCATGAAATGGTTATCGAACTTTTGTTTGAAATGAAATGAATATGTTGAGCTGGATGCCAGTGGCTCTGTACACTGGCACGGCACTTGTTGTTTATTTTCTTGCCGGATCAATGAAAGGTTTACCTTCATGCCATTGATATAAAAGAGAGCTTCATTCAGTAATAGATCTCATTCATTTTATACAAAACAAAATATATACATAGAGTATATTATCCATTGAACATCACAACAAACAATAATTTGGCAGAGGTTATTAGTCAAGTATTTTACTCAAGAAATATGCTTGCTTTTGAAGCTGTAGTTTTACATAAATGAAGCTTTTTTTGTGCAATAGGTGTGCAAAGTTTGTTAACTGTTACAAAGTTTTCCTTTTACCAAACTTTACTTAAAAAAAAAAAAAAAGTTTTGCATATCAGTGTATTGGTAGATGAATGAGTTTTTACAATACACACAAGTTAAAGGCTGATTTTTCACATTAGTTTCCCTTGTGTCTCGCGAAGTATAAGCAATTGTCCCCCTACCATGCTATACTATTCCTGCAGTATATAGTATGTGTACTGTGCACAGTATGTATATTTTTTGTATGTGTAGGATTTGACACAGCTGTGATTTATTATTTGATAAAACTGCCAATTTTTAAGACATTTTACACTAAATTTAATTAAAAGCAAACAAACAAAAAAAAACTTGCACTAGATGATACTAACATGCAACGTGGTGTCATGTGACAACAATGTTTGAAAGTTTTATATTTGAAATATTGCAATCTGTTTTACTTACCCTTTTTAAAGAATAGTAGGCGGGTATACACTATATACTACACAGAATTCAGCAAGTAAGCTAGTTTTTAATTCCGGACTTAGCCTGAGTTTGTTTTCTACTCCATTACATTAGTTTGTCATAACATGAATGTTCACAGTTCCATGTTCTTTCCCTCTAAACTACAATGTTCAATTTGTATACAGTTTATGGATTGGATTTGTTTGTCTTTATTTGTTCCTCCAGTGTACCCAAACTTTTTTGAATATGGCCATGATGCTGCCGTAAGAATGTGTTTGGAAACGTTGGTTTCACTTTGCACAATATTATTGAGTTTATCTAATTTAAATATGTGTTTTAGTAATAAGTCATTGCACTAAGTATGAAAGTCTTCATTTATTAAATACGGTAGTTACAGCTTCTGTTGATTCTGTACTTTAAGTTGTTTGGCTTGTTTTTTCCCATTCCTTTATACATTTGTCTTGTTTAAGGTGTTTGTAGTTCAACAACATTCAATTTTCTTGGTCTTGTTATGTGGTTTCCCTTTTTAATGATGTAATAGTGCTAGCTCAGTTGGTATTTTTCCTACTGTGACTGAATGAAGGCTTTTGCCCTTCCATTAACGTAACTGTGAGCTTCACTTGCATCTTAATGTGTCTTTAAACTGTAGTCTGGCCAGCCTGTTTCCACTGTCTTTTTTGTTTTTCATTATGCTGTCACTAATCTTTTCAGTAGATTGGTTTTTATAGTAGAGCCTTTGACATGTCAGTATTTAGAGTAACCTTGACAGTTAAGCCTTTTAATAAAGAGGTTTTAAAGAAATTAGATTGTAGAGAGATTTCTTAATGGGTGTGATCAGCACTGAATGAACAACACATGATCTCACAGGAAATCAGCTTGTTAGTTCAGAATTATTATCCACACAAATTCAAACCCAATATGCAACAAATGCCCTGGAAATCACCTGTGCTTTGCCTTTGATATCACATCACTTTTGATTTCAGTTAGGATTATATCAATTTCATTATTATTCATGTGTATCTGAAAGTCGTCCGTGGTGTGCCTTGTGAAAGGACGTAGATTTGATCTTGGAACTGTCAGGGTTAGGAGTAGAGAGAGACTGATATATCGGTTTTACTGATTAATCTGTGCCGATAGTTGCTTTTTGGAACTTGGTTATCGGCAAAAATCTTTGCTGATAGTTGCCGATAGTTTTAATTTTTTTTTTTTTCTCTGCATGTTCCTCTACAGTTAGAACAGCTTGATTCTACAGAATAACAGCAGCCTCACCAATGTCTCATTGGGATTTGCTGTATTTAAATATTTGATCATTGACAATATTCATACATATTTTTATCTTGGAACCATATCTGCATTTTTGTATTTTTTTTATTAGCAAATTAACTGTTAAGTGAGGGCATGCAAATGTTATAATATTTAAATGTGCCCAGTCAGCACATGGTTCGTGTCTCCAACTTCATATCTTGCAAAAAATCGATAAAAATTTGGTAAATATATATGTATGTTTGTGTATACACACACACACACACACACATATTTAGATTTTGTGAAGATATAGAAGTTTAATATCTTGTAAATAATAAATAACCTCATGTGGTGTAGAAAAATATCTACACTGTGTGTATTTATATATATATATATATATATATATTCTAGAGCAGGGGTGCACAATACGTCGATCGCAATCTACCAGTCGATCGCAAAGGCAATGCTGGTAGATCGCACAATTTAAATGTACTTTCGTTAAATTTTAATATAAATAAATATAATGTCTTTCCTTCTTTTAGTTTCTGTCTGACTTGCACTTGACGAGTAAATATTGACCAGGCGAGGTTTTGTTTATTCAGTTGCCATGACAACTAGGTTTGCGCATACGCACTATTTACTCATCATCAGAATAAGGTAAATGCCCTGGCTATTGTAATCTATTGTGCTGTAGGTGTTTTGGGTTTAGTTTTAAAACTGAATGATTTCAACATTGAACATTATTATATATTTTTTTTATTAATTAGAAGATGAATTCCATGTAGGGATACATGCAGTAGTCCCAACAAGCATTTTCTTTTTTTAAATGAAACTGTGTTTTTTTTAGTTGGTAGATCTTATTGAGTTGAGCATTTAAAAGTAGATCATCACACAAAAAAGTGTGGGCACCCCTGATCTAGAGACTGTTTTGCATGAAAATCCTAGGAGATCAGCAGTTACAGAAATACTCAAACCAACAATCATCCATGTGATTATCTAATCAGCCAATCGTGTGGCAGCAGTGTAATGCATAAAATCATGCAGATACTGGTCAGGAGCTTCAGTTAATGTTCACATCAACCATCAGAATGGGGAAAAAATGTGATCTCAGTGATTTGGAGAGTGGCACGATTGTTGGTGCCAGACGGGTTGGATTGAGTATTTCTGTAACTGCTGATCTCCTGGGATTTTCAGTCTCTAGAATTTACTCAGAATGATGCCAAAAACAGAAAACATCCTGTGAGCAGCAGTTCTGTGGATGGAAATGTGTTGTTGATGAGAGAGGTCAACAGAGAATGGCCAGACTGGTTCAAACTGACAAAGTCTACGGTAACTCAGATAACCGCTCTGTACAATTGTGGTGAGAAGAATATCATCTCAGAATGCTAGTCTGAGATGTGGGTTGGCACTGTTTTGGCGGAGCAAGGGGTACAACACAATATTAGGCAGCTGGTTTTAATGTTGTGGCTGATTGGTGTGTGTATATATATATATATATATATATATATATATATATATATATATATATATATATATATATATATATATATACACACAAAATCCCCAAAAATAAATGTTGGGCTTGTTTATAATTAAAAGTCCCCAGTTGTGCACCACATGTTTATAATTATAATAAGGAATGAATATCAATATCTTTTTTTACATTCTATAAATCAAATGTAAAAACTTTCGGGTGATTTAATCATTTATCTCTCTTTTCCACCACCTTAGTTAACGATATCGGCAAAATCCACTATCGGTCGACCTCTATTTAGGAGTATATTAATGTAATTGCAAGGTTTCATGTGGATGTTCATTTATGTCTTGCGCAGTGCTTTGCACAAAGGTGCTCACAACTGTATTTCCAGCTTGGGTGGCAAATTCAGAAAGCACAGACTGATTTTAGCAGACAAAAAATTCAACCTCCTGTCGCAGATTTCCTGTGAGATCAGTCTGGAACGAAGGGCCCAGACTACTTTTGTAGAAAACTATATTCTTTATTTTGTGTGTTTGTTTTGTTTTGGATGCTCCTCTGTATTTGCTTATAGGACAATCTTTTTTTTAATTTATTTTTTTTATTACAATTATTTTTATATCACTATTTATATCTGAGGTATTCTTTTTTTTTTTTGTAAATGTAGCACTTTTTTTATTACTCGTACTAGGAAATTAAACAATTTCGAATTAAGTGGCCTAGTTGATCCAATTAATTAATATAAGTTTCTACATCTGGCAATGTAGTGTTTTTTAAACATGATTTAAGTATTCTCCAAAATATTTTTCCTGTTGTTTTCTTGGTAAAAACAAACATTTTATTTATTTTGCCATGTTTTGCCTTGTATGATTCAGATGTTTGTAAGTTATCTTTCTCATTACTTCTCATGTTTTGTTTTAATGTTGCAATATTAGGTCATTTCAAATAACTTAGATCCTGCACATAGTATATTCAGGTATTTAATTGACACTTTGCTAAGCCCCGCCTTAATAGCTTTTCTGACCAATCCTATCTTAGCAGCTGTTGCCATCAGCCATTTTTCTGACAATCGCTTGATTTTTTCCAACAAGAGTCTACATAATGTGTAAAGTGGTGTAGTTTTAACAGAAGTTTATAGAAATTACCCCCACAAAAAACAAATCAATCAACGCAATCAACAGTAGCCAAGGGGGCGGAGCTTAGCAAAGGGATAATTTTAAAAACCATAGTGTGTTTAACTGGAGCATAATGTCACATGGTGTTTATGACCTTGGTTGCCATGGCGTTTATAGCATTACTCTGCCTTCGCAGCCTAAGGTCATTCCCAATGCTATATGTGGCATATGTCAGAAGGGTAAGGAGGCCAACAAGAGAGGCAAACCAGAAGTTCTCATCCACTGCTCCCAGTGCCAAAATAGCGGTAAGTCAAAATGTACAAATTGTAACCCCAATACTATCTCCTTAACGTAGTACCTAAGTGTTTTTGTTCTAAATTTAGCTGGCATATTTTAAAACAATAGTAATAAACATTAATGAAGACGTGAGTAATTTCTGCATCACTAGCGGCATCAAACGAATTGCAAAAATATCTTTTTTTCCATTTTTGTTGTATATGCCTCACATTTCTCTTTGTTGTAGTGGTTGTTGGGCAACTTTTAACCGGAAGCCGTAAGGTCACAGTCTTGTTGAAATAATTAAAGACTCTGCTCATTTGTAACAATGTAAGTCTAGCGTGTATGTAGCAGATATATTGACAGAGGCCTCATTTTGTGTTCAGGTCACCCGTCCTGCTTGGACATGAGTGCTGATTTGGTGTTACAGATCAAGATGTATCCCTGGCAGTGCATGGAATGCAAGACGTGTACCGTCTGCAAGCAGCCCCACCATGAGGAGGAGATGATGTTCTGTGACAAGTGTGATCGGGGTTTCCACACCTTCTGTGTGGGCATGGACTCTATTCCTCTGGGTGAGTCTTTATCAAGGAATCTCATTGTTCTTTGATTCTCCAGACTGCAAGTGGGACATTCAAAATGCTTTATGTTAAAACTATGTTGTAACTAGCCTAAAATAATGTCTGTAGGAAAATAGATTGTTTCGCCTCAAACTCGTGAATTTTTTTTGAGCCAGTGGTGTTGTGTCGGACTGGTCGGTATGCTCAAACAAACAACAATGTTTTGATATTGCCACAGAACCATGCCATTTACATTTTTGGGGGGGAAATAACCTACAAATGGCTTACTTGTAGTTGTCTCCGCATTAAGCTTGGATAGAACATATTTTAACAGACAAAATTACACACTTCACCTTAACCCTCATTCATTTTTCCTCATTAAAAAACTTTAACTACTCAAGATATGAATTGTGAGTTTGCAATATGTGTAGGAAATCATGAGCACTCACATAAAAATGAAGACTCCAGTCATATTAGTAACCTTATAAAAGCTGTTTTATTCTACATGGAGAGAGTCCACACATGGGGCGGCCATGTTAGAATCACATGACCAGCCGAATACTACTGGCTTAATCTCAGTAACCATCCTGTTATTTGACACTTTCACTCATTGATTAAATTAATCATGACTGACTGTGAATATTACATTTCAACAATGACATCTGAAACTGAAAACTGTTGATTTTAAATGATGCTGCATCCAAGACACTAGGTGTCACTGTAAGTCCAAGATGACACAAAGACGAAATTTACTGAGTGCAACTTTCGTTTAGATACTATACTTATCCTTTTGTCTGTACACAGTATTTATGACAAATAACATGCAAAATAAGTTTGATCTTCCAAACTGTCTTTGTACATTAAACTACTTGAAGTAGTTTTCTTATAGGGGAGAAAACACTGTTGAAATAGGGTCTTTATCCTTGGATTACAGTGTCATTGGTTTTGTAATATCTGTTTATGACAAAAGAAATGTGATAGATTTTTGGTTTTATAACATTAAGTCATGTTTAATATTTGTTTTTGTAACATAAGGTAAGGCAGCATTTTTCGCATTAAGGGTTTGATAATGTCTGATCCAAGGGTCTATTTGTACTGTCCAAAGTGTTTTATGTTTATTTAATTGTGTTTTTTTGTGATTGTGTTTGTGCAGGTTGCTGGGTCTGTGATTTATGCAACAAAAACATATCTACACCTCAGAAAAAAGGAACAGTGAAAACACCCAAAAAATCGAAATAAGTTCCAAAGAGAACATTTTTATTTCGGATGACAGTTTTGATATTAATTTCTATTTTTCTACTTTTGAAATGATAAACCCATACAATTATGTATTTTGTATGTTGCAATGTTTTGCCACATATTTGTTGCTGATTTGTTTCCCCCGATTGTTAGCGATTTAGTTTTTTTTTTTGTACCATTTAAAATAAAAGTGAAAAAAATGGTCTGTTTTTGTTCTGTTTGTACTGCTTTTATTTTGCTCATATTTGTTAAAGCTGAAGTGTTTTTGCACCATTACCTTCACTGAACGGAATGGCAAAAATAAACATTTCCTGCAGCCGTAAACGCGTAGTGTCAGAATATGTACTGTATTTGATGGATGCACTTCTCGACCGGTAAAACAGTATGTTCTACAACGGTAACATCTACTCTGGTTTGGTTAAACAAGCACCATTTAAGCACAAGGAACAACTTGGCATATACATCACTTTTTTTCTTTTTGCATTTGGCAGACCCTTTATCCAAAGTGCACTTATTATCCTGGAGTTAAGTGCCTTACTCAAGGACACAGTGGTGGTGGCTGTGGGAATCGAACCGGCAACCTCCTGCTTACCAGTTCTATGCTTTAGCCCAATATGCCACCATCAGTCCACTTACAGTTGAAAAGGGCCGTCTGACCCACCGCCATTCTTTTAGATTCATTGTTGTGTATTTTGGATACATGTGACAAGCTCCAGAGGGATTATGGGATCCTAAAGTTTCCAGTCGAGCCACACTTCAGAATGTGTCCACGTTTTGGAGGGTTTAAATTCAGAAATGTGATGCTTATAATTTTTTATTAAAGCTCTTACATTGTAAAGTTTAAATGGTCATTTTTACAGTCATTTTAGGGTTTGTTGACATTACATGTCATGGTTAGTAAGTGATTTTATCACGCTAAAATCATGTTTACATGCATATTGTTTGTGTTGTGGATGTACTTTTAAATGTTGTCTTCATTCACTTCCATTGTAAGTGCCTCACTGTAACCCAGATTGTTTTGCTCTTTTTAAAGAAGAGAAGGGGCGAGTTAGAATTATTTTTGTGGTAATCAATATTATACCACAAATGCTGTCGTTTGAGCTTATCTTGTAGTGAACCCGGAATATTCCTTTAAACTGGGACAGAAGAATTTTATATAACATCAAAGTTACGCACTTCAGCTTTAAATGGTACTTTTTAGTGTTTCATAAGATTACTGTTATAGTGCCGCTCATAATTCAGACTAAAAAAATAATGTGTTGTGAAAGCTGGTTAGAAAATTCTCTATTAAAATTCTGCTACAACTATGAGCAGCAGGGGAGGGAGCGGATATTTTAACTACACCATAATAACACAAGTCATTCATCTCCGCTTTCACTGCCTAGTCAATGGAACTGAGTTTTTCTTGTGTATTGTGATGTGTAACAGATGCCATGTGGAGGTCAAGACAAAAAGAGCAGGTAGCAGGTGTTGCTGCTCTGCCATCTGATAGGTGTGTATGCATCACAATGGACACGCCAATCTGCTCTTTGGGAAAGAGACACTTGTGAAGGCCTCATTTACAAAGGAGCCAGTTTTCCATTCAGGACTTGTTTTGACCAAGCCAAGAATATGATGTCTGGCTGTTGTGAGTTTGTGTTGTGTAACTGGATATGACCATCTTCAGGTAGCTTTCCAAAAGCTCCCTTTGGAAGGAAAATGATCTGCCCGTTTTAAAGAAAGCTACATGTATAAATTATGGGGATGGTATGCGTTCTTTGATTATGTCCTATACCCAGATAGTACACAAACTTCTCCGAGATGTCTGTTTTAGATCTTTTCATCTGGAAAGCATCACAAGCTAATTAACATATGCTAAACATCTTAAAAAGATCAGATTTACAAACATTCTAAATCATAAACATCTCAAAGACATCTGCTGAATGTCTTATTGACATCTGAGACATACTTATTGATATATACCTTGAGGAATTGCTTCTGTTCTATTTAACCCCCTTCAGACCTGACCCAGACCAGACCTTTTTTTATCCAGTTGATAAGAGTAAATAATTTGTGCCAACACTTGTTTTTATTAAAGAAAGCAACACATATGTTTAGTGTTTTAACATACAAGTGAACTACAGTTACATTTATATAGTATGTGAAATATTCTTATTTTTTTTAAAAGAAAATAAATACTGTAGCAATAAATAATGCAATTAGAATGTAGGAAAAAATGTTATGTGGCGAAATGAAGTCTCAGAAACACTTGTTTGATTCTTTTTGTTCCTTGCATGCGGTGTGTTTCTGTATATGTCTGTTTGTGTACTTGCTGGGCATTTGATATGCTTGTGTGCATCTCCAAACTGTTGACCAAATGCAAGTGTGACCGGAGCTGGAAGAATCTGCCATGGGACATGGTATAGCCAGATGGAGACCAACTTGGGTTCTGATTTCTCCCGTACTAGCTGTTTTGAGACCCAGTGTACCACTTCGTATGGCATTGTGCACCCTTTGTTTTAGAATCACACTTGTACTCTGGTCAAATGTGACCCAAAAACAATAAACAAGTATTAACACTACCTTCAATTAAGTAAATAAAAAAAAAAACATTTTTAGGAGGGATTTGGAAGGGCTTTATAGTATTTAGACCATAACTGGCTCTATGTTACTAAATTACACCATTCATTTTCATATAAAATAAGCACATGTTGTTATCTTCACTTACAGTTGAAGACAATATTTATATTAATATATTTCAAATATTTCCCAAGTGATGTTTAACAGAGCAAGCGGATTTTAACACAGTATTTCTTATTATATTTTTCCTCTGGGGAAAGTCTTATTTATTACAATTTGACTGGAATAAAATAATTTTTATTGGCTAAGGAACCAACCACTACGGAAGAGGATTAGGGCCAAGCAATAATAAAAAAATAAAACCATCTTGAGATTAAAGTCATTATAATGCGAGATTAAACTCGTTAAATTTCGAGAAAAAGTCGAAATACAATCTTGAGAATAAACTCATTAAATATCGAGAATAAAGTCATTATAATGCGAGATTAAACTTAACGAGTTTTTTCTCGAAACACAACGACTTTATTCTCGATATTTAATGAGTTTATTCTCAAGATTGTATTTCGACTTTTTTCTCGAAATTTAACGAGTTTAATCTCGCATTATAATGACTTTAATCTCGAGATGGCTTTATTTTTTTTTATTATTGCTTGGCCCTAATCCTCTTCCGTAAACCACTGTTATCCAATGACTTGCCTAATTAATCCCCCAAGCCTTTAAGTTGCACTTCAAACTGAGGATTAGTATCTTGCAAAACAACTTTGAAGTAATATAAAACTGTCATCATGGCAAAGACAAAATAAATAAGTTTCAGGTGTCAAGAAATGCTGTGAAAAGTATTATTAAGAAGTTTGAAGAGACCCACACAGTGGAGAACAAGACTAGCAGAGGCAGGAAGCAAAAGATTTCAAAAACCTTGGAAAGTAAACTGGTGAGAGAAGTTTCTAAAGAACCAAGAACATCTGCCAAGACACTAGTGTATGATTTAGCCAAGTCTGGGATTGATGTCTCAACGAAGACAGTCACTAGAGCCCTGCACAGGAATGGACTGCGAGGTTGCAGACCAAGAAAAACTCCACTTCTGAAGAAGAGACATCTCCAACCTAGACTGAAGCCAAGGAAAACCTAGAGAAAAATGATGCAAACTGTAAATGTGTCCTTTGGTCAGATGAGACAAAACTTGAGCTCTTTGGCCATAGAGATGTTGCCTATGTTTGGAGAAAGAAGGGAGAGGCGCTCAACCCAAAGAGCGCCGTTCCCACAGTGAAACATGGCGGTGGGAGTATAATGCTGTGGGGATGTTTCAGTGTGTCTGGAACTAGGAATCTCATCAGGGTCGAAGGAATCATGAAAAAGGAAGACTACGAGAAGATTTTAAAAGACAACCTCAGGCAATCTGCAACAAAACTTAGTTTGGGTCGACATTTCGTCTTCGAGCATGATGACGACCTAAAGCATACCTCACTTCTGGTGAAGAACTACCTCCAAATGAGCCAAGTGAACGTCCTTGACTGGCCTGCACAAAGCCCAGACTCGAATCCCATAGAAAATCTGTGGGCCACACTGAAGACTAGAGTCCATGCCAGGAGACCAACAAATCTGGAGGAGCTTGGGAGATTTGCTAAGGAGGAATGGGCTGCGACTCCTCAGGAGAAATGCCTAAAACTTGAGAACTACAACAAACAACTAAAGGCTGTTATCAAGCAAAAGGGATACACTATGGACTATTAACATCAGATGGCTAATAATTTTGACCTGTAGATTTTTTTTATTCATGGTTATAATTTTGTTTCTATTTGTATTATAAACTAGTATGTTTAGAAATGCAATGTTGAAAAAAAATCTTTGCTCCATTAAACAGCACTTGGGAATTATTTGAAAAATAACTAAATATTTCATAATTTTGTCTTCAACTGTATATTATCACAGGTTATGCAATGGATATATTTTTTAGACATTATAAGAACAATTATTTGTCACATTGTTATAGAGTTTTTAGCTCAGAAATGCTTGCACAAATTTCACCACCTGGCCATGAGGTTCCTGCTGATATCTTCCAAGACCTGATGTCCATTGGAATGGACATTCAACTTTACAAAAATCCTGTGTTCTACAACTCTGCAAGATCTTCAAATTAACTTTGAATAGTATATCTTGATACTATTAAGAGTATAACAGGTGCAAGTTGATGAGGCTACCATGAACATTCGTTTTTAAAAGGTAAAATGCTCACTCCTGTCTAGTCTTTGAGACGTGCCTGTCTAATGTGATGCCTGAAGCTCTCTCACATTAAGTTGGGGGTCATGTTTTCATTGTGCTATTGAGGTATCAAATATTTTTAATGTCAATTTTGAACATTTTATCCAATGGAATAGTGCATGTACATTTGTTGAAAAAGGTTTCATGAACGAGCATGTGTGCATTTCTGTTTTTATAAACTTTGGCAACCACACGAGGGCGTAATAACTCCTTTTTAATGTTTCACTTAGTAGTAAAAAATGAGTGTGATAAAGTGCATTTTCATGTCCCCTTCATATGTATGAATATTTGGGATAAAATGCATTCCTGTTTTTCTCGATCATTCTGTTAGTCTTTGTAATGTCCCTTTAAGTAACAACATTACTGACATTTCCTTGGTGGGAAAACAACAAAAGCATCAGTAAGTAAAATATTAGCTATATTATTCACAGTAGGGCCATCATTGATTGTTGACGGAAATGAAAACAAGGCAGTGAGGGAAGATCTTTTTAATGTCATGTACTTTATAAAGCTGTCAACCTCCCTAATCACATCTTATTTTCCACAACTGATGTAGTCTGGAGTTGTTGTTTTTTCAAACTTCTTGTAAAGATGTTTATTTCAATGTTTTTCTAGCGGGAAGATCAAAAAATAAAATAAAAAAAAACTTTAAAAAACTGTACAACCCATCGAAGAGACTGTTCGTCTATCCCTCACGTCCTTGTTGTCATTCCCGCCAAAAGTCAAAGATGGCGCTGCTGTGCATAAGTTCGATGGATTTGATGAATTCTGTGATTTTTTATTTATTTATTTTTTGTTATTTAGTTTGTCTCATTCTAAAACATTCTATCCATTTTGATAACATTATGGAAATTATTATAAAAATATGAACAATTTAAAAGATAGTTAAAAAAATCATTTCAAGTTTACACCCTGTGAATCCAATATCGGTCGGAAATGGAGAATGATGGAAATAATTTATTGCTGTGGTGTAATGAAGTTACAATTAAAAAAAGCTAGCATTTTGCTGAAAGTAGTTCTACCCTTTTACTGGAAAACGTATCAGTTACCTAACGTAACCTCGGTTCTCTCTAGATGAGGGAACGAGTATTGCGTAAGCTAGCTTACGCTACGGGAAAGATTAATCTTTTCTGAGATATTGAAGCCAAAAAATTATCCTTAATTTTTGTATCCATTGTCAACGCAGTGCGGCAACTGCAGACCTTGAGCGGGCTAGCTAGCGAGCTCATAGGTTGCTCTGCGGCATCTGCTGCAGCCTATAGACGAGCTTGGGCTGAACTCGCGATCCAATGAGAGGCGTCCGCGCTCACTGCATCAAAGCCCGCCAAAATGGGCGTGACTTGAGTGCATATAAGCGTAGTTCGTAGGCTGGAACCCTGGTTTTCATTGCCTGAAGCTGAAAAGTCCGTCGTGGGCGCGAAGCACAGCCGGTTACGCTAATACTCGCTCCTCATCTAGAGAGAACCGAGGTTACGTTAGGTAACCGATACGTTCTCTTACGAGAGGTTCTCTCAGATATGCGTAAGCTAGCTTACGCTCACGGAACCCATTGTCAACGCCGCGCGCCAAGCATCCACTGTATGAGCCCCAGGGAATTAAGGGGGACCCGGGGAGCCCTTATGAGTGGGGAAATAATATTTGGCCGGCAAGAATGCGGGTCATTGATTGTGTAATACACAAGCACATAGTGGGAAGGGAACGACAGAGCGGCGTGCCGGTCTGTGTGGAATGTGTCCCATCAGTGCAGCTCATCAGGGGAGCTGTAGCGTATTAAACCGCTAGTAGTTTTGCCTGCAGAGCGGGCACTTCCATATTGTAAAATCTGACAAAGGTGGAGGGGAAGTCCATCCCGCTGCCACACATATGTTGTGAATGGAAATCCCACTGGACCATGCCCACGAGGATGCCATGCCTCTAGTGGAGTGAGCCCTAATGCCCAACGGCACGGCAGGTCTTTTGACGCAGTATGCAGCAGCAATAGCGCCCACTATCCATCTAGATAGTGTCTGTTTCGAGGCGGCGAGACCTTTGTGCGCCTCGAACTAAACGAAATGCTGCTCAGAGCGCCTGAAAGCGGCGGAGCGCGCAGTATACAATCTCAGTGCTCTGACCGGGCAAAGGAGATTGGCGTCGCGTTCAGCTATCGGATGCTGGCAGCGCCGATAGGGAAATGACCTGTGCTCTGAAAGGAGTACCGATCACCTTGGGAACATAGCCGTGTCTAGGCTTTAAAATGACCTTGGAGTCACTTGGTCCAAACTCAAGACACACAGCACTGACAGACAGCGCGTGAAGGTCTCCCACACGTTTGACTGATGACAGGGCAGTCAGAAAAACGGTTTTGAGTGAAAGGTATTTCAAATCCACAGATTGAAGTGGTTCGAAAGGGGGCTTTCATAGTTTCGAGAACTATAGAAAGATCCCAGATAGGAACCGATGCGGGCGCTGGGGTTCATCCTTCTAGCTCCCCTGAGGAAGCGGATGACTAGCTCGTTTTTACCCCATGACTGGCCGTGCAGGGGTTCAGCTGAACGCGCAACTGCCGCCACATACACTTTGAGCGTGGATGGGGATCTGCCCTTATCCAGCAGCTCTTGTAGAAATACGAGCAGCTGACGTACACCCCACATGTCTGCGGGTCCAGGTCTCTGTCGGTGCACCATTTTGAGAACACAGACCATTTTGACGCATAGAGTCTTCTCGTGGAAGGGGCTCTAGCGCGTATGATGGTGTTTATTACTCCTTCTGGCAGAGCGACGGGTAGTCGCTGATCACCCACGCATGCAGCGCCCAGCTCTGGGTGGGGATGCCAGATTGTGCCGCGAGCTTGAGAGAGGAGATCTGCTCTCACTGGGATGGGCCACGGCGCTGTCAGTGACAGCTGCGTAAGCTCCGGGAACCATGTCTGATTCTCCCAACGCCGGGCTATGAGGAGCACCGAGTGACGCTGCTTCCTGATCCTCTGCATTACCTGTGGCAATAGCGAGACGGGAGGGAAGGCGTAAAGCGGGCGCCTGGGCCAGTCCTGGGCCAGCTGCCCTCGCTTTCGAGAAAAATATTGGGCAGTGAGAGTTCTCTTTGGACGCAAAGAGGTCTATCTCTGCTCTGCCGAGTAGGTGCCATAACGCCTGGACTGTTTGAGCGTGCAGGGACCATTCCCCTGGGGGAATATTGTCTCTGGACAGTCTGTCCGGCCGCCGCTCAGGTGGCCTGGCACGCGCGTCGCCCTCAGCGAGCGCAGGTGGCACTGGGACCAACTCAGTATGCGCTTCGCCAGATGGAATAGGTTCCTGGATCTGACACTGCCCTGACGGTTTAGGTAGGATACCACAGATCTGTTGTCCGAACGGACCAGGACGTGGTGACCCTGAATGACCGGGAGAAAGCGACGAGCGCCGTACTCGACCGCTATCATTTCCAGACAATTTATGTGAAGGAGCTTTTCCTGAACTGACCATAGGCCAAAACCGGAGAGCCCTCGCGAGACCGCGCTCCAACCCGTGTTGGACGCTGCCTGTTGAGATGACTTTTCGGCGAGATACAGCTCCCATTGTCACTCCCCGCTGATACCATTCGCCACTGTCCAGGGCTGCAGAGCTGAAATACAGGTCTGAGTCACCTTGATGGGCTGGCGGCCTGTGGCCCAAGCCCGGCGCAGACGCCGCAGGTGTTTAGCCAATGCTGAAGCGGCGCATGTGCAGTAAACCCAGCTGAAGTACTGCTGCGGCTGAGGCCATGTAACCTAGCTCTCTCTGGAATTTCTTCAGAGGCGTGAGGCTGTTCATCTGAAAAGATGCGGCTAGTCTCTGAACACGGCGCAGCTGTGTAGATAAGCTGAGCCGTTATTGCCACGGAGTCTAGTTCTATTCCAAGGAAGGAAATTGTCTGACTGGGCTGTAGTGAGCTCTTGGTCCAATTGACTGCAAGACCCAAACTGTTCAGATGGCTGAGGAGGACTGCTCTGTGAGACAGAAGCTCCATATGTGACTGTGCCATAATCAGCCAGTCGTCCAAATAGTTCAAAATTCGCAAAACCTGACTCGCGAGGGGTGCGAAGCGCTGCATCCATGCACTTCGTGAAAGTACGGGTGCTAAGGACAGGCCGAACGGAAGGACGGTGTATTGATAAACCTGGCCGTCGGCTAATCTCAAGAATGGCCTGTGACAGGGATTTATCTGAATCTGAAAGTATGCATCTTTCAGATCAAGAGAAATAAACCAGTCCCCTGGCACATGCGCGAGGAGTTTCCTGATTGTAAGCATTTTGAACGGTCTTTTGCAAGCACCTTGTTCAAAACCCTGAGATCTAATATGGGTCTGAGGCGCCGCCTTTCTTGGGAACAAGAAAATAACGGCTGTAAAGCCCGACTCGCTCAGAGAGGGTGGCACTTTCTCTATGGCCCTTTTGCACAGAAGGCTTGTTATTTCTGAACGAAGCATGCACGCTGCTTCCGTGTTCACAGTGGTTTCGAGCCGCTCTGAAGCGAGGAGGGCGGCGATCGAACTGTAGCAAATAGCCCTGTTGTATTGTGCTTAACACCCACTTGGATATCCCTGGAATAGCTTCCCACGCTTTGAAGTGTAACGCTAGATGGTGAATGGCCAATTCGGCTCTGATTGCCGCACACAGAGCTGAACAAAATGTGTGAGCGCGTTTAGTGTGTTTATGCATGATTGCTCGCAGACAGCATGAACAGGCTGTTTTGTGAGTGACTTCCGATTGGAATGAATGGGGAAAGAGTCACATCTGTTATGTGATGCGTAAGCATAGTCATGGTCACGGGACTTACACACAGAGGAATGTTTGCTGGCCGTGTAACAGAGTGGGCAGAGAATGGGCGCGTGCACGCGATTCGTGGGCATTTATTGACTCTAGCGCCGAGCGGTTCATGAATCGCTTTATGTGAGCGTGCTCTGGTGGGGACACGAGACATGCAGTGCTTGTGTGTAGAGGTGAACACTGGATTGTGGACACATTTTCTACACATAGGGCTGGTCGTGTGACAGAGCGGCCAGAGAATGGGTGCGCGCACGCATTTGTGGGCGCCTTCATTGACTCGTAAACGCTTTATGAGAGCGTGCTCTGATAGGGGCACTGGATGTGTTATGCTTGTGTGTAGGGGTGAACACTGGGTTGTGGGCACATTTTCTACACATAAGACATGTTTGCTCTTTACAAGATTTATTTGGGTCGCCGTGAAAACGGCGTTTGAGTGCAGGCAAGCGGGCAGTGTCACCGGCTTGTTGGCTGCTAAATTCACCACTGCAGTAGCCTGAGAGAAGGGGACTGACAGGGGCTGAAGCTTTGACGGTGGTCCGCCGCGGCGGACTGAGCCGTTGTTTGTTCAACACAGTTAGGAAGACTTCGGCTGCTCGGGTTTCAGCGCTACCTTAGATCGAGGCCCGCGGGGCGACGGTCTCGCGGCGGCTGTCTGAGCGTGATCGAGGGCGGCCGCTCTGTCGACGCTGAGAAGTCTGAGTTTGTTGAACTGGGCGCTGTGAAGAGGCTCGTGCAGGAGGCTGATCACGTGAGCGGCCTGCAGAGGAGCTTAGCGACGCCGCAGGAAGAGGTTCATGGCTTGGGTGGCTTTCTGGACTTCTGAGAAGTGGTCAACAATGCCACTCACCGCGGAGCCGAAGAGACCGGTCGGAGAGAGCGGTGCGTTGAGGAACGTGGAGCGCTCTGCTTCTCCCATGTCGGCTAGTGTTAGCCACAAGTGTTTCTCGGTCACAGTCAGCGAGGCCATGCACTTCCCTAGAGCTTGGGCTGCAGCTTTGGTAGCGCAAGGGCGAGGTCTGTCGCGCCAGAGATCAGTAACAGCCTCTGGGTGCCTGCCTTTCTCATCCCACTCCGAAGAAGGTCTGCTTGTAGGATCTGTAAAACGGCCATTGAGTGCAGAGCAGATGCGGCTTGGCCGGGCGGTGGAATAGGCGCGGCCAACATAGGCGGAAGTCGCTCTGCAGGCCTTAGACGGGAGCACAGGCTTGGAACGCCATCACGCGAGGGCGGACAAAGGTGTGCTGCTACCGAAGTCCTCGACCGGGGATGGAGGAGTAGCCTCTCTCAGTGGCGCCGCCCACCGACGCGAGAGAGGTGGAGACGTGGGAACGGACCTGGCTGAAAAGGAGCGCTCCACCGACTTTGCAAGCTCCGTGTGTAATTCCGACAGGAAGGGAGCGCCCGGCCGCAGGTGTAGAGCGGCGATGGCTTTGAAGAAAGCAGCCGTCGAGTCTGTTGGGTGCCTGCTCAGGGGCGGTGACCACTCGAGCCCGAGGCGGTCGACGGCCTGTGTGAGGAGGCGTGTTAACTCCCTTCGACTCGGGCGCTGGTCCTGCTGGATTCCTGGGCCGAGGAGGAGGCTTGGGAGCCTGACCACTCTCGCTGTCCGAGCCATGATGGAACAGCGGCCCTTATCCTCCGCCTCGTCATCCGAGATGGCAGCAGTGCGCCGCTTGGCGGCAACTGCGCGGCTCCGGGGCGGGGAGGGTGAAAGCGATGCTCGAGGGAGAGGCTCTGGCGAGGCAGTCGCTTCAACCACAGTTTCCGGCAGCCTTTGTGAGCGGCGCTTCTTCCTGCGCGGCTGAAGGTAAGGCGGCGCGGCGGTTTCTGCTTTGAGTGCTTCGAGTCGAGCCCGCAGGGTCGACATCGGTAGCTCCTCGCAGAAATCGCATCTGCCCTCAGTGAGGGCGAGCTCTGCGTGCATCAGTCCCAGGCAGAGAGCGCAGATGATGTGGCGGTCTCCTGTGCTGAGAAGGGCGCGACATGAGGCGCAAGTGGAGCGAGGCATCTTGAAAAAGACGCTCGTACTCTTTTGTGAATAGTTTGTGAGAACTAGCTTGCTGAATAAAAGGATACGTCGTCAGATGGCGCAGCTCGCAGGATGGCTGAAGGTGGCTGAGACGGCCGGCTTCTTCTAGCGCTGTCCACACTTGCTTGATGCCCCTCGAACGGCGACGCGGCTTCCAGGTCAGCGATGCGAAGAGCTTCGTTGAAGAGATGAAAATCAGGGTTCCAGCCTACGAACTACACTTATATGCACTCAAGTCACGCCCATTTTGGCGGGCTTTGATGCAGTGAGCACGCGGACGCCTCTCATTGGATGCGAGTTCGCCCAAGCTCGTCTATAGGCTGCAGCAGTTGCCGCAGAGCAACCTATGAGCTCGCTAGCTAGCCCGCTCAAGGTCTGCAGTTGCCGCACTGCGTTGACAATGGATACAAAAATTAAGGATAATTTTTTGGCTTCAATATCTCAGAAAAGATGAATCTTTCCCGTAGCGTAAGCTAGCTTACGCAATACGAGAGAACCTCTCGTAAGAGAACCTTCCAGAAATTACAAGTGTTCATAGTGTGCAGCAGAACAGGAATGACCCTTCTACAAATCTTTCAAACACTAACATACAAGTTGAAGTCAGAAGTTTACATAGACTTAGGCTGAAGTCATTAAAACAAATTTTTTAACCACTCCACAGATTTAATATGAACAAACTACAGTTTTGGCAAGTTGTTTAGGACATCTACTTTGTGCATGACACAAGTAATTTTTCCAACAATTGTTTACACACAGATTGTTTCACTTTTAATTGACTATATCACAATTCCAGGCCTACATTAAGTTAACTGTGCCTTTAAGCAGCTTGGAAATATTCCAGAAAATGATGTCAACCTTAATACAATTAGACAATTAGTTTATGATAGGAGGTGTACCTGTGGATGTATTTTAAGGCCACCTTCAAACTCAGAGCTCCTTTGCTTGACATCATCCAATCAGCCAAGACCTCAGAAAAGAAATTGTGGACCTCCACAAGTCTGGTTCATCCTTGGGAGCAATTTCCAAATGCCTGAAGGTACTACGTTTATCTGTAAAAACAATAGTACGCAAGTATAAACACGATGGGCCACACAGCCATCATTACTCTCAAGAAGGAGACACGTTCTGACTCCTAGCGATGAACGTAGTTTAGTGCGAAAATATGACAAATTCCTAACGTAATCATTAGATTTTAAAAAGTAATTATAGCTTTTGGAAGAGCAAAATTATGTAAAACCATCAGTCAAACAATAATACTGTAAATAATATGGTGAAATATAATTTAATTCTTAAGCTGTCAAAAGCAGAACAGATCCTCAAATTAATTAGTTTTTAGAGCTAATATTTGTTAATTTTACCTAGTTGCTAGTATTTATCATGCATAATAATAGTTATTATTACTATGAATACAGATATTTTAATTGGGATCTGTATTGTAGAGTTAATACTAACTGGTACTTGGGTTACTCACTTCCCCTTGTACAACTCTCTGACCTGTGTCCAAACAAACGTGTAGTGGTTGTATTGGCATATTGGAAATCAATTATTAAACAGGTAACCAGATGCACAAGAAAAAACCCTTTACAAGGTTTAAATGAAAGGTTTTCCAACTTTCCTTGCATACTGAGTGGAAGATAGGGTAACAAATAACCCATACTTTCCCTCGTTTTCTGTTTCCATGTCGCTAAAATGATGCTAACCACAAGACAGCAGTTAAGCTGTGGAGAAACTCATTCATATTTAAGCAGTGGGCTCTACGCATGGGCACCTGCCTCACACCTGTTGCCCCTTCACAATAGAAATGGCACAGTCTCTTTACCTTTGGGATGCCGAGATGGGGTCAGTTTGTGCTGTTGCAAAATCCACACCAGGATAAAGATGAGCTAATTTGTCTTGAGTTGAGTTGTTGATGGAAATTAAATTTTTTTATTTTGTTTTAGTGATTATAGTGATTAACTGATATATGTGCTAGGCCGATATCTTTGGCTATTTATTTTTAGTGAATTTAAAGTAAATGTAAAAAATAAATAAATAAAAAGCTATTTCTAAATTGCAATAACTAAAATGAATTAGCCTATATCACATATACAGTACATTGCATTCATAGGGGTGATCGATCCTCCTTACCCTAAAACCTAAGGCGGGTGCACACTGTATGATTTATAATAGTCCTTTACGATTGTTGCTTGTCAGACTGTACGATATGAACAAATTTATATTTTCTGCTTATTTATTTATTAAAACCTTTTATATTAAATGAAAAGAAGAAACAATATTGAAAGTGCTTGAGTTGAGTGATATCTGGGCATAAATGTTACTATGGTGGTGCAAACGCGGGGCAGGTTTCTTTAATGTACGAGAGAGGACTGAAATATCGCATCTGGCTGTCGTAATAGCAGTCACACTGTACAGCTACGATGCTAAATTTCAGACTCTGCCAGAACTTCATTGGAGGCTGAAGATCATCGCAAAGGCTGTTAATCTGTGAACATGTCACACTGAACGTTGTAAGATTGCCGATTTTGCTCCGCGATGAGAGAAATACTTTAGGATTCCCAAAATTTGTCTCAGACGTCAGAAAATTGTACAGTGTGTACCCGCCTTTACCTTAAAACAACAGCTAAACCTAACCAATAGTGTTCACATAGATAAATAAGAAGTGAACAAAACACACATCCTTACCCTTAACCTATGCCTAAACCTTACCGATAGTGTTTAAAAAAGCAAATTCGACATTAAAAGCAAATTTACTGAGGCAACCCTGTCATTTCGTGTCACTTGAATGGCACTTTCGCTTCACGTTCACTCTCATTTTGAGCATCCTTGGCTGGGCTCAAAGCTCAGTTTCCAGAGTCCAAAGTCAAACACTCTGAGCTACAGGTGAGCTACAGTGAAAGCTAATCACAATGGAATAAGTGTGTAAATGTAGGTGGGTCTTTAATACAAGCATTCAAATGCTTGTATTAATTAAAAATATATATATATATTTTATTATGTGCTAAAAGTGTTTTGATTAATAACATAGCAGGATATGAGTAATAGTGTGAAAAATGTGTGTTTATAAAGTCAAAAAAAGCCATAATACCCATGATTTGTGAAAAGTAAATAAAAAGCACAGCTGTTGTAGCGCCTCTAGTGGTACTTTCACCAGGGAACTGCAGCAAAATGTGGAAAGCCGCTCGTAAAACTCAGTTTGCAAAAATGTAGTTATAGTAACATTCATTCTATGAGTCAAGTTGTCATTTTTTAAATGGTATACATTTATTTAAAAATAAATGTATTGCAGTATTGTTGGACCAAACAATGGCTTGATATTTTTGTATGTTATTTTTAATTTTTTTGCAGTTCATAAATAGTTTTTTTTTGTTTTTTACATAATAGTTTTACTGTTTACATTTTGCTTAAAATCAATTAAAGCTTGCATGGCAGTTTCAATTGTGACATCTTAATCTATTTGTGTTTTAAGTGTGTTAAAATGAACTGTAGCTTTTTTTCCTATAGCCAAATATTTAAAGGGATTGTTCACCCAAAAAGGAAAATTCTCTGATAATTTACTCACCCTAATGCATCTGAGATGCGTAAGACTTCTGTCTTCTGCAAAACACTTTTGAAGATTTGTAGAAAAAGATCTAGGCTCAGAAAGTCCTTAGAATGGGAGAGGATGGTGCTTAGATATTTGTAGGTCAAAAAAGCACAGATAGTCAGCATAAGAGTTATCCATCCTGTCAACACTATCATAAAACAGCCATCATAAAACAATAGAAACTTACATTATTGGTCATAAAATAATACAATCAACATAAATGATTATAAAATGTACAAAAAATGATGACAATAAAATCAACAGCAATGATGTTGCTAGGTATGTCAGCGGTATGCTGATTTAGAATGAAAAATGCAAAAGATTGAAAAAAGAAAATGATTAGGGTGATCAATAAATTATTTTTTGTACAATTTTCAAAAATGTTTTTACTTCAAATCACAGCTCAGAGCTGGTTGGTTTGGTTCATAGCTTTGAACACTTTGATGAAGGATTTTAAGAAACACCTATGGAAAATAATTATAGAAAAATACTTCCTGAACCAAGAAGACTTAAAAATTAGGTGGGCTCTGTTGTGCTCTATTGCGCTGGCTCCTGACACCTGGTCCACTGCTCATTGGTGGGCGAGCTTCATCACTGGGCGAGAAATACCAAATTTGCAGTGTACACTCACCGTGAAATAAAACCTTGCTTTGTCAGAGTGTGAATGCTTGCTCCCAGTTTGAAAGGCTTTATTGTTTCTATTCAAAATCTTAATTTCAGCTAAATCTGCAGCGAAAATTTTGGATTGGTGTGAAAGGGTCTTCAGAGGGCTCCTGCTTATGTAGGCAGTAGACAGCAAGGTTATAGTTTAACCAATATATGCACTCTAGGTCTGTGCCCTGAGTGAAGACAACATATGGACAATGCCCTCCCTTCCTGTTTTAAGGGAATGTTGTTCTGGCTGGGTGGACTCCTGGGAAGGGGAACACTACCTTTGACCTCTGAGAGAACTCATTTACTCTGACCCACAGTGAGATAATGGGATTTGCAGAAGATGTTGCAGCTAACCAGCTGTCCTTGGCAACACACCGTAGTCTTATGGGACCTCTATGATGGAACGTCCCCCATTTCTGGAAAGAGCAAAAGAGCCTGACAGCCACTTCCATAGTCAGCATTCTTACTTTTATTTCAAACTGTGATTCTATACAAAGCTCAGTTATTGATGGGTTTAGTCATTAAGGTAACATTTTAAAGAAATAGCTCACCCCCTTATGTATTTCCAAACATGTAACCTGTTTTTTTTTTCATGTATGGGAATAGTGTTTGGGAGTACTCATCCTTGACTGTTTTGTTGCATCAAAGGGCTTTTAACAAGGTAATCTTTAGCCTGTACCCTCCACACCCCATTTTACTGTTCCCTTTTGCCTGGGCTTGACAGCTGTGGGACTGACATCACTTCCAGGCCTTTATGTGGTGAAGATGTAATTCAAGGAGCCAGTATTTACACTCTCAAACACATCTTTCTGCCATCCTGTGGGATCTCACCCTTTCTGATGTGTCAATGGGAAAAGGTGTTTGGAGTAATTTGAACTGTTTAAGTTGTGCCAACTCTACAACTCTTGTCTAAAGTGTGCAACCTGAATACTGTCTTTCATGATTCATAAAAGTGTCTTTTGCCAGATGTTGCAGGAATCAGACTTTAAGTAATATTAAAAAAATACAAAATAAACCTTCTTTAAAGGTCATTTCAAGATTCATCATGAAATTTCAGTTCAGATAAAAAGTATTTCTACACTGAAAAATGGGAAAGCAGCTCTTTTGAAAATAATAAAACAGTACACTTGAAATCAACTTAAAGGGGTAACTTTGTTATTTTCATTTTATCTTAATATGTTCCTTGAGGTTCCCTTACAATTAAGTGTTTTGCACACACACACACACACACACACACACACACACACACACACACACACACACACACACACACAGTCACATATCTGCAAAACACGATAATTTTTCACCCTCATTCTGATCCTCTGTCAGACACGCTCTGTTTTGGTACTGTTTCTCCTTTAAGACTTGACAGTAAACGACCACTGTTCTGATTGGTTCTCTGCTCTTGACTGACCTGCTCTCTTGCCATCTCACAGCTCAACACTACTGGGCGGGGCTACAGAAGTGATAATAGGTAAAGTAAGTGTTGATTTGTTGTTGTGGAGGCTTCATATTTATATCACCAGAACTTGAATTTGAAAAAGCCTCCAAATTCATGATCTTGAAAAAAGAATGGGTGTAATTTGAATAAATATTTGAAAATATTTTGTAAGAAGTTTTATAAAGGTTATGAAATCCAAGTTTTTATCAAATCAAATCCCTTTATTGTCGCTCAACTATATAAACAACTAAAGTGCAACAGTGGGTGAAAGTCTTGGGTGCAGTTCCAAGCAACACAGCAGCATGACAATTACAATAAACATCTGATTTACACATAACACAGTTTACACATCCTGTTACACAACACAATATACAATATACACCTAATAATATGCATGTGGCAGGGCGGAGGGCGGGGCTGGGTCGTGTTTCTACACACCCGGTCCCTTATCAGGCTAATTAAGCCTCAGAGAGGGATAAAGGCTGACTGCGGAGGATGGAGAGAGATATAGTGTGTGTTTGTCTTTTGTTTAAGTTAATCATTAAAATATTGTTTGTATCGCCAGGCCGGTTCTTGCCTTCCATTAGACTGCTTTACAATGCAATATACAGTATACACAAAATAAGAAGACCCCCCATTGTGTTGACATTCAGCTGTCGGTTGATAGTCAGTTGCCAGTTTGTTATTAAGAGAAGTAAAAATATGAGTGCAGTCTGAGGCTAATAAAGTGCAGTGCTGATATATGTATTGTGAGCGATCAAGAGTTCACAAGTTGGCTGATGCGGGTCCTGATGCTGCGATACCGCCTGCCTGATGGTAGCAGTGAGAGCAGCACATGGCTCGGGTGGCTGGAGTCTCTGATGATCTCTCCTTTTTTCACACAGTTCGCACCATTTGCAGTGCTTTGCGGTTGAGGGCGGTGCTGTTGCCATACCAGGCAGAGATGCAGCCAGTCAGAATGCTGTGCAGTGCTGGTGTAGAACTGTGTGAGGTTGTGGTGGTTCATTTCACAAGTTCATTGCTCAGCCATTTCAGAAAGAAGAGGCACTGGTGAGCCTTCTTCACAACGGCCTCAGATCTCAGTGTGGACGGACCATGTGAGTTCCTCAGTGATGTGGACACCGAGGAACTTGAAGCTGCTGACTCTCTCCACCGGTGCTCCATTGAGGGTGATGGGGCTGTGTTCTCTTTTCTCCTGATGTCCACCACAAGCTCCTTGGTCTTACTGATGTTGAGGGAGAGATTGTGCTCCTGACACCAGTGTGTTAGAGTGTGTACCTCCACTCTGTAGACTATTTCAACATTGTCAGTGATCAGACCTACCACCGTCATATCATCAGCAAACTTAATGATGGCATTGGAGCTATGTGTTGCCACACAGTCATGTTTGTATAGGGAATACAGGAGTGGGCTGAGAACACAGCCCTGCAGGGCTCCAGTGTTGATGGTGAGTGATGAGGAGATGTTGCTGCCCATTCTAACCACCTGACGTCTGCCTGACAGGAAGTCCAGATCCAGCTGCACAGTGAGCTGTTCAAGCCCATAGCTCGGAGTTTCACATCAAGCTTGGAGGGCAGTATGGTGTTAAATGCTGAGCTGTAGTCTACAAACAGCATTCTCATATATGCAAGAACATCATTATATATAAATTCCAAGTGATATTCAACACAGTCATCAAAAAGTGAAATGATTGCATTGCTATGAAATGTTCAAATGGATTCAGGCTTCTAAAGGATGACGTTCACTCAACAAGATTTTAAATGCTTGTTCAATTAACTTATTTAAGTAAGGAATAATTGACGACAGACCACTGAATTATTGACAAAAGATGCACATGACGAGGTGCTAATGCGGTCACAAAACGAAGTGGGCGTGCACTATTTTTCAATAATTCAGTGGGCCGGAGTCAATTATTCCACTGTTACCACACCTCAAGACATCGTTCAGAGTTTAATATCAATACATTTTCTGGTTTTCATCCATAAAAACACTCTTGTGAGTGGAACTACTTCCTTCCACCATAGATTCAACATGTTTTGATACAACCCGAGCCTCCATTGCTAGTTTGAAAACAGCACTTTTGAACTAGCAACGGAGGATTGCAGCTTTACTGGATCACTTACTGAAGTAACAAGGCAGATCGTTTGTGCGCATGAGCGAAAGCGAGAGAAAGAATGAAAGAAAACAGAGAGATTATGTGTTGGATTACCTGTGAAACTTCACTTCAAATCAACAAGATGTAAGTTTATGTAAACTTCTCAATGTTGCCATTTTTGTATATTGCTTTCCCGTTGCTACACAACTGTTGGGTCTGTTGACATCGCTGTACTCAGGCTCGTGAGTATGTGTGTAAAAAATGAAAGTGTGTGTCCGTGAGTGAGAGTATGGGTGAGAGAGGGGGAGCATGAAGTGAGGTTCCAGTGAGGTTGATTAGGGCAAAATACAATGAAAAACTTGCAAATATTAAAAGTTATTTTGGATCATCAAACTGTTGTATTGAAGTTGCGGGTTGTGGCTCTGTTCCAGCGTCTGTGAGCGTGGTTGAGACAAGAGTGAAAGAGAGAGAGAGAGAGAGAGAGAGAGAGAGAGAGAGAGAGAGAGCGAGCACAAGACCACTTTCCAACCGAAATGTAAATAAATGTAGGATATTATAGACATTGTCATTTATGTTTTAATTGGTTATTTTATTTTGGTAGCCTGTAGTACTCTTTAAAATAACTGAAATAATTTGGCGAAGTGATATGTAACCGTTATGCGGTCAAGCACTTCATAGCCGTGCGTTTACTGGAAAATAATTACTCACCTTAGAATGTCTGTCAACCAATCACAATCAAGCATTCAACAGACCCATGGTATAAAATTATCTGATGCAACACAATTCTTTAGCATTTAGCCTCAACTCAATTTAATTGTGTACGGTCTCTCTATGTTCACATACAAGCTGCAAGGTTCAAAGAGTTATTTGAACAGATCAAATGTAAGTTAGGTTAACTAAATTCAATTAGGTTTTTACTACACTAAGTACAGTTGAAGTCAGAAGTTTACATACACATTAGCCAAATACATTTAAACTCCTTCACAATTCCTGACATTTAATCGTAGAAAACATTCCCTGTCTTAGGTCAGTTAGGATCACATTCCCAGTGGGTCAGAAGTTTTCATTCCCTTTGTTAGTATTTGGAATCATTGCCTTTAAATTGTTTAACTTTGGTCAAACATTTTGGGTAACCTTCCACAAGTTTCTCGCAATAAGTTGCTGGAATTTTGGCCCATTCCTCCAGACAGAACTGGTGTAACTGAGTCAGGTTTGTAGGCCTCCTTGCTTGCACATGCTTTGTCAGTTCTGCCCACAAATTTCAATCAGACTAAGGTCAGGGCTTTAAGGCACTAAAAGTACTAAATGACATCCTTATGACTACAGACTCTGGGAATATCCTTATTTCACACCTTGAGTATTGTTTTGGTATTGGAGGTCCAACCCTATTTTCTTTATATACTATATGCTTCCTTTGGGTGCCATCTTTAACAAATATGGGGTGTCATTTCACTGTTACGCTGACGAAACACAGATCTATGTACCTATAAAATGTCATGACAAAAAAGCTCTTGACCATCACTTAGCTTGTCTGCAGGAACTCAAAATCTTGCTGACAGAGAATTTCCTTCACCTTAATGAGAGTAAAACTCTCAAAATGATCAAACAAGCTTAAAACAGTAAACAACATTGAGTTATTTTCACTCCTCATCTCACTTCTCACGTTAGAACTTAGGCTTTTTCTTTGATAGTAGCCTTACTAGTTCGACAAACAAATTAACAAAGTGGTTAGTTTGAGTTTTTTCTACCTACGTCGTCTAGCTCTATCCTGGAAAACTTTTGAAATTGTGATCCATGCTTTCATTTCTTCATGCTTGGATTACTGTAATTCTCTGTACTCTGGCCTGCACCAGTCAGCACTATCCCACCTGCAGATGGTCCAAAATGCTGTGACTCGACTTTTAATGGGCAGTCATAAACATGAACACATCTCTACCATCCTGATCTCCTTGCATCAGATTTCAGACATTCATAAATGTGATTTGATCTGATTAGAGTAATCATTATTTTTATTAAAAGTTGCATATGTTAACATCATTTAATGCTCTATGAACTAAAACTAACTTGCAATGAACAATAGTATTTTTTATGAACTAACATTAACAAAGATTAAATTATGTTAAAATATATTGTTAATTGTTTGTTAATTTGACCTAATGCATTAACTAATGTTACCGAATGGAACCTTTTTGTAAAGTGTTACCAATATATTTAAGAAATATGCCTTGCTGTCTTTGCAATTATTAGGAAGGAGACCGGGACATTATATATGTATATACTGTATATCTTGGAGCAAAAGCCCAGTGCAAAAGGGACTTCTGTAGCAGCTAGTGACTTCACAGCGAATAAACAAACTTTTGGGTTTGATTCATTGTTTTGAACTGAAATGAGTGCAAATGTTGATATGTTGGCTTTTATTTTAGACCTCATATGTGATCACACAAATGGCCTTGGCACAACTAGCCACTTGTTTTTTGTCCAGTGTAGGCTACATGTGAGAGCAGACAGACAGTACATGATATCTTTGTGTGTAGGTATACCAGGAAAATTAAGAGAATTGTTTTTGCATTCAGGTATATCTGGAAATAAATATATCCACAATAGAGTCCGTGATGTAGACAAATGGACCTATTTTAAGAGCACTAGTACTAAATGCGGCACTTTACCATAAGTCATATACGCTAAATCAGTGGCCAGGGCCATGAAGATTTGATATATTTGTGCAAGCATGCGCTAAATCAGGGGTTCTCAACAGGGGTAGTACCGTCCCCCAGGGGATGTTCAAAGGATGCCAGGGGGCACTGAGAGCAAATTAGTTATCAGTCACAATAATCAAATCTATTGTCAAGTTCCTCTTTGCATTAAAACATTTATCTACACTTGGAGTATATCAGTTGGTTCTCAATTATACGGGTCGGAACGCATTTCTACCACATCTGATTTTGAAGTCTTGCAACGTATCTGAAGTATCTGGTTTAGCAGTGTCAAATATACAGGTGGAGGCACAACCTCGGCTAATGCACCTGTATGGCTCTGTAGATGGATACGGCTCAATGGACAAAGCGGCGCAAAGTTCTTAAAGCTCAAGCTCTTAAACTCACAGCTCTGCGAGAATCAGGGAGAAGCAAGGCGCAAGAAGTGGAAACCACTAGGCGCAAATGGGTTTGTCATCATTACACATGCAATGCGCAAATGGGTTGGATCAAGTGCAATTTAATTCTGATGTTCTTCTCCGCCGCATCCTATTATATAGTCTGTTCTCTGTCAAGCACTAGTGATATAAAAAAAGACAGCACATTCAAAAGAAGTTGGTAGAAATTGACTGTATGCAATTAATTAGAAGAATAGAAGAATAGAGCCTTATAGGGATAGTTCACCCAAAAGTGAAAATTCTCTCATCATTTACTCACCCTCATGCCATCCCAGATGTGTAAGACTTTCTTTCTTCAGCAGAAAACAAACAAAGATTTTTAGAAGAATATCTCAGCTCTGTAGATCCATACAATGCAAGTGGATGGTGATCAACGCTTTAACGCTCCAAAGCACAGACAATAGTATTAAAAGCAATCCATTCGACCCCAGAGGTTAAACGAATGTCTTCTAAAGCGAAACGACCACTCTGTGAGAAACAGATCAGTATTTAAGTCCTTTTCACTTTAATTGTTTACTTCCGGTTGATCACGCTAGAGGCTTACATCACCTGTGCAAGAAGGCTCACTGGGGGAAATGCGTACTTGCGCAGCCCCGTGGGCCAGCTGTGTGCCAGTGCGTCTGCCCCAAGGGGAGCATCTGTTCGGGCATACCAGAGGGGGCAGTGGGAGGTTTCTCGGGAGGCAACAGGTCTACCTGGGCCTTGCCGAATCGTTCCCAAATCAGCGGGACCGACTGGGGGTGAAGCCCCCACTCTACACTGGGCAAGCGTTGTCGTGACAGCGTGTACGCTATCACATTGAGGTTGCCGGGGATGTGAGTGGCACGCAGCGACCTGAGTTGTGTGCCTGTTGCACACAACCCAATCTGAAGGCGTCGGTCGTGACCAGGATGTGTCGGGACACCTGCTGCAAGGGTACTCCTGCCCGTAAAAAGCAGAGGTCTGTCCAGGGTTTGAATGTCTGGCAGCGTGCACAACTCATAGTATTTCCTCGCCTTTATACCCGTATGTCCGGGGGCGGGGTATGCAAATACTATCTGCCAACTTCTCATTGGCCTTTTTTCATAGATCAGAGGCATATTCGGCACTCAAGAGAGACCCCTAGTGTCACTTCTCCGACACAACGTCAAGAGAGCGACAGATGGGGAACTGTGCTTTTTGGTGCTTTAAGGTGCTGATCACCATCCACTTGAATTTTAAGGACCTACAGAGCTGAGATATTCTTCTAAAAATAATTGTTTGTGTTCTGCTGAAGGAAGAAAGTCATGCACATCTGGGATGGCATGAGGGTGAGTACATGATGAGAGAATTTTCATTTGATGATTGATTTCAACTATCCATTTAAGGTGGCAACCCTGCTTTCCTGCTGAAATTCAGGACAGATTTAGAAGATTGCAATGAGTTCTCTTACAGTATTTCATTAATTTTTGCCTCTACAGCTATAATAATGTGATCATCATGCTATACTGTAGGTAAAGTGATTTTTAAGGTATGGGCAGATTTATATTTGATCCCCACAAGGACTGTAGCTGAGTTCTGATTATAGGGTCTCAATGCAGTGTTCACTGCTATCAGCAGACTCAGCAGGCATCTGTAGAAGTTCACTTCACTTGGCAAAATTTGTTCATTTGTAATGTTCTGTAACGTCATCAAACACAGACAGAACTGGAGACCTGCAGATAAGGGGTGTAGAGTATGATGACATAATATACTTAAATTTACTGTATATTTAATGTAAATAAACACATCCATTATAATGTAAATTAGGCTGAATAACAACTCCTTTTCAAAACATTTACTATACCACGTGTCTGAGGTGCACATTGAATGATTTAGTAAATTTACCTGTCCGCTTCCTGAGAAGTGATGTATGAATTAATGTTGTTCCCTGTGCATGTTTGTATAGCGCTTTGGAATGAGCCCTTCAGAGCCAAATTGACAAGAGCATATTTCTGCAAGTCTGGAAAACCCTTTGATAGAAATACTTCCATACTGTAAATCACAACACAACCACAACTTTTTTAGCAGAAGTTGCAAATTTCAAAAGTTTCTGCTTAACAGAAATCATCCAACTCTTTAGTATTTGTGTCAGTCCAATTTGAATTTCTGCTATTATACAACGAACATCCCTTGTCAAATCCTTTCATATTTATCATCTCTATCCATATAGTGCCTTTCTATTTCTTTTTAACTTTCACACTCTTATTGTTTCAGCTCCACTCTTCTAAATGATTCCACTCAGCACCCTTCTGACCTCAGCAAATATATAAAAACAAGTGGCAAACACTTGCCAAAGAAAACACTATGTCATTTTGTGAAATTACCCCACTTACCTTGCAAGCAGCAATCCATCTTTCTCAATCACAGGTGACAGACATCCCAGACAGACTAAAACATACTGCTTCACTTTGAGCAGGCTTTCAATTTACACAAACATTGCAACATTACGCAAAACAAATATGAATGTGAGGATAACATTCGGTATGTTAGTGCCACTGAGATGTACGTTTAAAGGTTTAGGGAATCGAATAATGTGAGGAGAAAAAAAGCAATTAATTTAATTTAATTTAATAATTTAATTTAATTTAATTTGACCAATTGTCACACATTATACATACATTTCTGCATATACATGGTGAAATTATTTATTTTTCACATATCCCAGCTAAGCTGGGGTCAGAGTGCAGGGTCAGCCATGATACGGCGCCCCTGGAGCAGATAGGTTCAAGGGCCTTGCTCAAGGGCCCAACAGTGGTGTCGGGGCTTGAACCCACGACCTTCTGATCAGTAACCCAGAGCCTTAACCGCTGAGCCACCACTGCCCATAAGCTATATGGTACATATACCATAAGCTATATGGTACAAGAGGCCGTGCTATATCTGAAGTGTGTTTTTACGAAACCTCTTCAGCGAGGCCTGGGTTGCTCAGCAAGTAAAGACACTAACTATCACACCTGGAGTTGCAAGTTCGAATCCAGGGTGTGCTGAGTGACTCCAGTCAGGCTTACTAAGCAACCTATTGGCCTGGTTGCTAGGGTGGGTAGAGTCACGTTGGGGTTAACCTCCTCGTGGTTGTTATAATGTGGTTCTCGCTCTTGGTGGGGCGCGTGGTGAATTGTGCTTGGATGCCGCAGAGAATAGTGTGAAGCCCCCACACGTGCTAGGTCTCTGCGGTAACGCGGTCAACAAGCCACGTGATATGATGCACGGATTGATGGTCTCAGATGCGGAGATTCGCCCTCCACCACCCGGATTGAGGCGAGTCACTAAATCACCACGAGGACTGAGAGCGGATTGGGAATTCGCCATTTCCCAATTTGGAGAATAGGGGAGAAAATCCAAAAAAAATTATAAAAAGGAAACCTCTTCAGCCCTTCAACCCCTTCAATATAGCAAATCCTCAAGTGGCTTATTGCTTTTATAAAATGCTTACCCCACAATTAACATATTATAGACACCACATTTTATAAAAATTTATTTTTAAGCAAATTAATCAAATGCCATCCTTCTGCTGGAAAATAAACTTTTCCAACTTCCGACTTGGAAAAGAGCAATGGAACACTGCTTGAAGTCAGACTTTCAACTTAAAAACACATGCAGAAATCTAGAACTCCCGATTTTGCATAGATGCAGGTGAATGACAGCACGCAAATATCTCAGCACCCAAGGAGATTTACGCATTTAAATATTGCATCAAAGAGTCAAAATTCCTACATTATAATTATACATGTTTAGCAAACGTTTGTGTAAAATATGATACATAATACTATCTTTTGCTAATCATATTTATAGCTATATAATAATAATAATGATGCATATATATATATATATATATATATATATATATATATATATATATATATATATATATATATATATAAATAAAACACTGCTCTCTGGAATACTTGATTCTGAATTGTCAATGGCACCATCTAGTGGTCTGATATTTCTGAGTAACAACCGCATATCCGGCATTAAGACATAGCAGACTGGCCGTCATCCAGTATTGCGAATCATCTGTCCTACTTCTCGGATCACTGTGCGACCTCTAATAATAAGAATCAATGTTTCATTGTATTTATTTATTTATTTATTTGGCAAGTAGTCTTGCAATAAGCTGGAAAATAAGGAGTCAGACATCACAAAATAAACACCAACAGAACTCAGACACAAACCGGAGGTTAAAGTCAGCTGTTCAGTGATTGCTTTCATCTCACATATTTACATAATTTCAACACAAATTAATATTTTATGTCAATTTATTTATTGTTTTTGGTTAGCAGCCATGTAATAATTGGGATAATGTACAGTCAGCTGGATGTTATAGCAAAATCAGTATATACTTAATAAAACACAAGTTACAATAAATATTTTTGTTGTTACGTCTAGTAATCATGTTAATTTTTAAAAATAAAATTATTCTTTGTTAATTCATGTTATGTTATAATGCATTAACTAATGTTAACATATATGTACAGTACAACTTCTAATTTTGAAAATGTATTAGCTTAGTATACGTTGAATTTACAGCAAACAAGATAAATAAGTGCTAAAAAAGTATTGTTCATTCATTGTTAAAGTGTTACCTACTGTATATGTAAAGGAAAAAAAGGAAATGCATGGGAATTCCTTTGATTCCTAAGGATGCACCCCATGATGTATAATTCCCATACTTCCATTTGTGCCATTTCATAGTTTTGATGACTTAACTATTATTCTAAAATGTGGAAAATAGTAGAAATAAAGAATAAGTAAGTGTGTCCATAGATTTGATTGGTTGTGTATAGGCTTGGGATCAATGCTGTTTTCACGTATCGATAATTGGAAGATTTTACAGATGATTATCAATGTGTATCGGGATTTTCTTCAGATATAAATAGGGCTGCTTGCTGCACAATAGTCTTTATCTTTTTAAACATATTTTTCAACACAACTTTGGTTAAGTGTGAGGGGCAGGGTTAATTAAAGTGGGTGGCATACCAGACACGTATGGTGGATGGCATGATGTGTTCTAAAATTCGAAACAATCATTTAATATGAAGGGACATACACATGCACCACAGGCTCACCATCTTCGAAGGCTGTTAAAAATTCCTCAGCGCCACAGGTTGTAACTCACATAGTTTGCCATTCAATTCGACCCCAATCGTTTTCATTATTTACTCTAGTCTTTACTGAGTGATATATTGCGTATGAGTATCGTTCATAGTGCCTACACAATATATTTTCAGTTACAAGTATGTACTTTTGTGGTTTGACATCTTGAATGAAAGACCTATTCATGGCTACATACAGGGAAATTGCATAATAAACGTCATAATTTCTAATTGTTTAGTTTACAGAGTTACACCAGTTTCATACACTAACCTGCAAACTCATCAACGTTAATTCTTAAATAAGTACAAAAACCTTTGTATCTTTGAACTGCCATCAGCTCGTAATGTGTGATATCTGTGCCTTGTCCATGCTGCGACTGGCTTCAGTAAACGTTATGTCGCCCCCTATTGGTCTCCCAATGCTATTACTTCAGGCAACTGACAAAGAATTGAAAGCACACATAATAGGCTTTTAATATAAATGTCAGCTGATTTTAATATCAATGCATAAAAAATGTATCTATAAAATAACATACTGATCAGTAATCGATATATCAATACTTTATGACATCTCTAGTTGTGTATATAGTTACTATATAATGTATTTTATAAATGCTGTATTATCCAATCAGCATCTGGAACCGGAGATATCCATTCTACAGTATAAAATTAAACAATGTAGTGTGCTGAAAACAGTATCAATAATACTTTGATGAGAACTGATTAATCAAGTTCATAATGAACTCAGAAACATGGGCCATCTAATCCCCAGCACATTTACAAAGGTCTGTCAAAACAGGCCGACTCCCAGGCCACTGCATGGATTGTGAGGGGCCATAGACAAGAGCTGGAGACCCACTGGGAGGAGAGAAAACATTTGCTGGCCCTGTTTGACACCAGGGGTTAGGGGGTCAACCTCAGCCACTGTAGGCAGCTTAGAAGAGAGGGTGTCCCCTCTCCCCCAGCACCATCATTTTGAAGAGCAGGCAGCTGGCAGGTGTCAGGAGTTACAAAGGGCCATCTGTTCAGAGAGAACTGTCCCCACCATTCCCTCGCCTGCTACTTCATTAAACTTTCCACTTTATAAAGCCAGTGAGCAGGCTCGATCTAACTGACCAGAGTGTGGGACATATTCCAAAAGATGTTTTTTTTCCAGCATGCCCCACTTTGCCAGTTACTCACAAAACATTTTTGTACTTTTTGTACTAAGTTGGCTAGAGCAGCCTAGTTAAAGCCCATGTAATTTTTTGATGTACAAATTCATTTTCATATCCCAGCCTAATATGCAGAGTCAACTATATGTAAGCCATTTGTTGGTTGTTTTCACTTAAAATTGTGATCACTGTGGTTCTGTGGTGCTATCAAAACATTCCCCCACTTGTTTGAGTGACACTTCAAGTTCAACAAAGCAACGTGGGTTTGACCAGTGATGTGATTTTGGGGCAACATTATCTATTTGTGACATAAATGAAAGCAAAATGATAACACGGAAAATCAACATGCTACTGCAGTACCCTGAAAATGACCTAACTGTACCAAATCACTTACAAGCGCCATCACTATCAGACATTTTTGCATCAATTTGAATGTGTTTACCTTTTCCTGTAGCATAACCGTGCAGCCTTTTAGACTCAGGTTCTGTGTCATGCAAACCAGAAAGTAATCTCCTTGAAATAATCAATGGTGAGCTAAATTTGGAGGTTGCATTTTTAACCTAAAATAACATATTTACTCAGCTGATTGTTAGGTTTAGGGTTGGGGGCAGAGCTGGTCTGGGAAGACAAATCGGCATGGGGCAACTGGCCCAATTGCTGCTGATGTAATAATTTGAATGATCAACTTATCATGTAAATAAATATCATGTAAACACATTTTTAACCGATTGACAGCTAGTATATCATTTTATGAATAAACTGACTGTTGATGAGCAGTAAGGAACAAGTAGGACTTTTGTGAGTTGGATGATTTTTTCCCTGGTGTCCCTGTGGTGTTGAAACAGTTAAAAGGGTAACAAGACTGGATGGAAAGGGTGGTCTCAGGATATGAGAGGGAAATGGCCACAGTAAGGAAAAGCTCATTCTTTACACAGTCAAATAGGAAATGGGCACAAATTCCAAGGAAACTGTCTTGTTCCTGTCTAATAATTTGGGCAGACCCCACAGTGATGGCGAGATACCTTTTGAACCATGCTGCTGTCTCTAAAACACATTGACAGTCCCAAACCATATATCCATGTTTAGTGTACATTTGTGTGAAAAATTATAACTAATGGGCAGTTTAGAAGTTGCTAATGGCTTTCTAGGAATCTGCCTCAGTGACTTGCTGGTTGTCTAGCTTAACTTTCATGGTAGCTGTTGCTGTTTGAAGCTCTTATCTTGCAACAAAGAGAGCTCTGCAGATTTCAGCAGAATTGGAACGCCTGTGATTCACAAAAATCTACACATCCCCCACCCCTTGTTCATTGCATGTTGGTTTATTAAAATATTTTGGCTAATTTATTTATCCTTTCAGCCACCAAAAAGAGTGTAGTACTATTATCTCTGTTTAACACATTTTACCATGTTTCATGCATGCTTCATGAAAAAATCGCAGCAGGAAAAGTTTGTAGATTCCACCTGGGCATTCTGTTTAAACGTTATTGTGTGTGTTTGAGATCTATTGGTTTCCCTCCTTTTTACCACACCATGGAATTTGGTGACAGTTGGTAGACATTTCTTCAGCTGAAATTGGTCTGTGTTTACTGAAATTTGAATCACTGCCCCCTTGTGGCAGAAGCTGGAAGTGTTGTTGAATGTACGTGTGAGATCCAGTTTCCAGGTGAAATTGCACTGTGTGGCTCCAAATGTGAGTTGTATTTTTAGATGTAAATGATGTAATACAGTCAACAGGAATGCATATTTTATTAACAATACCCCTAACCTTAAACATAACCATCAGTATATTAAATATATAATCTTAGGTTTATGATTTCTGAGGCCTCAAGCAACCATCCATACTGGGGCCCCATTTAGAAAATGTTGCTTATTTCCATTATAATACAATATGATACAGTATTAATATTGTTATTACATTGAGGATTTGTTGTATACGATAGTAATATATTTGAGTCTTATTTAGTTTACTTTCATCTGGAGCTTGTATTGTAAAGCTGCAGTGTGTTCATCGTGTTGCAAAAGGCTGTATTTTATATAAGCATCATAAGCAGCTTTCGCAACAGTAAACAAACAAGTCACGGCGGCCCCTCAGCACAGAGCAGAAGAATAAAAAAATATTGCCGTTTATCAAGCGCTGAAACTTTGCTTGTGCAGAATAATCTGGAATAATGTTAAACATTGTAACTGTCCCCTCTTTGCAACCTGAACTTGTTCAGAACTTTAAATCTTTGTGACACCTGCACTAAACACAATCTAGATGCAGCACTACACTGATACAGAACACAGGCGTCTCAACATGCGTTTTTGAAATCTAAAGTCATTTTTAACTTGACAGTGTCTAAAAATGTGCCGGTCCTGCGTGAGACACCGAAGAAACGGTGAGACGGGTACAGCAGTCAAGGACGTTCATCCAGCGTGTTTTTACATAGAAAAACAATGGAAAAACAGAGTAGACGCATGGAAAAATGCATTCGGTTCTCAACAGCTCCTAACCTGTGGGCGAAACAAGATCGGAAGTTCGAAAACCTGAACAGAAAGTCCTTCTTGAAAAACTGACTCAAACCCGGCGGACCTTTAACATGAACTGCTCTAAGAGTGCTGACATCAGCATATTCACACGTTTACCCAGAACCACATGTTACCCCTCAAGCGGTTTTTGCAGAGCTTTCCTACGGGGGCGGGGCAGGGCCAATTTTCATGGGACCGCTAATTCTAAGCGCAATTTTCATGCCTGCGCAAAGCACAAGTGGCCGTGTGTGGGAGTGTTTGCACTATCTGTGGTTGTATGAAAGAAGTTGGAGAGAGTAAAATGTTTGCATTTCATTTGAAGTGTAATTTGAGTTTAGAAATATCTTTGCTATAATTTTTTCATTCTGATACAATCACTGTTAACACTAGCCATGATTTGTGTCAGTAGATGAAAATAATTAATAATATTTACATTCTCTATAATTTAAGAGCGTAAATCCAAATCCTGATGAGAATCACATTTTCCATGCGTATAAAAGAGGTGTGTCACTGTCATAGAAATATGCTTTATTACAGGGTTAATGCACAAATGAACGTAAATTCTATTCTTCAAATTCATTGCATACAGTCCATTTACACTACCAACTTCTAATGAATGTTAGAGTCTTTATTTATATCACTGGTGCTTGACAGGGAATGGGCTATATAATAGGATGCAGACAGTTCCCTAAAGAACCTCAAAATTAAATGACACTTGACCCAGCCCATTAGTGCTTTGCACAGGAATATTCGCCAAACCCACTTGCACGAAAATACTTCATGACCATGCCCATTGATTTTGTATGTACTGTATGACTTATGGCATAGCGCTGCATCCAGTGCTAGCACTTTTAAATAGTGTCCAATGTCTTTTGCAATAAATACAGAACATAGTACCAACATGTACTGAGGTACATACCTGACCCCGTAAGAGAGATTGCAAACTCATTCATAATTTGTTTTCTCTCAGTAACGTTCTCATTGAGAGATCTTGGAACACAATTGTTTCTCCTGGAGTTCAGTGATAGTGAGAGAGCTCCTATGTGCTTCCAGTGAGAATTCCTTGAGACCTAAGTGACTGTGAAATGTGTGTAGACTTTGTGAGCAGAATCTCTATCTGTCTGGAAGTAATAAGTACAGATTATTGCATGGAAATAACTCAAAAACAAAGCAGTATGTGCAGTTCAGCTAACTTTAACTATACATACAATGTTACCAATATGAACACAATGTTTTTTAAAGAATTGTAGAGAATAGGTTGATATAGTAACATTAAATCATGCATTGCCTGAAATGTTTTCAGTGTTTATAGTAAAGTTCTGACAACCACAGCTGGTTTATCTTTTTGTAAAAAGCAGTTTCTTGACACTAATTCTTTGTTTTTGGCATTTATTTGAACAACTGGTGTATCACAGCAAAAGTTCCATAACAATATGAAAATAACTAATTTCTTGTTTTGTTTAATGGATTTCTCAAATGTTCTTCTCTTTAGCTTTTACCCAGTAATTTTGGATAATTGTCTTTTTTTTTTTTTATTGCTGACAATTCTGTTGGCACACATTGTTGGCAAGGTTACAGTCCTCCCTGCTGTGCAGTAATCCTGCTGTACACCACCAACATCCAGAACTCGAAAAGTCCTAACAGTACCTCAGACCCTCTTTTAATCCTTTTAGTTTTTAAGTCACGGTTTTGCAATTCGTTTCTGATTCACAAACATTTGTTACACACCATGATAGCGGCAGGACAAAACTGAATGATGTCATTAAAGCAAATAAAAATCAATCAACATACAAAAAAGTAAACACTCACTACATTGTGTCAGATTCAATCAGACAGTTTATGGCTGTGGTTGTGTTTACATTAGCATTTCTTTTTCCCCTTCCCTGTGCAGTAGATAGAGGGCGGATACTGGCAAGGGCTTCCTTTAGGTCCTGATGCACTTCCTCTGTAAAACTATTAGCCAGACCTCATCAGAATGAACAATATAAGAGGCATTCCAATGGAACAAATTTACACAAACACACACACATGCACGCAGGCACGCACGAACGCACATACACGGACACACATTGAATTGAAACATATGAGGTTTCAGATGCATACTGTCTGATTCGAAGATGCCTCAAGATGATTTTTTACAGAATTTAAGGGAACCTTACAAAAACATGTCCAAATTTCTCATTATCGTAATGTGTATGCACATTTTACTATTCCATATTTTATTTAAATCTTTTTTAGAAATTTTTAGAAATTCACAATATTCTCAATGCTGATTCTCATTACTGTAATACTGTAATAATGCTGTCATGTTTTATTTTATTAGAGTAAAATTATTATAATTTATTAGGGTATTTAAGCAAATCTTACAAAAAAATGTACAAATGTCTCATTACCGTAATGCGTCTAAACATTTTAAAATGTTTTTAAGTAATTCAAATGATTATTATTGCTGATTCTAATCACTGTAATAATGCTGTAATTTTTATTGTATTACAGTAAAATTATAATAATTTAATAGGATATTTAGAGGAATCTAAAACATGTCCAAATGTCCAAATTTCTTTAATGTGTCTAGACATTTTCCTTTTTTTTTTTTTTTTTTTAGTAATTCACATTATACTCAGTGCTGATTCTAATCACTGTAATACTGGACTAATACTGTCATATTTATTGTATTACAGTAAAAAAAAAAAAAAACTTTAACAGGGTATTTAAAGGAATCTCACAAAAACAAGATTTATAATTACCATAATGCGTCTAAACTTTTTTTTTATTTTGTATAATTCCCAATATTCCCAATACTGAGTCTTATTACTGTAATACTGGACGAATGATGCAATTTTTTCTTGTATTACTATAAAAAAAATTATTTAGTGTATATAAGGCAATCTCACAAAAACATTCTCATTTCTCATTTCATACTGCATTTTGACGTTTTACAAGTAATATAAAATACTTTAATAGGGTATTTAAGGGAATCACACAAAAACATGTCCAAATTTCTCATTACCGTAATGCGTCTAGACGTTTCTTTTTTTTTTTTTTTTTTTTTAAGTAATTCACATTATCTCAGTGCTGATTCTAATCACTGTAATAATCACTGATTCTAATCACTGTAATACTGGACTAATGCTGTCATTTTTATTGTATTACAGAAAAAAAAGTTTAATAGGGTATTTAAAGGAATGTAAATTATGTCCAAGTTTCTCATTACTGTAATGCGTCTGGACGTTTAACTTATATAATTTACTAATGTAACTTATTTTTCTCAATGCTGATCCTCATTACTGTAATACTGGACTAATGCTATCCATTATATTTTATTACAGTAAAAATACTTTAATAGGGTATTTAAGGAAATGTCACAAAAACATGTCCAAATTTCTGATTACCGTAATCCTTCTGGACGTTTTTACTATTTACATTTTTTTAGCAATTTACCTGACAAAACCTTACAAAAACATGTCCAAATTTCTCATTATCGTAATATGTATGAACATTTTACTATTCCATATTTTATTTAAATATTTTTTAGTAATTTTTAGAAATTCACAATATTCTCAATGCTGATTCTCATTACTGTAATACTGTATCAATGCTGTAATATTGTAATACAGTAACAAAAATAAAATAAATAAATGTTTAAATTAGCATTCATTTAATTCAGTACAACAAATACTTCCACAATGTACAAACACTTCACAATTTACCCCCCTATGGGGGGCCATATTAAAGTAATGAGAATTTGGGAAGAAAGTAACATTATAATGCATATAATTTAATAGTCCTCAAAATATGCTTAATTTTCTTTATGCCAAAAAATAAGGTCTTAAGGTCTTATTTCTTATGATGTTCTGGTAAAATGTGACCTGAACATTTTTTGACAGGTTTTATGAGACACCCATAAATCTATTATGAAAAGAAATATCTTAATCTATGTTTGATGGCTTCAGTGTCATCACTACTCTTGACTCACTTGCTGTCTGCCTGTTATTTGTGGTCAGTGGCCAAAGAAAATATGCTAAACTCAAATCGTGAGTGGGCAAGTGGAAAATGAAGAACACACATAAAAGGGGCACCCTGCTTAAACTGCTGATGACAATGCTGGAACCCAAGAGGAAAGAGCCGCAAAATCGGTGACGCCTGCTGCAGCCTGAGCTGTCATGCGTGCAAAGAGTGAAAAAGTGAGTGCATATGACTTGCACTGAAAAGGCATGTGTGTGTGACGTGCTGTGAATAGAGTCCTCCGCCAGCCCAGTGCTGAGTATAGGACGAAATGTGAGTCCCAGTGACTGCTGTTATTGATTCCAGTCAACAAATGAGTCCATGTAATCCGTCTGCCTTTGTTCCGTTCACTTGGCCAAACGCTCTCATTAACCCCCCGTGAACGGTCAACCTGTCAGCAGGTTGGCTCTCCAACCGACTGACCTCTGACTCCAGCTCATTCTTGGACAAATTAAATCTCACAAATGACAAATCCGGGCCTGCAGTGCTCCCTGTGCTGCATACTTGCCCCGGCTCCCGTGCCCATTAGACATGGCAGGCAGAAAGCCCTGTCAGTGGCACTTGCTGGACCTCTGGGTGTTTTAATGTTCATGCCTCCTGACAGCAGGCAGAGCTCCCTGAGAGCAAGCGCCTGGGCTGGGGAAGGTGGTGGCCTGATCGACTCTGACAATGTTGCTTTGTAAGCATGTGCACTCTGTTTGTTTATGGCCACATGGAGAATGTCACTGTAGAGAGAATGTTGCATTCCAAAGAAAAAAGTTTGAAAGTGAAAGCTTTTGTGGACTGTAGGCTTGCCTTAACCCAGTAACTGATTAGTGGTGCTTGATAATGCATAACTCGCCCTGTATGGCCCTGCACCCTTTTTAAGGACATGGATGCTGACTCAAATCTTGCTGCTTGTTAAGGAGAGGTGTGCTATTGCTTTTCTAAGCAATCAATCTTATGTTTTTCCCATGACTGACTGTGAAACGAGTAAAAAAATCCTATTGACATACATTAACCCTTAAATGCATACCTGCATTTAGTGACCCGGGACCTCATTCCACCCCTTTACCTCCTTCAGTCTTAATGTTATAGGGGAGTTATGCCCCATCTCTTCAGTATTCCTCAGTCTTTCTCTTAATAATAGTGAAACAATAATAAAAAAAGTAATAGCAAAAATATATATATATTTACTATTATATGCACTAATTATATGCACTAAGTGCATAGGGTCATTGGTGACACAAGATATGTACAAGTCTATATTTGCGCTTCCAAAAATCATAATTATATGATTATTTAATATCTATATGAGTTTACCATATCAAAAGTGTCACTGTTGTTTCAGTGTTTGACTACATTTGGCGTTGCTATTTGACGAAGAAGCAAAGTGGAAGTAAACTATAGCAAGTACAACACATGAAAAGTACGATATGGCTACTGCCATTTCTGTAAGTTGAGAATCTGTAAATTGTGTGTCTATTTAGACTCAATGAGTGCCTGATAAAGTACATACAGTATGTGTAGCTTATGTGTTATGTTGTGTCTCATAGTGTGAAAGTAATGTATTCTATTTGTTGCTTCATCTCTTTGAAATATAGAAAATAAAACATGAAAATATAACAGAATATATTCTATTATTTTCTTATTGTCTTGAAAAATGCTTTGAAGATTTTACACTATCTGAGCAATTTGTAGATCCATTTGTGCGATATGCACGCCAGGTCGATCAAGATCCACAGTGTATAATAATGTTTGGAGAAACATCCATCAAATTAAGGGTTAAAGGAGGGACTTGGGCCATATCTAGGGACACAAATATCATTAAGACAAGGGGGTGGGATCTTTTGACTTGCACCACTAAGCAATTATCCAGAACACCCTAGAAAGTTCTTCGCAACGCCCCGGCAACCATTCACAACAGCATAGGAGTGTGGTGCCCCGCTTTCTTCAGAAAATGTACATATGTACTCTAATTACAAATTTCCTCTTTGTCACATTGTTTTTCTTGTAGTATTTCTGCATAGCACTTTATCAGAAGATATAATATCAAAAGAGAAGACTTGCATTGCGTTTAAGTGTAAACTAAGCCCCACGTAAGTGATGATCTTCTAATCCATACAAATCAATCGCTTTGTTTTCACTCTGTTTCTGGCACTCCAGGGAGGAAGCAGGCAGAGTTTCCTGCTGTACTAACACTGGTTGTCTGCTATCACTTCTCAGCATAACCCATCATAATCAGCAACTCTCTGTTATTCTACCACAAGAGGAAGTATTGCTGTTTGCCTGGAGGGTTGTTCTATCACCCTACAAGGGCTTGAACACTTCACTGTGAAACATTATATTTCTGAAGAGGTTCCTGGAATGCAAATACATTTTCCGAAGCCTTTGGCATTTTAAGAACAGACTTACGCTGACATATGCAAAAAAAAGAAAAAAAAAAGATAAATAAATAAAATATGAATAAATTAGTGCAGATTTTTTTTGTTACATACTGTGCTGATATCTCTGTGTTTGTGCATAATTACATTTTACAACACCCATAGGATATTTAAGCGATAGTTTACCCTCAAAATTACAATTCTGTCATAATTTATGCACATTCATGCCATTCCAAAACCAAATGACTTCCTTGCATCAAAAGGAGAAGTTTCGAAAAATATTAATGGTAGTCTTATACATGAAAGTGAATGGAGACTGAGACTGACAAGCTCCAAAAATTACAAATAAAGCACCAGAAAATTTGTCATTATGACTAGTGCAATATATTACAAGTCTTCTGAAGCCATATGATAGCTTTGTTTGAGGACCTGGAGGAAAACTTAAATCATTATTCATTGAAAATCTTGCCCTCCACTGTAGCTCTCAAAGTTAATTCGCACTTCCGCAAATACAAAAATGCACATCGCCATCAATCATGAGATAAGCAGCGATCAGTGTCGTCTGGGATCACTTTGGTTAAGCCTGCTATGATATGTCAGATTATCAGTAAATAACAACTTATATTTCTGTCTGTTTCTTGCAATCGTATGGCTTCAGAAGACTTGGAATGTAGTGCACAATTAATTTAAACTTTTTTTCATGCGTTTTTCATCCATTTTTGGAGCTTGACAGCCTCTACTTTCAATGTAAAAGAGCATAATCAACATTCTAGGCAAGTAAGTAACATGAGTTTGGAATGACATTACGGTGAGTAAATGAAGACAGAATTTTTAATTTGGGGTAACTGTTACTTTAAGAGCTGTTCTGGTTATAATTCCACCATTGGAAGAATATGCTCTGATGTTTTTACTCCTCATAGCCTTATTTTAATTTTAGTCAAACTGAATATGGCGCCTACTCTGACTAAGATCCATAATGCTGTCAGAATATACCTTAGGCATTGCGGAAGGTTTTCTCAGATAAAAAAAAACAACAACTTGTGATCATTTTGGTTTCACTATGGTAACATCTAACATAACGATTAGAATAAATGCAATTGTTAGTGAACAAATGTAAATACATGTCATTGTCGTAATCTGTTTGATTGTGTCTCTAAGTCTATGTTTTGACAATGAAGTCTGTTAGGAGGAGTAGTGCTTGGGCTCTGCCCCCCTTTTCTCTCTATGTCTCCCTCTGAACGGCCTCCTCTCATTCTATTCATATTTAGATTAAAGCAGGCCTTCTCTGTCTGTCTATTTACATACTCGAGGAGTGAGAGGCTCGGGGCTGCCATAGCTGCTAAGGAGGGGGTTACGGATGAGAAAATGCCTGCACAGGCCAGTTACCAGGGCAGGGACGGTGCAATGCTAGTCATCCCATTATGGGGCGGTGCTCACCATCTGTTTGCTGCAATGCTGGAGCAGCCTGCAGACCTGTGGGTTGGACTATAGATCAGGCAGTCTGGAGCCAAAGGTCTCTCTTTTCTTGTCACTAGTCAGATACACATACATGAGGATGGTGAACATGAGATACCTGGAAAACAAGAGGAAACACCTTCTTTTGAAGATTGATGGTCAATTTATAAATTTTGGACCATTTGGTTCAACATGGTTTTATAGAATCACATTGCTATTAGGCTTGGGATCAATGCCTTTTTTAGGCATCGATAATCGGAAGATTTTCCTTATGATTGTCGATATATAGTGATTTTTTTTACAGATATAAATAGGACTGCTGGTTGTCTCTTCAGACATATTTCTCAACAGAACTTTGGTAAAGTGTGAGCGGCAGGGTTAATTAAAGAGCATCGTACACCACGATGCATCTTGTAGACAAAATGGCGCATTCTAAAATTAAAAACAATTATTGATTTTATATGAAGGTATGCATAGACCGGCAACGCTCAACATCAACATCCTGAAGTGCGAGTTCAAGGAGTGCAAGTTCCATAGTTTTTCACTAGAGTCGACCCAAATCATTATCAAAGGACATAGACTATTTTCTCTACGCTGAATGATATATTGTGGAAAAATATCTTTCATAGAGCCTGAACAATGTATTTTCAGTTACAAGAATGTCTTTTTGTGGTTTGACAGCTTGAACGAAAGACCTATTCATGGCTATATACAGAGAAATTGCATAATAAATCTTGCGCAGTTGCACCAGTTTAATACACTAACCTGCAAACTCATCATTGTCTCTTTGTACATTCTTGAAGAAGTAACATTTTTGGCTGCCATCTGTGCCACTTCAGCTCGTCCTTTGTGTGTGTTTGTATGTGTGTGTGATTGTGACCACGACCGGCTTCAGTAAATAGTATATCGCCCTCTTGTGGTCTCCCAATGCTATTACACCAAACTGTTAAAAGAGATCAACTTAGTTAATTGGAAAGCATGCCAAATGGTCTTCTAATATAAATGTTGGCTAATTGTAATATATTGATGCCTCAAAAATATATTGCTAAAATAACATGGTGATCAATAATCAATATATCGATATTTTATGACATCCCTAATTACGTTTTGGCTAAAAAAAATTATGTGGCTTGTTGTACGTGTCATGGAAGTTTCCTGGTGAAATAAACACTAGAGGTGCTAAAACAACAATTACTTTTATTTACTTTCACACAAATCACAAGTAAAATGGCAGATAAACAGTTCATTAGCACATGCTTTTCACCCTGATCCTCACAAAATGCTATATTATACTATTTTAACACTTTCACTTCAATGCATTACTTGTAGGGTGATACATTTTATTATTTGCATTATATAACCAACTATATTTACAAGCTTGGTCTGAAGCAAATTTTATGGAGGCGAAAATACACAGTAGCTCAACTGATGGAGCGTTGCAAAAGGACGAACTAGTCGACACGTGAGCCGAAATTGATGCAAATGACGTGATTACTTCAGCAATTACCTTTTTCATCTCACATTTGCTATTTATTTATTTATATTTTTTTCTTCCCTTTTCTCCCCAATTTGGAATGCCCAATTCCCAATGTGCTCTAAGTCCTCGTGGTGGTGTAGTGACTCGCCACAATCCTGGTGGCGGTGGACGAATCTCAGTTGCCTCCACGTCTGAGACCACCAATCCACGCATCTTATCACATGGCTTGTTGAGTGTGTAAACTTGTAGATATTGCACGTGTGGAGGCTTCACACTATTCTCTGCGGCATTCATGCACAACTCACCACACGCCCCACAAAGAGCGAGAAACACATTATAGTGACCACGAGGAGGTTACCCCATGTGACTGTACCCTCCCTAGCAACCGAGCCAATTTGGTTGCTTAGGAGACCTGGCTGGAGTCACTCGGCATGCCCTGGATTCAAACTCGCAACTCCAGGGATGGTAGTCAGCACATTTGTATGACATTATCATTTAGGTTTAGGTTTAAGGTTTAGGATGGGTTGGTTGGTTGGTTTTGTTGATATAAAACTCGATAGAGTGTTAATTTTACAAACCTCATCTGTTTGGGAGAAATTGAAACTTTGCTGTTAGGGCCATACAGTGGACATTTCACCATGGAACTGGTGTGATAGGTGTAATGAGCCACATAATTTCTTTTAGCAAAATGTCACCAAAGTCACACAATTTGATTGAGATCAAAGATACCTTTTGGACCACTTTTTAAAGCACCTTTGGACAGTTGACATGTCCTCCTGTGCAACATGCTATACACTAAAATTATTATGCATGCAGCTTTCATAACCTCATATTTATTTCTCCCAATTTGAAATGCCCAATTTCCACTACTGGAGGTGGCGCGGTTAATCACCTCAATCTATGTGATGGAGGACAAGTCTTAGTTGTCTACGCTTCTTAGACAGTTAGTCCATGCATCTTATTACGTGGCTCATTGTGCATGACACCGTGGAAACTCACAGCATGTGGAGGAACATGCTACTCTCCGCAATTCACGCACAACTTACCAAATACCCCTTGAGAGTGAGAACCACTAATCATGATCACAAGGAGGTTACCCCATGTGACTCTACCCTCCTTAGCAACCGGGCCAATTTGGTTGCTTAGGAGACCTGGCTGGAGTCACTCAGCAGCCCTGGATTCGAACTTGCAACTCCAGGGGTGGTAGTCAGCATCAATACTCGCCAAGCTACCCAGGCCCTTCATGACCTCATATTAATTAAAAGACTACATGGGATATTTTGACTTTTTTTTTTAATTCAGTTGTTGAACCATTTGAAATGAATTAGTGATGGCAAAAAGGTAAATTAAAATTGTGAACATTTTTGCAAGAAATGGTGACCTGTTACAGGACCAATACACTTTTTGTTATACATTCATATAAATTTAAACCTAAAAATCCATGGACATGTTATGTTTCAAATTCCCTTATATGGAGCAAAATGAAACTAACCTCCAAAAACAATTATTTATGTGTATTATTTGGCTCTGTTCCAAATTCTAGTGAGCCGTCTGCATAAAGGCACCACTTCCAACACAACGGCCGTTCCAAAACCAAGTCAGCATCTAAGCAGCATAATTGACCTTTCGCTAAGCTCCACCCACCTTGGTTATCGTTGCTCGCTCTGAAAAGCTTTGCAGAACACAATGGATGGCAAATTGATGTGAACTGCGCGTATTCTCATAAACGGAATTGTTAATAATCTTAACACGGTTACAGCAGGTTTACTATAGTAATATGCATTTTATAAGGGTTTTTTTTTTTTAAATTTGGTGAAAATCATGGTTTTAAAAACAACACTTGTACCACAAAGTAACCATGTGTTACTATGGAAAAACTGTAGTAATCATGTTTTGTGATTATGAGTTTTATTAACATCATTTTGGTTTTCCTGTATAATTACTATGGTTTTATTAAATAAATATCATGGTTAAAATATGGTTACTGTAGTAAACCATGATAGAATTTGTGGTTTTGGTTTTACAACAAAACACATAGCTCAACTATGGTTACTGTAGTAAAACTATGGTTAGTGTTTTATAAATTATGCATAAAGGTTTTGCGAGGGAATGCAAAATTCTGTTAAATCCCATAATGCACTGTGATCAGAACAATTTCAGTTTCAAAAAGTGTTTATAAAAATAGTTAAATCTAATTAAAACAGACTATATTACCCAATATTTGTGTGTGCTATGTATTTTCATGCTTAGTAGAGTGTAGCACTCTTAGCTTAGCAGCATGCTAACACCAAACTCTATTGAAATCAACTGTTAGTTAAGTCTCCCATGTGTTTTGCATCAGGAAAGTTATTTGGCACTCCCAAGCGTCTGAGTATTCCAATTCAGTCACTCATGAGGCTAAATTTCAGCTACCTTTATAGGCAGTAGAATGCAAGGCTGTTTTGGAACAGAGCCTTTCTGTCTAAACATGAGATCGGTTTATGTTTTGTGGCCAAGTGGCCCCCACCCCCCTCATCCTCATGTTGTGGCTTCGTTCCACTCAAATATTTATTCATAAGCACAAAAAGAATTCAAACAAAGTCTCTGTAAAGAGGATCACAGCAAGATGTTGCTTTATGGCCATTTTTTGTAAACACAAAGCTCTCGCTTCCACCCGTTTCATGCAAGTGTTGTGCAAGTGCCTGTTAGTTGGGTTTCCCTCCTTTGTTCCTCACCCTAAAGAATTGTCATTCATTGTCCTGAAAGTAAGAAACTTCAACTTTCCCCATCTGCCATTGAAAATGATTATCATGTGAAGAGAGCAGAGCATTCAGGGTTTGCGGTCATTAATCAGGCGTCAGTTCACTTGCCCATTCCCACACATTAGGCTTGATGCTGACTCAAAAGAGTCTTGCACTATTAGCTACTCCCCTCTCAACAGCCAATCAGAAGCCAGAAATGCATTACTGCTTATTTGGAGCAGATAAGTCAAAGTCACTAAGATTTAGCCGTTTGCTTTTTTAGCATCCGATTCACAAAAGAAAATATGTATATCAGGTAACGGTGCAAACACACCCCAAAATCGATTGCTTAACTAAATTTGTATGACATAATTCCCAATCTTTCAGGCTGGATCTGAGAACTTGTTTGTGGAATATGTAGCAAACTACCATAATCTGGCATACTTCATGTGGAATTTACAGCATCAATCCACCACTGTGATTCTGGCACTGGATATTTAAAATTAAAAAAGTGTGGTCGTCTGCACCACGCGACTGCATATATGCCCAGCTATAAAGCCCAAACTATACTTTGGTAAGACACAAACGTTAGGCTTCTATGCATGCGTGACACAGATTTCTTCATCAACAGAGTGCTTGGTCACTGAACGCATCTGGCCCGATTTTTTAACGTGCATGCGTATGTGCATGTGGCTAGAATTATTTGCACTAATTAGTGGGTCCATAAAGTGACAACCCTCCAGGTTGAGCCATTGCTTTCATGAATAACTGTAAGGAGAAGATGAAATTGATGGTAAACAACATGAGACAAAGGTGGAAACAAGAACAGTGTGTGTGAGTAGGTCAGCTGATACCTGCATTTGTGTAACTTGTAGTTCCAATCACTACCAACCATGATAAGTCACAAAAAAAAAAAAAAGGCATATCGGATGAAACTCAAGACTCAAACAGGTTTCAATGTAAAAACTTAATTCGGTTTCTTACCAGATGTTGTTTTGTTGGTTTTCTCCCAAAGACAAACTCTGCTGTGATCATGTTGTTTTGTCACATGACTCAGTATGTAAAAGTTAACACTTTACTGACAGCGCGGACTATAAAGTGAAATGTGTCTAAACTACTGAAGAGAAATAGTCCAGTATCTCATAGCATTCGCAACTGCCTGTGTGTGTACACAGTCAAATGCAGTATACTTTGAAAAGCTTAGAGTTCGACTGTGCGCATACGCTAAGCATCAAAACCGAAGTATACTTTGTGTTTATTCTCTGTCTCAATTATTTGATCCTCATTTGATTAATTTACTGCTGCCATGATAAATAGAAGAAGTACACAAGCATCTCTTTATAATAAAAATTAGTTTTATCAATTTGATCAAACCACCTGTTTTCAGTGGGCTGTAAAAAACAACATAGAATACCATGTAAATATGGTGCAGTGCTATTTCAGCACATCTAGCACATTGTTAAACTATTGCAGGTGGTAAGTTAATAAGATGCAGGTGTTTGCTCTGAAATACTATGAATTCGGTGACAATTGGTTGAAAGTTCTGCAGCTGAAATCGGTCTGTGCTTACCGAAATTCTAATCATTGCCCCCAGTGGCCGAAGCTGGAAGTGTTGATGGGAAATGTCCACAGGGTGGTGCCAAAACGAAGTTATATATTTAGTTGTAAATTACATAATACAGTCAACAGGAATGCATATTTTATTAACCCTTCTATTAACCTCCTAATCATGCTCACCATTGTTCATGTGAAAGCGATTAATTCCTGGTTTCCATGGGGCCAGAACCCATGTCTCAAAGTTTGAGTATCAGAAGTGGTATCAGAAGTGACATAGGGAAAAATTAACACATTTGTACTGATACAAAGATGGCGCTTGTCATTTACTCGGAATAGGTTTGTTTTCGGGGTACATGGCCATTCGAAAGCTGCCTGTCTATTTCCAGTGTGCTCATGTTACAAAAGTGGAACATGCTTTTAGTGAATTTACCCCAAAGTATCTGAATCATACAGTAAACTCTGCATGTTTACATGACACTGTGCTGCTATTGGATGAGAGCTTTGAGAGTAGTGTCAGTTGGAGTATCTTGAAGTCATTATGCTGTGACCTTCACAGGTCACTGATAGATCTTCATATTCAAGACCAGCAGCTGCATATGACTCTTGAGTTTGGTTCACACAGGCCAAATGTCAACATATAACAGCCATAAAGAATAAATAGCTATTAAATCTTTGTGGCAACTACATTTCACATGCTCTTAATTTGCATTAGTTGATGTCTCCAACTCTTTTCTAGGTGGCTATTGTGCTCTTTGGGAATAATGCAGATTGTGTATGCATATTTATATATTTTGCACTGGTGGACTCACTGAAGTGGTCACTAATGTCATTATTGGGAGGGTTTGCCTATATTTTCTTTCTTGATCCATGAAAATCTTTGGAACAGAGATGCCACTAAGGCCATTTGGACATCACTTAAAATTAGATAGAGTGCAAGTGTCAGGTTCTCTTTTCCTCATTTTATATTGTTACAATATCTTGGCTTAAACCCATTTAGCTTGTCACAATAATTTCTGTCATTAATACTTTTAAAATGGTATGATTTTTAAGAGTTTGTATTTTATTTTTTCACACTAGTGGTCAAATTCATAGTCGAAAAAGTGCAATGAACCAATTTTTGCAAAAAAAATTTTTTAAAGATATAATTAAGCTTAGATTTGCCAAACAAATGATGCCTAGACCTTTTCTCTGAATTAACTTTACTTTTCTGAGCAATTGGACAGGTGTAGATCATCACATTAACATGTTCAACTATCGTTTGACAACCAGACAGTGTCCAAATACCTTTTTGTCTTTATTTTAAACAGTATGCACAAGTCTTGCCATAGTTGTCTTGTCCAGTATTGATATTTTTTTTCCCATCAAATCATGGTGTAAAATGTCAAAACAGTATATTGTATTTTTGCCACATTGTATTGTGCACGCAGAAACACAATAAACAAAATGCTAACCTAAAGCTGGCTTCACACTAGCCTAATCCAGACAACGTAATTTTTAGTGAGTATACACTTTTAGTGAGTGTGTCTTGTTTTATGCATGCGGCAAAACCATCTTTTTGTGAAATGTTTTGTCAAGAGATCTTGTGCTGTCTTTCTTAAAAGAGATGCCACTTGGTTTGATATTTTGTTATAATTTATCCTCCTGAGACACAAGATGATGATGTGTGAATTTGTAATTTCCCTTTTTGATTTGTAACTAATAGCACCTAATAAACATGCAAAAAACAAACAAAAAAAAAAAACAATTCTAGAGCAAATTGTTTTTGTAAAGGGAACAATGGAAAGGAGGAGGCGAGAACCGGCTTGACAATATAAATAATAGTTTTAATAATAAACTGAACCGAAAACACACAAACATAAACACAGAGCAGCTCCATGTCATTCTCTCTCTCTCTCTCGAACCGTCGTCACCGGCCGCCTTTATCCCTCGCGTGCCCCCATCAGGCCGATTGGGGACCAGGCGTGTTTTGTTCCAGCCCAGCCCCGCCCTCCTCCGCTCTACACTTTTCCTAAAAATGAATGGCTGCATATGTGGACATCGGGAGTATGTTGTGAAATTGTATTTATAACTATAGAAAATCTATTTTTTCTATAGTTATATATATATATTTCTATATAGTTTTTCAAGTGTCCAAAGAAAATCAATTTTTTCTATAGTGTTGGTTATTCATGTTTTTAAGACATTACAGCTGATTTTCTGTAAAGCTGTTTTGGAACAGTGTATTGGGAAAAGCACAAATAAAAAACTATACATAAAAATAGTTAATGTTTTTTTTCCACTTTGGCAACAAATCTCAATGTTCTCTTTTTGGACTGTCAAATAAACAAATGATAGCCAGAGCAGAAGCATTTTACCAATCATTAATTAGCATAATGAATTATGAAACAAGTAATGGCCAGCATCATCCAATCACTACCAACTGCGATAAGTCACTCAAATTAAAAAATGGCATATCGGATGAAACTTGAGACTCAAACAGGTTTCAATGTAAAAACTTAATTAGGTTTCTTACCAGATGTTGTTTTGTTGGTGTTTCTCCCAAAGACAAACTCCGCTGTGATCAGCGCCATGTTGTTTTGTCACATGATTCAGTATGTAAAAGTTAACACTTTGCTGACAGCGCTGAGTCTCCTGAACTGAGATCAGTCGGTTTAAATGAAATGAAATTATTCATTGCATTTAGCAAAGCAAAAAATACAATGTTCACGCATGTGGATGTGGGGTCACACAAGGTTATACATTTTTATATTTGGCTCAAGTGTCCAAATATTTTATGTGGCCACAAATATATGTATCTGTCCCAACATCAGAATTTTAACAAACGCTTTTGGTGCCCCCACAAAGAGCCTTTAGAACAGTCCGAAACAATTATAGGTACACAAACATCAATCCCCACACAATTTACTGCTGTCTCTCTTTCTAAGTAGAATCACCTCTGCTATTATTTGTGTGCTTATTCCGTTCACCCCCCTGCTCTAATTCTCTTTTACGCTAGATGCAGGGATGTGTGCCTGGCACGTACTGGTTGAATGCTAGCTTTAGAGGCATCTGTCGCTTATAGTCTTCACAACATCTGTTGCTATTGCTCCTCTTTCCCAGCATGCCTTGGGATATGGTTTCTCCCAAAGGTGGCCTTTGTATGCACCATTGTGAATTCAATCATTGTCTTCCACACGCAGTTCCCACGATGCAAAGGAAGTTATCGGCCTGCCTACAGACCTGTTGCCACACAACAACTGTCAGATCTGAGTGTCATCATAGCGAACCAATCTGATTTTGGACATATATCATGCTTGATATCGTAATGTTTATTATATCGCTATTATATTCAAGAGCAGAAGCATTTTGGAATGAGTAACAAGATTTGAGATGCTGGTTAAAAGGGATGGCTCACCCATAAAGGAAAATTCAGGGTAAGATTGGATAAATGGTAACCTATCCCTTTAAGCAGGGAAATAAATAAAAATTGTGTTTAAATGCACTTGAATGGACCGTAATGCCTGAGATACACATAATTAACATTGTTTATGTCTCAAGAGCTACTGACATCATGTGTATCTGTCCTCTGATGAGACTTCCAGGAATTGCTTATATGAAAGGGGAACACGGGGGGCACTGCAACCTTTATCGTCTGACAATGCCCACAATGTCCTGAGAGAAGTTCACCATGGGACTGCTTGTGAAGACACAGGAGATGTTAATAATAAACTTTGCCCAGTGTTGCTTCCTTCATGACCGCTGCTTTCTTTTACAGCTTGTAAACACTTCATTAGATGCATTCAAGAACAGCTTCTGTCAAAGAAAAATCCAAAAATGTCAAAGAATCACATTAAAAAAAGTTTGGTTTGTGTATTTGCAGGATAATTCACTTAAAATGGAAGGTTCTCTTATTTACTCATTTTATGTTGTTCTAAATATGCTGTTTTGTTTGCGTGTTTGTTTATTTGTTTTAACACTTTAATGCATACCTCAGGTCTTTAGTGACCCGGGACTTCATTCCACCCTGTGTATGAGTTATGCCTGAACCTATTTAGTATTCCTTAATCTCTCTCTTCTGAATACTGTAACAAAACAAACAACAAAAAATGGCAAAATTAAAAAAAAATATTTTTTATAACTGCTTAGTTATTAAAAGTGTTTTATTTTTGTGCATCAATAAATCATATATTTATGAATATTTAATATCTATATATGTTTACTTTCACATGATATATATGTATTTCTTTATTAAAAGAAAAATGAGTACTACGTATGTGATTGACAGCCAGTTGCATCTCATGAAATTTCAGTGTCAAAGTAATCCTGTTTTAGATATGTTGCATCATCTCTTTGATATATGAAAAATAAAACCGTATCAGAATATATTTTACTCTATTATCTAATTGTCTTGAAAAAAAAATATGGGGATTTTATAGCTCCATTTGTGATACGTGCCATGTCTCTAGAGGCCTGAGTATGTAATAATGTTTGGGTAAACACGGAGTGGTGGTGGCGTAGTGGTCTAAAGCACATAACTGGTAATCAGAAGGTTGCTAGTTCGATCCCAGCGTCCACCACTATTGTGTCCTTGAGCAAGGCACTTAACTCCAGGTTGCTCTGGGGGGATTGTCCCTGAAATAAGTGCACTGTAAGTCGCTTTGGATAAAAGCGTCTGCCAAATGCATAAATGTAAATGTAAAATGTAAATGTAAACACACATGCATTTACACAGATGAGCCAAAACATTATGACCTTTTATGCTGTTGGTCCTCTGCGTGCCGGCCAAAATAGCGCCAACCCGCCGAGGCACAGACTTTACAAGACCCCTGAAGATGTGCTGTGATATCTGGCACCAAGACATTAGTGTAACGATGACTCAGGCTGATTGGGATCCATATGCGGTTTTATTGGAAGACAAACACAAGTTCATACAGGTGTGGTTCGATGATAAAGCAAACAGAGATATCAGAGGTAAAGCAGAATAGTAGTCAGACAGGCAGAAGATCAGAACAAACGTAATCGATAGTTCAAGGCAAGGTCAGTACACAGGTAATCAAACAAGACTTCGCAATGAGTAAACCAACAGACAGGGCTTAAATAGTGTGATGATAATATGGAACAGCTGTGGTGGAAACAGACCAGGTATGCGGGCTTATGGGAAATGTAGTTTCAAGTCAATATTCGGGTGAGCTAGATCTCCGGTGGCCGATTGAGGAGCCTTCACCGGCATTCGTGACAGAGCCCCCCTCCTGTGACGTCGGGGTCCACCTCGAGGTCCAGGGGCCGGATTCTCCGGGTTGATCCTATGGAATTCCGAGATGAGATTGGGGTCGAGGATGTCATCCGCTCTTACCCAGTATCACTCCTCCGGACCGTACCCCCTCCCAATCTACCAGATATTGGATTTGACCTCTCTGACGTCTGGAATCTAGCAGATCTCGCACCAGAAATGCCTCTTCACCATCCACGATAATGGGAGGGGGGCCAGAGTTAATGCCTTCCTCCTCAGCCCTCGACCACCGGCCGGTTTCAGCAATGAGACATGGAAAGTGGGAGAAATGCGAGTAGGTAATTGGAGGCGAAATGACACAGGATTAATTTTCTTTAAGATCTTGAAGGGACCTGGGACGAATGAATCCCTTGGCTAATTCTTCCTCGATATACAGCTTCATGGCGTTTGATTCAGGTTCCAACAGGGGAAAGATTCTGCCTCTAGGCGGTGAAGTATTTGGCATCAGATAAATGGCGCAATCGCTCGAACGATGGGGCGGTAGTTGCGAAGATTTCAGTAAATCCAAAACTTCGCTCAAATCAGCGTATTCCAAAGGTATTTGTGGAGTGCCGCCAGACTCCTTCAAAACCTTGGTAACTCTTACGGGAATAGGGATGATGGGTTTTAAACATTTAGTCAAGCAGTCTGAGCCCCATCGTGTGATCTGTTTGTCTCGCCAGGAAATTTGTGGATTATGATCTTGTAACCAGGGTAAACCGAGGATGACTGGATTGTGGGGAGAGTGAATAATAAAGAAACGGGTGATCTCGGTGTGCAAAGCCTCAACTTGTAACGTGAGATCGGTAGTGGTATAAAGCACCTGGCCTGTTCCCAGTGGACGCCCATCTAACGCTGCCACTGTCAAAGGAGGGTTACATGGAATCAGGGGAATTTTATGTTGTTGAGCTAAGGCTTCATCAATAAAGTTACCTGCCACCCTCGAATCCAACAAAGCTCTAGTATTAATATAGTCAGACAAGCAAGTTAAACTTATGGGCACCTCGAGACAGGTAGTGGTTTGTGCAAAGGAAATTAGTAGACTCACCCCATGCCTGTGTGCTTGAGAGGGTCGCGTTGGGCAGTTTGCTCTCAGGTGTCCCGCTTGACCGCAATATAGACAGAGGTGGTTGATATGCGGCGTTCCCGCTCCTCCTGGGAGAGATGTGTTCGGCTGACTTGCATGGGTTCAGAATCCTTGCTGGATTGATGCACAGGGCTGAGGGGTTTGGGCCACTGACCTGGTCTCCTGGAGCGAATGAGATTATCTATACGAATGGCCAGGTCGATGAATTGGTCCAGAGTGATGCCCTCATCACAACAGGCCAGCTCGGATTGAACCTCCACGTTTAAACCCTGATGGAAAAGTAGTTTTAGGGTATCCTCTACCCAAACGGTTTGCGTCGCAAGAGTACGGAAAGACAGCATGAAATCAGCTGCTGTCTGGTTTCCCTGACAGAGTGTGAGCAATTGTTCCCCGGCGCTCCTACCACCTTCAGAATGATCAAACACTTCAGTCAAACGTTGAATGAAGGTGTCGAACGTGGTTCGGTTTAATCCTTGATTGGTCCAGACAGCGGTTGCCCATTCAAGCGCTCGTCCCATGAGTAGCGAGCACACCAGGGAGATTTTACTCTTGTCAGAAGGATAGAATGCTGGTTGTTGGGCCAAGAACATTGAGCACTGCATTAAAAACCCTTTACATTTGGAGGGAGGTCCATCAAATTTCTCTGGAAAGGCTAGACGTGGGCTGGTGACTGCAGTGTGGTGAGGCAGAGCGGTGGCCATCTGGTTGGTTTGAGGCGCTGCGGGCACAGGTTCAGATGCGGGCTGGGGAAGACTTTGCACGGATCTCATCACTTCCTCCATCAGCGAGGTGAGTTGGCCAAGCTGATGTTGGTGCGATGCCAGTAGATTTGCTTGTGCGGAGAGTTCTTCGGATAACCGCGAGAATACCGCTGGATCGGTAAGTGGCGAAGTCTTCTGTAACGACGACTCAGGCTGATTGGGATCCATATGCGGTTTTATTGGAAGACAAACACAAGTTCATACAGGCGTGGTTCGATGATAAAGCAAACAGAGATATCAGAGGTAAAGCAGAATAGTAGTAAGACAGGCAGAAGATCAGGGCAGGCAGCAGACAGCAATAGTAGGGATCCAGGCGAAACACCACAAGGACAAACAAACGTAATCGATAGTTCAAGGCAAGGTCAGTACACAGGTAATCAATGCTAGGAAATAGTAAACACTTAGAAATGTAGCCGGGGCAAACAAGACTTCACAATGAGTAAACCAACAGACAGGGCTTAAATAGTGTGATGATAATATGGAACAGCTGTGGTGGAATCAGACCAGGTATGCGGGCTTATGGGAAATGTAGTTTCAAGTCAATATTCGGGTGAGCTAGATCTCCGGTGGCCGATTGAGGAGCCTTCACCGGTGTTCGTGATAATTAGCAGCAGATCCTTCAGTTGCGAGGAGGAGCCGCCGTGGGTCAGACTTGTTGGTCCAGCACATCCCAAAGATGCTCAATTGGATTGAGATTTGGGGAATTTGGAGGCTAGGGAAACAGCTTGAAATCTTCATCATGTTCCTGAACAATGTGTGCGAACAATGCCCATAGCATCACACTCCCTCCACCGGCTTGTCATCTTTCCACTGTGCATCTGATGCCATTGCTTCCTCAGGTTAATGGCACACACATACACGGCCATCCACATGATCTAAAAGAAAACGTGATTCATCAGACCAAGCAACCTTCTTCCATTGTCCATGGTCCAGTTCTGATGCTCATGTGCCCATTGTAGGTGCCTTATGTGGTGGACTGCGGTCATCATGGGCACTCTGACCGGTCTTCGGCTATGCAACCCCCATACACAGCCAGCTGCAATGCACTGTGTGTTCTTACCCCTTTCTATCATGGCCAAGCGACCTTCTTGCACCTCTCAAAGGTCCAGTTCCGACGCTCGCGTGCCCATTGTAGGCACTTTCGGTGGTGGACAGGGGTCATCATGGGCACTCTGACCAGTCTTCGGCTACGCAACTCCATACGCAACAGGGCGTGATGCACTGTGTGTTGTGACACATTCCTCCCGTAACCATCATTACAATTTTCTGTAACTTGTGCCACAGTAGACCTACTGACCAAACAGGTTAGTATTCGTTGCCCTCACGCATCGATGAGCCTTGGGCTCCCAAAACCCTGTCACTGGATTGTGGTTTGTCCCTCATCAGACCACTGTCAGTAGGTACTCACCACTGCTGATCGGGAGCACCCACAAGCCTTGCCGTTTCAGAGATGCTCATACACATCTGTGATGGCATCAGGGTAAGTGAATAATGAGAGAATTTTCCTTTTTGGGTGAACTATTCCTTTAAGGCAGGCAGCAAGCTAAAGTTATACATTTTAGTAATATTTGTTGTATGTGCTGTTATTTAGTGCTCATACACTCAAAAAAATATTTTAGCCTATTTTTAAGATGTATCCATTTCAATTAATTACACATTTCCATCAAATTGAATTGAATAGTCTTGAAGAAAATGTAATTAATATTACATTTAATTAATTGTTTTATATTTATATTTAAAAAAAAGATTTTTTTTATTTGGTTAAAGATTAGGCAATTCAATTATATGGAAATTTGTTATTAAATTGAAATGGATACATCTTAAAAATAGGCTAAAATATTTTTTGAGTATATATACAGTATCAGCATTGCAGCAAAGCAGTATCCTTTGTTGATTATTAATTAGTAAAATTGAAAAATATTCAGTAAATTTGCCACTCATTATTTTCACATGCAAATTAACATTTATTTGCTGCAAATGTTTGACAGAAGGTTGCAGGTCTTCTCTGGTAGTGGTGAACCTCCTGCAAACCTCTGGCAACAATGGACAATTTGCCGCAAATTTGCCACAAAGATCATGTGGATGTGAAAATTATCAAGTTTGCAGTAAATTTGCCATGAACTCTCGATTTTCTTCAAGGATTTTACTCTTCTTGTTGTTAACCAAATTTTTTGTATTAGCTGCACAATTTTTTTCTGTAACCTACCGTGTCCAGAAAGGTTATTTGGACACCCAGCCACACTTAAAAATGTTTACAAATGATTGTATTTTGAATATCAAACCCACTAAAATCTGCAATCAAAAGATTCTGGACCTTATTTTCAGAACTTCTTTCAACTGCCATTTCTAACCAAATGATTAGTAGATGTATGAAGCAAGTTCCCCCCCAGTTCACTCAAGTGATCTAGCAGAGTAACCACAGGTCACATTATCACATTAACTATGGACATGTTCCACTAACATTTGACAACCATAAAGTGTCCAAATAGCTTGTGCTATCTTTCTTTAAAATAGATGCCACTTGGTTTGAGTGTGGTTTAAGTGGCTAGATACACCATAAGTAGTCCATATTGCTTGTTTGCTATATTCCAAGCCAAACAACAACAACAAAATCAAATATGCCAGTTATGGCCAGAGACTATTTATCCTTGAGACAGACCAATTGTATTAAAATGAATGGGAGAATTTGGCAGATGTAGAAAAGACCAAATATGGCAGATGTAGAAAAGATTTTTAGTTACAGACATCGCCTGTCTGTCAACTCAAGAACGTGCATGGGCATTATCTGGACAAGCATGAAAAATAGCATTTTTAGCATGAACAGAACTAAAGATGCACAATACATGATAACATTTTTGTCATATTTAACTACTGATTTAAAATATGTTTTTTGATCGTAATTTTGACCAACCATTTTGGAGATCTTCTTTACCCTTTCAAGTAGATATGAGCAGTACTTTTATGCCACTTGTTTACATAAACAAATAGCTACCCAGACGCATTCCAAAGATGGCCGACAAGTGGACTGACTTGCCTTGCGTTTGGTTAAAATACTTGCAAGAACTAGCCAAGTTTTATGTTTTTAGAGTCCTATATGTGACATAAGTGCCATATTTGATCTGAGAGCTGCATAATGACTTAATGGAATAAAAATAAAAAATAAAAATCTGTCATTATTTGCTCACCTTGATGTCATTCAAAAATTATTTAATATTTTTTGAGGAAAACGAGACATTTTAAATCTTCACATGGCACTTTGCCATATAATGACAGTGTATACTGACCATGTTCTGTCAAGCTAAAAAAGAAAAACCCTCATTAATACCACCATAAAAGTAGTACATATGACTTGTGTGCTCTATCCTAAGTCCTCTGAAGCCATACAATTACGTGATGAACAGACAGATTTTTTTCTCTTTTATTTATTGTCATAACCAGAAAGTCACTGATTTCACTGCAGTAATGAATGAGCTTTTGAGACTTGCCAAGGCTGTTTGACAAGTGCAGGTCCTTCTAAGTGTTTAAAAAACAGATGCCACACTCTAAATCAGTGGGTTTATTTGGGAAGAGGGTTCACATCAGTCAAGAGGTCTTTGGGTCTCTCATCGAGAGCAAGAGTGATTGATGATCTTCAGGGACTGAGGTGCACTGTCTTCTCCTGGCTGGGTGGTCTCTCCTGGGCAATGTCAAGAGGTACTTTTGGGACAGAATGTAGAAGGTCACAAAGTGTCTTCTAAACCTACCTGTGCAGCGTTTAAGATAAATAAATGGTTTCGTCAAACATTTAAAAAGTAAAACATTGCATGGCCTTCAAAAACATTGTTGATAGACGAAACCCAATAATGGCAATCTCTGTAATGGGTATTTCTTTAACTTCAGTTTTATTAAAACTAACAGATTTCAATTTTGTTATTTTTGTTGAATGAAGGTCATATTAAAATTCTCTTAGAAACCTTTTCCCTAGCCTTCATCAATTATTATTATTGCAAATGTTTAAATAGATTAAGTACATATTTTATTGTTTTACACTTGTCCCAGACATGAAATCCATCATAAAATCATTTATCCATTTTTAAATCTATAAAATTATTTGAGGTTTGGTGAAAAAAATTACAAAACTGACTAAATTCTATTACGCATACACACTGATGATCCAAAATATTATGATCACTCAAAGGTGAAGCGAACAGCATTGATCATCTCTTTACAAGGAAACATGTCAAGGTCTTTTTATATTTGATGGTAAGCGAACAATCAGTTCTCGCAGTCAACGTGTTGAATGCAGGAGAAATGGGCAGGAGTAAAGACCTGAGTGACTTTGACAAGGGCAAATTTGAATGGCCAGAAGGGTCAGAGCATCTCTGAAACAGCAAGGCTTGTGGGGTGCTCCTAGTCAGCAGGGGTAAGTACCAATTGGCAGTGGACTGAGGAGGGACAAACAGTAAACCACCAAGTTTCAGTGATGCGCAAGGTCAACGAAGGCTATCCCATCTACTGTGCCACAAGTCACAGAAACTTTTAATGATAGTTACAGGAATGTTCACAACACTCTGCTGCGTATGGGGTTGCTTAGCCTCAGACTGGTCAGAGTGTCCATGATGACCCCTACATGACGCCTACAATGGGCATACGAGTGAAGGAACAGGACCTTGAAGCAGTGGAAGAAGGTCGCCTGGTCCAATGAATCCCATTTTCTTTTACATCACGTGGATGGTCTTTTACGTGTGCACAATTTACCTGGGGTTAGTGATGGCACCAGGATACACTGTGGGAAGACGACAAGCTGGTGGAGGGAGTGTGATGCTCTGGGCATTGTTCTGCTGGGAAACACTGGGTCCGGCCATTCATTTGGATGTCAATTTGACATGTATATGTCAATAATACTTAAACATAATTGCTCATCAGTGTATATCCACTGCACTGCACATTTTTGTACCTAGGGAGAAAAGAAATGTACCTTTAAAGGTACACAATAGTCAAGTCAAGTTATTTTTATTTGTATAGCGCTTTCACAACACACATCGTTTCAAAGCAGCTTTACAATAAATTATGCATAATGAACTGAAATATCTATAAAGTCTTAAAGTGATCATTGTGTAGTTTGATTAAATATGATTGTAAATTGTGTATTCAAATTTAATAATTAAATAACAATTGTATTTAGAACCCCTGTGAGCAAGCTGAAGGCGACTGTTGCAAGGAACACAAAACTCCGTAAGAGGTTGGTTAATGGAGAAAAATAACCTTGGAAGAAACCAGCCTCACTGTTGGGGCCAGTTCCCCTCTGGCTAAACAACAAGAATATAATGCCAAAATCAGTTAACTGTGTGCAGTGCAAGTCATGTGTGACAGGGCGGAGGGCGGGGCCGGGTCGTGATGCTGAACACCCGGTCCCTTATCAGGCTAATTAAGCATCCGAGAGGGATACAAGCCGACTGCAGACGGTGGTGCGACAGAGAGAGCGATCGTTTACGGGCAGCTGACAGTCGTGTGTTTATGTTCGTGTCTTTTGTTTAAGTTTTTCATTAAACTATTATTTATATTGTCAAGCCGGTTCTCGCCCCCTCATTTCATTGAACCCTGGTGCCAAAGAACCAGGAAGGAGGAGGGATACGCCATAGTGCAGTTCTCGCCGCTACCATTCACCCCAACGGAGCTGGGGGACAGAGGAGCCCGGCCGCCTGGAAGCGGAGGACGGCCGCCGACCGCGAGGGGAGAAGGGGCTCCTAACCGACCGCCTGGAGCGGTCAGGGCCACTGCCAGGGGTGGAGGAGACCCTTACCTGCTGAAACACTGAGACCGGGGTCTGAGACCGGCGACTTCGAGCAGGGAGGGGATCACTGCCGACCGCCTGGAGCGGGATAACCGCTGCCAGGTGCGGGGGAGACCCCTTCTGTTCCCCAAGAAAGCGGCAGGGTGTTCCATCCGCCAGGGGCTGGAGAACTGCCTCCGGTTGCCCGGGGAGGTGCGGCTGTCGTCCCTTAGAGGGTGGAGGAGTGGCCGAGGACCAAGCTACTGTGTATCGGAGAATCAGCGAGTAAGTGTTTTTTTTTGTCTCTCTCTCTCTCTCCTCTCTCTCCCACTGCCGCTCTGCGTTGGCCTTTTCCCTCTTTTTTAAATTTTACAGTGCTTTTTTGGGGGGTACTACACTGTTACAGGAAGTACCCCCTATTTTCATTATTTTTGTTTCCCTCCCACTGTCCCCTCCCAGATTCAGGAAGGTGAGGATGACCTGGCGGCAGACGGGGTTTCGGGCACGCCCTCCCCCAAGGAAAGAGGGGGCGGGGGGGTGTTTGTCATGCCGGGGGCTCCCCGGCCTGAGAGAACGAGGGAGGAATGTGACAGGGTGGAGGGTGGGGCCAGGTTTTGATGCTGCACACCCGGTCTCTTATCAACAATCAAGCCTCCAAGAGGGATAAAGCTGACTCTGGACGGTGGTGCGCAATGATAATCAGACATTTCTTGTCTGATTATGCTGCACAACTCCAGGTCCAATCTCTGGTCATTTCAAGACTGTACTACTGTTATGCTCTTGTGTCAGCTAGCACGATTAAGCCACTGGGGATGGTCCAGAATGCCGCAGTGCATCTGGTCTTCAGTCAGCCTGAGAGAGCTCACATCACCCCACTCTTCATTTCACTCCACTGGTTATTTGTAGCAGCCTGCATCAAATTTAAAGATTTGACGCTCAGGACCTGGCTTTCAGGACAACCTGTGAATAAGCACCTTCTTCAATTCACTCCTCCAGGTCTATGTCCCAACTCAATCTCTGTGGTCAATGAATGAACGGCGCCTGGTGGTCCCATCACATAGATACACAAAGTCTATTTCACGATCATTCACTTTATCTGTTCCTCTGTGGAGGAATGAGATTCCACCTCCACAAGATCTGCCGAAACCATTCAAGATCCAGCTGAAACCCTAAACCTAACCGTCAGTGGAGGTAAAATTCAATCTTAAAGAGAAAGTTCAACCTCCAAATCGTGATCGTCACTGGTTATGCAAACGCGATTACTTCCTGGTTTAAGCGGAAGACGAGAACCCAGCTCTGCTGACACAGCACACAATCGGCCGCACCACATGAGAAGGTAAATGCACATGAACTGATGCAAAATCCCTGATGGAGATGGCACTTGTTAGTAGCTTGGATTGTGCTGTAACAATCGATAGCTAAATGTCAACTTCGCATGTGATCATCTTGGTATATAAGCTATTTTTTTTACAACAGGTTGCTTGTGGCTCGACAAATCAGAATTTTGAGTCAGAATAATTTGTTTTATAATATTAGTTTTACTTTTTGGGGTCTTTTCCTTTTAACTAAAGTGTTACAGAATGTGAAGTTGTTTTACACTGATGACAGAGTTATTTATTTGTTATAATATAATAGTAAATGGTCTGCACTTATATAGCACCTTTTTAACCTTATCGGTATTCAAACGCTGTACACTGTGACACATTCACCCATTCATACACCAATGGCGGCAGAGCTGCCATGCAAGGCACTAGCCTGCCATTGGGAGCAACCTGGGGTTCAGTGTCTTGCCCAAGGACACTTTGGCATGTGGAGTCATGTGGGCCGGGATTCAAACCACTATTCCTGCGATTAGTGGTCGATCCGCTCTACCAATTGAGCCACAGCCGTCCCTAAATAATAATAAGAATTTCAAATAAAATTGGAAAATAATCAAATGTGATGATGAACCTTTCATTTGCAAAACAATGAATTCCCTGGATTATTCAAAACCAGGCATTACCACATGGTTTTTAAATCGTTTAAACAATTTGTCATTGAATATTCAGCAAAAATAACCATTATATTATGATTATAACAAATTACTGGCTACCCCTAGGTCAAGTTTTTTTCTGCATGACTGTAGGACATGACTGTATAGCATTACCACCATAATTTTGTATTCTCTTTATATATGTGTGTGTGTCCACAAAAGCATACAAAACCAAGTTGCTTTGTTAGTAGCGAATGTAAGATTTTGCACTAGTTCCAGTTGTCAAACTGGTCCATTTAATGATGTTCAGTGTACCAACAGCAGCTCTTATACCCACTTTTTGTTTGCATTCAATTGTCCTGGATGAAACAGTTTTGTTCCATGAAACTTCCCTTGCAGGACCCTGAATCACTTCTCTACCAGAGCAAATGAGATCTAAGGACCCAGGTTGCAACAGTTGAAAGGGGGTGGCTCTGCATTGTGAGGACTGACAGGTGACCACTATGCCCGAACAAAAGATGGGTCATTGCTGCTGCGAAATCCCTTTTCTGATGCTCGTGTTCCCCTCTCACCACAATCTATCAAAATCGTACTTGCTATTGAAGGACTTGGCAGCAGAAAATTACTTATAGGGACTATGACAAGCAGAAGGAAGATTGCACGTAATGACTGATTCGGAGGCATGTCGTCCACTAATATCACTCAACGTTTCCCAGAACGAAGAAGAATGACAGCAAATAAACATATAGAGGGTATTTAATCTGTGACGAGATCTACCCTTGATGTGGAAACACTAAAACAACCAAGCTCAGCTGAAATTTGTCTCTTGTCATGTAAATGTATTTCACCATGAAATGTCTTGTGCTGACAATGGTTGCAACCTGCAAAAAAAAAAAAAAGACATAATAACCTGAACAGAACAAAGCTTCTGTAGTTAAACAGCTTCTGTATGTTCTCACTTCTGTCTTTTCACACTAAGAGCAAAAACCCTACACAAGACATAATCACGAGCAATCAGAATTTTTTTAATATTTAATATACAGTTATGTGGAGTGGTATTTTGGAACAATGAGATTTTAGTATGGGCGGGGCTACCAGTATGACATCACAGAAATAGCTTTTTTGTGACTGGTTAGGACAAAAACTCAGATTTACATGGAAGAGATTGTTGCTTTATCACATTGTTCCTGGTTAGGACAATGTGTTTTGATTGGCTGTGATTTATAAACAAAATTATATTTACACTAAATATGCAAATGTAATCTAAAATCAATGCCTGCTCCACCAATTGTGCGACCAATGGAAGATGACATTTGTTTGGTGCCGATAGTGGCACAAACATTTCCAAAATAGTCTCTTGGCATCTAATGTAATAATTTGTACAAGATGGTGAAATCGTAAGATATAGCACGCATTGGTTTGTACAAAAAGGAACGACTTTTATTCCTATTCAGACCAACCAATGAACAAACAGAAATTCAAACTGATACAATATAGGCATCTAATTTTAGCTAGCCTCCTATCCAACACTTTATTGTAAGAATGGAAACGCCAGTGAACCAATTGGGTTACTCAATTCATATTTATTTATGCAAATAAATGTGTATGTCAATAACCTGTAGTACATGTAATCCAAATCCTAATAGTTTCTATTTAATCATAGTTAGGTTTTAGGTTTTGGGTAAGGTGTTACACTTTATGGTAATGTAGGGGCGCTTCTAGGCCCAGTGGATATTCGGGGCTTAGCCCAGACCTTTGTGGATACATAAGGGGCCATCCTTTAATGAAATATCAGAATATAATACACTTTATATTAAATGTTTACAATGTGAGATGTTATTTACAAAGTACTTTAAATATAACTGAAACTAAATCTGAAGGTTCTACTTTTCTCTCAGTTTCAGGTGCGCTTGAAGATCAGAAATTGCATGCGTTTAACACTATGTACTTTAATAAGTGATTTGAAAAGACACTGTATTGTCCCTTTCGGTTTACCGTAGTTCGATGATACTTGTTTTGTCAGGTGATTTAAATTAGTTTAGAAGATAGCAGGCTGTACATTTTCTAAAATATGTACTTATGAGGAAGTCTTTATATATATATACTTATGATTTAAAGTTATTATATTCGTTTTCAGGGTGATATATCTTAATATTTGGTACTTACTGCATCTGGATGGACACTGATCCCAAAATCTTACCAAGACAGGAATGTTGTACAAATACATGAGTGCTGGATAGCAGCTGCTAATAAGACAGCACATGTGTACTGAATTGAGTCTGTATTTGGTATTATCAATACTGTAGGAAGACTGGTATCTTTAATTTATAATTTTAGTTGATACTAAACATATAATATTTGTAATATTTTGTATCAACTTGATACCGAAGCACTGGTTCTTCTGACATCACTTAAAGATGTTAAAAACATTCAGGGCTTTACAGAAAACATTTGTGGCTTAAGTCCCAGTAGCCCAGCCATAGCGCTGCCCATGTGGTTAGGTTTGGGTTTGGGTTAGGGGTTAAACTTAAGAAAAATGGACAAAAAATAAATAAATTGTCCATTGGTTCGTTTACTTTTCTCTGTTTCTATTTTCTCCCAAATCAAAAGAATTACATAAAAACATATATTTTGCATATAGAAAATGTACCTTTACATTTTATGAGCAATTAAGATTTTTTACATTGTGACATTATTTTCAATACAGTTTTGCACGTTTTACCCCCAATTTGCATTACTAAAATGCAAGAAAATAATTATGTGAAAATGCTGTTTAAAATGTTTTACTATTTATACAAAGTACTGTCTAGGAACTGCCTTTCATTTTCTTCGATTATTATATGTCCTGAAAATAATGTCACTATTGAATAATCTCAATGGCCCTTGATCTATAATAATTATTATAATTTTATTAATATAGGTTAAAATATGACCAATATATTTTCTTTTGTGAGAAACACCCCTTTATGTTTGTTTTTGCCATCTCGTACATGTATTATGACATGAGAACAGGTTAGAAATGAAACACTTCAGCTTTAAAACATAAATATATTCATAAAGAACTGTACACTGAAGCAATGTATGTTTTACACTTTAGGCTTTGATGTTGCATTGCATTAGAGCTGAAATATAAAGTTATATTACAATTTTAAATGTCCATACCAGTAACTGGAATAATTTGCCCCCAAAAATAGCCTGTTTTAAACTCTTATGATGAAAATGCTAGAAAACATGATCAATTATAATGTCCATTGATCCTCTATATAAATACTTTTACTTTCCCCTCCAGTAGTACATTTACAGTTTGCAAAACCTTTTTTTCTTCCTGTTTTTAAAGACTCATTGCAATAAGGTAAAACACATTCAATAATCCCATATTCATGTTTAATTACACAAATGAATGAATTTCAGCAGTGGTTTTGTGGGTTGGTTTTAAAAACCTTGTTTAAAATTGTTTTAAACTATTTGGATCTATTGACAGCCCGCAAAGGATCACTACAAGTGCACCATAAACATCTGAAAATCACCAACATTTGTACAAGAAATGTAATACTTTATCTGCCTGAGTTGAAGATGACAGCTAAAATGAGGATCGCACAAAAATAAGGAATTGAGGCCCACTTTATATGTGTGTCTCTAACTACTATGTACTTAAGCATTTGATACAATGTACTTATTATGTACATAAATGTTGTTATATTGCACTTACATTTGAAGTACCTGCATTAAATGACATCTGTTGTTACACTGTTAACCTTACCACAACCCTTACCCTAAACCCTAACTGTTACCCTAATCCTACCCCTACTCCTAAACCTCTCCATACCACAACCTCAGTAGTGGCAAATGCAGAGCGAAAGTAGTTACACAATAAATGCATTGTATTGAATGTATTTTATTGTTAGTACATAGTCGTTAAAGACACTTAATATGAATTGTCCTGCTGTAGCAATATAGCAACCATTAAAACAGCATAAAACCTTTTCCAACTGGAGCTACATCATTTGTTAGCATAGTTGAGCTTGTCATCATAACCTTTAATACCATTTAAACCTTTTGACCCTGAGCCTGATCATTCTGAGAGCATTAAGAATGTTATTAGAGTGATAATCACAGGCAAACCTTTTCAGTTTCTAAATGAGACTATAACATAAGAATTTTGTCATTTATCACAAAACAAACACTGTTCAAAACACATAACTGAAAAAGATCTGATAGAAGATATCTGTCACTGGCTGCTGAGCAGTGCAACAGGCCTACACTGAATGAAGAAACAAAAGAGCTGCTTTAGGCCTGTCTCCTGATATTTTCCAACTCAGCGAAATCCTATTGTGTGAGTGAAAAAAGTTAAAAGTTAAAAGCTTAGCGTGGTATGTGAAAGCAACTGTCCAACAGTTGGGTAATACCAGCAAATATGTTTCACTGTATACTCTCTGCCCTCACAACAAGACGGTTCTACTTTACAGAGCTGAGGCATGAAACCTACTTTTAACTTTTGCAGTAATTGGTCTAAAAGAAGATAAAAATGGATAAGGACAGCATATCATTATAAAATAATATAAATGATCAACTGGAAGGGACTTGTACTTTATCCCACTTATTACATGGCTACAAACCAAATAAATAGATCAACTGATTTGATGCTGTTTGATTTGAAATTACTTTACTGTATTATGTGTAAATAAAGAGACGAGAATCATGAAACTGGTACAACTACGTAGGAAATCGGCTGCCTGGGACAGCTGTCAATCATACAGTTTAGTGGTCAGTATACAAAAATATCTGACTGCAGAATGTTGCAATAGACCAATCACAATTAAGTATTCCAGAGAGCCATATAAAGCCACGTTATAAAGATAATGAATTACTTCTTATAATTAAAAAGATATAAACCATTCTCTGCCATCATTTGTCCATGGATCTTAAAAAGAGCTCCACAGAACTGTGGTTAATAAGTGTTCTCAGTGATGAGATTTGTTTTTCCATAAAAAAAATTCATTAAAAAAATGTATGGACCATGAATTTGTCTCTCTACGTAAAAAAAGGCTGCTGGAATATGTTGACTACTGAAGCAATGCATATAAAGTATTATGCTACTATGCACTTTGCGCCCATAAAATGCTATTCCTCAAATGTCATATTGCTATCTCAAATGAAAACTTGATATCGCCTTTAGAATGACTTATATTGTTATTAAGTTGTTTGCTCAAGTGATGTGTCAAATACCTAATTTGGCACTGAAGTGAATTTGTCTCTTTAAAACTTTTTCACCTTTACCCCCTGATGATTCTGGGAGATAATGAGAATATTCTGTAAATGATAAACACAAGAACTTTATTTTGAAATGAGACGGCACTACATAAGCATTTTTCCAACTATCGCAAACCACACATTGTTGAAAACAACATATAAGATATTTGAGGTGAGCCTAATTTGACCTTTAAATACCTTGATTTGGCTTCCACATTGCATATTTAATTCATATTATGATACTATGGGAGTGTTCCTCTTCTCCATTTGCACTATATACTGTATGTCACTTAATGAGGATGGCTACATCTTAAACATAAAAAGTTAGAAACTTTAACCAAACCATTTACCAAAAGTGGTTTCTCGTGTTTTTGTAAGAGTGCTCTTGCATCCCCAAAATATCCTGCCATCAAGATGAAGGCTGTAATTTGTGATTACCGGGTGTGTCTTTGTCTCACATAAAGTGAGGTACAAAAAGGAAACAGTTGTCTTCATCAGATCAAGAGTCCATGCCACAATACACACACAGATTGATTGTGTAGATATATCCCGAGATCTTGACGAATGAACAGAATCATTCAAATAGAGTTAGCATTTTTCGTTAAGCACAGCATATTGTCATTATGCAAACAGCTGAAACGGACCAACTGAGTGAACTTAATTCAGAAATATCTGACCCATTTTATAATATTTCATTCAGGATTTATTTGGAATAATATTAAGGTGATTTTCTTCATTAACAAGTCATAAAACAATTCCTGTACATTTTTGACAGCATGTTTAAATACATTTACATCAGAACACAGTCACATCGACCCGAAGTGCCTTATTTACAATAGACAAATCTGCAAAATGAAACGGATAATAAATTACATCAAACTTCACACACAGAAATAAAGTCACAAACACATCAATCACAAATAAGCATTTAAATAAAAGAAATACAACCTTTGAAAAAGAAAATCAGTAACAAACATATTTGATGGCAGTGTTTTTCCTCTCCTGATCTAGAATGGATCAGAGAACTTCCAGATACACACTGCGGTCAGTGCATATGCATACACAGTATTTGAGTTAATTGTGTGTTAAATACATCAAAAATACAACCCATCGTAGTGCAATGAGGTAAAACCGTCCCTACAGGAAGTGCAATGAGTCCATTTGGCACGTTCCTGGGAAACAAACTTTGTCCGAGCCAGTATGGCCCAACGTCCTTTCCTGCAGACACTGTGTTTACTTCAGTTGAGAACCAGCTCATTCTGAATATCACTTTCAACATAAGTTTCACAGCAGCAGTCACATGAAGGGAACCTTCCCTCTGGTTTGAGCAGCATTACTGGAGTAAAACCTCCTGTAAAACAAGATGAGCTACAGCTCTTTAGTGGCGTTACACCTGTAAAGAGACAAAATGGCCCAAAGTTAGTTTTCGGAAATCTAAATTTGCAGACTAATACTTCAGGACATCAAGTACTGGTTTCTCAGCTCACCTCGGTTGCAATAATACATTCATCCTTTTCCTCTGATATAACAAAGACTGACTGGTACTTTGTGTCTTTGCACAAAGAATCTGTACATTTCTTCTCTGAAGAATCACTGGAAATGAAAAAAAAAAGAAAAGAGAACTTTAGTAGTGTATGAAAACACCTTATCGTCATTAACCCATGTCAAAATTCCTCATGCAACGATATTTACCTTTTTAAATGATTTCTGTGCTTCTCCTCCAAGTCCGAATCGAGGCACTCACATTTTGTCGTTTCGCTCTTCTCAGAGTCCTCTTTTACCAAGTCCTCCTGCTTCAACTCATGAACAAGATTGTAATCCACAAGCGAGTAACGAGATTTGAATCCATTTTTTTCTCCACCTGCAGCATCACTCTGAATGTCCACTTTCTTGTTGATGTTCTTAACTTGTGTGGTTCCAATGATGCTCACGGACAAGTCCTTGTCTCGGCTGCAATTGTTGGTCAAGTTGTTCATTCTCTCAATTTCATTATGGCTGTCAACTTGTTGGCTCCTTTGCTGCAGCTTAAGACGGATGTAGACGACCAAGACAGCGCCACTGATCAGGACTAAAACCACCAAAATAATCCCAGCGCAAACTGCCGTCCAAGGAAAGGCACCTTCGTCCTCATCGTACCTGTTGGGTCCCTCTACAACAGCTTGTCCTTGTGGGTTATCTGGCAGCAAGAACTGACAGTTACGTCCGCCGTATCCAGGAACACATGCGCACACGTAACGGTTGTCCCTTTCATGGCAAGTGGCTCCATTGTGGCAAGGGTTGTGGATGCACTTGTTGACAGGGGAGCTGCAGTTCTTGCCAGTGTATCCAGGCAGGCAGGTGCAGGTGTAGTCATTGACTCCATCCTGGCATGTGCCACCATTCTGGCAGGGATAGGCAGCGCACTCGTTGATGTTGTCTTCGCAGTGCATTCCGCTAAAACCTTCTTGACACTGACAAATATAGGAGTCCACAAGATCGAGACACTGAGCACCTGAAAAATAGTTACAATGGAAGATATTAGAAACTCACTTTGCATTTTACTTCTGGAATTAGAATTGGAGCATTCAACATACCATTTGAGCATGGGTTGGAGCTGCAGTGATCAATCTTCTTTTCACAGTTGAAGCTGGCGTAGCCTGCCGGACACTGACAAAAGTATCCTCCATCAGGGTTGTCAGTGCAGCGTCCACCATTAAAGCAGGGGCCATCAGCACAAGTCATAGCGCTCAGCTCACAGTTTCTTCCATAGAAACCAGGGGGACATGTACAGCTGTATGTGTTTTCGAGATCCTGCAATATCGAAGAAATGGTTGAGAAGATGTTCATATTGAACACAACTTACTTCTTTGTTATGACAGAGAATGAAACAATTCATATATTAATGAATACTTACAGAGCAGCTTCCTCCATTTCTGCACGGGCTTCCAGAGCATTCATTGACCTCGATTTCACAGTTTTCACCAGTGAAGCCAGGTCTGCATGAGCAGGTGTAGCTTCCCTGGCCAGTGTTGGTGCAAGTGGCCCCATTCTGACACGGTTTGTGATGTGTGCAGTAATTCAGATCTGAAACACAAAATTAATGTAGGTTAGTCTCCTTTGCAAATAGACAACTCTAAACCAACAACTTCACCAATTACATCTCAATCTACTATGACACTAATCCTTTTTTAAATATAGCCACAAGCAACAATGATCAGGGTCCAAGCCCATGTGAAGAGAAGATGACCAAAATAAACAGATTTGACAGAATATATCCTATGGATGCAATGGACAGTTGTTTTGGGGCCATATTTCAACTGCTTTGATGACAGTTGCCCAATTTGGTTATAGCACCCCCTAGCACCCCTAAGATTGATTACATTTGGCACCTGACCTCAGAACCTACTGTTGTCAATGTGTACCAATTTTTGTTAAGTTTGAATATTGTGCTTACAAGACACAAGCCATTTACATATTATGGGCCACACCCAAAAACATATTGGCTTATATCTTCCAAACGGCTTTATGAATCAACATTCGGCCAGGGAAAGATCTTGATCTAAATGACAATAGTCCTCTTTGAAAAAGACTCACCTTGGTTACAGAAGAGGCCTCCCCAACCCTCTTGGCAGTTGCATTGCCATGGCTGTTGGCAGGTGCCATGCAAGCAACCAGGATAACGGATGCAGTCATCACAGTACTTTCCACTAAAGCCCACTCTGCATCTAAAAACATGACAAAGGACCAGTTAGTACATTGTTAACTTTCATAGTGATGAAGGTTGAGTGTTAAAAACGTAAAAACTGAGAATCTCCATCACACTTACTTGCATTCACCAGGTTTGTCGCAAAATCCATGGTCCTCGTCACATCCCGGAAGACAGATTGCTATAAAGAGAAATATATTGATTAATTAACAGTTCCCTGAAGAAATTGAAGTCAATTCTTACCAAGCCGTGTGGGAAACAACAACAACAAAAATGTTCTCCTCAATACCATTGGAAGGATCCTCTGGTTAACACAGTTGCACTCATACAAAAGCTTCCCAAACAAAAGCTCCTTTTTTCCCTAACTGTGGGTCAGAAGTCCCCTTTTTCACTCTGTTCATCCAACCCCCCCTCCCTGTAACGTCCCAGAGTCTGCGCAGATAAGGGAGGACAGCTGGTGTACATGGTGCCAGAGCAGGGCAGCTGCTCTATTGTCTATGTTCACTCTGCAGCTGCCCCCTCTCAACAATACCTCAGCGCTCTGAGCCAATCAGCGCCGAGCACTCTGCCAAGTAACCAATCAGGCGTTACATTTAATCTATGGCACGCGTTACATTATTTGTCCAACATCCCTCATTTGAATCACACAAATGCCTTTTGCGACCTTAGTGATGATGTTTGTTGTTTTTCTAGCGAAGTACTGCAACATATCCAGTCAAATATCTTCTAAACACAAAATAATTTGACGCTGTTTGACAGAAATTATGACAAATATCGTTTGCAGCCTACTTACGTTCTGTGCAGTAATGTCCTTTCCATCCAGAATTGCAGATTATTTCACCGCGCTCTCCGCAGGTAAAGTGGCCGAATGTGTCGTCGCGTGGACGGCAGAAGACCGAGCAGCCCTCGCCGTAGTAATGCTCATCACAGACGAATCTGTACGAGTACTTCAACTCTGTCCTCCCACCAACCTGTAGATCCTGGGACCATTCTTCACCCACTGTTAAATGCCTCTGGGTTGTCATACGGCTGATGAGTCGGTCTGGGTTTTCTAGAGATAAAAGAAATGTAAGACTTCTGTTATTGTTGCATAAGCATGCCAAGAATTTGCGCGCTGTTTGTATTTTAGTTCGTCTTACCGGTTGACAGATCATCGTTGGAATCGGTGTGCAGAGCTTCAATAATAAGCGAAAAGGTGCCCTGAAACATTGAAGAGGATTATGTTAAAAAACAGAAAAGTAATTTATTAGACATGACGCGTATTCCTCTTCACGGATGATGTGAGTGACAAGAGGTGTGATCGCATTGGGGATTCAAGCCTCATTTCTCCGATTTCACACTTACTTATTGCAGTGAAATGAAAGGTTTCGGAATTTCACACTGAGCTCGCAATTATATTCCAACCCAGGGGATGTGACTTTTCCCATCCCACCAAGATGAGTTAAAACGTCCTAATGCCTATATCCTGAGTACAAATATCCTTCTTGAGTCATGCACTAATTGTTAAGATTTGTATGCTAAACGTACAATAAAACAAGTTAAACCAGTCCCGTTTTGTCCAAATACAGAGTACAGCCTAAGGAGAATAAGGTTAGGAATAAACCAAGTACTCACCGGCCATGTGAATCCGAATGAGAACTGAATGGGTTTGGTGAAAGTACTGTCTGGAGAGGTCTCGGGAACTTGGAAAGAGTTTGATCCTAGCACTGGGGTGACTGCGCCACCGTATGTGCATGGAGGATCCGGAGATACATTAGCTTGGTAATGTTTAAGGCAAATCCTAAAAAAAGTTTTGCATTCACATTGTTGAATCATTGACGCAGGCGCAGATCCTTTGCAGCAGTTTGCGTTGCCTGCCACCCCTTTCTTGTTGAGAAACTCCTGCAACTTTAACTCGAAAACCCCAGAACAAAACCCCTGAAAAGGAATGAAAATAGAATGAATCACCAAAAGTTGCTATCATAAAACTTCTTTCCATGTTATAGGCTACTTAACTGCTATAGTCATATGAGAGCATCATCAACCACATATTGATTTTCATACCTGGCTTATCATGATACAGATGAAAGCAGCTATCATAAGTCGTCCCATGGTGGAGAGGATCTGTACTGTGTTGTTAAGCGTCCACGGGCCAGACAAATGTGTAAGACAGTGTCTCAATAACTCATTGAGACTCGAAGTTCTCCACTCACTGGGAGCTCTTTCTGATGCTCTCTTGTATTCACTTTATCTGCGCATGCAAGCCCATCAAAGTCCCCGTTGGAAATATTCAAGCCAATAAATCCCAAATACGAATATAATAAGAAAACCCTGACGCGCAAGGAGGTGATGAACAGGAAATTTCCTCAGAAGACGAATACTCCAAGTTGTCAAAAGTTTGCAGTCCACTTGCGGTTATTTGAAAAACAAAATAATAATAATAATGAAGAAAACGTGGTTGTCTACACGTGTGTCGATTATTCTCCGTGTACAATTGGCGTGGAGATGATTCAAAACTACTGTTCCAAACTTTCTTCCGGTACTCTTGTGTCCATGTAAGAGACTGACTGACGGTGCGTGTTTAATGTCCCAGTCCTCCTGCAGTCTGTTATATACAGACTGCGCCTGCTAGGGTAATGAGATGCAAATGAGCTACTCCCCAATCTGGCTCTGGTTGTCACAAAGGGACACTTTTCAATCTACACCACCACCCCCGACCCCCGAAAAAAAAAGTCGGCAAATGGTCACTGAGCTGTAAAATGTGCAACTCTTTGCCACTGCTAAAAGGGAAAGAGTGGGATGGGGGAACTCTCATTTAAATACAGGAAAATAAGCAACCTTGAGAATCCTTTACATCCCAAATTACATCATCACACATTGCGCACGCATGGCGCATTCCTTATCATAGGGCAACATCCTTATAGTGCGGGCAATGGAAAGTTTGGGAAGAACGGTTTTGCTTGATTGCAACATGATTAAAACATTTGAAAACATCGCCGTGAAATCTGATCATTAGTCTTTGAAACATGTATAACCAACATATGGCATATTTCTGAACTAAAACAGACAGGGATAACCATTTTTTTAATTATTAATTTAGTCTACGGGTCATTCATTGACAAATAATGTTGTCCAAGGTGATATAATTAGACATCTTTTAAAAATCTAGTTTAAAACATAACTGTCAAGTTCGTAGAAATGTAACCTTTGAGTCCAAATGGGTTTCGCTAATTTTTGGGGAAAATTAGACATCTTTTCTACAATGATAATAATAATAATAATAATAATGTAAAATACATTATTTAATGATTTCAAAAATGTCATGTGGTGTAACTATCAAGTAAAAGGTATTAAAATGCTTTCCCTACACACGAATACAGAGTGTATGCAACTAAACTATTAATATAAAAAAGTTTTTAAAATGATATATTTCAAGGTACAAATAGCTTTTGCCAATATCATGAATTTTTGAGTCAAGAATATCAAGAAGTTCTCTCAGTGGTATGTGTAATGTGGCCTTTAAATGTGCATTTACATATATATATATATATATATATATAATATATATATATATATATGACAAAATATAGATTTTTCTAAAAACATCTTTAGGGCCTAAAAGGGTCCTCTCAATTTTATATAGCTTTTTTCCTTTTTGGTACATGACAAACAAAATGGCTAAACATGCTGGTTATAACACATGACTTTAATTTGGTTGACAGAAGTTTTTCAAATATTAGCTATATATATATATATATATATATATATATATATATATATATATATATATATATATATATATATATATATATATATATATAATAACAATAATAGTCAAAGATTATTCTGATTATTTCGCATTTAATTAGACTTTGATTTCTATTACTGTCTCCAGGCCACCACATGGCAAATCAAATCAAATAAAAATCTCAGCAATATAAAACATGTTCATCAAACTAGGTGAATTCAGGTAACTGTTTTGAGTGATTTGCATTTTGTATGTACACTTTATTCTGAGTATTTGAATAGATCTGGACAAAATCATGAGCGTCACCAAGTACACAGAATGTGTTGGCGCCTCGCATAATTAGGTCAAGTGAACATTTGTAGTAGGCCAAAACATTCTTTAGTTTTCTTTCTTTGCCTCGTCACTTCTTTACCACACTTCATTTCCATGCTTAAAAGTTTTGGTGACTCTATACGTCCAGAGTTTCCATCTCTGAGCTGAATTGTAAAAAGTGAACTGGTGTGTGTCGTTCGCGTGGCTGTCATTAAGGCACTTTGTTATTGTGTGAGGGGAGAATACGTTTTTTCTCTCTGTGTGCTCTCAGCTGTATGGTAATTCAGACAGCACCTGCTCCTCTCACAATATAGCGGGGAGAAAGAGCTCCCCTCTCTACACATCATCTCCAACAAAAGTAACTAGCAGCTTCTGTTGTTTTTGTGTTTTATCAATTATTTTGCGTTTAATTTGATGAGGAAGTTGCGTTTTGCTCTTTCAGATGCGCGCTTTTAATCATTCATATTGTTCGATTAATCAAGGTCTCACCCTTTCCGCTCTGTCTCGCGCATGAGATGAGCATTTGTTTGTGTGTATGCGTGAGGGTGTTCTTCGATTTAAATCTACAGGAATGCGACAATATGAGCAGAAGTGCGTTTGTGAAGTCATCAGAGCTGCGGCATGCGCACAGTTCTGGTTTCAAATTCAATCACAAATTAATTTGTGATCACCATTTAATGCAGGTTATGCTTGCAAAACTAAATAAATACTCATTAAAAACCTTTTATTAAAGGCATTTTCCGTGCAAAAGCATGCGACAGGTGTCATTGCAACACACTGTGGGATTCGCTTAATGCCTCTACACCATGATAGTTATTGAACTGTTGACCATAAATAAGTGTGGAAGCATGTCACCCAGCTATCATCACACTTTCCCCCACAATTTATCCACTGACATCGCACACATTTCCCGATTGCTGCAGCACAGCGTAACTGAAAAGCATGTTGAAAACTCTCAGATTTATGCCCACTTCGCTTATTCTTTTCAGGCATAATTTATGCCACGCGATTCTGTCCTGGTTAAATCAAGCAGAAAGCTCCTTTCTCGCATTCCTCCTCTTTTCTGAAAGTGGACTATGGGGAGACTGTTTAACTTAAGTGTTTCTATAGGGGGCTGTTGTACTTTAACTCCTGCCCACCAGTAGCTGCGACGAACAAAGCCGGGACTCGAGGTCTGACTCTTCATCTTTTCTTTGCGCTTTAATTTTCATTGATTCTGAATACAAGGGGAGCCCTCGGGGATTCTCTCTGAAGACGCGGACAGCCCCCAAGCCAACCATCTGCTCCCAACCAAATGGCGTTTTTTCACATCACCACTGCATGTCTCCACTGCCTCTCTGAGCAGTGCGCACACGCAAGCTTCCTCCAAATTAGACTGGAAGCATGCTAAAGAAGCAGCGCATGAATGGCACTGGGCCATATGGTTAGGAAAGCTGGAGTATGTGGCCGTGGGAACAGCAGCAGTGTATTGCTATACAATAACGACCACATAACGACCTGTGTGAGAGTGTCTGAGAATCGGTACAGATCTGTCAAACCAAGTAGATCGCAAATTTACCGGAAATTATTGTCGGAGTGGCGTGAACGTTGATTTCGGTTTACCAAATGCCTAGTTTGCCCGAATAAGATTGCGCATTACTTTGCAACAGTGATGCAACTGTTGAGGCACGTAAATAGATTTTAAAAGTTATTATTATTATTATTATTATTATATTTTTTTTTTGCTGAGAGGTAACAGTGGGTTAGCAACATGACGCAGCAAGGGCTTGCACTGATTAAAATAACAAAGGATGTGTCGCGTGGATCGGGTGACGCACACATCATGGAAAAGCAACAACAAGCAAGAAGAAAACTTTAATGTGCAACAAATCAACTGCATCCGGTCTAGAAAATGACTTAAAAACATTTATTTGCAAGCTACTTTCTGATTATGGGTGAGCTGTTGTATATGTCCTGATGAAGTTGAGTTAGTGTGTGTGTGTGTGTGTGTGTGTGTGTGTGTGTGTGTGTGTGTGTGTGTGTGTGTGTGTGTGTGTGTGTGTGTGTGTGTGTGTGTGTGTGTGTGTGTTACTCATGGAGGTGGGGTTTGCATTCTTCAGCAGGCTTGAGGACTGTCGCGTGCCGTCGTCCTTAGTGAACATCTGCTCCTTTCCCTGAGGTGGTTTTGTTTATGTGAAAAACTTTGGTTTAAAGAGACAGAAAATCAATAGTTCAAAAACCCTCTGCTTATAGGCTCTCTCATGCAGGCTACACTGAATACTTTCATTGCCCAAATGTGACAACACATCTGTTATTAGCCCTACTATTATTCAAGTATGATCAATAGCACATTATGGGCTACAACATGTGTTTTAGGAACGCTTTATAATAATGGTCTGTCATTAATAGGTAACTATGCAGGAAGGAGTAGTACTACATTGCCACTTTAGTTACTACATTTAACTAATATGGAAACATTATTAACTAATAAGTAAGTAATAGCAAACTGATGACTGAGGTAGTTCAATCTTAGGTAATCGATAATTACTGAATTTGATTTATGTCATTGAGAACTATTAAGTAACTATGGCTGATTTAAAATAACTACTAATTAATTAATAATCAAACATTAATATGTATCTAAAATGTGAGCAAGTAAGTTTTATTGTGAACATGATCATGATATGCGCCTTCAAATAAACATGTACATTAATTTATGAATGTAACATCTCTCTAAATCAAGGCTACAGAGTATCTGTCTGGTAGAGTACAATAGTCAGCATACCTTACAGATAAATGGATGTATGTGCACAACCTGTGTTTTCCTGATATCTCTTCTGTTCATTACAAATGATGAACTTCGGCATGCTTGCTGGAGTCTTTTTTAATAATTATTGTAACCCATAAGTAATGTGTCAAGTGTCACCACATAAACATTAAGGAATTACTAATGATTGGGACTAATGATTGGGACATTATTTAAAAGTGGGGGTAGTGATAACGCTTAATTAAAGGAACATTATGTAACATTGACATCAAGTGTTTAAAATGGGTATTGCAGTCCAAATTCAAAATATTGGAGTGGTCTCCCCCGCCCCCTCCACCCCAGACTCGAAGCTCACGTGGGTTGCCAGGTTTAGGGGCACGCAACAGGAATGAGCAAACTGACAATGGCAAGCAACCAGCCTTACACTGTAAATTGGTCAGCTAATGTTTACGTTTGCAATGTTTGTATTATTGCCAAATTCTAAACCAGCTCATGTGGATTTTTTTATAACTCTGTCAATGTTAGCAATGTTAGATTTATTGCTGGCTTCCATGGCTGCAGTGTGCTTTCAAATCTGGCAATCAGGGATGCCGAAATACTTTTGGGAAATGGGCAGTGGATGGGATCACACATGCCAAAACACTAACAGAAATTTCGGCCTGGAACGGACATTTCAAAGTAGAATATACTGGTTGTAGCACTAATTTTGGAGAAGCCAGTATTTCAATTTAGCATGTTTCTTAAATCTCTGTAAATATATTACATATTGCCCCTTTAATTAATGAATACACTCTTGAATATAGAAACACAAAATCTATATATATATTATTTTGACAAAATATTTTTACAATGAATTTTTTTGTCATAGATATTGGAGGTTAATCTCACAATAAGTGTTTAATTTTATGTGAATTGCCTTATAAAAAAAATGATTCTGAGAAACTTAATGGATCCAAAGAAAAAGAGAAAAAAAAAAAGTATGAGTGTCACATCACCATCAAGCTTCTAATCCAATCAGGGTTTGCCTTATTGGATGCTGGTGCTGAAAGTGAAAGAAGATCCAGTGTGACTTTGCTCCACCCTGCAACAGGTTCCCGTCCAATTGGGCTAATTTCAATAGATTTGTTCTGGCAAAAATGTGATTGGGCGGGTGGTCAAAATTTGGGCTGCTTTGGAATGATTTTGGTGGGTTTTTAAAATGATACAATAAAGAATTTCCATTGGCCATGTGAATAAAAAGAAAACGTCACCACACACAATCATTCAATATAGCCAGAACACTAATTGACATAAAACATGTGTTTAATTCTGTTAAGAGGAGCTATGAGTTGTCACACCCACCAGTAAGTGCATGTGCCTGATCTGCATGTTTTGCTCATACATTTTTGTAATAGAAATGAGACAATCTCAATCTCAATGACAGATTGTTTAAAATGTAAGAGAACATATAGAATGGTAAAATGACCCTGATATTGTTAGGTTTGGCAGAAGGAGGCAGACGAGGAGTGAGGATCTACTTGCAGTTCTTTTAATGATATGAACAAAAGAGTGTACAGTATAACTAAAATAAAACAACACCAGGAACAAACAAAACAACCACGAGGGGAAAACACAACATAAACATGAAAAATCATCAATGGAGAAAACGGGCAGGATATAAACACACAGACTACCATAACATGCACAAACAACGATCGACAGGGGAATGGAGAAACAGCAGGGTTTAAATACATAGACACAGGATAATCACAAACGACATTCAGGTGCGAACAATGACAGAGTGCTGGCAGTAATGAGGGCCGGGAATTGTGGGAAGTGGAGTTTTTTTAACAAAGTCTAGTGAAACACGGTGCAGACAACAAGAGAATTGTGACAGATATCAAGTGGTGGTTAATGCCAGGACTTATATGTGGAATATTTACAGAGTGGACTCTCTAGGGTGGAAGTACACAGGTGGAATCGGCCTCATAGTCATATTTTTTTAACTATCTGTTTGATTAAATTAATAAAATGTAGGAACAAACAAACTTGAGTATTCATTACTAATTGACAAGTAACAACTCAAAAAATAAAGGTTCTTTATCAGAATGTATGGATCCAAAAAGAACCTTTACCATCTATGGAACCTTCCCAATGCACAACATGTTCTTAGTAATGGGAAAAGTTTCTTTAGATTGGAAAAAGTGTATTCAAACTGGTTCTTTTGAGAACCTTTCACTGAAAGGTTCTTTGGGGAACTAAAAATGGTTCTTCTATGGCAATGCTGTGAAACACCCTTTATGGAGTGTACTATTCAAATGTGTTTTCACTTTATAATAATGGTCCACATACCCTTTAACTCCCAAGGAAGGAAACAGTAAGCTCTCAATAATTAATACTATTCTATTGTAAGTGCCCACATTTTATTTTTGTCAAAATTGTACTTTTGTGGTAATCAATATTATTGTACAAATGCTGTCAATTGAGCTTATCTTGAAAGTAATTTCAGGGATTCTCATTAGCTACATACATTTGCAACATTTTAAAAATGATTAAATATTAGATCAAATGACCAAATTAAACTTTAGACATTGCATGCAATAATCTTATGGATTGGGAATATTTTGAAGTGTATAATGCCTAAACAGGTGTTTAGGAATGTACTGTGGTAGTTTTTGTTGCTGTTTAGTGTTTTTGGGGGGGAAACAAAATCAAAAGTTTATTTTACCCCAATATGAAAATAAATAAAATGAAACTGGTTTTAAATGAATTTTGTGTAGTTGGAATGTTGTCCATTCATTCATGAACAGACATTGGCCATTTTTCCCCATGTATTCCCATACAATACAATTATTAATAAAAGAATACATTAAAATAATAGAAAGGTCTCATTTTCTTCTTTAACGCATTGACATACAAATTAGACTATTTTCCTTTTTTTACAGACGTACAGTTGTCACAAAAGAAGAGATGTTCGGCAGAGTAATCAATGGTGTATGCTGTAACATGTCAAGGTCAGCACTTGGTAACTTTAGGATTCCAATTAAAGTGTGCGTCTCAACTCAAAATATTGAGTCGATTTTGCTTTCTTTAAGTGCATTGGGTTAATTATTTTTGACATTAAATGATAAAGAATAGCTTTCTTTATCTTGTCTTGCAGCTTTGCAGCAATAGTCGTGAAATTCCAGCATTGACACAGATGTTGCAGGTTTCTCAAAATGATGGTTTTTAACCGATATGCATCCTATTTAGAATTAATACATGTTAAAGATAAATTATTATTATTAAATTATTAGTTTTTTATAAATATGTAGGCATTTAACACATTACATGTCCAATACCAATATATATATATACGTAGGTGCATTTATGAACAGTAAATGCAGATGACCTCTCACACAACTGAACGTGGGTGTAAAAGGCTTACAGTACTTTATTGAGACATGTTGCCCAGGTACTTGTGTGTAGACCTGAAACAGATGGCAGAGAATCACGTCAAGCCCATCCTGACAGTACCGCTACAGTTATAGTGGATGGAATGGCCTGTTTAAGTTACTGGTCTAGCTTGGGTGCATGGAGGTCAGTGTCAAGAGTACATGCACATCCTTCAGGAATTCATCAGTGCATTTACAGCTGCAGGCATATGATTGGTCTTTTTCTTTGACGGAACTGTTGAGGAACAAAAACAGGCCGAGTGGTTGAAGAGACATCTGAGAGTCAAACAAGAGATAGCAAGAATATTTCAGCACATTAAGGCTCACATTCAACAGCCAAACAGCAGATACCTTTGCTGCCTTCCCTCTGGACTCACGACCTCAAAACCCTTGGCCAAGAAACACAACTGCCGTTAATTAAAGCAAAGAAGTAAGTATACAATGTGGTCCAAAATCTGAGACCATCCGTGAAATGCTATTTTGCATTTTTCAAGTTTGACACAAAATTTGTCATTACAAATTATATTATCAGCATAACAATGTGAGTGAAAAACTGAATTGAAAATTTAACACGAATTTCAGATTATTTGTTTTTTTATATGATGTGCTCCATTTGGTTTAATGGCAGCATGCACTAGAGCTGACAGGTTTATGCAAAACCAAATGATTCATGTTATTTAGCATGATTTTAAAATGTTCCAATGAGATGGTTCCAATATTGGGAATGCTAAAACATTTCATTGTATTTCCTGGTGTAAATAAAAAATATCTATATATATATATATTTTTAATGTGGTCTCTGACTTGAGAACCCTTCTGTAAATGACAAAAACACACGCACACACTCCTGTGGTGATGTGACATTTCAATGTTGCAGGCAGCGAAAGAGAAGCACATTCATGCTTCATGAGTGTTTTATGATCTATAATGTGTTATATGATGGAGTCATGGAGTGCAGCATCACAATAGAAGTTGAGGATAAGTTTGGGTTACCACCACTATTTTATATCTGCCTGTCCGAGAGCGCATCTAAGCCCTCAGTGTGTTTCAGCTCATTTCCACTGAGAATTTAACATTTAAATTTATTTTCAATTCTTAGGGAATTCTTAGGGAAAACAATAATAATAGGTATGGTGTAAGAGAGCTTTAAACTGAATTTTCAATAAAAATAGCTTAAAGTACCAGATTACTGTTTTGGATCCCCACAACTTTTAGCCCTCCACTGCTCTTACAATGGATGATAAAAACTAAAGGGGAATAGGGACGATCACTTCTGAATGGAACACACCCATTTAAAGAGTGTGCATGTGCATATGTACTAAAACACGTCGGGGGAACAGCGATGTCTAATGAAGAGGGAAACCCATCTATTGCAGCCCAATGTATCTGTCTCATTACACGGTGCAAGCTAATTTCCTGTCTTTAGCAGCTTTCTCACATTAAACGTCTTTCTGGTGTACATGTTAATGAGCTATTATTATTATAATTTATTATAATCTTAAAAATTATTTAAAAGTAATTTAAAATGAATGTATTACTCCACCCCCTGTGTAACAACATTAACCAGTGTGGTTCGAACATAGTTACTACGGTTTTGGTAAGTTAATGTAATCCTGCTTAGAGGATACTGTAAATATTTGTGGCTCGCTGTCCTGGGCGAAGGGCTCAAGGCTTGTCCTGAGCTCGAATAACTTGAAGACTTGAAGCCATGTAGAGGTAAGCGGCTGTTTATGTATGTTTTCTCTAGCGATGATTGGTCGGATTAAATTACCTTGCTCCTCCCGAACCTTGTTTATAAAACAAAATTTCAGTAGTTTGCAAATTAAGGTAATCCTGCTTAGATGATAGTGTAAACATTTGTGGCTCGCTGCCATGGGTGAAGGACTTGAGGCTCAAGGCTTGGCCTGAGCACGAATACCCCCCAAAAGATGCCAGAAAACGGGACTGTGAACTGTTTTCTACGGAGCCTTGTATTTGAGACAAGACATAGTATTTAACAATGCCTCTTGTACCCCACCCCCCAAAACAGAGTGTGAAACGATCAGATGCATTTGAGGGAGGGAGAGGCACTTACTGAGCCCTGTGAGAGGTGGGCAGAGGTGTCAGAGTATGATAGAACGAACAGGGCCACAAGTTGAGGCGGTCTTGCACTAGGATCCGTTCTGGGGATAGGAAAATGGGAGGTGTAGAATAGGTAGAGAAGGAGAAAGAAAATAGGCAGAAGCACTGAAGAGACAGTGGTGGTTGCAACCACATGGAAATGAGCTCTGCGAGTGCTAAAAAGACCTGGAGGGATCTTTATGCCCAAACGCGGGGGTCGCCATCGGACAGAGGTGTGAATCCTAGGTGTCCGGACAGACTTTAAGGGGGCTTTCACACTTGGTTCGATTGCCTGTTCTGAACCCGAGTTCGATTGCTCCCCCCTCCCCCCTGCCCCCGATGGACTGTGTTCACATTATATATTTGTATCCGAACCACGGTACGCTTGCGTCATCAAGCTGCAGCTGGTGCGTAATCGTGTTGCTTGATAACCGCGAAATGAAAAGGCGTCAAAATTCAATGAGTAGACTTGCTCGGTTCACATTTGTTCTTTTTTTTTAACCTTTGGTTTTGTTTTCAACATCAAGATACAGAAACACACTTGCGTCTGTCTGCCGCAAAAATACTGAAATCGTTCAAAAGACAGCGGGCTGTCCGCCGAAGACAATTTTTGTGAAGGCAAGCAGAAATCATCTCTCTGCTTGCAGTGCGTGTGCGTCAATCCCGCTTTTCGTCAAGGTAAGTGTATACACACACACGCACGCGCACGCACGAAAGTAAACACTTTCCGCTCATTTTGAAAGTGACGCATGTGAGACTGACGACCACATTATACGTCATCAATAGCGGTTCACTTCCGCGGTTTGGTTCGATTGCGTTCATATCAGCAGCGAACCGTACTGGAGTTCACATGAACCGTACCCCAGACCACCTTTTTAAGCGGACCCGAGTACGGTTCGCGGGTGCGCACCCGAGTTCGGAAGACAGCGTTCACATCATCCAAACGAACCGAACTCTGACGTCATTCGAACCGGGGTGCGCACCAAAAGTGCTAGTGTGAAAGCCCCCTAAGTCTCGCTCCAGGCTTGGTGAGTTCGACAGATGGGCCTGTGCAGCAAATTTCGAACCCAGAGGGAAGTGGCGCTGTGGCCGCACGAGCAGGCGAGCCCAACCTAAGATTGAACCAAGGCTCTCGCTGCATTCAACCAGGAGAGTCCTCCGAGATTAGAACAGGAAAGCACACGATACAAGTAATGTGAGTTAGCTCGTACTGCATTCAAGCAGGAGAACCACCCCTGCAGCTCGAACGGGAGAGCCCTTGAGTGCCTAAGGTGGACCCGTCCTGCATTGTGGGACGGGGAGGTTCTGGATGGCTGGGGTGGACCCCAGCTGTGTCTGAATGATGGGGCCGGCCTATTGGAATGCATCGGATGACCAGCGGCCCAATAATTGTATTAGGTGTGCGGGCAGGCCTTTGTGGGCTGCTGTGGTTGAAGTGCCGATGTGAAAGTAATGGCTTGAGTATAGTTTTGCATTGCATTGTTTGTGGTGTAGTGAGAGGTTTAGTCGCACGGCCCGAAAGACCACGAGGAGGTTACCCCATGTGACTCTACCCTCCCTAGAAACCAGGCCAATTTGGTTGCTTAGGAGACCTGGCTGGAGTCACTCAGCACGCCCTGGATTCAAACTCAAGACTTCAGGGTTGGGAGTCAATATTCGCTGAGCTACCCAGGCCCCCGTCTTTTTCCTTCCTTAAAATCTAGGCATTCAGTTGAGGTCAAGAACTAGTCTATAGGTTACCCTCTTACTGTCATGTTTACAGAAAATATCTCTTCATTGCTATTTAGTATTCTGGGAATTGTCCCATTGTTCTGTCCAATATATGTGGTGTGGGGAAATATGTGTATGCTATTGAAAAAGAAGGGGTAGACCAATGGGGACAAACATATCAGACTTCAAACAGTGGAGACTGCAGTGTAATTCTGTCAATCATATTATTTCATAGCATACAAGCTGATTGCACACATTCCATTGCATTTAAGGGCTTTAAGTTTACATTATTATTTTGTTTTTAGTGGTATTTTTAATGTCAGTTTGTTTATTTTTCTCTGCTTCTTTCCTCTCCCTATTATAGATTGTTCCGTCAGGAATGGTTTGCCTTCCCAGGAAATACACTTAAGGAGCCAAACAGAGTCACTCCAAATGCCCTCAACCATCCAAATACATAATTAAATAATTACATCTACAAATATGCTTTTAAACAAATTGTCTTTTTTAAAGGTAAAAATTGCATCTAAACTAAACACCGTTAAATTCCTGATTTTATCAGTTGTGACTTTTAAAGCTTTGAAGAGTCATGTGAATTAAAAGCATATTAAAAGTAATGTATATTTCTATAGTGAATAGTGAATTTTTTCTAGATATGCTCAGCTCTAAAATATTCACTGTCTAGAAATGTCTCTTTGTGAGTGCAATCTCTTTAAAATGATTGGAAAAGTCATGGCAATACTTTGGTCAAAAGGTTTGGGAACCCTGTTATTAGAACAAGCCTGAAATTATTTTTAATAATTTTTACATATTTAATTTACTCTCACAAATAACATGTTAAACTTGTGGTATGTATTGTATTAACAGAAGAGCTCCCTGATCAAATGGCTCTGTGTGTCTTTGACCTTTGCGAGTTTACTGAAGAGCTGAACCAGTTTGACAGCCCTTTGATTGCCTTGATTTGTCTTGTAACCTACATCTCCATTCAGGTGTGTTTATCATTTCATAGTTGATACCATGGACCACTGACAATTTCACTTGAATGTAAACCTATGCCTTTGTTTGGGTCCATTTTCACCACATACTGTATGTTTTGTTAACCTTTATTAATTAATTATGTTGACACATTGCATGTCAAAATAGTTCACTGGTGTCTACTCTGTCTCTTCAGCACTGTTTATTGTGTGTAGTTCTTATCAGACTATTGATGCATCCCCAACCACTGCTCACAAACCTGTGCATTGTGTATAAGGTTGTAGTGACGTCTTTCTAAACAATCAATGCTTGTTGTGTATATTTGAGTGTGATATTCACAGCATGCACATTGAATAAAAACACTGTTAGCTCTTGGATCTAGATGAGACACTTTCACTGGAAGACATAGATACTTATCTAAGCAAAGCTATTTGTGTCAGATTCAAAGCCTTCAAACATCTGCAGCAGTTCAGGGTGAGTCATGTGAACCGGCTTTGCATGTTTGAAAGTATTTTTTACATTCACCGATGCTGTCACCAATTAAAAAAAAAGAAAAGACTAAGACCCTGTTTACACGTGGTTAAAGGGGACATGATATACACTTTTTTTAAATAAAAATGTTTAATCTTTCCTGAGGTCCACTTATAATGTTAGTATAGTTTTTTCTTTCCACAAAAACAATTATAATTTAGTCATATATAATAATTTTCCACCCTGTCTCTGGCTCTTTGTCTGAAATAATCGGTTTTAAGTTGGCTAGCCCTTTAAGACTTCAATGTAAACGCCCACTGTTGTGATTGGCTAACATCGTGCAGCCCTTCCAATACAGGCATATTTAAAATGCAGTCCGAAGAAAATTAGCAAATTCCACAAGACCACAAGATTTATAAAACTAAATGTCAGGATTATCATATAACTCACATCCAACACATTTCATCTGAATATATTAAACTGTTCACTCAAGCAGCACCATAGACAGTCATGACATATGAAATATTCATGAATTAAATAGTTTACTTATGGATTTGCAGTCTGTTTTAATTGGATGACTCCACTTTGGATGAATCCCATGACATGCCCATCTATCTCCTCTTCACCTGTGTGACTGACTGAGGGCCAGTGGATAGGACCAACAGTGCAATGACGAAAAATAGATGTGAATGTCTTGCTAAATATATTTAGTCCTTGTGATATCACAAGTTCCACACATGCCAAATGAGACATTTTTGCAGCTTCTTTTAAATAAATGCACTTTTCATATTAAGGAGGAAGTTTTGAGTTCTGAAACTTACAGTACAGTATGTTTCTATAGTGCAATGTCCTCTTATATGTCAAAAGCATAAAACATTACAGGAACTCTTTTAAATCTAGACATAACAAACATTAAATACTAACTATTATCCCCTTGTATTCACCTTGCACAACACATAAAATAATACTTAATTTCAGCATTTACTCTCGCCACCCAGTTTCATGCAAATCATGCAAATCATCATGATGTTTCAGTTAATGGCAAACAGAAATATTTATGTTGTCCCAACACAAATGGATTAAGTAAATCAGACAATGGAAACAACTCATAAGTTATCTTGGTTACGTGCATTTGTTGAGTAATATGCACAAGCGAATTCGGTAAAACTGATGATAATGAAAAGTTAATTTGTGTGTGTGTGTGTGTGTGTGTGTGTAATGCTGTTTTTGCATTTGATTCGACAAAACCTCTGGTGCGAAAGTTTCCTTCAAACACCTCTTCCGTTAAACTGGATGCGTTATTATTCTGGTAAGTTCACATTGTTGTGTAGAATATGTTTTGGCCCTCAACTTAACAAAAAAATTGGGGGAAAAATGCTGTTTTCAAACAAATTATGGGAACACTATCACATCTTCCATTGGTTGTCAATTCAAGTCAAGTCATTTTTATTTATATAGCGCTTTTCACAACAAACATCAAAATTAGACTTTAACAGAAATATAATCTGTAATATATGTAATGTCCTAATAAAAAACATGATTGTAAATTGTGCCTTAAAATAAATACATAAATAAATAAAAAAGTAAATATAATTTTTATTTAGACCCCCAGTGAGCAAGGTAAAAGCTACTGTGTGCAAGGAACACAAAACTACATAAGATGTTAATTAATGGAGAAAAATATCTTTGGGGGAAACCAGGCTCTCTGTGGGGGCCAGTTCCCCTCTGGCTAACATCATGAATATAATGCCAATATTAGTTATTTATGTACAGTGCAGGTCATGGTTTAAGATTAGTAAACTAAGTAAGTGTTAGGGGCTAATGTTTGAACAAAAAGATTTTGTATGAACAAATTCAAAACTGTACCATTTGGGATGCCTAACAAAGCGTACAGTGAGCTACAGTAGAGGATACGTGATAAACACTGTCTCTCCATGCAAAAGTGACACAAAAACATGGAGATGCAACAAATCAAGGCCTTTCTCTTTAGAGATGCATCAGATTCATTTGCAATTCAAAAAAGAGAAGATGGGGAAAGAGACCGGAGGGATAATTTTTGGTTGCTTTGTGACATTCCCCCTAAAACGACTCTAATTGTGGTCTGAACCTGAGAGCGATGCTCTGGTGACGGGCTCCACGTCGTCCCCGCCGGCGACCACAGGACTATTTCAGCTCCCACTCTAATTTAAGCCTCCTATGCACGCTATTTCAGACGCAGCCACCAAGGGCGGCCTGTGGTTGTGCAGAGCTTGGATGGAGAGCCCTCCCTACGGCCCAGATAATGGATGATAGAGAGAAACAAATTAGATCCTCTTGGGAGATATCCTGGAAGCCACCTCCTGAGTCTACGACTGGTGTGAAGCACTCTGTTCGTTGTATTCAGATACAGATGCTAATCTCACCCTTAACACAAAAAGTCAAGCTGTTGACATTACAAATGAACTATTAAGTTGTTTTTATGTTTGTTCAGATTGTTTATTTTCTTTTCTAAATGGCTCAGAATTTGAATCACCCAGGTAGACAATGGTTGATGCTGTGTCTTTAAGGTCTCATAATGGTTGTTTATTATGAACTTGTACTCAGTATTTATGTTGATACGCTCCCGTGTGTTTACGTTTTGGCTCAAGTGAAGTGATACGGCTCAGTTGATGTTGGCTGATGAGTGATAGCACTGAGCGATTGTGTGTTTATAGGGTGCACATAGCAACAGGTGTTGGATTGCTCATTGAACACAGAGATGTGTGTGTGCACAAGGCCCGTGGCGACAGCCTGCCGCTGGCCAGATGAAAGTGTGTGAGCTCTCCTACCTCCCATGTGCCATGGGGTGGTGAGAGCACCTGTTACATGCGCCATTGTTGCCTCCTATGAGGAGTTACACTGTCACATCTGCCTGAGATGTGAAAAGGGGGTATTAGGAGGCTGGAAGAGTCAGACAGATGGCAAGAGAGTCTCCAGGGGCTGCCTGATACCCCCTCTCTAATCTCTTTCCCCCTGTGTTGCTTTGTCATAGTAAGGGAATGTAAATGCAAGCTAAGGATGCCTCTACACAGCATCTGTAACTGCTAGGGATGCAAATCATGAAGAATTTGATTATGGTTTCGATTCCATTAACAATTCTTTTAGTAATGTATTTTTTTTAGAAAGCACCCCTGCCCAACCACCAATAACTGGTGCTGACAATATACAATATTGTTTTAATGTTGTTGGCTTTTTTGGTTGTTGTTGTTGTTGTTGTTTGGCTTAAGATATAGTATTATAAGTGTTTCTTCAACTTCAAGCAATTTCATATCCCAAGAGTGGATTTTTATTCAAACTAACAGATTTCAACTTTTTTCTTTGTTATATGTATAGCATGTATAGACTTTCAATATTAAACTTTGAAAATACATTATAAATATACAAATTATTACATATTTAAAATTGTGATCTAAACAAAGAGTTAAATTAAAATGAACCATTTCAATATGTGTTAAATGAAAATGATCAATTTGTCAAAAATGTCAACTGTGCCACAGATCATTTCCATCACACCGAACAATTTTACCCTTTATAAAGTTTTTTCAAATGTTAGTGTACTTTTGTTTTCAACAAAAGTGTCAGTGAAGAGCATGCTTGAGATGAAATATGAGACAAGTGATGTTTGAAGAAAGGTAAATATCACTTGTGAACTGAATAATTTTATTGGATGTAATTTCTAGTCAAGCTGTAATGTTGCCAAATTATGCAAAATGTGCAAAAATACTATTTTAATTGTATGTATTTAGGATACATAAAATGTTAGCTATGAAATTAGCCTTAGCAAGACAAAGGAGTCGGTTATTTTATTTAAAATGAAAATGTAATTTCCATCAGCTTCATTTCCAGCAGAGAATTCTATTTAAAAAAAATCAGAGAGTATTTAGCAGAGATGGGCAACTTCTATAAAAATATATGGGAGATAGTTAGTATAGTATAGAATACTATAGTATAGTATAGAACGAATAGTTGGAAAGGAAGTCCCACCTTATATGTAAAACAGCCGATCTCCTTTTAGATACAGACATCACCTGTCAATCAACTCCAGAATGCGCATTATCTAAGCAAGCCGGGAAAATTGCTTTCATTTTTTATTTTTTTGCATAATCTGAGTTTAAGAGGCACAATTTATGATACCAGTGTTGTCAGATTTTACTGGTGATTTTAAATGTATTCTTTGATCTTAATCTTAACCAACTGTTTTGGAGATTTCTGTCTTTCCCCATTCAAGTAGACAGGAGCTACACTTGTATGCCTATGGAATAGCTCCCCGAGAGCGTTCCAAGAAGATTGCCGCAAGTGGACTGACTTGCTCAAAAGACTTTGACACAATACAGAATTTGAGATGTGCGGGAAATGACACAGTAGTGCGAATGTTCATGACTTTACAAAAATCTCCTGTGGTGCATGTACATTGAACATTAGTTGAAGACAAATATCAAAATTAAATATTTATTTTTATTTTTATGAAGACTCTACTTTCTAGAAGATCACAGTTCCAAAAATACCCAAAGTTGAAGAAACACCCAAGTACACGTAAATCGATAACCCATGACTTCGAGACTGATCCGAAAGGCTTTTCGACCAATTTATTCATTAGAATCTGCTCATAAGAGTCATTTGTTCACAAATCAGACTACACTAGTCACATTGTATTTTTATTGTTGCGTGAAACCAGTGAGAACAATGCAATTAAAATGATTTATTGTATTTGTATTATTTCACACCACCCTATCTTTGTCTTTCAATGCATTCAATTCACGACTGCAAGCTCACAACTCTACTACAATATTATTTCTTTTGTCCTGGTGCTGTAGATTTAATGTAGATTTTAACACTGTCAGAGTATTTTGGTGCCGTGTTCCGTCTACATTGGTGGAAGAATGCAGATGTTTAAGATGTCGATTCTTTATTCCCACTCCTAACTTCACAAGACGTGCTTCAAATAGAGCCCAGCATGTTTATTTGGTAAATCTTAAGTTCAACCAACCTCTTCAAATACCACACAACATTTATACAAGTCTTGTCTCGCCATGTATCAATGTTGACAGTAGTAACATTTCTGTGTATTAAGGTACAGCACAGGTGCAGAGCCTGATCACAAAGCCGTAGTTTGCCATTAATGCTGAACTGCGTGTCCTGAGGGGTCCAGAATCCTTTAGGCATCTGGCTGGAGCTCTTCCATTGTTCACTGTTGAAATGCTAGCAGAGCAGCTGCTGTTCTGGTTTGATTGTCCCAATACCTTTACAGCAGCAGGGTGGCATCGGCATTGTCCTGAGGCCTATTGACTTCCACGCTGAGCAATTAGCGACTTTAAAGGTGCTAAGTATTTTACGTGTCCTTTTAGGCACTTTAATCAAAGCTAGTCTACTTTATCCTGCTCTAAAAACCTTATGCATAAAAGTGAATGCCATTAAATGCTCTTATTTAACTGAAGAGGCACGGTCTCAAAGAGGAAGTCAGGCACAACTGACTGAGCAAACAGCCTAATATGTCAAACGACGGCCCAGGTCTCAATCTGTGCGCCTGCAAGGCGCGGCAATGGGTCGCTGCTGTCACTTTGGCTTTATCTCCAGCCTCTCTTTTGTTTGCTTTAGTCTAAGCTGTGTTTGAGAGCAGAGCAGGTGGCAAGCCAATATTACGTTTTGATGTCATGGAAGCTAATCAGTCCCCCTCTTATCTCCTGTGGGCGGGGGGCCAGGTGACCAGCGGACAGTTAGGAGGGGGTCTTTTGTATACATCCTCTTATCCCTACTGCCACTTCAGGTGAGCTCTATTAGGTCACACCCTCCCTCCCTCCAAACCTGTGTGAAAGACACAATAGGTATTAACAGTGTTTGAAACTAGGCTACTGTAAAATTAAGTATATCTGTTTTGAGTTTAAGGCCGTTATGTCTCTCTGTTATGATCCTTCATTGCCTTTCATGTGACTGCATGTTTTTTGGTGTTGCTTGTTTCATTTAAGATGTCAAATTCATGGCCTTATTGTGATGAAAGTTGTTTTATGAAATGGATAGCTCTGACTCTAAATTCTGATTGGATGAGTTACATTCAAAGTCTTTGTAAAATCCAGATAAATCTGTGATCGTACATTCTATATAAGGGGCTGTTCACATTGAATGTGTACTTGGGCTAAGACCCCATCTACACGAATCCATTTTTGTTTGAAAACACATTGATTTTGCCACATTTTCGCATCTCATTTACATTTATTCATTTGGCAGATGGTTTTATCCAAAGCGACTTACAAAAGAGGAAAACATAAGTGAATCACCTTAAGGAGACATTTGTATGAAAAGTGCCATACTACAAAGTTTTACTAGCATCAGAATAGAATTCAAAACAGATTTAAGTGCAACAATTTTTTATTGTATTTTTTTGTGACTGGTTAAGTGCTCTTGGAAAAGATGTGTTTTAAGCAATTTTTTGAAGATAGAGAGTGAGTCAGCTTCACGGATTGAGTTGGGAAGGTCATTCCACCAACGTGGCATGATGAAACTGAGAGTCCAGGAAAGTATTTTGGTGCCTCTTTGTGTTGGTACAACAAGGAGACGTTCCTTAGCCGACCGCAGGCTTCTGGCAGGAGTGTAGATCTGCATAAATTATTTTAGGTATGCTGGAGCAGACCCAGTGACTGTTCTGTATGCCAGCATCAGAGCCTTGAATTTAATGCGTGCATCAACAGGCAGCCAGTGGAGAGAGACAAAGAGTGGTGTAACATGTGCTCTCTTTGGTTCATTAATGACCAGACATGCTGCTGCATTCTGGATCATTTGCAGAGGTCAAATTGCACATGCAGGGAGGCCTGCAATGAGAGAGTTACAGTAGTCCAGTCTAGTTATGACAAGTGACTGAACAAGGCGTTGTGTGGCATGTTCACACAATTGCTTTTTCAGTCACTTGTCATGCATCTCATCCACACTGGAATGGCCTCCATTAAAAACAGAAAATAAACTGAAATAAAAAAAAAAAATTAAAATGCTCTCCATAACCACACACTTTGGAGAACTATGATTTTAGTAGAGTTGCCAGAGTCCTAATTCTTTTGGCAGAAATTACAGTGTTCCATATGAGACGCCTTTTGTCCCATTTTATAGTGGCTAGATGATGAGAGCGACCCTAATTTTTTTAACCTGAAAAACGTGTCTAAAAAACTTGTTGCTTTGGCCCAAGACGATGAAAAATGTGCGAAATGTGACACATTGTCTACCTAGTGCATGACTGTATAGAAAAACTATTGAAAAACAGCATGGATGGATGCAATAGCACATTACAATAGCTAAGTTACTGTTTTGCGTGGCAACCGTAAAACGGCTACAGTTAGGATAATGAACAATATTACTTTTATTACTTGGCAAAAGAATTGTTAATTCTGATTATTGTAAATATTAAAATCATAGTTACATTTTTGTGTGAAAACAAATTCAGAAAATCACATAAAAGTTACACACCTATTCCTTTTTGTAAGTTATTTCTTACATCACGTTGTGTAGAACCTTGTTGTAGACCTTCGGACCATCCAGCAGGGCTCTCTCTTTGTGCGGGGTCTGACCTACCTCATTGCAGTCAACAGTGCCTGTGGTTTCCCTTTTCCAATGGGTGATCTTATGGCATGGAGGACCTTTGATGGCTTGCTCTTCCATTCCAAATATCTGCAAGCCCACTCAGGGTGTCCAAGTGAAGATCTTCTAGAGGGAAATATAGGTGCAGGATTTTGGCCCTGTTTAGACCTGGTATTAACATCCATCCCAGGTGATCTGATCACAAGATGTCAGTGCAGTTTACTTCTAAGTCTCTTCTGACCACATTTTGACATGGAGAGGGTCTCTGATTTTGACTACATGCATCACGCATGTCAGTGTGTTACTGCATGTTGATAAAAGGTAAGCCAAAAAACTGTAAAAACACAAATAAGTGCTGCTTTCAAATGTACAAACGTTTGATTTTGAGTAGAATACCTGCAGTTTAGTTATTTCAGTCGAGCATCTGTATTATCGGTTATTTACTTTCAGAGTAGCACATCACCAGTAAAGTTATTTTTTTGGGCAGTCCTTCGCTGTTGTCCAGGACACATTAGGACACATCAGAATGCTTTAGTATGTACACTACGAATGTGATGTTGTCCCTTTCTGACTACCTCTGAATGTGGTTTGTGTGATTGGATCTCAGTGTTTTGGACATTGTTTACACCAGTATTTAGTGTTGTCCACTCGAAACAGATGTTAATTAGTTGTAACCAGGCCTTAATTTTGTTAGCAACATTGTTTTTTCTACTGAAGAAGAGTGCATAAAGACTAGAAAACACGCTAAATGAAAATCAAGTCATATTATGGCCCACACATATTTTGTTTACTGGATTTTGTTTTACTTTTGTTTACTAATCTTTGATTTATTGGAAAAGAGTTACAGAACCTCTTTTGTTTTTTATTTCTGCAATGTTTTTCCGGAGCCAAGGGACCAAAACATTGAAAAAAATTCTTTAAAACCATGTATATAAACAGTGATTCTCAATTATGAATGCAATCGAGAACTAACTCAGACCAAGATGTGGCTATGTCTCATTCTCATGGAGGTCTCAGCACAAATAAATCTGCTGTTAGCATGCTGTGACTCCAAAAAGTATTTGTACACTCAAGCGGCACTTACAATTTAATTTCTATTGCAATAGATAACAAAATATCAAACCAAGTGGGATCTGCAAACAGATGATTCAAGGCCTTTTCTCAGAAATACATTTTCTCAGCCATATTTGCAATAACTTTTAAGCAACTAGTGTCAATATCCATATTGTATTGTCTTGTAGCCCTCCTGGATGTCTTTGTTCCTGCCCGTCAGAGAGCTGGTGCTGGGAGCCTGCATGAGGCACAGCATCTTCATCCACAGCCGACCACACAGACTAAATTAACTTTTAGCAGATATACTCATTTAAAGCTTATAGTCTTTCTCTTAAGCTCACCAAAAAATATTGATGACTCATCATGCACTCACTTTTTGTCTAATCAAATGCTTTCTAGAATGAGAATGTCCCCATCCCCCAAATACTACCTGCCTAAAACTAGCAAGAAGCAAATCCTGGTTCATGGCTCTGACTTAAACTATAGGCTTGGGCCCCAACTTCCTATTTAAATTTAATTTTAATTCATGAGGTCTTTAACAAATATGTTATCATACAATATGACGCTTGGATTGAGAGCTGATTTAAGGGCAAAACCTACTCTACGCTAGTACGTAAATGCAGACATTTCAAGCTATGTAAGCTTAATTTTGAGTGTTGTAGCGTTCCAAAATGTGTGACACCGCAATTCATAACACAAGGACGCGTTGCAGTCTCAACATTTGCCACAAGGGGCGCTATATCAGACATTAGTGTGAACTGTCCGCTTCTATGGTGAGTTTTATTTTTCCAGCCAACGACTGTCATGGAGAAGCAACATTTTGAAGAGAATACTGCTGAGCAAGTAGTCAATATATTTATAACAACTTACTTGAATAATAACACATCTATTAACATGGTAAAATGTGTTAAATAGAGCTGAGTGTACTTCTCTTATTGGTAGCCAAAAGCATCATCAAATTAGCCATAAATAGTTAATTTAACCCATTTAAGGGGTGGGACATGTGTAATAAAAGGGGTAGTCCAATTCTTTGGAAATCTGTGGAGATGTGCGGGCACAGATTCCTTATGGTTGTGACTAACAAATGGAACACATGCCAAGATGTCCATGTTACATGCATATAAACAATAGCCAGCAGTCTTCATAACACCCTCCATCTGGACTGTGACAGTGGAAACAGTCTGTTTGGCACAACCAGTTTAGATGGAGGGGATGCTTTGTCATAACAAGAATAATTCTGGGTTGCTTTATATAGGAGGTGATCTATATTAAGTAACATAACAAGACAACAAAATTATAACATGGTGGCTGTTACAAACTCCTTGAGCCCCTTTTGCCTTTTACCGCCATCCAGACTTTTGTGGTTCTGTCCTAAGATTAAAAGAGAACTTATGGTGAAATTGTCTCCATCTGGTTTCCCTCTTGATGTCAAACAGCTCATGGACGGCTCATGTTGTTTCTTAGAGGCAAATAGTCTGTTTTTTGGTCATTAGATATTTTTGTCGGATTACTGCCGATTGGCCCATTGCATTTGTTTTGAATCTTGAGATTTATTTTGTGTGAGAATGATGTTCCTTTGTTTATACTCGATTTCGGTTGTCTGGAATTCAAGCACAGATCACAGGATAAACAGCTTCATGTGCTGTTCCTAAAGTATCTATGTTCCAAAACATGTTTTTCAACTTTGGAACGATCTAAAGAATCGACTGCACCACTAGTTGTTTAATCCAAAGCAGAAACAAAATAAATACCTTCATCCCACAATTGCCCTGAAAGGGCTAAAGCAACCAAAGCCCAACAGTGTAAATATGAGTTTATGTTTCAGTGTGGTGATTCTGATTGTCTGAAATTCTCGTCTTGTTTCTTTTTCTTCTTCTTAATCTTCATCTTTTTTCCCTGAAGTGAATTCATCCTGTTATTTCTCATAAAGAGAATTGTGTTTAATCTCAGATGGTCTAAAGTGTCAATTGCACGATGCTGTTGGGGTAGATGCTGAAAACAGTCTGGTTTCAATTTATGTCTGCATTTTAGGCGGTAATCATGGCCTCTGTCTTTTGGGGATGTGGTGGTGGAGATCAAGCTGCAGAGAATTGTACGTTTTCTGTTTCCAGTGATGCTCCGCTGCTAATACTAATTCAGAGAGAGTCAAAACCCCTAATTTAAACTGCATTGAAATGTTTCTGTTATTCCCTCATGGATGTGGATGTTGATCTGAATCAAGAAAGACGACCCCAGCTCCATCATACCACACACCAGGAGTTCAGCCAGCCGCACAGAGGTGCTACTCACTATCAGCAAGTTAAAACACGGTAAATGGACAATGGAACTCTTTTCCACCAAAATGGTGCCGGAGCCAGGGTTTGGCTGGGGGGGGGGGGTTTGGACACTTTTCCAATTACTTGAGAGGCGTACAATGACAAAACCATTTTACTACATAAACTGCCCACAAACATAGAACATAACAGTCATTGTTTACGAGTTGTACTTGTAATATCCAAAAAAGATTTTTACATCCAAAGTTATTTAATTCAGCATATTATTGCCATCACAAGCTGTTTTGGAATAATGGCCAGGAGTGATTAAAATATAGTATAGTATGTATAGTATACTATGTATAATAATCAAATCACACATATGATATTATAGCAACATCACACGAGAATGGCTATGATTCGGCCGTAGGTACGAGACCGCAGGTTATCACAGCAGCTCTGATAGATGGACAATAAAGCACGATTGCGAGTATGATATTGCTTTTATAAAACAGTGCAATGAACAAGTAAATAAATAAGTAGGGAAACACTATGGACTGACCCAAAAAAATCGCTCTAGTGTGTGGAACTACATTCTTACACTACAGATTCAAGATCAGTCATTGCAAGTTCAAAAGATGTGTCCAAGTCTCCATTACTAATTCGAAAGCATCACTTTAGAACAAGTAACAACAGCTTGAGCTGTTTCTAACAAGTTACTGGAGAAAAAAGCGTGTGATTACCTGTGATTGTTGCAGTGATGAACAGTAATGCTGCAGCTTTTAGTTTAAATCTATTCCTCAGCTGTAGTGTTACAGTAATCCACTCAGATCGAGGAGAGATGCTGACATAGTAGTACAATGCATTACAATTTTCAGTCTGGATGAGATGAAGGCATAAATAACTATCTCTAAATCCTTAAATGAGAACAATGTTTTTAATTTAGCATGTGTGGGACACACAGCTGTATCATCGGCATAACAATTATATGAAATTTTATATTTCTTAAAAATGTAACCCAGCATATATAAAGAAAAGAAAATCAGGCCCAATATGGAACCTTGAGGTACCACACTAGTGAAAGGTGCAGAGAGATAGGAAGATTTCCCAATCCAAACAGATATAAAAAAACGAGTTTAGAAATGGGTTGGAAATTCTTGGACCCAAATTTGGCTTCTTAAGAATTGGCTGGATCACTGCTTGCTTAATGCAGGATGGAGCTATTAATAATAATCAACACACTAGAACCAACAGTGTCCAGCACCTCTCTGAGGAGCTGAGCAGAAATAACATCAACAGAAGAGGTGGTAGGCTTTATTTGTTGGACTACATAGAATCAGAATCAGATTGAGCCTTGTTGCCAAGTGTTCTCACGTACACAAGGATATTTTTTTTGTTGATAGGAGAAACAAATGCTCACAGAACATTACAGTGAGACAGAATATAAAACAAGGTACGAGTATGAATTGACATGCAAATAATAGGACATATAGCAGAATGGCGTATGTACATGTGCAAGTGGTAATAAACGTGCAAGGTAGGGGTATGTACAGATATTGAATTCAATATGTGAATTTACATATGCACATGAGATATTTATTTACATTATTCAAATAGCTTCAGGGGAGTACTGAAGCAATGTAATTGTTCATGTGGAAAATGGCCTGAGGTTAAAAATATTTAGTGTGCCTGGTTGTCCTGGTGCTGAGTGCTCGGTAGCACCGGACAGAGTGTAACAGTTCAAAAAGGTAGTGGGAAGGGTGTGCTGTGTCCAGAGTGATTCTACCTGCACGTTTCCTCACTTTGGAGATGTACAGGTCTTGGAGGGTGGGCAGGGGACAACCAATAATCCTCTCAGCAGTCCTGACTGTCCATTGTTGTTCCCTTCTATCTGATTTGGTGGCTGAACCAATCCAGACAGTTATAGCTGTCACAGGACATACTCAATGACAGCTGAGTAGAACTGAATCAGCAGCTCCAGTGTAAATAGTGAGGGTCCCAGATGTGAGTTTCCCCAGTCTCATTAGCTGCTGGTTATCTGTCAGAAAGCTGGTGATCCATTGACAGATTGGGGTGGGCATGGAGAGCTGGGTCAGTTTGGTTGAGAGAAGATCAGGTATGATGGTATTGAAGGCTGAACTGAAGTCCACAAATAGGATCCTTGCATAAGTCCCAGGTCTGTCGAGGTGTTGCAGGATATAATGAAGTCCCATATTGACAGCCTCATCCACAGACCTGTTTGCTCATTGAGAGATATAAGTTCAAAACAATACAGAACAAGTGACTGGTTCAGAGGGGTCATGACTACTAGTGGTAATGCAAGATTGTAAAGCATCAACCTTACCAATAAAGAAATGTGAAATCACTACACACGTCTCAGGTGTAGCATCAAGACATTGGTGTCAGAGGGAATGAGCGTATTTATCATGTTAAACAAAACTTTTGTATTATGAGGATGTTTAGAGATTATATCAGAAATATATATTTTTGTCTTTTTTACAGAGTGCTGGTATGCAGATAGCGAATCTTAAGGCTTCCTAAGACACTTGCAGTCTGTTTTTTTTCCATTTACACTCTACTTTCCTACATTCTTGTCTAAGAGCATGTGTGTGTAAAACAGTTAAAGGATGGGCAAGGAGGAGGCGAGAACCGGCTTGTCAACATAAATAATAATTTAATAAGAAACTTAAAACACAACATAAACAAACACATATGCGGACATGCCCGTAATTCTCTCTCTCTCTAACAATCGTCACCGGCCACCTTTATCCCTCGTGTGCCTCATCAGGCCAATTGGGGACCGGGCGCACGATATTCCGACCCGGCCCTGCCCCCCTCCGCTCCACAGTGTGTTATTGCTTATCCAAGGCTGGGTGCTAAGTTTAGGTTTTCTAGTTTTAAAAGGAGCAACAGTGTCAAAAATACAAGTACATGTATTGTTAAAAAGAGTGACCATCTGCTCTGTGCCTAGACTTGGATGAAGTAGCTTCATAGTCTGGCTTTAGTAGAGGTAATAGAGTTTGAATATGACACAGAGAAATGTGATTTTGGAATCAGACGTGGTAGTGTAACATTAAAAACAACAGGCTTATAATCAGACAGACAAAACTCAATAATTTCAACATTGTAGATGGGAAGACCAAAAGATTTACATTTATGCATTTGGCAGACACTTTTATCCAAAGCGACTTACAGTGCAATTATTACAGGATCAATCCCCCGGAGCAACCGGGAGTTAAGTGCCTTGCTCAAGGACACAATGGTGGTGGCTGTGGGGATCGAACCAGCGACCTTCTGATTAATAGTTATGTGCTTTAGCCAACTACGCCACCACCACAACATAATAAATGATCAAACAAGATCAAGACTATGAACATGTGTAGAGCCAGTAACATCTAAAAAGTCACAGTCACTCGGAGAGAGTTAAGATAAAGGATCCAACTCACCAACGTGAATCCAAGTCTTTTTTACAAATAGGAAATCATAAGTCATAAGATTTGAGTCATTTAAGATGAATGCATTATTGGGAATAGATCTTGCGTTTACCAAAGCTATCTTAGCAAGATAAGTATTTCCTTGTAGCAAAGCAGCATCTGATGATGCTTTTGATGGTTTTGAGTATTCCAGTGATTGGCGCCTCTTCTGATGATTCACAGTCACACTGGAGCTCAAACAGATGATGCTGAATCTGGTTGGATGGGCAGTAGACAGGTGTATCGGGGCTCCAAATTATGCAGAGGGATGATGTATTTGTGCCAGCCATCGTCTCCAAGAACATCGGCAAATTTGGAACCGACAATCACTGTAGACGTGTGCAAAGATCTCTTAATCCTAACTAAAAGACCGCCTAGTTTTCCTCGCTTTCTGTGGCATCTCTTTCAAGTAAGCCGGGAATATGGCACACACGGGAAAAGGTGAAGAAAAGTGGTTACAAAAAAACACTCTCCACCAGGATTTCAAACACACAAGTCCATGAGAGCGAATTGTATATTAAGAAGGGCTTGGCGATCATAGGACAGTAAGGTACTAATTCCTTGTGCATATACACACAATTAACTCACACGGGACAGGGGCAACAGCATGTTAACAATCACATTGGTGCTGTCTTGCCACACAAACAGGAATCCACATCAGTCCAGTCAGTCCAGAGTTGAAGAAAGCAGTGATTCAAAACAGTTTGATAGTAATCCACTTTGATCGTGGAGTGATGCTGCTATACTTGCTATTTGAATTATCCTATGAGTATTTCACTCACGTTCAAGTGTTTTGTTGTCGGAAAGAAAACATAGAGGAAACAGTTTCATTTTGTATATTTCTTGGGGAACTCTTATTTTAAGCATTCTCTACAAACATATGTAAAGTTATACAAACAGTAAAGTGTCCCAACACTGATGGTGTGAGCTATCAGCACTCTTGGAATGCCTCTTGTCCAATCAGATTAAAGGACTGGAATGAACTCTTGTATAATTAATTAAATAAAAACATTTTATTTCAGATGTATAGAGATTGGGCACTGGCACCCTATTGGTGGAAAAGTGTTAACATCAAGATATTGAGGCCAATGTATGTGTAATGTGTGCTGCACACCAAACTCTACTAGTAAACAGTGATTTCATGATTAGATATTAAAAGTTCACTTGCAAAACCATGACTGAAAAGAAAGCCAATAAAAGTGGAGCTTAGATTTTTTTTATCTTTACCATAGGTTACAGACCAAGATTGAGACATCAAAAGAGAGGGAGGTATCACCTTGCACCTGTGTGAGCTCTACACATACAACTAAACTCAAAACGTATCAGTGAGTGCCTTTACATTAATTTCATTTCAGTTCATTCCAAACCTCCTCAGCTGTCTCAGGAAGAAGATACACTGGTGAGCTTTCTTCTCAATTGCCTCAGTGTGGATGGACCATGTGCGTTCCTCAGTGATGTGGACACCAAGGGACTTGAAGCTGCTCTCTCCACCGGTGCTCCATTGATGATGATGGGGCTGTGTTCTCTTTTCTCCTGATGTCCACCACAAGCTCCTTGGTCTTACTGATGTTGAGGGAGAGATTGTGCTCCTGACACCAGTGTGTTAGAGTGTGTACCTCCACTCTGTAGGCTGTTTCATCATTGTCAGTGATCAGACGTACCACCGTCATATCATCAGCAAACTTAATGATGGCATTGGAGCTATGTGTTGCCACACAGGGAATACAGGAGTGGGCTGAAAACACAGCCCTGCAGGGCTCCAGTGTTGAGGGTCAGTGATGAGGAGATGTTGCTGCCCATTCTAACCACCTGACGTCTGCCTGACAGGAAGTCCAGACCCAGCTGCACAGTGAGCTGTTCAAGCCCATAGCTCGGAGTTTCACATCAAGCTTGGAGGGCACTATGGTGTTAAATGCTGAGCTGTAGTCTACAAACAGCATTCTCATATATGTGTTCCTTTTTCCAGTGTGTAAAGTAGATGCAGTGGCATCATCAGTGGAGCGGTTGTTGTGGTAAGCAATCTGCAGTGAGTCCAGTGAGGTGGGCAGCACAGAGCAGATGTAATCTATGATTAGTCTCTCAAAGCATTTGCTGATGATGGGGGTCAGAGCAACAGGACACCAGTCATTTAAGCAAGTGATTTTGGATTGCTTTGTACTTGCACAATGGTGGATGTTTTAAAGCATGTGGGGACCACAGACAAAGTGAGGGAAAGGTTGAAAATGTCTGTAAAAACACCAACCAGTTGTTTCGTGCATGCTCTGATGATGTGGCCCGGAATACCTTCTGGACCCACGGGTTTTACGGATATTCATGCATCGGCAGGATCACGTTACGTCCACTGCAGAGATGGAGAGTGAACTTACCTCTGTAGCTTCGGCAGCCGGAGCTCTCTCCTTGAGGGCGGTGTTATTTTCCTCAAAACGAACATAAAAAGTATAAAGCTCATCCAGGAGAGAGGCAGCGGTGTTCACGGTGGAGTTTCTATATATTTTTGCTTTATTGATTTTGCTTTAAAAATAAAATGTCTTTATTGAAACACGACAAACTTAAACAAAAGACATTTCTAAATTCATATTGCACTTTATACGAAACGAAAAATCAATAAAAATAACGAAGTGATAAAACATCCTCTACATAACCACCTCAACATATCCAAACATTTACCCTCTTGGCTCCATTTGCCATCACGCAAGTATCAATATGCGGCAACAGGTGAAAATTACTAGCATACAACTTAAGAACTAAAGACAATTATAAATGTAAAGATAATTATAATAATCATCATAATAAATAAGCCTAATAAATACTTGTGTTCTCAAAAAATTTGTGTTCTTATCAAATGTGTTTGTATTCCATTTTGGACATTTATGCTGCCTAAAGAAAAGAATTTATATTTGAACGTGTCTTGTATTACCTTTTGATTTATCACTTTCGTCTTTGTATATATTACTGAACCTGCAGAGTTGCGTTCACAATGTGTAAGACCGAACTAAACTCACAGCACCTCACGAGATGATCGGAGATCATTTGCAGGATTCTCATAGACTACATTATTCTTGCAAACAGTTTTCAGTTGAATGATACAGAGGAAAAGGACTGAAAACTCTTTACATGCACTTGTTTCACAAGACAGGTTCTCGTTGCACGCCTCTGAACAGTGAATCAGACACGAACATTGACGCCTTTTCTTTTGTCTTCAAACAGCATTTCTTGTCATGTGTCACTCTGTGACACATTTTGCAGGTAGATGAGCAAAATTACTCGTCCATGAAATGCATTTCGAGAAGAGCTCGCGAACTGGATTGAGTCTTGTCGCATTTTGCGGGTGCTATATCACACCCTGTTTGCAGATTAAAAATAACAAACTTTGATAAAATCGCTCGTAGAAAATGCTTTTAACAGCTAAGATCAATAGTTATTGAGAAACGAGGCCCAGAACTCAATGAATGTTTGTGTGTTGGAGAAGCGCTTTTATTGACCTCAGAGCTCACTGCACACACACATCAAATCAGACGTGAATCGGCAGCTTTTCTTTTGCCTGGTCGTCCACATATAATCACGTTTCATCAAACGCACTTCTATGTGTCAATTTATTGTAATATAACACTCCAAGAAGTCTTAAAGTTTGCCTTCCACAGTGGCTGGTACATCAGCAAAATACTCGGCATGAAAAATCCGCATTTGGCGAGTGTTCTTTTCAGACCTTGTTAACTAGAAGAAGGCTGTAAAATTTGGGAGAAAGGAAATCAAAACAGTGTCATTGACTTCAAGCTTTGCAATCGCACTCACACTTTCTGTTGGAAAAGTATCTCTAGAAAGTTTTAAACGTCCATGTGTTGGTGAGAGACCCGGCGAACCACCTGAATATTAACAAAGAGCCACATGTGGCTCGTGAGCCATAGGTTCCTGACCCCTGGTCTAAGCTCTGACTGTGTCACTCCAAAAGGTGGATTTTCTTTATTTGGAAGGCATTCTGTAGTGGATTTACTTTGATGTTTAGGGTCATTGTCGTGCTGCATCACCCAACTTCTACTGAACTTCAGCTGGTGCACAGCAACCTTGACATTATGCTGTAGGATATCTTGATTAACTTGGAAATTCATGTTTCCCTCAATGATGGCAAGCGGTCCAGGCCCTCAAGGCAGCAAAGCAACCTCAAATTATGATGCTCTCTACATTGTACTTCACCGTTGGGATGATGTTTTCATGTTGGTATACAGTGCCTTTTATTACACCATACAGTTTTGCATGTTCTTCCCAAACAATTCAACCTTGGTTTCATCGCAGCAATGTTTTAGTTGGAAAGCAGTGGCTTCCCTCATGGTTTCCCTCAGGGTTGTAACTGTGGACAGATGAATATCTAAGCTTTTCAAGACAACACTGTAACCCTTCCCAGCTTTATACAAAGCAAAAATTCTTGATCGTAGGTCTTCTGTGATTTCAGATTTCTAGGCATGGTCCATGTCAGCAGATGCTTCTTGTGAATAGCAAACTCAAAATCTTTGAGTGCTTTTTACAAGTCAAACTCACACCTCCAATCTGGTTTCATTAATTGGCCAGGTTTGTTAACAGAGGTGGGTAGTAATGTGCTACATTTAATCCGTTATATGTACTTGAGTAACTTTTTGGGAAAAATGTTACTTTTGGAGTAGGTTTATTAGTGGGTACTTTTTACTCTGACTCAAATAAATTTCTAATTAAATTTTTTTTACTTTTACTTCGTTACAGTGGTGTCCTGTCCTTACATTACTGGGGTTAATTTGAATTAAAGCATAATTTATTGAAAGATTATAGTATGGGACTTTTACCCACGCGCTGTCACAGACTGTCTCTCAAACCGAGTCCATCAATCTCTTCAAAGTGAAACATTTTCTTCACTCTGCACAGAGAAAAAAAGAAAAGTTTCATCATGCAGTGCCTTCATTTAACACCAAGACAAGCTGATATATCAAGATTAAAATTGAAACCCCAACTTATGGCAGCACTGTGAGGTAAGTTGTGGCTCTAATGCTAACGTTTTTAAGTGTACATTTTTAAATCAGCGCAGCAATATATCAGTGCGCTTTGTCCCGCATGTCATGAGCAGTATTTACACATTTGCCATATACTCTTGCGGGGGTACTGGAAACTATCGCAGCTACTTCAGGCTTATTAACTGAATAAATCCATGTAAACATCCAAGTTAAGTTTACATGCCTTTTGCTCTGCCGTTCACGTAATTGACAACTGAGCTCGAACAGACAGCATTTTAGTTTTTTTTTTGATGCGAGGCGATCATATGGCGAAGAGAGTGACTTTGTCCGAAATCGTTCACTCATTCACTGTTTCCTATATATTGAATGGCAGTTAGTGCACTATATCTCAGTAGTAAGTGAACGAAATGAGTGAATTCTGAAGCTGATATGTACCCCAAGTGTTGTAGTTCTGGGGCTGTCGCAGAAACAACGTCACATACGACATTTGAAAATACTTGGGCCTTACTTATTATTCTTATTAATTGATATATTAATACAATAAATATTCATTCTGTTTGTAATTGTTAATATACTGTATATGTTAATATAAAGAGTAAACACGTTTTATCAAATGTACATTATTGTATTTGTTTATTATACTTTAGTATCTTTAAACTCCAATACAAGCTCTGTAGCGTTTCTGGGAGCATAGCGCCCACATCTGACCAAATCATCATTACCTACATGTTATAACAAATATTTAAATTATCCACAGAATGATCATTTCCACTGTGTGCAGTCTCTTGAGTTAAAATAATATCACCTCAGTGAATTATTTAGTAAATAAAGAACTCTTCAGCTTGATGGCAAAATTCGGTATAAATATAAATGTTTTGTCTCTCTTTATGTTATTATGTTATTTGAATCAAGTAATGATTTGTCAAAAAGTAATGTAACACATTCAGCATGAAATAAAACATTGAAGGAGTGAAGGAAGCAATAAACTCCCACCTCACACCCTGTGGTGGATTGTGGGCAATAAACTGTCGTCGAGTGTACATAAAATGCACACTCGAAATTAAAGTGCATTGTGGGTAAGAATGAGTTAACAAAAGTAGGGAATGAGTGGCTCACTCAGAATTCAGACAATCCTACAAAATGGCGGACACTCGAAATAGTGCACTGTGAATTTCAGTTTCAGACAGTGAATATACTTTCTTACTCTTACTCCAGTAATTATTTATGTTAGTACTTTTACTTCTACTTGAGTAATACTTTTTTTAAGTAATTGTACTTTTACTTGAGTACAGTTTTTGTTACTCTACCCACCTACGTTTGTTAACCCCTGACTCTAAAAATCACTGAAAATCTGTTCACAGATTTTTACCAACCTACACTGTGAATATTTGAATGATGTGTTCAATATGTACAAGAACAATACAATAATATGCATGTTATTAGTTCAAACAGATTGCGTTAGTTCATTATTGTGACTTAGATGAAGATCAAACCAGATTTTAAGGCACATTTATACATACATGCAGGAAATTAAAAATGGTTCACATACTTTTTTCTTGATACTGTATATAGAACAGTGGGGATTTCTTTAAGACTGCAAGGGAAGCTCAGCTTCCCCTATAATGTCAAAAAAATAATGGTCAAATATGTACTATTGTGTAAACAATTTATTGACTAAAAATGCGTTAGAACACGTTCATCTCGAAGACGAGTTCGTTCAGAATCATCAACATTACATATAGCAGGTCGGCTGACTCGATTTACTTCTCATACATTCCCGTAGCGTCAGTGCATTTCCCTGTTGAAGCCGAGCGTCCATTGACTTCAATGTGGCTGCTCTGAACAGTTTTTTCAGTGCTCGAAAATAGACGGTCATTGGATAAATGCTGCGATTATGTCCCGCCCACGGACGCTCAGCGTCTCTGGGGGTGAATGAGGAGTGGGCTGGCCTGGACTCCGGGCTTCAGCGTGATGATTGGAGGATCTGTCGAAAGACTGCATCTCCTTTTGATTGACAGCGAATCTGTACTATAAGAAGTCACTGAAGCTATTTCAGCTCAGTCCCATCATGGATTTCTCAAGTGTAGTCGAAAGACAAACTGCTGCAACCTATTTCTTTATATTTGTTTGGCGAAATTGCTAGTCAATTTGCATAATACATTTCACACAATTATACACCACATTCCTTGTTTCAGTTTTACCAAGTTTAATATATTTTGTTTTAGAGCGTTCGTTCATTCGTTCGTTCGTTCGTTCGTTCGTTCGTTCGTTCATTCATTCATTCATACAGTAGGCTAGGCTAGCGTCGTACGGGTGAAACTGCGCACGATGGCAGACGGTGCTAATATTGTCGACCTGATTTTGGCGAAGCCATTTGAAAGTCTTCCTTACGAGGAAAAAATTAGAATTAAACAGCAGGGCAGATCAACACCTAAGATTGATTTAGTGCAAAAAATAGGGTAAATAAGTTTATAATGCCGAAAATGAGCTTCCCCTCTTTGAAAGACCAGCAGCCGCCACTGATATAGAACAATGTTACTAGATACATTGTATGTTCAGTTTAATAACCCTTCCATCGCATCCTCAGTTATATCCTGAAATGGCCTTAAAATGATGTCTTACAGTGAGATTTCAGTCTTTTTTCCCTTCATGTGGATGATATGAATCAGTGACCAAAATGGAAGCTTCCTCAAGTATGTGCCAAACCCTTCAACTCAGCTCAGACCCTAATTACACTTGGATGATATTGTACCTTTCAACTGCTGGTTTGGCATTGACTCCAATTGTACACAACTCCAACAGTTATTTGTCTGTCTCCCTCAACACACTCAGTTGTGGGTTATTTCAATTGTTAATGATAATCTGTGTAATCGCATCAGGAACTGAACTTATTTAGATCCATTGAGATGTTGTGGTTTTGGCATATTGTGGTCAAAATGTTCCCACGTATACTGTGTCATTCTCATTCAGTTGTAATGTCTATCACAACTTGTTTGTTTATTCGGGCAGTATTTTATTTCATGAAAGAATTAAAAACTGGATTACAAAGGCTGATACGTCTGTTCAAGCACTGTTAAAACATACCAAAATGTCAGCCAGTTTGAATGTTCATCATCAGCTAACGTCTGGTCATTCTAAAGTCACATTTCCTCATAGTGAAAAAACCCATTGTGATATTTGTAATTTATGGATTTGATTATGACAAAACTCTAGTGCAAAAATGTTATGACCAACACAAAATGTATAGATAAAGAGCTTTTTTTGCTCTGTTCCTCTGTTTTCCCATTAGGCCATGAAACAGTCCCTCTGCTAGGTATTGTTAAACCTCCCAGAGAGGAAATAGGATGTGGAGAAAGTTCCAGAGCTTAAGTGGTCAAAGCACAGCTCTTCCCCTTATCTACAGAGAATGAAACCCACAGGAATGAAAAACAGCACTAGGCAAACAATTTGGCTAGACAGGTCTAGTGCATAGAGGCATAGCAGGTAAAGGAGGCGACAGATTTATTCATGCAAAAAAACCTTTGGCTAGTAGAACTGACTTGATTTGCAGGTTCTGAAATGGACAGAAGGAGCTTTGAAAATCGAAAACTGTGAAAACTTAAATCAGGTATGAGGTCATTAAATTAATATATCACTATGCGATATTAGGCAAACAACCATTTATGCTGAATTATATTATCATTTAAATAGTAAATATCATATAGAGTGCAACACCCATTTTTTCAGGCTTCTTGTTCCAGAAGTATTTTTCCAATAGAAACAATATATTTTAAGTTTATTGCAAAATATTTGACTGGATTGCATCATTAGCAATGCATCAAAGGAGTGGGCGATCGCTACAGAGCTCTTTTGGTGCACTTTATTTGAGGTAACTCTCAGAAAATTCTGCCTGAGGATCATGGGTAGTGTAGTTCTTCACCAGGAATTCCGCTAAGAAATATTACTTTTTTTTAAATGAAGTTGAGATAACAGGCTGATGGCTTTGGCAGAAGCATACACCATCTATTAACAACCTCAGAGCTCACAGTAGCTCTGTCTTTAAAGAGGCCCTATTATGCTTTTGGGGATTTTACCTTTCCTTTAGTGTGTAATATAGCTGTTTATGCATGTAAAAGGTTTTTAAAGTTACAAAGCACAAAGTCCACGTCAAAGGGAGTTATTCTCTCCACAGAAAACACTGCTCCTGAACTGCCTGAAATGCCTGGTTTGCAGTCCAGCTATTATTTTCCTGACTAAGCTATGCCACTATGTCACATATTTGCATAATGCCCACTTTAGGGCTACTTCGGTTATGGTAAGGGGCATTGCATTTCCGTCACGTGCTCTTAAGCGGTTGACCAATCACAACAGACTGGGCCAGCTGACTAATCAAAGCAGACTGGGCTTTTCAGAAAGTGGGACTTTAAAGAGACAGGAGCTACAACAGAGCGTTTCAGACAGAGGGTGAAAAGAGGTCCTGCAGCAATGTACAGTATGAGAAAAATAATGTGTTTTTTGAACATTAAATAATATTATAGTTAACCCCCAAAATACAAATATGAACCTGTAAATGAGCATAATATGGGCTATTTAAAGGTTTAAAAGTTATCGTTAATAATCAAACTCCCCATTGAAGAAATGAATGTGATTTCAAGTTCCGGACTGTTGCGCTCTATTTCACTTTGAACACTTGACATTGCAACTCAATATTACCATAACCTTAGTATTGGTCAAACGGTACAGTCATAATATAATAAAATATCATCAATAAATAAAACCAAGAGCTGCATTAAGTGTGTTAAAGACCCCTTGATATCACTATATAAGCAGTGTTGACATATTTCCCATTGAAACTGGAGGTTTGGTGCAGGACTTATAAAAGTGTGCATCACTTTTTTTTTAAACGGCCAATATACTTTAGTTTATATCATAGCTGTCAGACATGATTTTATACTTCCTTGTGCTTGTCAGAGGCAGGTAGTATTAGAGGGAGGGGCATTCTCATTCTAGAGAGCATTTGATTGGTCAAAAAGGTGTATACGCCCCTATGAACAAGATGAGTCATCAATATTTTTTAGTCTCTTTTCCCTGAAGAGAAAGACTGTACATTTTAAAGGCACATACCTGCTAGAAGTTTATTTTGTAAAGTGTTATATAGATGACCACAAATCTAACAGAAAAGGACTAAAAGCCACAATAATCCCATTTTGATTTTATGGGGCCTTATAAGGCCTCCAAAAGCAATTGGACAGGGGTATTGCTGGACCGGACATTGAGGTTTCTTAAGCAAATCCTGAATGTTATTTTTAAATACGTAAATTAATTTCCTCGGCAGTGTTTGGCTTTGGTTACAAATCTGTTTGCATAGACTGCGTTGTCTTGGGATACGCCGTGTGCCGATTGTGTATCCCATCCTTTTTTTAAACTAAATAAATTAAACCACTAGGTTAGTAACAATATAACACATTGTGCTTTTCATCTGTTTAATGATAGCTTGTATGTGTGTGTGGGCAGGTTTATGTGGTTTACGAGGACTTTTTTAGGTTACAAACTGGTAATTACAAGGGTATTATGCTATAAATGTGGTTTATGAGGACATAGTTCAAATCGCTTAATCATACTAAACTGTGTTTTTTTTTTTTACATGTAAAAATGCAGAACGTTTTTTTGTGAGGGTTATAACTAGTCCTCACACTGATAGCCGCACCAAAGTGAGTGTGTGTGTGTGTGTGTGTGTGTGTGTGTGTGTGTGTGTGTGTGTGTGTGTGTGTGTGTGTGTGTGTGTGTGTGTGTGTGTGTGTGTGTGTGTAATGGTAAATATAGCCTCTATTCTCATGGCAGTGTGGTCACAGTTCTGTGGGCTGAAGCTGGAGTTAGCGTGAGGGCGATCCGGTGCCGGTCCACTCAGGGTGGGCGGCAGTCGTCTCTCCTGCCTCAGTGGAGAACAGAGAGTTTGTTCCGCAGCCGACAGTGTGGGGTGGAGGTGGGGAAGACAAGCTGCCACAAGAAGCCAGACTTTGGCATGCTGTCATCACTGTTTCCTTCATAGAGCACGAGAGCTGGAGGGATAGCAGGCTCTCTCACACACATACATATTCATATACTCTCTCTACTCGTGGAGTTGAGGAGAAGCTGCCTCTTTGGGTTTGAGTAAAATGTTGAGCCAAACTTGGATGCTGTTATGTTGTCAGTGGAATGCAAAAGCAAGCAGCTCTACCATACAACAACAACAACAATTCATAGTGACTGACCATAGCTGTCAAGCTCCAAAAAGTAGTCTACTGAATATGATTACTCCCAAGTATTCTGAAGCCATTTAATAGCTTTATGTGAGGAACAGACCGAAATGTAATTCGTTATTTACTGAAAACATTGGGACCCACTTTATATTAGGTCTCTTTAACTACTATGTACTTAAGCATTTGACACAATGTACTTATTATTTGTGTTGTTCCATTGTACTTACATTTAAAGTACCTGCATTTAATTACATCTGTAGTTACACTGTTAACCTTACCCCAACCCTAACCCTACCCCTAAACCTACCCCATATATCAGTAGTAGCAAATGTGAATCTTGGGAGAATTTTGCAGAACAACATGTACAGTAGTTACACAATAAATACAATAATTGTATTGTATGTGTTTTAATGTTAGTACATAGTAGTTAAAGACATATAAAGTGTGACCAAATGTTGCTCTACACAGCAGCTCTCAAATCTCATTCTCTATTCTGCATGTTTATTTCTCTGGTGGTGCTAATGATGAATATTATTGATTGTTGTAGTGTTTCCATTTGCTCTGTCGCTACTAAATCTCCAGCACCACGACAAAACTATGATACCCAAGTTTTTTATATTATAATCCAATTGTAATATATTTCTGTAATTTCTCAATGTAGTATTATATTATATAAAAGTAATGAGTGCACAGTCAAATGAATCCTTAATGAATGAATTCACTATGACAACATGTAGCTAGCTACAGATAAAGTTTTGCTTATATTGAATTATATCCGCATTAAAAGGGGGGGATAATGCAAGAGCAGATTTCTGTAGGAAACACTGTATTGTTGGGTTTGTTTTCTATAATAACCCCTCTTCCCTGACATCACTATGTGTCCCTACAAAGTCATTCCGTAGTTAAAAATGACCCACTATCACTGTTTCGGAAGATGTGTAATTGCTTCCTGACCAAGAGGAAACAGTGGAAGTCTAATATTACAGTAACATCAGGTATGGTCATTTTAATATTTTCTATAGAGATTTGTCTCTCTTGTGAGAATACTGCTTTAAATGAACATGCTTCTAAAAATACTGAAGTGTAGTGAGTACACATATAGCCACTGATATTTACAGCAGCCGCTATGAAGGATTGTAAACTCAGGAACAGGCCCAGATTGGATGTGGACTCATACCAAGATTCAAACCAACAACTGAAAAAATGACTCTGCCACTGAGGGTAATTATTGTTTTTCTAACATTGCTCAATGTTTGCTCTTTTGTTGAAATATTGTAATGAGAATAGCCTGTATGCGATTAAGACATACCAATTCAGTTTTCCAAGAAAAAATCTCTTTCATATCAAATGGGGCTTTTCCATTGCACAGTACAACTCGACTCAACTCGACTCTGCTCACTTTTTTGGGGTTTCCAATGTGGATAGTTCCTGGTAGGCCTACCTGGTACCTGGTACCTGGTACTTTTTTTAGTGCCACCTCGGTTGATGTTAAAAGCGAGCCAAGCCGATACAAAATGTGACGTCAAAATCCTGCAGATCACTGGTTGGTCAGGGAGAATCGTCACTACCTGCATCACTGGATTTGCGACACGTGACATCAACCTGCTAGTTTTAAAGTTAGCAACAGTGATAGCAGTATCAGTAAATAAACGAGGTGCAGACGTCCTTTCATTAGCAACGAACGAAACAAAAACTTCTTTCAGGAAGTGTCTCATCTGTTGGCCGCACACGACTATCACCGGACCTACCAATAGTATAGGGAAAAGTAAAAAAACAACTTTAAATGTGACTACAGAACATCAAGGAATAGTAGAAGTGGTTCGACCAAATGGACGCTATCTAGACCGGCGAGCAATGGTTGGGAGAGTGCCCTGGACTCCGCCACATCTGGAGTCCACGATGGAGGATGGTACGTTAACGCTATACTCTGCTTGAAAGCTTCACTTTATTTAGTTGACCAGCTACTGGAAAGCTTGTTTCTAAAACAACCAGGCCAATTTATCTGTTACACTTGTGTAGAATCACCATGCAAAAACTGCTTTATGCAGCACAATGAGCTTTGAAAGTAGTGCACGTGTTGGAGCTTGGAACTGTTCTTTTAAGGGTCAGTTTTGATTTCATGTTGATTTTAAGCTTAGATGTTTGGGTTAGTCCTGCTGTTGATGCTGCATCACTATGCTGCAGTGACCTGCTGTTGCTTTTTGTGGAGGCATGTCAAGCCAAGACATGTGAAGCCGCCCCACCTCCTCAGAAATGGCATAAAATCTCTCCAAGGAGAACAAAACAGTTGTATATCAGTCACGGTGAGCAGCGCGGTCCTCCTCTGTCCCGGCCTACCGCATGAAATACAACCCATACAACTAGCTTTGTTAAGTAAAGTGTGTGGAGAAATGCGAAGGACTCTTAGGTAATTTGCCTATAAAGAGATTTTGCCCTGCTATTCACTGCTTCGGGCTAATCTCTCTATGTGGTATATAACAATGCAGTGTCAAATGAGGAGGAAATGTCAGGTTATGTTTCAGAGGCGGCCCTCTCCCCACCCTCCATCTGTAGTAATGGCCTCTGCTCATTGGAGCATATGTTGCCTGTTGCACACCCACCATCTGTTCACATCAACTGATGAAGTGATCCCGTTGCCATGGCGATTGGGCCAATCAGCCAATCAGCCTTGGAAATGCTTCCCACAAGAGTTTACTCTTACTCCCCATTCCTGTGTGTGCTCAGGACATGTCTCACAATGTCCAACTGGGTCACTTAAAGGTTTGTTGTTGCTGACCTGTGATTACTTTTCCAGTTTAGCTGACCCCTCTTGAGCGCATGGTAACTCCAAACAGCACTTGGGGCAAAACAGCAAACAAACATCAAACACACCTCTTTCAAATGTCTACGTTTTGCAGTATTCTTTGTATTTTAAAGGAACTATTTATTATTTACTCAACCTCTTGTAATTGCATACTCATATGCTGTTATATTTGCTGTGTAACGAAGGTTTGATGAATCTTTACATACAATGAAAGTGAATGGTGACCACATCTGTCACGTGTTGGAGAGTAACTAACTAAAAGTAGTGACGCTACTAACTAAGCCTCCACATGCACTATGTCTCCATGGCAACACGCTCAACAAGCCACGTGATAAGATGAATGGGTTTGATGGGTCTCAGATGTAGAGGTAACTGGGATTCATCCTCCTTCCTGGGAATTGGGAATTCCAAATTGGGAGAAAAAGGGGGGGGGGAAGAAAAAAACGATTGCAAAGTCCCTTTAAGACTGCGTGAGGCTCAAGTGAATCAGTGAATCATGTAGGTGAAATTGTTCATTTTAAGGAATTGTCTGAAAGAACTGATTTATTTAAATGATTTGAATTCCCCAGTGCTACAAAGAGAACTGTTTAGCTGAGTGTGCTTTATTACTCCCTCGGCTCTATTGCTTTGTTCGTAAGTGATGTAGTCTATGTTCCACCACTTTAAACATCCACTCGCTTACTTCCCTAAGCACTTCCCCTCGGGCAAATCAATGGCGCTGTTTTAGAAGTCCGTTCCACTTTGTTAAGTGGGCAAGGGATGTTTCTGTTGACAGACCCTTAACCCCTCAATTTTGAGCGAGTGAGCACTTATGTAAGCTTCAGGCAGCTCCATCTACAGAAATGCAACTTGATTGTGACATCACAGCAGATCGTGCTTAGCCAGAGACTATTTAGCCTGAGAAGGGGCACTTGTATTAAAATGAATGGAAGAAATTGGAACGGCCACTATGCGGGGTGTAGAAAAGGAAGTCTTACAGCATTGAGATTCAGACATCACCTGTCAGTAAACTCGAGAACGTGCTTTCGCAAAATAGCGCAACAGTCTGGTTCCGGAAGTAAAAATCTCATTAATTTATCCCATACAAAAATGTGTTTTTAACGATAACTTATAAACCTTTAAAGACAGATGTACTGTGAGCTACGAGGTTGTTCATTGATGGGTTATGCTTCTATTGAAGCCATCCATCTGCGTTATTTCAACTTCATTGTTTAAAAATCGTGTTTGATAGTGGAATTCATGGAAAACAACTACATTTCCCATGGTACAGAAGTGAAAGATCCACTAATCATAGAACAGCGTCCAGCGAAACCTGTGAAAAGTGGCTCTGAGCGACTGCCCTCCCATGACGCACTGTAAATGATATAACCGAGTCCGCATCTCTTTACCCTAAAACTACTTATATATTTGTACATACTGGAATATTTTGCAATAGAAATTATATTGTGTTTCTATACTTATAATCAACAACCTAAAATGGTAAATGGTAAACGGTCTGCACTTATATAGCACCTTTTTAACTTTAGCAGTTACCAAAGCGCTTTACACTGTGTCCCATTCACCCAATTACACACACACACACACACACACACACACACACACACACACACACACACACACACACACACACACACTCATACACCAATTATGGCAGAGCTGCCATGCAAGAAGCTAGCCTGCCATTGGGAGCAATTTGGGGTTCAGTATTTTGCCCAAGGACACTTCTGCATGTGGAGTCATGTGGGCCGGGAATCGAACCGCCAACCCTGCGATTAGTGGCCGACCCGCTCTACCACCTGAATGATATTATTTGCAATGCTTTGTGGGATTGTAGTCCGTGCCCTCATTAAAGACGTTAAGTACACAGTATTGATACTTTGTCTTTATGTCTGATTTTCAAGTAGTTTTGATAAAACACCTATTTCTTATTTGTAACATCAGATAATATTCTATTCTAGGCCTAGTATACATTATTGCATGACATTATTTGATGTTCATTTAAATGTATAGGTAACAGCTTATCTGATTATTGAGACTGAACATGTATTTTAATTAATTGGGTTAAAATGAAGTATTTGACATAAAATATATTATGTCATATTTTGTATGGTAAACTGTATTACTGTATATTTATTTGTTCCCTGGTGTAAGAATTCATAACTAATAGCTTAACCTACAACTACTTCTCGTTGAAGATCGTTCTGCATCTGTAGTGCAACTGATTGTATTTTATGACATCATCACTTTGACTCCCAGGTGGATAGAACAACAGCAGCCCATTGAAAAGAAGGCTTTGTAATGCTACTGTCTACAGTACAGACACTGATGGTGTCTGATGACGTTTCACACAACCACCACCGCCCAACAAGGAGGAGCAGAAGCAAAGCCACACAAAAGAGCAGAGGAAGCGGTTAGCGACTGCTGAAACAGAACCTCAATTGCTTCGCAGCGCAACTGTTAAATGTAACAGTTAAATGCTTGAACGGCAGCAGGGATAGACTGAGGGAGTAACTCCCGCCAAACACACACACACACTCACACACAGGACAGTTTGATAGACCTGTTAGCCATATGTCAGTCATCAGCTAGAAACTGTAATGCTAGAGCTGGTAAAAGAACCAACTGGGAAGTGTTTTCAAAAGTTTATCAGTATCAGGACTTAACGGCTGAACTGCAACGGTTTTGTGTGTCATCTGAGATGATGGGAAACTGAGCGGTGGTGTTACACAATAAACAAGAACTGCATTTCTATAGCAGTATACATAAGTAATTTAATCAGTCATAGGTACTGTGCTAACTGAGGATAGTTAACTGATATTAACAAAGTGGAACAAAAAAAAAGGTTAAAAATGTCTTATTTTAAGGACGAACGAATGTTTGAATGGGAATTAGCCTTCCAGCTAATTTCAGCCTTTTGACGATAATTAGTACCTCAATATCAACATAATCTCATGACAACTCCTAATAATTATGAGATGGTGAAATCGAAAGATACCTGTGGAGCGGAGGGGGGGCGGGTCGGGTCGGAATATCGGCCTGATGAGGTGCGCGAGGGATAAAGGCGGCCGGTGACGATGGTTCGAGAGAGAGAGAATTACGGGCATGTCCGTCATGTGTGTGTTTGTGTCTTCTTTTAAGTTTATCATTAAACTATTATTTATGTTGACGAGCCGGTTCTCCTTGCCCATCCTTAACAGTGTTACATTGGTGCCGAAACCCGAGAAGGAGGAGGGATGCCCGTCGCAGAGTCCTCGACACTGCCGTCCACCCTGGGGAGCGCCGCTGCCATCTGCTGGGTGACGGAGTAGCCCGACCGTCCGGATGCGGTGAACGGCCGTCGTCCGTGGGGCAAGTGGGTACTGGATACCCCGACTGCCTGTAGCGAGGGAGTCGCTGCCGGGGGCGGAGGAGTGCCCTGCCGTCCCCAGAGACGCGAAGGGGTCAAGGGAGACCGCCGTCCGCGAGGGGAGGAGGAAAGAAACACCTCAACTGCCCGGAGCGGTAGTGCCGCTGCCAGGGGCGGAGGAGTGTCCCCATTTGCTGCCAGAAAAACGGAGGGGCGTTCTGCCCGCTGGGGGTTGAAGGTTTGACTCTGGTTCGCCCAGGGTTGGAGCGGCTATCGTCCACCTGAGTGTGGAGGAGTGTTCGAGGATCACGCGACGGTACATCAGAGAACCATGAGTGAGCTTTTTCTCTCTCTCCCCTCTCTCTCTCTCTCTGTCGCACCATATTGGCCTTTTCCCTCGCCTTTTTTTGTTGTTGCTGTTGTTGTTGTCTTCCCCTCCTGTCTCCTCCCAGGGCGAGGAAGGAGGGTATGACCACGCGGGACGCAAGATACACCCCGCCCCAGGAATGGGGGGGGTGTACGTCATGCCGGTGGCACCCCGGCCTGAGATAACGCCGGGAGGAGTGTGGAGCGGAGGGGGGCGGGGCCGGGTCGGAATATCACGCGCCCGGTTCCCAATCGGCCTGATGAGGTGCGCGAGGGATAAAGGCGGCCGGTGACGATGGTTCGAGAGAGAGAGAATTACGGGCATGTCCGTCATGTGTGTGTTTGTGTCTTCTTTTAAGTTTATCATTAAACTATTATTTATGTTGACGAGCCGGTTCTCGCCTCCTCCTTGCCCATCCTTAACAGTGTTACAATACCTTATGAGGTGTACAATATCTGTAGGCTTTCCAGAAGGCTCAATTAGCATCAACAAATGGAATTGCAAAAATGACAAAAATGTTTTCAAACAGATTTCCTGAACACTCCCCCAATCTGCCAATGGTCAGAAAAATTGGGAATATTCCATATAGGGTACAAAAGGGCTAAAAGCTCCCCAGGGTAAAAGTTTTGTTTTGTCTTTCAAAACCTACGACAACATTTTCCTAAACAACTGTTTATCTCTATGCGCTGCAAAATTCTCCTGATTTATGAGCTCATCGCTTGCAATGTTTTGGCAACACGATCATACAAAAGTCGGCATGTTGCTTCTGAATGTTCCAATGCACTGACATTGGCCCCATTATTACTGACAAGCGTCATCTCAAGATATTTTTTCATCGGTTCAAGTATGTTTACCTTATCCTCTGTCATGACGGTGAGTGTGTTGTGTCGTCAATACGGGAGACCTGGGTTCTTGTCCCACATTAAAACCAGGAAGTGGTCGTGTTCACGTAAACAGTAACAGGTACAATTCAGAGGTTCTGTTTTCCCTCGAAGATTACATTTTTACTTCACTGATGGTTAGGTTCAGGGTTGGGGTTAGGGGGTAGAGTTATTAAAACATACAATCACCTTCATCTAGAGTATATTACATAATTTACAGCTAAAAACAACTCGCTTTACAACTCGCTTCTAGTGCCCCTCTGTGGACATTTCATCTGGAACCAGCTCACAGTTGCCCTCTTGTTCAAAACATTTGTGGGTGGTGCTTCGAATTTCGTTAAGCTCAAGAAAAGTTAACCTGCTGTTTTGGAATTTACTGTGATATCAGTCTGGTATAAAGGTTGATTTTGAATTTGATCTAAAAATGTAATAACTTTTCTAATATTGTGAATTAATGAAAAGCCCTAAAATTATCACATTTATTTTCAGATTTATTTGTCATTTTGATTTTATTTGAAAAAAAATTCAATATGTATCCAATAAGCGAAAGTAAAGTATTTGGGATAATAAAAAAAACCTTGTTCTTAAGTGGGGTGAATAGATTTATTATAAATAATGTTCAAAGTGGGCTCACATTGACTGATCCAATCACAATGGAGAATAATTTGTTTACAGAATACTTGAGATGGATATTGTGCACCCTTTTCTGAAGTGGTTATTTTGAGTAAGATTTATCTTAATTTGGTACTCAAAAAGCATCTTGCTGTCTCAAACGTATTTGCATAGTCTGACAGATGTTGCCCTATACCTATTGCCTCTATATTAACACAATATCACAATAATGCCACTGGTGACCTTTAAACCCAAGGGTGGGGCACAACACCCCCTCGCCACTTTAAAAAAAATAGATGAATCCATTATTTCTATTTTCACATAAATGTTGTTGCTCCATCAATATTCAATAAAAAGAAATGTATTTGTTTTTTCAATTAAAAAAAAAAAAAAAAACGTGATCGCACAAAAAGCGCATTTTCTTGAAGGGGGCCTTAAGCCCCATTGTGCCCTCTCGCCCAGCCCTAAAAGCAATGCAGACTGCTGTGCTTTGGATTCACCTCTGAAACTTATAATGACAAAGATGAAGTCGATAAATACAAACTGTCTGAAAAGTATTTTGCTGACTTGATTTGCAAAGTAATCGTAGCACTTTAACGCCCCAGATCAGGCATCCATACAGAGGTGAAGAGGGTGATGGAGGGAACAAGTGACAGAGCAGAGAGGGAAGGGTGGCCACTTCCTGTCTGAGTGCCACAGTCGGTCAGTGGAAATCTCAGTACTGAATGACAGATTGTGTTTAATAGTACAAAATAAAGCAGTAATAATAATGTAGTCTTAATTAACATTATGGTTATTTAACATATTCAGATATTATTTAGTAAATAGTAGCATTTGGTTACGTTATGTTTTGTGATTTCATATAACATCCATCCCTTGCACACTTTTGGCCTGTAGCGGGTGAACTTTTCAGACAGATAAACAGCAGCACAGGGCAGGAAGTACAGTACAGCACCGTGAGTGAGAGTGTTACCTGCTAGGACAGTTTATTTTGGCTATAGAATTTAACACGGGAGTACAATACCGAACTGATGCGGATTGCTAGAAGAAGAGAGCCATCTGTGCGCGTGATGGTGCAAGGAACCGGACGGAGGGGAAAAAAAAACTATGTTAAGTGAAAAGTCAAAAGAAGATTGCAGTGCATGTACTTGTAACTGTATCAGGTATTATTAATAAAACATGGGAACTCATTGCGTGGGCATTTTTTGCCTCCATATTTTGAATTTCGTGATAATTTTGTTAATTTCGGTGGCATTTTTGCCCCAAGTCCCTGTTATTATATGCGCGTTCTTCTTCCCAAAATTTCAGAAATATGATGTTTTTTTTTTACTTTGTAATTGTGGTGAGTTTTAATCAACTCAAGTAAAATAGATGTATTTATACTTAAAAAAAGCAGAACTATTTGAAAAATGTACTCAAGTACTGTAACGAGAGTAGTTGTAATTAGTTACTTTCCACCTCTGAGTAGTAGTGCATGATAGCTCCACTTTAATACTCCAGGGATTATTTTATTCTCTGGGTTTTATTTTTCCTTTATGGAAAACAATCTTTAAAAAAATGCTGCCAAAACTGGCACACATGTGTCCTCAGACAAACTATGAATTAAATTTAGCCCAGTTGTGATTTACTGGAGCCTTTACGTCCAGTCGTTGCTGAAAAACCTCATCTCGCAGAACAAAAGAACGAGAAACCCCACAGATTGCATGTGGTGGTCAGCCCCTCCCTAGCATCCACAAGGCCCTACCAGCAAACACATCGAAACCACATTTCAGTAACATTGTTGGTGATGAGTCAAATATATTTCAATGCGAGTCTCTCAGGGGGACCACTGGTGCTATAAAAGACAATAAAAATGCAACAAAATAGGATAAAACCGTATAGAGGCTGCGACAGCCTCTTATTATAATTTCTTTGCAGTAACACCCCTTTCAATATTTGGGGAGCTTTGTTCCCAATGACCCTGGAACAGATTCCAATGCAGAACATTGTTTAGCAGTTCTTTTTCATAAATAGCCACCAGCAGTTGTCTTTATTTCTGTGTACGTGATTTCCGGGGGTAAAGCATTAGCCATTTTGAGATATGTGTCTGATTGGACGATTAAAGGGATAGTTTACCCAAAAATAAAAATTCTCTCATCATTTACTCACCCTCGTGCCTTCCCAGATGTTAATGACTTCCTTTCTTCTGCTAAACACAAACAAAGATTTGTTGAAGAATAATTCAGGTCTGTGGGACCATTCAATGCAAGTGAATGAACTTTGAAGCACCAAAAATCACATAAAGGCAGCATAAAAGTAATACATATGACTCCAGTAGTTAAATCTATATATTAATAAGCGATATGCCAGGTATGGGTGAGAAACAGATCCATATTTACGTCCTTTTTATTATAAATCTGCACTTTCACTTTCACATTGGTTTTTCACTCAAAGTGACTGCATCGCTTCAGAAGACTGGAGTCATGTGGATTATTTTTATGTGGCCTTTAATTTCAAAATCTGATTATGAATATTGCACAAATGATTTTTAAAATTATCGTCATTGGATTGTATAGGGGTTGGTAGATATGCAAATTATAATGCATGATAAGAAGTGGTGGCTGTGGCTCAGGTGGTAGAGCGGGTTGGCTGCTAATCGCAGGCGGTTCGATTCCCAGCCCACACGACTCCACATGCCAAAGTGTCCATGGGCAAGACACTGAACCCCAAATTGCTCCCAATGGCAGGCTAGCACCTTTCATGGCAGCTCTGCCTCCATTGGTGAATGAGTGTGTGTGTGTGATTGGGATACAGTGTAAAGCGCTTTGGTAACCTCTAAGGTTAAAAAAAAATCATATGATACACTTCATCCCGAACATTTTCATTTCACTTATGCGCAGGCGGAGTTACCAGGTGTGTGTGATAAAGACACCACAATGACCAATCCAGTACCAATTCTAAAAATATGCCACTTCTAAAGCAAACACACATATTTTAAAGGCGTTGGTGCATTTTCTAATTTCATTTTCTTACTGTATAATGTAAGTACCAGATTTAAAAAAAACTACTTAAATATGTATCTGTTTCTCACCCACATCATATCACTTCAGAAGACATTGATTAAGCCTCTGAAGTCATATGGATTACCTTTATGCTGCCTTTATGTCATTTTTGGAGCTTCAAAGTTCTGGTCACCATTCACTTTCATTGTATGGACCAACAGAGCTGAGATATTTGTCTAAAAACCTTAATTTGTGTTCTGCAGAAGAAAGTAAGTCATAGACATCTGGGATAGCAAGAGGGTAAATGATAAGATAATTGACATTTTTGCGTGAACTATCCCTTTAAGAAAGTAAATAGTGTGAACTCTGCTTATATGTTGCTTTTAAAAGCAGCCCAATCCTGCAAGAAAACTGTTAACTTGGTAACTCTGCACACAGGGGAGTTAAATCTTGATTATACAGAATATGTACTAATAAATAAATAAAATCTTCACACCGTAATTCTATTTTGAAAAGTAGACAGTCTGATTGTTGGAATGTGACCTCTCTTCTACCCTTAAGCCCCAATTACCCATAATGACATATGGAGAGGGATAAAATCTAGCTGCTTTCATCTGCCAAAGATTTATGCAATTCAAAATAGGAATTGGTGGTCTTTTCCTTCAATCGTTACCCCTTATTATGTTTCTCGCAAGTATGTTTTGGACAGATCGGCAGTGCGCTGTATTCTGTGTCCTTTGTGACATCTGGAGTGCGCTGGAACTGTCGCGGGTCCAACGAGCCCTGTGATCATTTCACAGATCTAAAGCAGAGCTGTGAGACGGGCCCTCAGTAGCATATGGCTTTGTAGTTATCTCAGGAGTCACCCCCTCCTGGGTTGAGTCGTGGTCGTTCAAGTAGAGTTTAATAACTGCAAATTACATGTGTGTTTTAAAGGCCAGTGCGATTAACGAACTTCCTAATGTCCCAAACTTGTTTTCCCACCCTCTTCGTGTCCCCCCAATACCATGACCCCCCCAATGGAAAGTTTTCTCCACACCCGACTTAGTGACACTAGCTGTGAATGCGTAATTCCTCACAGATGGCAGCTTGAACAGGCGTGCTGTTCCTCTGATGTTATGTCAATCACACGCATGAAGGCCAGGGTTAACACACAGGAGCAGGGGTTACGTTTCATGTCTGTTTCTACGTGACCCCTCAGCCGATCTCTCAAAAAATGGAGCAGGGAGGTATCTCCTCTCAGGTGATGCTCTTTTGTGCCCATTATGATAATTCATGGTGGAAGTCATGGCTATTATTCCAGTCACCCTTCAATCCTGCGCTCGGTTGCTGTAAATAGCTTTGATGGCACATTAGCATTGTGCATGTTTTAGCCTCTATGGCTGTGAGTGGAATGGAAGTGTTCCTTTGATGTTAAAGGGACATCAGTGCGCATAGCAAGAGGTGAGAGTGGAAAGTGTGAGTCCTGAGACTGCAGAAAGTTTCCTTTCCCTTTCTTCAACAGTCATGCTAATTTTAGTTGCACATTTTTGGCCTCGATTCCACCGCCTAACAACAAAACAAAGCCAGACACCTCAACAATCACAGACGTCACTTCAAAAGAAATAACACATTACATTCCTTTTAACTTTTAATTTGTATTAGGCCCATATTAACGGGAACAGCATTCACAATGAATATAAGCAGCACAGCTCTGCATAGCTGCAGGAACTGTTTCAGCGCTAAACCTATTTTTGAATCCACCGAACTCAACAGAAAACCTGGTAATTTATGCACTGTAGACATATTTACCAACATCATCTTTTGCAATATAGGGGTTTTGGAGCAACATATAATAATGGACTGACATACTCACCCTATGGTCAAGAATAGTATGTCTGACATATTTGCAACTTAAACACACAGTCACAAAATATAGAAATAAAGAGTTGTAGAAACGTCTGTCTGCAGCAACGGTCTGGGGTGCGTTTCCCATACAACTATGTAACACTGCTTAACCACCATAGTATGATGCATTGTTGGAGAAATTAACTAGCTTGTCACGGCTGTTTCCCAAAACCGTAGTAAGTATGTTGCACATCTTTCATTCGAACCATGTTGGTTCAACAATATAGGGCAGTGAAATATAAATGACATTACGCAGATGGTGGAGTAATAACTTATGTGCATATCAAATTATAATAGCTCATTTAAATGTACTCCAGAAGGCTGTTTAATGTGCGAAAGCTGCTGAAAACATGAAAGTGCAATACACTTTGCAATGTGACAGATGCATTGCGTTGCAATAGTGGGGTTTCCCATTACATCAGACTTTGGGATTCACCTTGAGGCACTTGAGCACATACGCACATGCACACAACGGGACTCGAACTGGCGTCTCCGGAGTGGGAGGCGGGAGCGCTAACAAGGAGGCTAAAGGCTACAGCCTCTAGCATCGGTCGCTAGGGCACCTCTTGAGGTCAGGAGAGTGAGGTTTACACACTGCACAGCTATCTACCAGCTGGCTCCCGTTACACTCACCCCCTACTCCATCCGGGTCAGGGCACCATTGTAACCAGCCCTGCCCGCCCCGCTCTGAACGGGACTCGAACCGGCATGGGAGGCGGGTGCGCTAACAAGAAGGCTAAAGGCTACAGCCTCTAGCATCAGTCGCTAGCGCCCCTCTTGAGGTCAGGAGAGTGAGGTTTACACACTGTACAGCTATCTATCAGCTGGCTCTCGTTACAAACACTCTTCAAAAACAAATAAGAGCAGCACTTATGCATTAACATGGACACGTTAGCCATGTTTCTTGACAGATGCCGTGTGTTTTAAAGCCCTTTCTCTTAACAGCCTTTAATCCCTGAAATGGCTGCATTCTAATCTACATAATAACACAATAACTACATTTTTCAGTAGTGTGATAATACATTTGCTCAGCTATTTTTACAATAGTGAAGATTTTCTTGTAACGATCTACATTGTCTAACAAGTAGCGCTGTAGTGTCACAAAACGCTACATTTGTCACGTTGTATTGCAAATGCAGCAATGGAGTAATCAAACTTGCTCACCTGAACTGTTCTCTCTCTGTCATATAGCACCGGGGAAACCAAATCTTTTCAATTAATTGATTCTTTTGGACAGTTCATGTAATGAAACTGTTAAAGAATATAATTCCCTTATATTTAGCGTTAGGAACTTCATTTCAGTGTGTCAGTTCTTTCGAACATTGAAACGGATGTAAATGAACTAGTTCACATAAATAATTCACTGAGAATCATTTATATACAGTATATATAAATCACTTGAGGCCCTGGGCAGCCTTAAAGTTATAGTTCACCCAAAAATGAAAATGCTGTCATAATTTACTCACCCTCAAGTTGTTCCACACCTGTACAAATTTCTTTGTTCTGCTGAACAAAGGAATACATTTTGAAGAATGTTTGTATCCAAACAGTTGTAGGGCACCATTGGCTACCAAAGTATTTTTTTTTTTCATACTTTGGAAGTCAATAGTGCCCAACAACTGTTTGGTAACAAACTTCAAAATATCTTCCTTTGTTCAGCAGAACAAAGAAATTTGTACATTTTTGGAACAACTTAAGGGTGAGTAGATGACAGAATTTTCATTTTTGGGTGAACTATCCCTTTAAAGGGACTTTTCATTCTTTTTTTATGTGAAATATTCAGATTATTGCTGTTGTTAATCACTATATTTTTATTCAGTTATATAAAATAGGGTGTTCACCTGATTTATTAGTGTATATTTACTATAAATGTATGTTCAATTTAATTTTGTCACTCTATTTGTGTCAGGGTTTGTGCAGGGAAGAGACGAGAGAGGGAGGATCCAAATGCAGAACTTTAATTTGAACAAAAGAGGATATTACAATGAAGGTAATATACAAACAGGAAGGAAATACAAACTCTACAGCCGAACACTGGTTACACACTAACATTCAAGAACAAACAAGGGACACGCACACACAGGTATACAAGTAGGGCAAAGAACAGGAAGACAGACATAATAAGAGTCTTTTCAACATAAGAGTCCTTGGGGAAATCATAAGAATGGCGTGACAGAACCCCCCCATAAAGGGTGGCTCCTGAAGCCCCCCCCAAAAAAGCAGGAGCAGGGACCGGAGGCCTAGTATGTGGCTTCAGGAAGGGAGTGAGATCTGGCAACCAGTGAGGCACACTAGAAAGGGAGCAGGGTCCGGAGGCCAGGGAGACGGCTCCAGGAAAGAGACCAGGGAGGAGGATCCAGGTAAGGGTCGGCTGCTGGAAAGGGGTCTGACTGGACATGGAAGACCACAGAGCAGAGGTCAGACAGGACTTGGGCAGCTGCTGGGAAGGAGTAAGACTGGGTAATAGCCTCCATTGTCAGGAGCACTGGAAGTGGCAAGGGAACAGCCTCACGGGCCAGAAGCACTGGCAGAGACAGAGAAAATGTCTCTGTGGCTGGAAGCAATGACAGAGTGTCTGGAGGCCTTGGTGTCATGAGTTCAGGAGACTGAACCGCTCAGGGAATGGAGATGCAGGGGATAGAGTCAGAGGAAGCAGCCACAGGAGAAGGAGCAGGTAAAGCCGCTGGAGGAGAAGTTGGTGGAGCCGCAGTAGGCTCAGGGAATTGAGTTTTAGGAGGCAGAGCTACAGGATGAGGAGCAGTGTGCAGATCAGTAGACAAAGCCGCAGGAGGCTCAGGGGATGGAGTGTACAGAGCCGCAGGAGGCATGTGGGCAGAGCCGCAGATAGCTCGGAGGGCAGAGCCACTGAAGGCAGAGCCTCAGAAGACTCATAGGGAGGAGTGGGTGAAGCAGCAGTAGGAAGAGTCTCATAAGAAGGAGCGAGCAAAGCCACAGGTGGTTTAGCGGGTGAAGCCGCAGGAGAAAGAGTCTTAGAAGAATGAGAGGGCACAGCCGTGGGAGACTCAGAGGTTGGAGCCGCTGGAGACTCGGAGGGCGGAGCCACGGGAGACTAGGAGGGCGGAGCGAGATGCCTCCATTGAGTGGGTCTCCAGAACCACCGGAGCTAGGAGCAGAGGGGCCTCTGTCGAGGGGATCTCCGGAACCACCTGAACTAGAAGCAGAGGGGCCTCCATCAAGGGTATCTCCGGAACCACCGGAGCTAGAATCAGAGGGGCCTCCATCGAGGGGGTCTCTGGGATCACTGGAGCTGAAAGCAGATGGTCAGCCCTTAAGATTTCAATGATAAAATCCTGAAGAGACCGACAATCACAGTCCAAAGGGACAAACTTCCTCACAGGACCAAGAGGTCCAAACCAGAACATAAATTTGAGGGATCTCTCATTCCAGCTCAACTTAGCGGCCATTTTCCAAATTTTGAAGCTGTACTCTGCTGCAGAAGTAGACCCTTGGGAAAGCCACTCAATCTGTTCTGCTGGATCCATATTGGGGTTGGTTCTTCTTTCACTGTTTGTGCAGGGAAGAAACGAGAGAGTGAGGATCCAAATGCAGAACTTTAACCTGTTGATACGCAATCCCCCACACGCGGTAGTGACGTTACTCTGCTTTCATTTAATATATAATTTACCGTCTATAAATGTAATTAATTTTAACAAATTATACATCTTTACAAAGGTCTATGGGTTCAACATTGATATCCTAGCAATGCTCCAGAAACAACAATTAAGTTATTTGTGCCAGGAGTACAAATTAAAACATGCAATATCAAAACGGGACTTCATACCTTTGTTATGAAAATACGCCAGATGAATCCAGTTCGCCACACTTGGGTCAGTTGTCCAAGACAAGCGTTCATTGAAATACATTCAATAGCACTTTTTGTCCATAAAAGTGATAAATCTGAGAAATATTGATATATACTCCATTGTTTACATGAGATCTCGCCTGAAATAATTACCCTTCGTCATTGCACTTCAACAAACTATGTAATCTGAGCAACATTCATGTTGTAAAACTGTATATTAAGCTGTGTTACTGCATGATCTAAATTTAAGTCCATTCAATTAAAATTATCAAGTAAAAACAACAACATTTAAATAGCAAATATGAGTTAAGTCTACTTGCATCTAGTTACCTTAACTTAAATAGTTGTGTTCATTCTATATGAAGACCAAGTTAAGTGAACTTAATTACACAAGTTTTGGAGATGCCATTACTCGTTCAATTGTGGGAACAAGTTCACTCAATCAATTGAGTAAAGTCAACTTATTAGGGTTTTCAGTGTAGAGGAACCCCCATTTGTTTCTTGAATGCCACAGTTATGTCAAAAACACACAAACAGCACTTTCTATTCTGTAAATCTGACTAAATCCAGACGATTAGGCAGTTTATAGCTACTGTAAGCTTTGGAATTTAGGTTCTGTGTAGATGAATTACCATTTGTATGTAAAATGCACCCTTTTCTCATGTAAATTATTTTAAAAAAAGATCATGTTTGTAATAGTTCTCAATGGCCCTCTCCTGATAACATTTTTAGAATTTATTTCCTTAATTGACGCTATTAAAGGAACGACCCAAAGTAGTAACTTTATTTTCTGTAAAGAAACCTGTGTCAAACAGCTCATTTTTGAACCTACAGCTCTTCAAATGCTAGCACAGAAAATATGAGTGCATGTAAGGAGGTAGGTAAGTCGTGTTTAATTTCAATGGGGCTGTACCTCACCACTAGACATTTGACTCAGGAAGAGGTGCTGATTTTCCGTGCTGTGACCCGGGATGCTCTGATCTTTTACAGAACAAAACTGTCTCTCTTGGATTAAAGTGTTGGATCCAGGATGGTACTTCCACGTTCCTCTCCCCCCTCATCCCAATTGCAATAATTATGTCCCTCTCTGAGAGCGCGAGACGGGCTCTGCAGGATAAGGTGGGTAATTGAGCTGTAAAACAGACTCTCTGCTCTTTAGACAGGTAAGTGACATGATTTGGCTGGCTTTGATAAGCGACACAGCTTCCTCTTCACAGAACTGTGTCAAACAGCAGCTTGAATGCTCTTCTGGTCATTCACCTTTTCCAAGGAGGTGCTTCAGAGCTGCGTGTTGTTCTGTATGTCTCACTAATACAGACTCTAATTACACAGACAGGTGATAATAGACACACAGCAGCCGAAAGGGTAAGACAGTTTTGAGAGGAGTGTTTTCTTTTGTTCTGTTTTCACGGCTGTTGTGGGCATTTAGCAATAAGGTGTTGTGAGCCGGCACACTGACCACAGGCCTACAAAAACTGTGTGGGTGAATCTCAAAAAAACATGTCCAGGTCAAATAAATGCTGTTATAAATATTGTTCATTATTCTTGATACTTCAACCATTTACTGATGTTAAAAAATGTAACCTTATTGTAGTGTTAATTATTTTCATCAAAGACATTGTGACTTACTGTATGTTTTAGATGGTAAACATTACAGTAATACAGATGGTTTTACTGTATAAAGAAATACAGTCAAAATTCTGTAATACAAATTCTTTAATATCAATTATTTTATTTTTATGATTTAAATCAACATAAAGGCAGTACAACAAATACTACCATGATGTATAAATGTGTCATTATTTTTCCATATTACAGTATAAGAAGAGATGTTTTTGCATAATGGGTGGAAATGTATTTAATTTTCAGAAAAATGATGTCACAGTGCAAAAAATCTGGTAACTACCTCCGGCAAAAGTTGTATTTGATAACTTTAGTTAACTACATTAATTAACATGAACTAACAATGAACAACACATTTTCAACAATGAAATTACCTTTAATCACTCATTAATTGTATAGACTAATGTTTAAAAAAAAATTAAGGTTGCATATGTTAACATTATCTAATGCATTTTCAACTAACATGAATAAACAATTAAATATATTGTTCATTTTTAGTAAATGTTACTTAATGCATTAATTAATGTTAACAAATAAAACCGTGTTGTAAAGCTTTGCAAAATATCATAATGGTCCTTAAAAATAACATTTATTTTCTTAAAGCAAAATAAACAAATTTATCTTTTTTTTTGTTTTTTTTTTATTGGTAAAATATGACTTAGGCATGTTCTTGACAGGTATCATGAGATTCACCCATGTATGTTTGGGATAGTAGAGGGGTAAGGGTTTAGACACTAGACCATAGAAAGGTTTCATTCACCCTGGGGGTCTATTGGGGAAATGTTCCCAGAGCCCCTGCTGCCCATAAGGTGTGAATGATCTCCATTCTCACCTTCGTAAGTACTTACACACAAATGGCCAGTCACCTCACCGATAGCCTTTTCCCACCGACATGGTTCGGGGGTGGGTTCCTGGGCCGGTGCGAATTCTCGAACTGTTCCGCACATTTCCACCGAAAAAAAGGCCGTTCCGGGGCCAAAAACTTGGTTCAACACCGGCCCCAAAAGCTTGCTGGTCTCCACGCAGAAACCAATTACGTCAGTGGGTGGAGGGTGAGATAATGTTTCATCACCAAATTTTACACAAACAACAACAGTAGCTACCGTCTGCAGCAAGAAGTACTTCTTCACCCTATAAAAACAAAAAAAAACACAAAATTATCAGACATCAAAGCATTCAAGTAACTCAGACAAAACGACCATTCTACTAGAGATATAATCTTTATGGAGATCCGAGATGAACTAGAGAGTTTGCAAAGGGGGGAAAAATCGTCTACGAGAAGATCCAGCACAAAATCATGCACGCTGGCTTAAATCAGACAATTGACTAAATCATGAACAAATGGAAAAACACTTAAGGGAGTACAGGGACCATAAGAAGGACCCAAACAAAAGTGACAGTGGACGGAGCAACAATGCTTTGGACTCGACACCGTCCTCTGCTGCTGATCTCAGTAAGTTACTGTAGCCGCCAACACAGTAACCTCAAAATTCAGCTCTCAATGACATCAAATCGGACACATATCAGGACTCTTCACACAATCCTGACTGTAGAATCAGATGGCTGATGGAGACTGGCTGCCGTCCCTGTTCATCACATGTAAATCATCCTCAAGGCCCGTTCAGACCATGAATTTGCGAGACAAACTGCCAAGGAAGTCTGTTCACACTGAGATCCAAAACTATTTTATGAAAAACTGTTGCATCCCTGTTCGTAATGAACATTTGCACTGAAAATTTGCACTTGGTGTGAATAGGCTTTTACAAAAATCTACTGTTATGAAACTAACTAAACTACATTTTTTCAGTAGCATGTTAAAATAGTGTAGCTTGTCCAGTAACAAGCTACTTTATCCATGAGCATACTTGCTCTGCACCAGCACAAGCGTAGCAGATCTAGTCTGCCAATACCAAAATCCTGATTTTGTGTCATACCCTACATTAACATGCTAAATGTTTTAGCATTACCACATTCATATACCATGGTATGCATTATACCATAACACAGTAACATGGGTAAATTGGGAAAAGAGGAGGCAGGAACCGGTTGAACAGTCAAAGAAATATTTAATTTAAACAAAAAAAACACATACACAAACACACAAACATGGCAGCTGCGTGTGGCTTTCTCTCTCTCTCTCTCTCTCTCTCTCTCTCTCCCGAACTACCGCATCTGGCTGCATTTATCTCTCTCCTCCTCTTCACAGACACATTTCCAAACAATAAACTATGGTAATATTAGATTTTAACAGCTGAGCTCCATTTAAAGGAAAAGCAAAGCATTATTATGCATTTACACACGGCATTTTTTGTGAAAGCGTGGAAATGAGACGACTTGATTTAAACTTTAACTGTCTGAGGTCTACTATAAACAAATCTGTTAACTTAGACATCACAGGGCTACTGCAGCAGATAGCACAGTCTGAGATGATGTTAGAGAGGAAGCATTAGCACAGAGCTATCTCATATCATTAGATTAGCAGCTGCTTTTAGAAACTAACCATCCTGACTTCTGTGCTCCACCTTTTCCCTCCCTGATAATTCTGTCACTCACACTGCCGCAGTCAGGTGATGTTTTAGGGAGCACTAATAATTAGCTAATAATTAGCCACGTAAGCGGCTGATAAGACAGCAGAAGCTGATGGTGAGAAGAAAGGCAGATGAGATGTTTTCCTAACAAGAACCCTGTGTATCTAACAGACTCCTGCTGTGCCATATCTGACTAGACCTGTCATACTCACTCTCTCTCTCTCTCTCTCTCTCTCTCTCTCTCTCTCTCTCTCTCACTCACTCACTCCCTCAATTCTGACATTAAATAGGGTGTCCTATTCTTCTAATCTTTATTTCATAAAACAAAAAAATACAAAAATACAATACAAAAGTATTGAATGATTTCCATATTCATTTACTATGGTATTTACATGATACTCCAACGTTTTACAAATAATAATATGACGTGCCAAATATACATGGTATTACCATGGTACAGAATGATTACCATATTCATATACCATGGTATTTACGTGTAACTCCAGTGGTACAGAATGATTACCATATTCATATATCATGGTATTTCCATGGTACGCTGAGGTTCTACAAATTATGCAATAACACAGTGTTATCATGCCCCCCATATAAATCACACAGTAATAAAATGGTAATACATGATATTTAACATGGTACTGAATGATTCGCATATTTATATACCATGGTACTATGTCCAAAATACATAGTAATAACATTGTAATTCATATCCCTGGATATTTACATAGTTCTTTAAAACCAACCAGTGGTACCAAATCATTACCATAGTCATATACCATGGTATTTACATTTGTGTACTCCAAGGTACTTCAAAGAATTCCATGGTATTACAATTGTGCATGGTTTTGCTTTATTTTATTATTATTATTTTATTTTTATTTTCATTTTTTGGCCACAAAGAAATTGTCTTTATTTCCTAATGATTACAATTCTGAAAAATGTATCAGTATTTTTGCTTTGATAAGTATTGGCTTTCATTGACTTTCATTTTTAACAAAGGCACTCGGTTTTATATTATTGATGTGGATTTGTTAACTTGGACTTGGTAAGAGTGTCCAAACCCAATGAGTGTATCCATCTGCCTTTTTTCTTACACTCTCACAAGCTACTTTGAATTCAGTGCAGCACTTCATGACAGAACAAAACGGTCTTGCCCATTTTGTGATGTGATTGAATTATATCTCTTTCCCACAAGCTGGTGTCTGCTTTATACCCTTGACACCACTCCCAATGCAACGCTGTGGAAAAGAAAGCTATTCTGATTGCTGTGTATAGTGTGCATTGTAACAGGTAATTCAATTTTACACCATAGCCAGCGGCTGCATAATGCAAAAGCTAAAGGCATGCTAAGACATATAGCAAGAGCTTCACTAAACAGCACTTCATGGCTCATGTGTAAAAGTCATGTGGACGAGAGGATGAATGGGCTTAAAGAATAAGAGTTGGACTCTGTGGTGTTAGGGGCTTGAACTGTGACGGCTAACATAATTCGCCCTCTAATGGTCGGTTGAATCTCATAGCTTTGTCACCTGAAATTTAATGAGATTATGCTAATAACAGAAATTGTGATGAAAAGTAAACTTTGTATGATCTATTGCATGTTTTACGCAGTGTTGGAGTTAAAATTCATTACAGTGCTTGCAAGCAGCTGTCAGACATTCTGGTTTGGCTATAAGTGTTGAAGGAATACTTCACCTAATAATGTAAATGTGTTATTATTTACTCCAAACCCATATGTCCTTCTTTCTTCTATGGAACACAAACGAAAAAGAAGGAAAAAAACCATTACAAGTCTTTTCGCCCTAATGATATGAATAGTGAGTCTGGGCTGTCAAGCTAAAAAAAAATTTTTTTTAAAAACGCAGTAAAATTAGTCAATGCAAACTGTGTACTATTTTCCAAGTCTTCTGAAGATATATGATCAATTAAGCCTAGTTTTTTTTTTTTTTTTTTTTTTAACACCAAGCCAGCTTCTTTGGCTCTTTTCATGGCAAACATTTGTTCTTGTGTCATGACCAATGAGGTTTTGTATTGTGAATTTGTTTTACTGTATATTAAGTGTCTTTATTTACAAGTGACTTACTTTAAAATGTAAGCATTAGGTACAGTGTACTTCTGTGTGTTGTTACATTGTACTTTTACTTGATTTTAAAATGCCGGCATGTGATCACATCTCTAAATAAAGTGGTGTAGCAGTCATGAAGGTTATTGTACTGAGCAATCGAGTCAGAGAGGTATTCAAGCAGAGGCTGAGACAGATAGCGGCATTGTGTCAACACAAACGCCTCCCTGTCTATACTGTGTACCAAAGAGCTGATAACAGCAAGCACACTGGTGAGATGTGCCATTCGAGCAGACGGGTCAGAGTCTTCAGTTTCACACTATACTGACACTTCATCCCCCCATGGCCCCTGTGTGTAAAGTCCGTCAGCTTCCTACTATGTTGATTTAATAAGTCAAACTGTTAAAATAGAGATGACAAATAAGAAGTGGCTCAGTACAGATGCAGATGAGAACTAGAGGAGGGTTTGCTGGATGACTGTTGCTGATCAAAGAGTGTTCGGCAAGAGTTTTAACAGAATTAGCAGCTAACTGTTAAAGGAGACATTAAGGGTTACATGCTGGAAAGCTGTATATGAGCATGCCATGTGTTTGTATCTGTCTGTCTGTCTGTCTGACTATCTATCTGTCTGTCTGTCTGTCATCTATCTATCTGTCTGTCTGTCATCTATCTATCTATCTATCTATCTATCTATCTATCTGTCTGTCTGTCTGTCTGTCTGTCTGTCTGCCTGCCTGCCTGCCTGCCTGCCTGCCTGTCATCCATCTATCTGTCTGTCTGTCTGACTATCTATCTGTCTGTCTGTCTGTCATCTATCTATCTATCTGTCTGTCTGTCTGTCTGTCATCTATCTATCTGTCTGTCTGTCATCCATCTATCTGTCTGTCTGTCTGACTATCTGTCTGTCTGTCATCTGTCTGTCTGCCTGTCTGTCATCCATCTATCTGTCTGTCTGTCTGACTATCTGTCTGTCTGTCATCTATCTATCTGTCTATCTATCTGTCTGTCTGTCTGTCTGACTATCTATCTGTCTGTCTGTCTGTCATCTGTCTGGCTGTCTGTCTGTCATCTATCTATCTGTCTGTCATCCATCTATCTGTCTGTCTGTCTGTCTGACTATCTATCTGTCTGTCTGTCATCTGTCTGGCTGTCTGTCTGTCTGTCATCTATCTATCTATCTGTCTGTCTGTCTGTCATCTATCTATCTATCTGTCTGTCTGTCTGTCTGTCATCTATCTGTCTGTCTGTCATCTATCTGTCTGTCTGTCTGTCTGTCATCTATCTGTCTGTCTGCCATCCATCTATCTATCTATCTGTCTGTCTGCCTGTCTGTCTGCCTGTCTGTCTGTCATCTAACTGTTTGTCTGTCTATCTGTCTGCCATCCATCTATCTATCTGTCTGTCTGTCTCTCTGCCTGTCTGTCTGTCTGTCATCTAACTGTTTGTCTGTCTATCTGTCTGTCATATATCTGTCTGTCTGTCTGTCTATTTATCTATTTATCAGATAGACAGACATATCCATCCTACCTTCAATATAACAAGCTTTTTAAAACTTTTTGAATGTCAAGCCAGCATTCGAAGTTGCAACCGATAATAAGAGTTCCAACTCTTTTATTTTTTTATTTTTTTAATTAAAAAATTACCATGGTATTGTTATGCTCTTTCATTGCATGATGTTTTTTTTACTATTGTAGTACCTTGGAGTAGGCCTACCAGTAACATGGTATATTAATATTGTAATCATTCAGTATACAGTATAAATCAAAGTACCATGGTACTACAATCTGATACTTAGTACTTTCTTATTAACTTTATCCACATCTTATTGTCAGCTTTCTAGAATTTATTTTATATGGCACATGCTGTATCAACAAAATAAAATAAAAAAGTATGTTAATCCAATAAATATTTTAACATAGAAAAAATTATTGAACAACAGCACAACATTTAATATTTTCTTTTCATCTTTTTTATTTATTTATTTCACATACTTTTACATTTCATTTATCTTTTTATACATAAAGGGATAAATAGCACTGCTCTGAATGTCTTCCACCTAACAAATATGACTGAAGTTATGAAACAGTGGCAGTTTTCATCGCTTATATTGTGCTAAATCAGCCCTTTTCATTTTTCTGTGGTGTCATTTGGTTTGGCGTGACTGTTCATTGAGTTTAATAACAGAGAAATAAACTTTTTCCCCTGACATAGGCACACTCAAAACATCAGGGTCTATTTCAATCACAGAAATCTGAACTACTTATATTTTATTTGTTCTTATTTAGAATTATTCATCTTATTCATTATGTCAATTTATAGTAAAAAAGAATTGCAGCAGTTTTCAAATAAATAAAATATGTTGGCTTGACAACATGACTGGTCTAATTTATCATTTTTATTTGTATTATTATTATTATACACTCACCTAAAGGATTATTAGGAACACCATACTAATACTGTGTTTGACCCCCTTTCGCCTTCAGAACTGCCTTAATTCTACGTGGCATTGATTCAACAAGGTGCTGAAAGCATTCTTTAGAAATGTTGGCCCATATTGATAGGATAGCATCTTGCAGTTGATGGAGATTTGTGGGATGCACATCCAGGGCACGAAGCTCCCGTTCCACCACATCCCAAAGATGCTCTATTGGGTTGAGATCTGGTGACTGTGGGGGCCATTTTAGTACAGTGAACTCATTGTCATGTTCAAGAAACCAATTTGAAATGATTTGAGCTTTGTGACATGGTGCATTATCCTGCTGGAAGTAGCCATCAGAGGATGGGTACATGGTGGCCATAAAGGGATGGACATGGTCAGAAACAATGCTCAGGTAGGCCGTGGCATTTAAACGATGCCCAATTGGCACTAAGGGGCCTAAAGTGTGCCAAGAAAACATCCCCCACACCATTACACCACCACCACCAGCCTGCACAGTGGTAACAAGTCATGATGGATCCATGTTCTCATTCTGTTTACGCCAAATTCTGACTCTACCATCTGAATGTCTCAACAGAAATCGAGACTCATCAGACCAGGCAACATTTTTCCAGTCTTCAACTGTCCAATTTGTAGCCTCTTTTTCCTATTTGTAGTGGAGATGAGTGGTGCCCGGTGGGGTCTTCTGCTGTTGTAGCCCATCCGCCTCAAGGTTGTGCGTGTTGTGGCTTCACAAATGCTTTGCTGCATACCTCGGTTGTAACGAGTGGTTATTTCAGGCAAAGTTGCTCTTCTATCAGCTTGAATCAGTCGGCCCATTCTCCTCTGACCTCTAGCATCAACAAGGCATTTTCGCCCACAGGACTGCCGCATACTGCCGCATTCCCGTTTCACACCATTCTTTGTAAACCCTAGAAATGGTTGTGCGTGAAAATCCCAGTAACTGAGCAGATTGTGAAATACTCAGACCGGCCCGTCTGGCACCAACAACCATGCCACGCTCAAAATTGTTTAAATCACCTTTCTTTCCCATTCTGACATTCAGTTTGGAGTTCAGGAGATTGTCTTGACCAGGACCACACCCCTAAATGCATTGAAGCAACTGCCATGTGATTGGTTGATTAGATAATTGCATTAATGAGAAATTGAACAGGTGTTCCTAATAATCCTTTAGGTGAGTGTATTTATTTGATCTACCTGCATCAACCACTAAGCAATGTTAGCAACCACATAGAACACCTTAGCAACCATTTAGGATTACTCTAGCAACCACCTAGCAACACTTCCAATACAACCTTCAAACTTTTGAATCCTCATCTATTACATATTAATTCATACTACAGAAAAGATTTTGTTAGACACAAATGAAAATACATTAGCCCCATCAAACAGTAGTGTCAGTCATTAAAGAAATTGCTCTATTAAACTCTAAGAATAGTGTCAAAAATCCAATAATATTTTACAGTGGTAGTCCAGTATTAGAGAAACTAACCACTTCATCCCAAACCTTGAACTAATTCAATATCAGCACGTTGTGAATTGTAAGAGGTGCTTGAATAGGAAAAGGAAGATAGATGGAGTTGATTTGATTTATATTCTAAATTAGCTTGAGTCCTTTAGACCAGTGCTTCTCAGTCTGGTTTTGATAGGGTTGTGGACAGCGGGAAAAGACAATGCTAAATATAACTTACAAAAATAGGATTTTTGCAGCTTTTTTAATTGACTTTATTAAAATGAACTAAAGTAATACAATTGCAGAACATTTTGTAACAACTTGATTTCCTTGCATTCTATCCATTTGAATTTGTAAAATAGAAGGATAATTAATGCATTTGAGTTGGGAATAATTTTGTGGTGTTAATGGAGCATTGATTAAACTGGGCAGGGGATTTCCCAGCATGCTTTGCATGGGAATCGAAAAGGAGAGTAAATGTTACAGTTAAGGGTAATCTCATGTGTTTTTGTGCAAGATGAATATAAAGGAGATACTTGTTAGTGTTTAGTGCTTCTTTATATTGAGATTTAGAAGAGTTTCTGTTATATTGGAGTTGACAACAGGTAGATGAGGACAGGTAGATGCGGACAGGTATGAGGACAGGTAGATGAGGACAGGTATGAGGACAGGTAGATGCGGACAGGTAGATGATGGCATGTAGATGAGGACAGGAACATGAGGACAGGTAGATGAGGACAGGTAGATGCGGACAGGTAGATGAGGGCATGTAGATGAGGACAGGAACATGAGGACAGGTAGATGAGGACATGTTGATGAGGACAGGAAGATGAGGACAGGTTGATGAGGACAGGAAGATGAGGACAGGTAGATGAGGACAGGTAGATGCGGACAGGTAGATGAGGACAGGTAGATGCGGGCAGGAAGATGTGGACAGGAAGATGAGGACAGGCAGATGAGGACAGGTTGATGAGGACAGGTAGATGAGGACAGGTCGATGAGGACAGGAAGATGAGGACAGGTTGATGAGGACAGGAAGATGAGGACAGGTAGATGCGGACAGGTAGATGAGGACAGGTAGATGAGGGCATGTAGATGAGGACAGGTTGATGCGGACAGGTAGATGCGGACAGGTAGATGAGGGCATGTAGATGAGGACAGGAACATGAGGACAGGTAGATGAGGACAGGTTGATGAGGACAGGAAGATGAGGACAGGTTGATGAGGACAGGTAGATGCGGACAGGTAGATGAGGACAGGTAGATGCAGGCAGGTAGATGTGGACAGGAAGATAAGGACAGGCAGAGGAGGACAGGTTGATGAGGACAGGTAGATGCAGACAGGTCGATGAGGAGAGGTAGATGCGGGCAGGTAGATGAGGGCATGTAGATGAGGACAGGAACATGAGGACAGGTAGATGAGGACAGGTTGATGAGGACAGGAAGATGAGGACAGGAAGATGAGGACAGGTAGATGCGGACAGGTAGATGAGGACAGGTAGATGCAGGCAGGTAGATGTGGACAGGAAGATGAGGACAGGCAGATGAGGACAGGTTGATGAGGACAGGTAGATGCAGACAGGTAGATGCAGACAGGTCGATGAGGAGAGGTAGATGTAGACAGGTAGATGCGGGCAGGAAGATGAGGACAGGCAGATGAGGACAGGAAGATGAGGACAGGTAGATGCGGACAGGTAGATGAGGACAGGTTGATGAGGACAGGAAGATGAGGACAGGCAGATGAGGACAGGAAGATGAGGACAGGTAGATGCGGACAGGTAGATGAGGACAGGTAGATGAGGACAGGAAGATGAGGACAGGTAGATGCGGACAGGTAGATGCGGGCAGGAAGATGAGGACAGGCAGATGAGGACAGGAAGATGAGGACAGGTAGATGCGGACAGGTAGATGAGGACAGGTAGATGCAGACAGGTAGATGCGGGCAGGAAGATGAGGACAGGCAGAGGAGGACAGGTTGATGAGGACAGGTAGATGCAGACAGGTCGATGAGGAGAGGTAGATGCGGGCAGGTAGATGAGGGCATGTAGATGAGGACAGGAACATGAGGACAGGTAGATGAGGACAGGTTGATGAGGACAGGAAGATGAGGACAGGAAGATGAGGACAGGTAGATGCGGACAGGTAGATGAGGACAGGTAGATGCAGGCAGGTAGATGCAGGCAGGTAGATGTGGACAGGAAGATGAGGACAGGCAGATGAGGACAGGTTGATGAGGACAGGTAGATGCAGACAGGTAGATGCAGACAGGTCGATGAGGAGAGGTAGATGTAGACAGGTAGATGCGGGCAGGAAGATGAGGACAGGCAGATGAGGACAGGAAGATGAGGACAGGTAGATGCGGACAGGTAGATGAGGACAGGTTGATGAGGACAGGAAGATGAGGACAGGCAGATGAGGACAGGAAGATGAGGACAGGTAGATGCGGACAGGTAGATGAGGACAGGTAGATGAGGACAGGAAGATGAGGACAGGTAGATGCGGACAGGTAGATGCGGGCAGGAAGATGAGGACAGGCAGATGAGGACAGGAAGATGAGGACAGGTAGATGCGGACAGGTAGATGAGGACAGGTAGATGCAGACAGGTAGATGCGGGCAGGAAGATGAGGACAGGCAGATGAGGACAGGAAGATGAGGACAGGTAGATGCGGACAGGTAGATGAGGACAGGTTGATGAGGACAGGAAGATGAGGACAGGTTGATGAGGACAGGAAGATGAGGACAGTACCAAAAGCATAAAAGCATATTTATTAGGTTACTTGACAAAACTGTGTGTGTGTGTGTGTGTGTGTGTGTGTGTGTGTGTGTGTGTATGTGTGAGCGTGTATTTATCACTTTGTGGGGACCAAATGTCCCCATAAGGATAGTAAAACCCGAAATTTTTGACCTTGTGGGGACATTTTGTCGGTCCCCATGAGGAAAACAGCTTATAAATCATACTAAATTATGTTTTTTGAAAATGTAAAAATGCAGAAAGTTTTCTGTGAGGGTTAGGTTTAGGGGTAGGGTTAGGTTTAGGGGATAGAATATAAAGTTTGTACAGTATAAAAACCATTATGTCTATGGAAAGTCCCCCATAAAACATGGAAACACAACATGTGTGTGTGTGTGTGTGTGTGTGTGTGTGTGTGTGTGTGTGTGTGTGTGTGTGTGTGTGTGTTGAAGGACCAATGTTTTTATTTTTGCTCACTCTTTCAGATAGTTCAGACGGATAGGATATGCGATCGCTGACCACCTCTTGTTGGGCATGCACACTTTCTTCAGGAATGGAGGAGAAATATAAAAACAACGGAACATTAACGAGTGGAATGGAAACTAAAGAAAGTCTTCTCACATAAGCCTCTGACTTTGTGTTCATGCCCCGCCCCCTCTTTTAATGCCTCTGGTGTTTCCCAGGCTGCAAATATTGGGCCACAGGCCAACAATTCATATCCACACCATTGTACTAATACCCTTATATAGTGTGTCATACAAACATATTAATGTTGAGTAAAGATGTTATAGTGTTGCAGTTCAAAAAACTGCTAGAAAAAGCTAAAAGTTGGTGGTTGAACTGTGAAACAAGGTGCAGGATGCTGATGGTGTGTGTAACAGATGGTGTAATTCTAGAATGTTAGTAAACAGCACTTTCACCGGTGCTGCCACTTCCCACACTAACACAAACTGAAAGGTGAGAAAGCACATTTATTGGGAAAAAACTGCCAGTGTCCATTCTAACGAAGGAATGGTTCATAAAAACTGAACTCACTCTGGCCCAAATGGTGCTCACACCTCTTGAGTGTTCTGCTAAGAAACCCCTCATTTGGCACATTTTAGCAAAACAGTGACACTGGGTAAGAACAAATACAGCTGAAGACGGGGCCCATCACCTGGCCCAGACTGACTCTCCAGACGTTTTTACATTTTCAAAAGAATATGATATGTCCTGAATGACGTACGTTGCAAAAAGCTTTCTGCGGAATTCTCTTTATATGGATTCTGTGTTTGCTTCAGGCTTCAGTTTCTGTGTTGCCATCCTTCAAGCAAGCTCAATCCGACAGCAAGACACTTTGGCCTGTCACTGTTTAATCCCCTTTAAGAATCACCTCATGCAACACCCTTCAAAGGGAGTGTATTATTGGTTGCATTATCATCAAGTCTGGTTCCACTAATAGAGAGCTGGACAGATTCTGGAACAGAATGGCTGAAGTTCTTGGGTGTTTCTTCAGCCGGGCACTTGTCCACCTGCGGAAACTTTTCGCACTCTCAAGTTTAATTTGTCAACTAACAATGTCCAAAATCTCAATAAGTAATAAGTAATCATTTCAAAAAGTAATTTTTCTGACAGAACAAACATAATCCCACAACAGTGAAAATTATTTCATTTGTTTGATTGGATTCTGTGTTAGAAATAACATTTAAAAAAGAATCCTGTGTCTTGTATACAATAATATAATATATTATACTACACTATATTATATTATACTATATTATTGTAACGATGCGCTGGTGCTTACGATGACGAAGACAATGACGTAGTGAGAACCCAAGTGCAGTTTATTAACTTATAAACCTGAACTAAAGTAGAGATAAACGTGAACATTACTTGACATAAACGTGGCTTGACTTAAACTAGAATTGGCATTTTTATAATAAATTGGAAGACAAAACAATAGAGATGTCCTATTTAAGCAAGAGTAAATGTTGTCCTATAGAAGAGTATGACAGGTAGTCTTCCTGCCCATATGATAGCATATGATAAATGAAACAGTGCTGAGGGGACGGATTCCTCTAAACAATGCACAGGTGTCCAACTGATTGTTCTCCTGTTGATGAGTGTGTTGTGATAGTGACATGTTTAGCAACTCTTGGGATTATCAGCACACATCAACACACAGAGGTATTAAAATATCTCATTCGTGTAAGGCATCTAATGCATGTAAATGCATAGCAAATAGATGCCTTTCAGTTAAGACTGACAAGCAGGCATAGGTGCTGACTTTTTGCAGACTTTCTGCTGACTGTTTGCTTTAGCATTTCGGGGGGAAATCAGCAGAATTGTGCTCAATGGATTTAAACATGGTAAAATGTACTTTCACTGGGAGCTCAGTGAACTACATTCTTAATGGTAGCTAAAAGTTTTATGACACTTTTTGACTTTTTGAGTTGCTCATTTGTGGGCTGGACTGTACAGCAATTAGCAGATAGTAATTAAGAAGTGAGAGAACTGGTTTGCTCATTTCCAAATCATGAAATTCACTCAGCTCTCATCTCTCTGCAATAACACAACTTTTGAATAGCATGCCATTACTGCCACAAATCCTGCGAAAATTCACTTTTTGGTAATCTATTGTCCCTCAGGTCAACTAGGCAACTTTACTGAAGAGCTAGATGTATGGCTGTCCTCATTCCCGGAGGATAGCACTCCGCTGGTGGTCCTTGGGTACTTTAATATCCACCTGGACAAACCTCAAGCAGCTGATTTTCTAGCTCTTCTGACCTCATTTGACCTTACAAGATTGGACACCCCTGCAAATCACAGAGTAGGGAAAAGGCTAGATCTCATCCTTACACGTAATTGTATCACCACTAGTCCCCTTTTTACTCCTTTACATATCTCTGACCATTTATTCATCCAGTTTTCTGTTACTCTCCCTTCTTCTTTACCTCTCACTCCACCTAAGGACTCCTTCCACCGCAACCTTCGTTCTCTCTCACCCCCACGCTTCCCTTCCATAGTCCCTGCATCCCTTCCCTCCACTAACCATTTATCTTCACTTGATTTAAACGAAGCTACAAATGCTCTTTGCTCAAAATTAACTTCTTGTCTTTATAGTATCTGCCCTCTTACCACCAGGTCAGCACGTCCCACACCCTCCAGCCCCTGGCTGTCAGAGACACTTCGAGAACACCACACCGAGCTGAAGGCTATGGAGAGCATAAGGCACAAGTCAAAATACCATACGGACCTGAGCAAGTTTCAATCACTTCTCTCCTCTTTTTCCGCCAACGTTTCTAGTGCTAAAATTGATTAATGCCAGGATAAGTAAAACTTCAGATTCACGTAAACTATTTTCATCTCTACTGTATCCTCTTCCACCTCACCCTACTACTTCTCTGACTGCTGATGACTTCAGTCAGTTCTCTACACCTAACACCCACAGCCACTCTTTTCCAACAGCCCATCTTCTGTACTCATCTTTCTCCCCTCTCTCCGAGACTGAGGTCTCCAAAGTGCTTCTTTCTAACCATCCTACTATCTGTCCACCCCTCACATCTTATGCAAGCTGCCTCTCCATTGATCTTACTCACACTCACACACATTATCAACACATTTCTCACAATAGGAAACTTTCCCAACACATTAAAGCAGGCTCCAGTACCACACTGCTCAAAAAACCAACACATAACCCAACAGTAGTTGACAACTACAGACCAGTCTCTCTCCTACCTTTCCTGGCAAAAACTATTGAGAGGGTCATATTCAACCAGTTGTCTACTTTTGTCTCACAGAACAACCTACTCGACAGAAGTCTGGCTTCAAAAAAGGACACTCAACAGAGACTGCCTTCTTGTCAGTAGCTGAAACCCTGTGGCTGGAAAGAGCTAACACCAAATCATCCATACTCATCCTCGACTTCTCTGCTGCTTTCGACACAGTGAACAACAAGATTCTCCTGTCCACCCTCTCTGACCTGGGCATCACAGAATCTGCACTTGAATTGGTTGAATAATACCTCATTGGCAGATCTTTCAAGGTCTCCTGGAGAGGAGAGGTGTCCAAGGTGTTCTTCAAGGATCAGTGCTTGGACCCCTACACTTCTCGATATACACAACATCACTCGGACCGATCATTGAGGAACATGGCTTTTTGCATGCAGCACTATCTGTCATTCCAGCCTGATGACCCAACTGTCAGCTTGTATTTCTGCCTGCCTCTCAGACATTTCGGCCTGGATGAAGAAACACCACCTTCAGCTCAACCTTGCCAAGACAAAACTCCTTGTGATCCCAGCCAACCCATCTGTTGACCAAAACCTCAGTATTCATCTTGGTTCATCTACACTAACACCAACCAGGACAGCTCTGAACCTGGGAGTGGTGATAGATGACAAGCTTAATTTTACTGCCCACATCTCATCAACCACCCGGTCTTGAAGATTTGTGCACTACAACATCAGAAAATCCAACCTTTTCTGTCTGAATATGCTGCACAGCTCCTGGTCCAAGCTCTGGTCATTTCAAGACTGGACTACTGTAATGCTTTGTTGGCGGGCCTCCCAGCAAACACAATTAAGCCACTGCAGATGATCAAGAATGCAGCAGCACGTCTGGTCTTTAATCAGCCAAAAAGGGCTCATGTTACCCCACTCTTGATTTCTCTTTATTGGCTACCTGTAGCTGTCCGCATCAAAGGCTTTGACTCTGGCCTTCATGGCAGCCAGTGGAACCGCACCCTCTTACTTCAATTTACTTCTCCAGGACTATGCTCCAACTCACTCTCTGTGATCTATGAATGAGTGGCGCCCGGTGGTCCCATCACAAAGAGGCTCAAAGTCTTTGATTTTCACTTTCTCTTTTCCACTGTAGTGGAATGAGCTTCCAACCTCACATGATCTGCTTATACAATCTCAATAATCAAGAAACAGCTGAAGACAATTCTGTTTCATGATCACTTAACCAATAAACACTAATTGCACTTACTATTGAACTTAATTTGCACTTACCTGTATTGTACACAAAAAACCTCTTTATCTGTCTCTTTCTTCTGCGCTAGCACCTATTTTACTCCAGGCACCTTGAGAGCTTAGCAGTACAACACAGTAGATGTTGCTGAAATTTGTATGTCAAATTGCTTGCTAAGTTCCTCATTTGTAAGTTGCTTTGGATAAAAGCGTCTTCTAAATGACTAAATGTAAATTAACCAAAATATTTAATAAACATGCAAGTGGTTTGGGAAGTGCAGAACCATAATAAAATCTATACATCATTTTTTTTTTTATTGGTTCGTTTTCATGAACCCTCTGAATGTATTGATTTACTAAAATGAATCAAACTTTCTAATACTACGTAAGAAAGAAAGCCATTTGATTATTGCATAACTTTGCTTGGCTGTAAAGCTACACTGAAAAAAAAATGGCTTTTTAAATTTGTTAAGAATTTGCACAAAACAGATTAATCTGCATTTAAGATAAATATTATGAGTAAAATCCTCCCTTACATCTAGCACAACAATGTTGAAATCCCCGACTTTGTGTCTGAAGCTAGATTAGCCACGAGACTCACACAGCTCTGACAGCTCCGATGAAGCTATTTCGACCATTCTCAAAATCATTAGCATTCTACCAATCAACTGAGGAGCTGACTCCCACACCCCCTAAATCCCACCGTCCACACCCAGACACACTGCCATATTGTGAAAAGGAGATCCATCATCACGTGCTAATGGAAATCCCTTAAAACAAGCCTCATTCTTCTGCTCGGGTTGTTCGCTAGCAGACAGTACTGCATTGGAGGTGGGGGGTGGGGTGGGGGGGCTGCTAGGGTCATACTGTCCTGGGAAATTTAAGTTCTCCATTTAAATCAACAAACGATGTGGCCTTCTGCCAAGTATATGAATGTGCCCGGTGGCAGATGGCAGTGTTCCATACCCATAGACTCATGGAAGCCCTAATCCCCGGGGGATCATGCATTCCCGGATCATCGGTTGTTCATATCAAGGAGAGAAAAGAGGGAGTGCGCGAGAGTGGGACAAGGCGGAGAGAAGGGAAATCTTGTTCTCCCCTTTCCAAAGTGAACAAATAATTTTCAGGCCACTTCAGCAGAGATGTAAGCCTGGAAAAGGCCTGATTAGGTGTCTATCTCATTAGACTGTGGATATTGGAAAGCCTAATAAATAATGATGCCACTTCATTATAATAGGCAGACAGTGTGCCTCTGTGGGTGTTTTAGTACAGCATTCTCAACTGGTTTTCTTCAGGGCCCAGATTTCACATTGGATATCACGTAGTGACCCTGAAGAGTATCAAAATTCTTTATATGTATGAAAATGTCCAAAAATTTCCTTAAAATCAAACAGTAAAATGCAATAATATAACCAAAAACTGCAAAAGACAACAATATGCAAAAGCAACCCTGTCTCATTCATGACAAGTTGTAATAATAGTACAAATATTGAAATCGTGTAAGTTGGCTTGTTCAAAAATTTAAAATTTTACTCCCATTCAGAAAAAAAACCAACCAACTTACAATTTTATTACGAGTTGAACCCCTAATCCAAACCTAAACCTAACCATAAAGTCTAACACCTTACCAAGACCCTAAGCCTACCATGAGTCTAATAGGAAAAACGCTGTAGTGTACCACAGAAAAAAAGAGTAACATCAGGGTTTTAAACAAGTATTCATCACTTTTTTTTAAACATTTAAACCCAAACCCAAACTCCAGGTCTAAACCTAACCATAAAGCGTAACCACTCACCCAAACCCTAAACCTACTTTTCCCATATGGCAAAATTGTAAGAAATCTTTCCAGTCGGCTCAAACAAAAACGTATGACTTTTACTCAAATAAAGAAAAATTAAAGAATCAACAAATTATGCTATTAAGATTTTAACCCCTAACACTAACCTAAACCTAACCATGTCATCTAACCCCTTATCATAACCCTAAGCCTACTTTTCCTGTTTGACAAATTTGTAAGAAAACATACCAATCTGACTTTTACTCTTATAAATAAAATTAAAAGAACCAACGAATGATGTTATTACGATTTAAAGCCCTGACACTAACCCAAATGGAACCATGATTTTAATAGACATTTTTGGGGTTGTTTTCCATGGAAGAAACAAAACATCAGGATTTGTAATAAGATGAGGAAGTGTATTACAGGTTATTGACATACATCAGTCATTTGTATTGCATATATAAATATAGAATGAGTAGTCAATTTGTTCAATGATGTTTCCTTTGTTGATTGGTTGTTCTCTATGTGTATATAAGTAGTACGCTATATTATGATTTCACCATCTCGTACAAATTATTATGAGTTGTCATGAGTAAAGTTGGATTGGACGCACAGCCTTTTGGGAATATGGGAAGTGTTTTCGCCCTTTTAACACTTCATAAGCCTATTTATTTTGCTATTGTAATTACTTGCATATTAAGGATTGTTTTTCCCCCTGCTGTCCATGATGCTATCAGAACAGACCTTTGTAGGGTTTTTATGTTAAAAATGTATTTTAATTATTTATGTATACATTTTGGTTGGTTTATACGATTATTATTTTTTTTAAATAATTTGTAATTCTTTTATTTTTTATTCACCTGTACTCGTCTTTATGACTTTATGACTTTAAGAAGTGATTTTTTTCATGCTTTGTTTGATCTTAGTATATAGTATAGAATATATAGAACAATATCCAGAGTTTAGCACCGTAGGTGCACTTTTCTGACAGTCCCTTACCACACCCTCCACAGTATTAACATGTTTTAGCCTAATGTGTGGACTTTTCAGATGTTCCCTTACCCACCATAGGCAAATCTTCCAACTAATTTCAATGTTAAATTAGCAATCTGGAACGATTTCACCGTGAAACCATCTGACCAGCTTAAATCTGAGACAAATCACGTCCCGTATTGATTCGATACGGGACACATCATTTTATCTTTAAATACAAGACAATGCCGTATTTTATGGGATGGGTGGCAACCCTAGACCTGCGGCCTATTTTTAGGTTGAGGTCGACCAGTCGAGAGCCTCTGTCTTAGTATAACTCACCGCATTCGTAATCCCGTGCAAGTTAGTCATGGTTTACAGAGATGAACGGGGCTCAGTAGGAGACATATATATATTTATATATATAGCACTGGTACTTATGATGTCACTTCAAAAAGAGGATCAAAACATTGGCTTTACGGAAAACATTTGTAGCTTAAGCCCCGGTAGCCAAGCCCTGGAGGAGCCCATGTTTTCTCTAACTGATTTAGTTGCCCAAGTGTCATTAATTTGTAAGATGCCTGCTGATTTTCTTCATTGTTTGTTTAGGTGGGAGAGTGCCACCTCAGTCCCACACTCAGGCCATGTGCGTGTGTTTGTACATTTCAGCTGCTGCGGCCCAAACAAAGAGCCTCATGTGACTCAGCAGTTGAGGGAATAATGTTCTTACCCCCTCAGACTTTCTCACACCTCTCCATCTGGACGGGCTTCTTTCCAAACGTCAATCACAGCAGGAACTCCCATTTTTCAGCCAGCTTTGGGGGATGACCCTCTCTGGGAGATTTAGTGCAAAGTCAGTTAGATCGTTGATTTCAGCTCTACACTTCTGAGAGATAAACTTGCAGAAGCCGATTTAACCTCACTCAGAGGCCCTAAAGGCTCATAAAAGTCATTTGACCAAAACGACCTGCCAATCCTTAGAATTACTAAAGAAGCTGTTGTTAAATAATCAAATAAGAATAAAAATAAAGAAAATGTTCTCCCTTCTTTGGGGCTAAGAATGCATAGCCTTTATAATGATATCAAGCATTTTGTAATGTTCCAATTGCGTACTGAAAATGTAATACCTTAGGGTCAAAATTATATGAAAGTACTACAATTGAAACTTTTGATAATAAATAAAATGTGATTTAAAAATAATTTAATAATCAATTGTGATCAATGTAATCTGACCTATGTTTTAATGCGTATCAGTAGTTTGCTTACAAATGTACAGGAATCACCCAACGGAAATACGGAGAGGCCCTCTAGTGGTATTACTAGTGTAATTGATATACAAGCAATGGTTTTGTATTTTAGCGCCCCCTGTCAGCATGATCAAGAAGTGACACTGTTGTGTTTTTTCTCCTAAACTGATTCTGATGCAGCCTATACAGTTCATAAATTTCCTAAACTGTCAAATTCTATGAATTCATTGGACCCCAGATTCAAATCATATTATGTATATTATTATGTCATTATTTTGCTCTAGAGGTTCAAAATGGTGGTGGAGTGGTGGTGGCGTAGTGGCTAAAGCACAGGGCTATTAATCAGAAGGTTGCAGGTTCTAACCCCACAGCCACCATTGTGTCCTTGAGTAAGGCACTTAACTCCAGGTTGTTCCGGGGGATTGTCCCTGTAATAAGTGCACTGTAAGTCGCTTTGGATAAAAGCGTCTGCCAAATGCATAAATGTAAAAATGTAAATGTAAAATTGTGAGACCACACTGACAATATGTTTTAAACCCGGAAATAAAGGGCACTCATTCAATTTTTGAAGTTTGTCAAAGTGGCTTACACTGACACCTGGTGGCCTGGATGCTGCCTTATTTAAACACAGTATTCAGTTACCAAAGCCATTGTAGAAATTCACAACACATTGCATATAGTCTACAAGACAACATCATCTTGTATTACTGACAATAGAAACAAGATACAGTGTTGCACAGACCTCAACCCTCGGTGCACAAAATACGATGATTTTGACTATTAACAGCTCATTATTTTGATCATGAATGGGTCATTTTAAGAAAATGAACTTAAGATGGCACAAAACAAAAAGTTCAAACATAACAGCAAATTCAACAATAAAAACGGTGTAAAGAAATGTGCAAACAGTGAAACCGGTGCATGCTTGGAACACGAGCTTCAAAAGTTAAGAAAAATGTAACTGTGAAATTTACTCAAATTGGCCAGGATAAATTGAATAGGATACATACATGACGACACGTTGTAAAAATTACAAACAATCATGAATAATATTTACTTACAAGCTAGATCATTCATTTTTGCATTTTTGAATGTAGAATTTACTTAATATTTTCAAGTTCATGTTTAAGCTACTTTTCTGCTATATTTACTTCAGCACAAAATAATTCATTTAAATATTATAATATATTAATATCATTTTCATTCTTCCTTAAAAATATTAATCAACTATTGAGTGTGAACAGCACAGCTTGCATCCTTTCAAAGTGATGCCGTCTAAATATAAAAGTTAGTTTAGGAAATCTTTTCACTTTGTCAGATTTTCAGAAGAGGTAAACATTGACTATAATGATGGAAAATGAGTAACCGATTTGCAGATTAAATATGTTAAAAAAAAAAAAAAAAATTATAGTAATAATGCATGTCATATTTAAATAAAAAATTATTTATTGATACATTTATTAGAGATAAATGACAAGATTAAGATGGAAGAATAGTGCGTTATTCAGTGGTTAAGTTCATGTCTTTATGAAGGACTTTATGAAATCTCTGTAGAAAAAGGTGAATGGAAAAAATACTTCCAGAACCAAAATGGCTGAAAAAGTGGACGGGCACTAGTGAACTCTATTGCAATGCCCGGCAACCACCCAAAACATCCTAGCAACCACATATCAACCCCAGAATGCAATAAAGTTAAACAGAGATTATGAAAGAAATGTATTTTTATTTAAGTGCATTTAAACCAGCCAAATATTGTTAATGTCTATTAATATGATCAATTAGAGAAAATCATCAAAATAATGATCATAAATCACTATCATATGTTGTAAATAATGAGTAAACATGATTCTAAAATGATTTGATTGAAATGACTAGACAGAAGTGAACTAAAACGACTGCGGGAACCAACCTGAAGTCATCAGATATACTCTGGACGCACTACAAATCTAAAACTGTAGTCATCAGGACAGGGGTTCGGCAGGCCCATACTGCTGTTGTTAGGAATCACCGCCACATCATTTTTGAAATCTTGAACATGAAAGACTTTGTTTACATTTTTACAGCTGAGAATCAACCTGTTGTTGTAGCGAATGGTGCTGGCGTAATCGTACATATTGTTATAGCGGAAGAATTTCGCAACAGGAAGAGAATCACATGTAAAACCATAATAAGAGCACTCTTGCATGCTAAGAAAAACCTGCGCTTGCCATTGGATATTTTGGTCTTTGAAAATAGCACTAGTGTGTACAGGAGCTGAGAGAGTTTGGATTCTGTTATTTTGCCCATAGTAGTAGTGACTGGTCTGATAATTGGCTATGGTGTCATTGATGAATACACTCAACTCAGCTGCAGTGTAGATTCTGGGCAGATACTCATCGCTGATGTTGTCCAGCTGCTTCCTGATCTTAGAGAATGGAAGAGCGTTGAACTGAAAGCCTTTGAGCAAGCCAGTTAGATACAGTTTCTCGTGATTCTGACGGAGAATGCTTGAGCTATACAGCAGGTCATAGAGTTTATCAACTGGGACCAACAGGAAGCGGATGTGATTCAGGAGACTGACCTGTTGTTCTGGACTAACTGCAACATCTTTGTCTTGGATCCAGCTCTCCAGTGCTTCAAGAAGAAAAGCTTCATCCCTGACAACCAGGTCTGAGCGCAACAGAAGAGCGTCCATCATGTGAAAGGAGAGGGTGCTCCACACCGGAGAACTGATGAGGAACTCACAGTTCCAGGAAAGGTACTGAAGGACATTCTCCTGCAGAACAATATCGCCCGTGCGGACACCATACTCGTACATGGACACTTGGGTCTGGAAGCTGTTGTCTTCAGGAATGAGTAAAGTGAAGACCCTGCCAACATCCTCCATAAGCTTCTTCACTCCAAAGATATAAGCCAGCTGATGGAGGCATTGGGCCGATGTGATGGAAACCTCAACCTGCCTAGTGTACAAATACCTGAAAAAAAAAAAATCTGTTTAGTTGCTAACACAGCACTTACATTGTTTCCTCTGTTAAAACTTGTGTAGTATTTGAGCTTTAAATCTATTTTAAAAATGTTGACATCTGTTTCACTCCCTTGAAGAATCAACCCATTATTTTTAAAGGGGTATAACAAGACTGAACAAAAAGTGGGGGACAAATACAAATGATGGATTTTCTTATTATAGAAAAACTATTTTTTTTTTTTATTTCGCATAACACAATAAACAAATAATAATGTGAACAAAATGTACACAATCAAATTCTGTCAAATGTACAATTCTGTTAATTACATCAGTATTAAATCTTGAACAAAATGCACAGTTTCCTGAGAATGACCGATAGAATAAAAGTTGCACAGTTAAAAACAAAGACAATATTACTACTGATTTAAAAATAAACTTCATCTAAATGAAGTGTTCTTCGAAAGGTTACCTGAGAAAATCAGGGACATGAGGATGGCACGTCTGGCTGACCTCCACTGTGAAGTTTTCAGGGTTGTGTGTTATGTTTAATTTTGAATAAGCCATGAGGATCAAACTGTGCACACAAAAGGTTAATTCTGCATCTTCACTGAGGTCACGTACATAAATGCTGATATCACAACCATCTCCACTGTCAAACAGAACGCCAAGATCATCAGACAAACCCAGACTGTTGTCCACATAGACCTGATGAATGCCGCTCATGTTTTTACCTACAAAGAAAATATCAAGTTTATTAATAATAATAGTAAACATTTTCTCAAGTTTAAAAATAAAAATAATAGAAATACACTTAAAATTATAGATGTGAATGGCAATTATTGGGGTCTAACCACACTGGACAAGGGGAAAGAATGACCATAATCTCCCAATTTGTCATAAAGGAATACACTTGTCACAGAAGGGTGGTGAAATTCTTAAAGGGATAGTTCACCCAAAAATGAAAATTCTCTCATCATTTACTCACACTCAGATGTGTAAGACTTTCTTTCTTCTGCAGAACACAAACAAAGATTTTTAGAAAAATATGTGTAGGTCCATACAGTGCAAGTGAATGGTGGCCAGAAACTCCAATAAGCACATAAAATCAGCATAAAGGTCATCCATAAAACTCCAGTGGTTAAATCCATGCGTTCAGAAGTGATGTCATAGGTGTGGGTGAGAAACGGGCCAATATTTAAGTCCTTTTTTACTATAAATTCTCCTTCCTGCCCAGTAGGTGGCGATATGCATGAAGAATGTGAATCGACAAAAAAAAAAAAAGAAGAATGATGTGAATGTGAAAGTGGAGACTTATAGTAAAAGAAATACATAAATACTGATCCGTTTCTCTCCCAAACCTATCAGATCACTTCTAAAGACATTTTATCTCTGGAGTTGTATGGATTACTTTTGCACTGCATATACAGTATATACTTTTTGAAGCTTTAAATTTCTGGCCACTATTCACTTGCATTGTATGGACCAACAGAGCTGAAATATTCTTCTAAAAATCTTTTTTTGTGCACAGCTGAAGAAAGAAAGTCAAACACATCTGGGATGGCAAGAGGGTGAGGGTAAATTATGAGATAATTTTTAAGTTTGAGTGAACTATCCCTTTAAGAATGTTGAAATTAATCTCTGAAGCAGTTATGGGTGTCTTTTATTATAGCGCCCCCACTTGTGTGTATCCTCAAAATGTCTTCTTTTATGAGAGTCCTTTGAGGACAGAGAGGGAATTTACAATGCCTGGTCAAAAAAAAAAGTTTGGATTTAAATAAGCAGAATTCTTTATTCCCTAACTGATGCAGTGTGTTGCTTCTCATTTCTTAAACAACCATGTCGAAAGATGAATCCTGTTGTCATGAAACAGATGTTACTGTGTTCAGAAGGGGCAAATTATTGACCTGCATCAAGCAAAGAAAACAACTAATAAGACTAATAAGAAACCACTGGAATTGGGTTAAGAACTGTCCAACGCATTATTAAAACCTGGAAGGATAGTGGTGAACCATCAGCATCGCAGAAGAAATGTGGTCGGAAAGAAATCTTGAATGATCGTGTGAAGTCACATCATAAAAAATCGATAGTGAAAGTAAGAGCATTTCCACACACACACACACACACAATGTGACGAGAACTTACAGGATTGGAACTAAACAGCTGCGTGGCCACAAGAAAGCCACTTGTTAGTGAGGTTAATCGGAAAAATGTACTTCAGTTTGCTAGAGAGCATAAAGATTGGACTGTGGAGCAATGGAAAAGGTCATGTGGCCTGATGAGTCCAGATTTACCTTGTTCCAAAGCGATGGGCGCGTCAGGGTAAGAAGGGAAGTGCATGTAGCGATGCACCCGTCATTCATAGTGCCCACTGTACACTGTGTGTTATGATCTGAGGTTGATTCAATTGGTCAGGTAACGTTATGCTGCAATCAAATGAAGTCAGCTGACTACCTGAATGTCCTGAATGACCAGGTTATCCCACCAATGGATTTTTTCTTCCCTGATGGCATGGGCATATTCCAGGACAACAATGCCAAGATTCATCAGGCTCAAATTTTGAAAGAGTGCTTCAGGGAGCATGAGGAATCATTTTCACACATTAATTTGACCTTAAAGGCGGTCCAATGAAATATTAGAGTATGCAACTTTTTTTGGACAGGCAGTGGATTTCTGAAATAGTTTTTACCAATCGGACCAACAGCCTGGGTCGTGTTAGAAAAGGTACCTACAAATCAAACCTTATTGAGAAATATGAATAAACCCTGACATTTCTCTTTCAAAACATGTTTTGTCCCAACACTGCTCCGTTCAAAATATAAAAAGGAGAATATTTGAACAAAAACAAGAGGATTTCTTCTAGCACCTTCTCTGCTTGGACCTCTTAAAATAAATAAATAGATACAATTATATCACAAGGCAAAATTCATATAGCGGTACATGAGCAAACAAGAGTCACGAGTTTAGGAAGATCCTGTAGATGGCTCACCAGTTTCACAGACAACTCCTGCATCTTCTTTATGTGTGCAGTCAGTGACAGCCCAACCTTTGAAGCAGCAATCAGACAATGAGTTCTCCGAGCCTTTACAGTTTACATCATCCAGCCAGATCGGACCAGAGCCTAAGGTTCAAGAAATCAAACAACTGTTGGCAAAGACAGAACTCAACAATCAAATTCAGTCCTATACTTTGCACTGTGGAACTTACCTTCACCATATTGTCCTCCAGCTGTTGCTGATACAGCTCCAGGAAAACCCAGCTGACGACACACCACCTGAGCTTCAGCAAGTTCCCATCCATCATCACACACTGAACCCCACTGTCCATCGTGATACACCTCCACACGACCAGAGGAAGGCAGATCACCCACCAATCTCACTCTGCCCTGCCGTTTAGGCTTTAACTGTTCATCTGGAGCAAGTAAAACTTGTTTTTTAAGAGGCATCATAAAATTGCACATAGAATGTCTTTAAAACTACTCTTAAGTAACATAGATAAAAACACATTGCAACATTACTGCCATACAGAGGACAAATGCAATATGCCATCACTGAAACTCTAAGAAATGGCTTCAAAGTCATTCAAGTTGCAGGGCAGTTCATATTCTTATTTTATTGAAAAGCAGTGGTTTGTTGATATACTAACCAAACAGAGTCCAGTGCCGTGCTGAAACATGAAGAAACAGCAGAGGCCATAAAAGATACATGATTCTTCTCTTGCTGGGGAAACTCAATTTAGCAAAAGTATTCAGGAAAGAGTATACAGATGAAAATCCTTACAGAAAGAGCTACACAACTTCTTGTCTTGTGTTTATATACCTATTAAATCAGGTCAACTATTGTGATGTATCACTTACATAGAACTCCCACTGTCCAATCACATTTGGGGGATTCTTTAAGTTTCATTTTATGAGAAAGCAAAATCGTAGAACCTGAGTAACTGCAACGTGCATGTTCAAACAAAACATGTTTGTGCAAGAGATATTAGGTTCACTAAAAAGGTGTAGGAAAATTCACACAATGCAAAGAGGAAGTTCTCAGCTCATTTATCAGTAGGCCTATTGATGTATGAAAACAAATACAAAAAACTGTAATGCTTAAATAAATCTGTCTTAAATAAAGACTGTTTGCTTTCTTATTTAATTTTTGTCCATTAGGCTTTTGTAATCCAGGGTGTTGGCATTTCGGTGACTCCATGATTAGAAGTGCTTGGATTGGTTTTGAAGCGGACCTGAGCTCATATACATAAACAAACTGTTGTTTCTGCAGACAATAAAATGTACAAAAAATGTGCACTTATTGTCACATACTTTATATTATCATTTAGCTTTAATTTCCATGTTGTTTTGGATATAAAGACAATTTAACAAGTATTGAAGGCAAAGAATACATATATCACTGTAGTGTAATTTACTTTGCATTTGTACTATATTTTAGTCTTTGTCGCTATTGTGGTACATTGCCCTAGATTGGAATCAGAAGTTTTGCTCAGGCAAGCATCATTCACATTTATCTTTTTGGTGTATATCAGAAGTTTCCATTCAGGCTTTTTTATGCCTTATAAATCAACATAGACAACACTGTTGTGTGTCCAAAACAATAGGATATGCTGACATCCAACTCACAGCTGAAACTTGAGGTACTCCTAGATGAGGTCATCAGCATTTTCTCCCAGGAAAATATTAGGGCCTTCAGGACACTCTCTTCAAAGATGAACGTTTTCAGTCTGTGATAAAGCATCTTGATCTTGATAAGTTTTCATAGTCCAACTCTGTCTGGTCACACATGCTTACACATGTCCTACCATGTCTTAAGCCCAGAGTCCCATGATGCTTTTCGGGCGATGTGGTTGGAACTTCCAGAGTAAACAATCGTTTTGTACTAACACAGCATTAAAAATTACAGAAACTTGAGGACAAGTTATCACAGAATTATAATGAGGTGATATTGTTCTTCTCCCCCTATCTGTTAATGAATATGGGTTTCAGGACGATGGCCAAATATCAAAAATAGAAGCATTTTTGTTATTTTATTGAGTCTATATCCATCCTTGGAAGAAACTGAGCAGACTAACCTGAAAAGCTGTAAATTTGGATATGTTTCAAGATCTGTAGATAATTATTGTTATTTTAAAGCATATATTGAGTCTAGTCAGAACCTGAAGAGTTTGTTGTACTGAGATTATGTCCTTACAGCAGATACAGGGGAGGTCTAGACAGCAGGATGCTCATGTTTTACAGGACTCAGGCGATGAGACTGTCATGCTGCCGTTTTTTTGGATAAAATACAAATATTTTGCGGGAGAGGACTGTGTAGTAAGCTCAAACTAGCTTTATAATTGTTAGTTTACATACATAATCTCTGTATCTAATAAGTGCTATAACCTACATTCAATATCTTAATGTTGTCTGAACAACTGATCCTGTTGATAGATTGAATTTATTGTTCTTAGCGATGTCTTAGCAGCCACACAATAAACTGCACCGTACAAAAAGAACTGCATGCAATACAAATAAACATTTATTTGGACATACACTATAAACACTGTACACAAAAGTTCAATGTTTTCTGTAAAGCAACTATAAAAGAGTATATATTATTAAAAGCACTGTACAAATAAATTGAATTGATACTGAATTATGTCCACACTGTTTTCCAGATCACATTTTCCCCTTAATGGAAGACATACACATTCTGCAAAAACACTGAAAAGAAAGTGCAGGCAGGAAAAATCCATGAAAGAGGAAAATCTGAATACAATTAATTTCAAACGTGATAAAATATCTCACTGCTGTACATGTCTCATCTAATAATTATGGTCTTCTACTTTGATTTATCCATTTAGCATCACAGCATTAAAACAGTTGACAACAGTGTCACTACTCAACGACAGTTCATGAAAAACACTGTTCCTTTTTATACTCAGTAATAATGCCATTTCAAAACACGTGAAGCATTCACAATGGCCGACACTGAATAGAAATGAACAAACTCTCAAACTGTCTAGTCAACTTTCAGCGCATGTTCACACACCTGTTAGCACAATAATGCTATGGTTTATGTAACTCATTGCACTCCGTTTCTGGACGTCTGTCATAGCCAGACGGTAATGGTGGATAACAATAGTAATCCCCCCAGACTTCTTGCCAATAAAGTGAAAAGAGCACACTAACAAATAATTCCAAGCTTTTTTCAAACAGAAGTTCTTAAGTCAATCCTTCTGTAGGCAGCCGATGAAAGAAGCAGCATCTGGGACTGGAGCGCTTCACTTTGCGAGTGGTTTCTTTTTCATAACATTGCTGTTAAGACATAACTGGAAAAACATTATTATTAGGATAACCATTAACTGCACACATTGTCCGGGAAATTTGAAAGACATCTTACAACATTTAAAAAGCAAGAATCTAACCACATGACATGCAAGCAAGCAGAGACCGGCTACACACAAAACGCCAACCAATTGCACTTCTGCTAGATAACCGGAAATTCTGCCCACCTAGCGAAATACAGTGGACTCTCTGAGCAGGGCCGGGTTTATAACAAAAATGTTACTTAAACAATTACATAAAATTAATTTTAAATCATTATTTTAAATTCATACTATCAGCCGTTGTAGCCAAGTACATTCAAAATTTGTAATTATATATATATATATTTATTTATTTATCCCCCACATGAACAGGTTGTGCAAAACCTACTACTACAATCACTAACATTGTCAGTTGTAATTTATTATTATTATTATTATTATAACCCAACAATTATTGTCCAGTTTTTACATTATAATACAGAATGATACAGTATTATTATTATTACTTTGAGGATTTGTTAGTAATATATTTGTGTCTTATTTACGTCTTATATTACTTTCATCTGGAGCTTGTATTGAAAAGCTGCAGTGTGTTCATCATGTTGCAAAAGGCTGTATTTTATATAAGCATCATAAGCAGCTCTCGCAACAGTAAACAAACAAGTCACGGCGGCCCCTCAGCACAGAGCAGAAGAATAAAAGATATTGCCGTTTATCAAGCGCTGAAACTTTGCTTGTGCAGAATAATCTGGAATAATGTTAAACATTGTAACTGTCCCCTCTTTGCAACCTGAACTTGTTCAGAGCGTTCAGTCTTTGACTGCGGTCAAGCCAGCCGCCACGTCGAAATGAGCGGTCAAACTAGCTGCCCCTATATTTCGTGGTGCGCGTATACACTGGCTATTGCGGTATGACCGTCAGAACTAAAAACCGGTTAAATTCCTGCGAAGGCAATTTTACATTCATTCATTTATTCTGTCTGTCTGTCTGTCTGTCAGAAAGAAAGACAGAAAGAAAGAAAGAAAGAAACAAAGAAAGAAAGAAAGATTTTAGCACACCTCACAACCTGTCACTGTATGATATATTGAATTCCAAAATAAGAGCCCCCCAAAACTCGAATATTAGATGTTTTGTCCATACATTCAGAAAACCATAAAAATAAAAGTCCTAGCTTACACAGACCAATTTCACCTCAGGTGGGGAGGACACCTTCTCAAGGTGTGAACTACAATGTTTCAGGACATTCTGATGTTGTCTTCCAAAATAAGAGCCCCCCAAAACTCGAATATTAGATGTTCCCCTTCTGTCGCTCTCTCCACGTTGTGTCAGAGAAGCAACACTAGGGGTCTCTCTTGAGCGCCGATATCCACCTCTGATCTATGAAAAAAGGCCAATGAGAGTTGGCAGCCAGTATTTGCATGTCCCACCCCCGGACATACGGGTATTTAAGCGGCGCAAATACGGGAGTTCATTCAGGATTTTTCTGAGGAGCCGGAAATGGTCCGGCCACAACAGTGGCTCGGCTCAGCGACATGGCGGGGGAGACACAACGTCTCGTTCCCTCCATCAGGGAACGGAGGTTACATACGTAACCTAGACGTTCCCCTTCTGTCGCTCTCTCCACGTTGTGTCAGAGAAGCGACACTAGGGGTCCACTTATAAAGTGCCATGCGCTGAGCCGTGTACGTGAACTGCTAATACAGGAGCGAGCAGGTATTCTTACGTGCAGGACGACCAACTGTATCAGGCTGCAAGTACCCTTCCCCAATGCCCCATTTAAGCCATCAGACTCCAGCCTGGCTGGGCCTCTTTTCTCTCTATGTTTCTCGCATAGAGCAACTACGGCCGGGGCCCTTACACGCATTGGGGGAAGGGGGTCTTAGCCCTTCTTTCAGGGCAGAGAAGACCCTGCGGAGGCCACACCTACCCGGCAGGGGAGGCAAAAATTGGCAAATACATCAGATGGCCTAACTTAGGACCTATGTGGAAAAGTTGGTGCGGTGGTAGACTCAACCTCGTGGGGGGGGGTAGCGAACAGCACGGCGACCGAGGCAGCTGTAACTGCCTAAGGGTGACACGGGGGTCCGCTCGTGAGGGGACAGTACCATGGCATTACACACAGGGGGAGTCCGAACAGGAGGCCTTACCTGTGGAGCACCTCTACATTTACATTTACATTTACATTTATTCATTTGGCAGACGCTTTTATCCAAAGCGACTTACAAAAGAGGAAGAACATCAGCGAATCATCTTAGGGAGACAGTGGTACAAAAAGTGCCATATTACAAAGTTTCACTATCATCATAATAGTATACAAAACACATTTATGTGCAACAAGAAATGTAAATAATATTTTTTTTTTTTGTATTTTTTTTTTTTTAGTGACCGGTTAAGTGCTTTTGGAAAAGATGTGTTTTTAGCCGTTTTTTGAAGATAGAGAGTGAGTTAGCTTCCCGGATTGAGTTGGGAAGGTCATTCCACCAGTACAGGGTAGCTTGAGGTACCCGCAGTGGCTTGGGTCGGCGAGTTCCTACGCTGAACTGCGGACCCACGAGGGCTAGGGAGGAGTCAACCAGCGACCCGAAGATGGGATCTCCTGGGAACGGAGGCGCACTGTTTTCCCTCGGTTGAGAGAAAGGGCGCTAGGCACAAGCGATTCACCCAGTCAGATCGTCAGCGTGCTACCGAGTTCTACAGGCTCGGACCTGAGAAAACACGAGACGATACTGACTCAACTCGGAGATTGTAGAATCTCGAAAAAGTGTTAGGTGTTGCCCAGCCCGCTGCTCTACAGATGTCTGCTAGGGAGATGCCCCTGGCCAGTGCCCACGAGGACGCAACACCCCTGGTGGAGTGAGCTTGGGCCGTGGCGGCAGGCTTGCGGCGAGGCATGATGTGGGAAATGGCCTCCGTCTGCTTCTTCACCATGGAGAACGGTGTCGCCGAAGAGGCCAAACTGGGAGACAGGGGCGTTGAGAAAGCGAGTGTTGTCAGCTTCACGCATCTTGACCAAGTTCAGCCATTGCTGGCATTCCTGGACCACCAGCGTTGCCATCGCCTGCCCGAGCGCCTGTGCTGTGACCTTCGTCGCTCTCAGGGCGAGGTCGGTCGCTGAGCGCAGTTCCTGCAGCGTGTCGGGATCAGGGCCACCCCCGTGCATGTTTTGCAGTGCCTTGGCTTGGTGGACCTGCAGGAGAGCCATGGAATGCAGGGCGGAAGCGGCGCGTCCGGTGGCGCTGTAGGCCTTTGCGGTCAGCGAGGATGTTGCTCTACAGGTCCGGGAAGGGAGTACAGGGCGGCCCCGCCAGGTGGTAGGGCTTCTGGGGCATAGATGGAGCGCAACAGCCCTATCCACCTGGGGAATCGCCGTGACCGGGGGGGGGGGGTGCAAGGCTGTGAGCGGCGCCCAGCACCCAGGAACCAGTCGTCCAGCCATGATGGCTGTGGGGAGGATGGAGGGTTCCAGTCCAAGCCCACGCTGTTGGCTGCCCGGGAAAGCACATCGGACATCTGTGCGTCGGCCTCTTCCTGGGCATGCAGGCCCGAAGGCGGCAGCCCAGAGGAGTCCTCAGCATCAGATACCACGCCCTCCGATTCCGCGGCAAACTCGTCTGCTTCCATCGCAAGATGGTAGGCAGACTGGCTGTGAGGCGAGTCGCCGCCGCCTCGAGCGGGGACGGGAGTCAATGAGCGTGCCGTGGCGCGGGTGGTCCGAGGGGGCGTACCCGGCGGAGCTGCACCAGCTACCATCCCCGAATCGCCTCCATCGCCAGCCGCATCGTCCTCAATCCCGTAGGAAGAAGGCGCGACGCGGGGGGCGGCTGGAGTGGCTTGCTTACGGTTCTCGCAGTGAGAACATGAACCATCCACAAACGCAGCCTCGGTGTGATCGCTACCCAGACACACGAGACAACGCCTGTAGCTGTCGGAAGCGGAGAGTACTCTACCGCATCCAGGAACAACACAGGGGCGGAAAGGCTTATTTATAAAGACGCGTCCTTAAAAGGACTTCAACGCTGCTGTGTTTTGCTCTTTTAGAGGAAATTACTCTTTTAAATAAAATCACTCTTTTATGAAAGAAAAGGACTCGTGAGACTTCTTTATAATCTGCACTGTCGAAGCGCTCAGGGGCAGGAAATGCACAGCTGTGCAAACAGGAGAAAGCCGCTGTTGTGCGCCGTAGAATCCAACAGCATGCAGTAGAGGAATGACAGGAACTCGGTGTGTAACAGGCAGCAATTGCAGACACGACCATCGGCTCCGAAGAAATTTTCTGAATGAACTCCTGTATTTGCGCCGCTTAAATTCCCGTATGTCCGGGGGCGGGACATGCAAATACTGACTGCCAACTCTCATTGGCCTTTTTTCATAGATCAGAGGTGGATATCGGCGCTCAAGAGAGATCCCTAGTGTTCCTTCTCTGACACAACGTGGAGAGAGCGACAGAAGGGGAACATCTAATATTCGAGTTTGGGGGGGCTCTTATTTTGGAATTCAACATCAGAATGTCCTGAAACATTGTAGTTCACACCTTGAGAAGGTGTCCTCCCCATCTGAGGTGAAATTGGTGTGTGGAAGCTAGGACTTTTATTTTTATGATTTTCTGAATGTGTAAACAAAACATCTAATATTCGAGTTTGGGGGGCTCTTATTTTGGAATTCAACATCAGAATGTCCTGAAACATTGTAGTTCACACCTTGAGAAGGTGTCCTCCCCATCTGAGGTGAAATTGGTCTGTGGAAACTAGGACTTTTATTTTTATGATTTTCTGAATGTATGGACAAAAAAGGTAATATATAGAGTTTTTTGGGGGGGGGGCTCTTACTTTGTAATACAAGATTAGAATGTCCTGAAACATTGTAGTTCACACCTTGAGAAGGTGTCCTCCCCATCTGAGGTGAAATTGGTCTGTGGAAGCTAGGACTTTTATTTTTATGATTTTCTGAATGTGTAAACAAAACATCTAATATTCGAGTTTGGGGGGCTCTTATTTTGGAATTCAACATCAGAATATCCTGAAACATTGTAGTTCACACCTTGAGAAGGTGTCCTCCCCATCTGAGGTGAAATTGGTCTGTGGAAACTAGGACTTTTATTTTTATGATTTTCTGAATGTATGGACAAAAAAGGTAATATATGAGTTTTGGGGGGGCTCTTATTTTGGAAGAAAACATCAGAATGTCCTGAAACATTGTAGTTCACACTTTGAGAAGGTGTCCTCCCCACCTGAGGTAAAATTGGTCTGTGGAAGCTAGGACTTTTATTTTTATGATTTTCTGAATGTGTACACAAAACATCTAATATTCGAGTTTTGGGGGCTCTTATTTTGGAATTCAACATCAGAATGTCCTGAAACATTGTAGTTCACACCTTGAGAAGGTGTCCTCCCCATCTGAGGTGAAATTGGTCTGTGGAAACTAGGACTTTTATTTTTATGATTTTCTGAATGTATGGACAAAAAGGTAATATATAGAGTTTTGGGGGGCTCTTATTTTGTAATACAAGACTAGAATGTCCTGAAACATTGTAGTTCACACCTTGATAAGGTGTCCTCCCCATCTGAGGTGAAATTGGTCTGTGGAAGCTAGGACTTTTATTTTTATGATTTTCTGAATGTGTAAACAAAACATCTAATATACGAGTTTGGGGGCTCTTATTTTGGAATTCAACATCAGAATGTCCTGAAACATTGTAGTTCACACCTTGAGAAGGTGTCCTCCCCATCTGAGGTGAAATTGGTCTGTGGAAACTAGGACTTTTATTTTTATGATTTTCTGAATGTATGGACAAAACAGGTAATATATGAGTTTTGGGGGCTCTTATTTTGGAATTCAACATCAGCATGTCCTGAAACATTGTAGTTCACACCTTGAGAAGGTGTCCTCCCCATCTGAGGTGAAATTGGTCTGTGCAAACTAGGACTTTTATTTTTATGATTTTCTGAATGTATGGACAAAAAAAGGTAATATATGAGTTTTGGGGGGCTCTTATTTTGGAATTCAACATCAGAATGTCCTGAAACATTGTAGTTCACACCTTGAGAAGGTGTCCTCCCCATCAGAGGTGAAATTGGTCTGTGGAAGCTAGGACTTTTATTTTTATGATTTTCTGAATGTATGGACAAAAAAGGTAATATATGAGTTTTGGGGGCTCTTATTTTGGAATTCAACATCAGAATGTCCTGAAACATTGTAGTTCACACTTTGAGAAGGTGTCCTCCCCATCTGAGGTGAAATTGGTCTGTGGAAGCTAGGACTTTTATTTTTATGATTTTCTGAATGTGTAAACAAAACATCTAATATTCGAGTTTGGGGGGCTCTTATTTTGGAATTCAACATCAGAATGTCCTGAAACATTGTAGTACACACCTTGAGAAGATGTCCTCCCCATCTGAGGTGAAATTGGTCTGTGGAAGCTAGGACTTTTATTTTTATGATTTTCTGAATGTGTAAACAAAACATCTAATATATAAGTTTGGGGGCTCTTATTTTGGAATTCAACATCAGAATGTCCTGAAACATTGTAGTTCACACCTTGAGAAGGTGTCCTCCCCATCTGAGGTGAAATTGGTCTGTGGAAGCTAGGACTTTTATTTTTATGATTTTCTGAATGTATGGACAAAAAAGGTAATATATAGAGTTTTGGAGGGGGGCTCTTATTTTGTAATACAAGACTAGAATGTCCTGAAACATTGTAGTTCACACCTTGATAAGGTGTCCTCCCCATCTGAGGTGAAATTGGTCTGTGGAAGCTAGGACTTTTATTTTTATGATTTTCTGAATGTGTAAACAAAACATCTAATATACGAGTTTGGGGGCTCTTATTTTGGAATTCAACATCAGAATGTCCTGAAACATTGTAGTTCACACCTTGAGAAGGTGTCCTCCCCATCTGAGGTGAAATTGGTCTGTGGAAACTAGGACTTTTATTTTTATGATTTTCTGAATGTATGGACAAAACATCTAATATTCGAGATTTGGGGGCTCTTATTTTGTAATTCAACATCAGAATGTCCTGAAACATTGTAGTTCACACCTTGAGAAGGTGTCCTCCCCATCTGAGGTGAAATTGGTCTGTGGAAGCTAGGACTTTTATTTTTATGATTTTCTGAATGTATGGACAAAAAAAGGTAATATATGAGTTTTGGGGGGCTCTTATTTTGGAATTCAACATCAGAATGTCCTGAAACATTGTAGTTCACACCTTGAGAAGGTGTCCTCCCCATCTGAGGTGAAATTGGTCTGTGGAAGCTAGGACTTTTATTTTTATGATTTTCTGAATGTATGGACAAAAAAAGGTAATATATGAGATTTGGGGGGCTCTTATTTTGGAATTCAACATCAGAATGTCCTGAAACATTGTAGTTCACACTTTGAGAAGGTGTCCTCCCCATCTGAGGTGAAATTGGTCTGTGGAAGCTAGGACTTTTATTTTTATGATTTTCTGAATGTGTAAACAAAACATCTAATATTCGAGTTTGGGGGGCTCTTATTTTGGAATTCAACATCAGAATGTCCTGAAACATTGTAGTTCACACCTTGAGAAGGTGTCCTCCCCATCTGAGGTGAAATTGGTCTGTGGAAACTAGGACTTTTATTTTTATGATTTTCTGAATGTATGGACAAAAAGGTAATATATGAGTTTTGGGGGGCTCTTATTTTGGAAGACAACATCAGAATGTCCTGAAACATTGTAGTTCACACCTTGAGAGGGTGTCCTCCCCACCTGAGGTAAAATTGGTCTGTGGAAGCTAGGACTTTTATTTTTATGATTTTCTGAATGTGTACACAAAACATCTAATATGTAAGATTTGGGGGCTCTTATTATGGAATTCAACATCAGAATGTCCTGAAACATTGTAGTTCACACCTTGAGAAGGTGTCCTCCCCATCTGAGGTGAAATTGGTCTGTGGAATCTAGGACTTTTATTTTTATGATTTTCTGAATGTGTACACAAAACATCTAATATGTAAGATTTGGGGGGCTCTTATTTTGGAATTCAACATCAGAATGTCCTGAAACATTGTAGTTCACACCTTGAGAAGGTGTCCTCCCCATCTGAGGTGAAATTGGTCTGTGGAAACTAGGACTTTTATTTTTATGATTTTCTGAATGTATGGACAAAAAAGGTAATATATGAGTTTTGGGGGGCTCTTATTTTGGAATACAACATCAGCATGTCCTGAAACATTGTAGTTCACACCTTGAGAAGGTGTCCTCCCCATCTGAGGTGAAATTGGTCTGTGCAAACTAGGACTTTTATTTTTATGATTTTCTGAATGTATGGACAAAAAAAGGTAATATATGAGTTTTGGGGGGGGCTCTTATTTTGGAATACAACATCAGAATGTCCTGAAACATTGTAGTTCACACCTTGAGAAGGTGTCCTCCCCATCTGAGGTGAAATTGGTCTGTGGAAGCTAGGACTTTTAATTTTATGATTTTCTGAATGTGTACACAAAACATCTAATATGTAAGATTTGGGGGGCTCTTATTTTGGAATTCAACATCAGAATGTCCTGAAACATTGTAGTTCACACCTTGAGAAGGTGTCCTCCCCATCTGAGGTGAAATTGGTCTGTGGAAACTAGGACTTTTATTTTTATGATTTTCTGAATGTATGGACAAAAAAGGTAATATATAGAGTTTTGGGGGGCTCTTATTTTGTAATACAAGATTAGAATGTCCTGAAACATTGTAGTTCACACCTTGAGAAGGTGTCCTCCCCATCTGAGGTGAAATTGGTCTGTGGAAGCTAGGACTTTTATTTTTATGATTTTCTGAATGTGTAAACAAAACATCTAATATTCGAGTTTGGGGGGCTCTTATTTTGGAATTCAACATCAGAATGTCCTGAAACATTGTAGTTCACACCTTGAGAAGGTGTCCTCCCCATCTGAGGTGAAACTGGTCTGTTGAAACTAGGACTTTTATTTTTATGATTTTCTGAATGTATGGACAAAACATCTAATATTCGAGATTTGGGGGCTCTTATTTTGGAATTAAACATCAGAATGTCCTGAAACATTGTAGTTCACACCTTGAGAAGGTGTCCTCCCCATCTGAGGTGAAATTGGTCTGTGGAAACTAGGACTTTTATTTTTATGATTTTCTGAATGTATGGACAAAACATCTAATATTCGAGTTTTGGGGGCTCTTATTTTGGAATTCAACATCAGAATGTCCTGAAACATTGCAGTTCACACCTTGAGAAGGTGTCCTCCCCATCTGAGGTGAAATTGGTCTGTGGAAGCTAGGACTTTTATTTTTATGATTTTCTGAATGTGTAAACAAAACATCTAATATATAAGTTTGGGGGCTCTTATTTTGGAATTCAACATCAGAATGTCCTGAAACATTGTAGTTCACACCTTGAGAAGGTGTCCTCCCCATCTGAGGTGAAATTGGTCTGTGGAAGCTAGGACTTTTATTTTTATGATTTTCTGAATGTATGGACAAAAAAGGTAATATATGAGATTTGGGGGGCTCTTATTTTGGAATTCAACATCAGAATGTCCTGAAACATTGTAGTTCATGCCTTGAGAAGGTGTCCTCCCCATCTGAGGTGAAATTGGTCTGTGGAAGCTAGGACTTTTATTTTTATGATTTTCTGAATGTGTACACAAAACATCTAATATGTAAGATTTGGGGGCTCTTATTTTGGAATTCAACATCAGAATGTCCTGAAACATTGTAGTTCACACCTTGAGAAGGTGTCCTCCCCATCTGAGGTGAAATTGGTCTGTGGAAACTAGGACTTTTATTTTTATGATTTTCTGAATGTATGGACAAAAAAGGTAATATATGAGTATTGGGGGGCTCTTATTTTGGAATTCAACATCAGAATGTCCTGAAACATTGTAGTTCACACCTTGAGAAGGTGTCCTCTCCATCTGAGGTGAAATTGGTCTGTGGAATCTAGGACTTTTATATTTATGATTTTCTGAATGTATGGACAAAAAAGGTAATATATGAGTTTTGGGGGGCTCTTATTTTGGAATTCAACATCAGAATGTCCTGAAACATTGTAGTTCACACCTTGAGAAGGTGTCCTCTCCATCTGAGGTGAAATTGGTCTGTGGAAACTAGGACTTTTATTTTTATGATTTTCTGAATGTATGGACAAAACATCTAATATTTGAGTTTGGGGGGCTCTTATTTTGGAATTCAACATCAGAATGTCCTGAAACATTGTAGTTCACACCTTGAGAAGGTGTCCTCCCCACCTGAGGTGAAATTGGTCTGTGGAAACTAGGACTTTTATTTTTATGATTTTCTGAATGTGTAAACAAAACATCTAATATATAAGTTTGGGGGGCTCTTATTTTGGAATTCAACATCAGAATGTCCTGAAACATTGTAGTTCACACCTTGAGAAGGTGTCCTCCCCATCTGAGGTGAAATTGGTCTGTGGAAGCTAGGACTTTTATTTTTATGATTTTCTGAATGTATGGACAAAAAAGGTAATATATGAGTTTTGGGGGGCTCTTATTTTGGAATTCAACATCAGAATGTCCTGAAACATTGTAGTTCACACCTTGAGAAGGTGTCCTCCCCATCTGAGGTGAAATTGGTCTGTGGAAGCTAGGACTTTTATTTTTATGATTTTCTGAATGTGTAAACAAAACATCTAATATTCGAGTTTGGGGGGCTCTTATTTTGGAATTCAACAACAGAATGTCCTGAAACATTGTAGTTCACACCTTGAGAAGGTGTCCTCCCCATCTGAGGTGAAATTGGTCTGTGGAATCTAGGACTTTTATTTTTATGATTTTCTGAATGTGTACACAAAACATCTAATATGTAAGATTTGGGGGGCTCTTATTTTGGAATTCAACATCAGAATGTCCTGAAACATTATAGTTCACACCTTGAGAATGTGTCCTCCCCATCTGAGGTGAAATTGGTCTGTGGAAACTAGGACTTTTATTTTTATGATTTTCTGAATGTATGGACAAAAAGGTAATATATGAGTTTTGGGGGGCTCTTATTTTGGAATTCAACATCAGAATGTCCTGAAACATTGTAGTTCACACCTTGAGAAGGTGTCCTCCCCATCTGAGGTGAAATTGGTCTGTGGAAGCTAGGACTTTTATTTTTATGATTTTCTGAATGTGTAAACAAAACATCTAATATTCGAGTTTGGGGGGCTCTTATTTTGGAATTCAACATCAGAATGTCCTGAAACATTGTAGTTCACACCTTGAGAAGGTGTCCTCCCCATCTGAGGTGAAATTGGTCTGTGGAAACTAGGACTTTTATTTTTATGATTTTCTGAATGTATGGACAAAAAAGGTAATATATGAGTTTTGGGGGGGCTCTTATTTTGGAAGACAACATCAGAATGTCCTGAAACATTGTAGTTCACACTTTGAGAAGATGTCCTCCCCACCTGAGGTAAATTTGGTCTGTGGAAGCTAGGACTTTTATTTTTATGATTTTCTGAATGTGTACACAAAACATCTAATATGTAAGATTTGGGGGGCTCTTATTTTGGAATTAAACATCAGAATGTCCTGAAACATTGTAGTTCACACCTTGAGAAGGTGTCCTCCCCATCTGAGGTGAAATTGGTCTGTTGAAACTAGGACTTTTATTTTTATGATTTTCTGAATGTATGGACAAAACATCTAATATTCGAGATTTGGGGGCTCTTATTTTGGAATTCAACATCAGAATGTCCTGAAACATTATAGTTCACACCTTGAGAAGGTGTCCTCTCCATCTGAGGTGAAATTGGTCTGTGGAAACTAGGACTTTTATTTTTATGATTTTCTGAATGTATGGACAAAACATCTAATATTCGAGTTTTGGGGGCTCTTATTTTGGAATTCAACATCAGAATGTCCTGAAACATTGTAGTTCACACCTTGAGAAGGTGTCCTCCCCATCTGAGGTGAAATTGGTCTGTGGAAGCTAGGACTTTTATTTTTATGATTTTCTGAATGTGTAAACAAAACATCTAATATATAAGTTTGGGGGCTCTTATTTTGGAATTCAACATCAGAATGTCCTGAAACATTGTAGTTCACACCTTGAGAAGGTGTCCTCCCCATCTGAGGTGAAATTGGTCTGTGGAAGCTAGGACTTTTATTTTTATGATTTTCTGAATGTATGGACAAAAAAGGTAATATATGAGTTTTGGGGGCTCTTATTTTGGAATTCAACATCAGAATGTCCTGAAACATTGTAGTTCACACCTTGAGAAGGTGTCCTCCCCATCTGAGGTGAAATTGGTCTGTGGAAGCTAGGACTTTTATTTTTATGATTTTCTGAATGTGTAAACAAAACATCTAATATTCGAGTTTGGGGGCTCTTATTTTGGAATTCAACATCAGAATGTCCTGAAAAATTGTAGTTCACACCTTGAGAAGGTGTCCTCCCCATCTGAGGTGAAATTGGTCTGTGGAAGCTAGGACTTTTATTTTTATGATTTTCTGAATGTATGGACAAAAAAGGTAATATATGAGATTTGGGGGGCTCTTATTTTGGAATTCAACATCAGAATGTCCTGAAACATTGTAGTTCACACCTTGAGAAGGTGTCCTCCCCATCTGAGGTGAAATTGGTCTGTGGAAGCTAGGACTTTTATTTTTATGATTTTCTGAATGTGTAAACAAAACATCTAATATTCGAGTTTGGGGGGCTCTTATTTTGGAATTCAACATCAGAATGTCCTGAAACATTGTAGTTCACACCTTGAGAAGGTGTCCTCCCCATCTGAGGTGAAATTGGTCTGTGGAATCTAGGACTTTTATTTTTATGATTTTCTGAATGTGTACACAAAACATCTAATATGTAAGATTTGGGGGCTCTTATTTTGGAATTCAACATCAGAATGTCCTGAAACATTATAGTTCACACCTTGAGAAGGTGTCCTCCCCATCTGAGGTGAAATTGGTCTGTGGAAACTAGGACTTTTATTTTTATGATTTTCTGAATGTATGGACAAAAAAGGTAATATATGAGTTTTGGGGGGGCTCTTATTTTGGAAGACAACATCAGAATGTCCTGAAACATTGTAGTTCACACCTTGAGAAGGTGTCCTCCCCACCCGAGGTAAAATTGGTCTGTGGAATCTAGGACTTTTATTTTTATGATTTTCTGAATGTGTACACAAAACATCTAATATGTAAGATTTGGGGGGCTCTTATTTTGGAATTCAACATCAGAATGTCCTGAAACATTGTAGTTCACACATTGAGAAGGTGTCCTCCCCACCTGAGGTGAAATTGGTCTGTGGAAACTAGGACTTTTATTTTTATGATTTTCTGAATGTGTAAACAAAACATCTAATATTCGAGTTTGGGGGCTCTTATTTTGGAATTCAACATCAGAATGTCCTGAAACATTGTAGTTCACACCTTGAGAAGGTGTCCTCCCCATCTGAGGTGAAATTGGTCTGTGGAAACTAGGACTTTTATTTTTATGATTTTCTGAATGTATGGACAAAAAAGGTAATATATGAGTTTTGGGGGGCTCTTATTTTGGAATACAACATCAGAATGTCCTGAAACATTGTAGTTCACACCTTGAGAAGGTGTCCTCCCCATCTGAGGTGAAATTGGTCTGTGGAAACTAGGACTTTTATTTTTATGATTTTCTGAATGTATGGACAAAAAAGGTAATATATGAGTTTTGGGGGGCTCTTATTTTGGAATACAACATCAGAATGTCCTGAAACATTGTAGTTCACACCTTGAGAAGGTGTCCTCCCCATCTGAGGTGAAATTGGTCTGTGGAAGCTAGGACTTTTATTTTTATGATTTTCTGAATGTATGGACAAAAAAGGTAATATATGAGTTTTGGGGGCTCTTATTTTGGAATACAACATCAGAATGTCCTGAAACATTGTAGTTCACACCTTGAGAAGGTGTCCTCCCCATCTGAGGTGAAATTGGTCTGTGGAAGCTAGGACTTTTATTTTTATGATTTTCTGAATGTATGGACAAAAAAGGTAATATATGAGTTTTGGGGGGCTCTTATTTTGGAATTCAACATCAGAATGTCCTGAAACATTGTAGTTCACACCTTGAGAAGGTGTCCTCCCCATCTGAGGTGAAATTGGTCTGTGGAAGCTAGGATTTTTATTTTTATGATTTTCTGAATGTGTAAACAAAACATCTAATATTCGAGTTTGGGGGCTCTTATTTTGGAATTCAACATCAGAATGTCCTGAAACATTGTAGTTCACACCTTGAGAAGGTGTCCTCCCCATCTGAGGTGAAATTGGTCTGTGGAATCTAGGACTTTTATTTTTATGATTTTCTGAATGTGTACACAAAACATCTAATATGTAAGATTTGGGGGGCTCTTATTTTGGAATTCAACATCAGAATGTCCTGAAACATTATAGTTCACACCTTGAGAAGGTGTCCTCCCCATCTGAGGTGAAATTGGTCTGTGGAAACTAGGACTTTTATTTTTATGATTTTCTGAATGTATGGACAAAAAAGGTAATATATGAGTTTTGGGGGGGCTCTTATTTTGGAAGACAACATCAGAATGTCCTGAAACATTGTAGTTCACACCTTGAGAAGGTGTCCTCCCCACCTGAGGTGAAATTGGTCTGTGGAAGCTAGGACTTTTATTTTTATGATTTTCTGAATGTGTACACAAAACATCTAATATGTAAGATTTGGGGGGCTCTTATTTTGTAATTCAACATCAGAATGTCCTGAAACATTGTAGTTCACACCTTGAGAAGGTGTCCTCCCCACCTGAGGTGAAATTGGTCTGTGGAAACTAGGACTTTTATTTTTATGATTTTCTGAATGTGTAAACAAAACATCTAATATTCGAGTTTGGGGGGCTCTTATTTTGGAATTCAACATCAGAATGTCCTGAAACATTGTAGTTCACACCTTGAGAAGGTGTCCTCCCCATCTGAGGTGAAATTGGTCTGTGGAAACTAGGACTTTTATTTTTATGATTTTCTGAATGTATGGACAAAAAAGGTAATATATGAGTTTTTGGGGGGCTCTTATTTTGGAAGACAACATCAGAATGTCCAGAAACATTGTAGTTCACACCTTGAGAATGTGTCCTCCCCATCTGAGGTGAAATTGGTCTGTGGAAACTAGGACTTTTATTTTTATGATTTTCTGAATGTATGGACAAAAAAGGTAATATATGAGTTTTGGGGGGCTCTTATTTTGGAATACAACATCAGAATGTCCTGAAACATTGTAGTTCACACTTTGAGAAGGTGTCCTCCCCATCTGAGGTGAAATTGGTCTGTGGAAGCTAGGACTTTTATTTTTATGATTTTCTGAATGTGTAAACAAAACATCTAATATTCGAGTTTGGGGGGCTCTTATTTTGGAATTCAACATCAGAATGTCCTGAAACATTGTAGTTCACACCTTGAGAAGGTGTCCTCCCCATCTGAGGTGAAATTGGTCTGTGGAAGCTAGGACTTTTATTTTTATGATTTTCTGAATGTGTAAACAAAACATCTAATATATAAGTTTGGGGGCTCTTATTTTGGAATTCAACATCAGAATGTCCTGAAACATTGTAGTTCACACCTTGAGAAGGTGTCCTCCCCATCTGAGGTGAAATTGGTCTGTGGAAGCTAGGACTTTTATTTTTATGATTTTCTGAATGTATGGACAAAAAGGTAATATATAGAGTTTTGGAGGGGGCTCTTATTTTGTAATACAACATCAGAATGTCCTGAAACATTGTAGTTCACACCTTGATAAGGTGTCCTCCCCATCTGAGGTGAAATTGGTCTGTGGAAGCTAGGACTTTTATTTTTATGATTTTCTGAATGTGTAAACAAAACATCTAATATACGAGTTTGGGGGGCTCTTATTTTGGAATTCAACATCAGAATGTCCTGAAACATTGTAGTTCACACCTTGAGAAGGTGTCCTCCCCATCTGAGGTGAAATTGGTCTGTGGAAGCTAGGACTTTTATTTTTATGATTTTCTGAATGTATGGACAAAAAAGGTAATATATGAGTTTTGGGGGCTCTTATTTTGGAATTCAACATCAGAATGTCCTGAAACATTGTAGTTCACACCTTGAGAAGGTGTCCTCCCCATCTGAGGTGAAATTGGTCTGTGGAAGCTAGGACTTTTATTTTTATGATTTTCTGAATGTATGGACAAAAAAGGTAATATATGAGATTTGGGGGCTCTTATTTTGGAATTCAACATCAGAATGTCCTGAAACATTGTAGTTCACACTTTGAGAAGGTGTCCTCCCCATCTGAGGTGAAATTGGTCTGTGGAAGCTAGGACTTTTATTTTTATGATTTTCTGAATGTGTAAACAAAACATCTAATATTCGAGTTTGGGGGGCTCTTATTTTGGAATTCAACATCAGAATGTCCTGAAACATTGTAGTTCACACCTTGAGAAGGTGTCCTCCCCATCTGAGGTGAAATTGGTCTGTGGAAACTAGGACTTTTATTTTTATGATTTTCTGAATGTATGGACAAAAAGGTAATATATGAGTTTTGGGGGGCTCTTATTTTGGAAGACAACATCAGAATGTCCTGAAACATTGTAGTTCACACCTTGAGAAGGTGTCCTCCCCACCTGAGGTAAAATTGGTCTGTGGAAGCTAGGACTTTTATTTTTATGATTTTCTGAATGTGTACACAAAACATCTAATATGTAAGATTTGGGGGCTCTTATTTTGGAATTCAACATCAGAATGTCCTGAAACATTGTAGTTCACACCTTGAGAAGGTGTCCTCCCCATCTGAGGTGAAATTGGTCTGTGGAAACTAGGACTTTTATTTTTATGATTTTCTGAATGTGTACACAAAACATCTAATATGTAAGATTTGGGGGCTCTTATTTTGGAATTCAACATCAGAATGTCCTGAAACATTGTAGTTCACACCTTGAGAAGGTGTCCTCCCCATCTGAGGTGAAATTGGTCTGTGGAAACTAGGACTTTTATTTTTATGATTTTCTGAATGTATGGACAAAAAAGGTAATATATGAGTTTTGGGGGGCTCTTATTTTTGAATTCAACATCAGAATGTCCTGAAACATTGTAGTTCACACCTTGAGAAGGTGTCCTCCCCATCTGAGGTGAAATTGGTCTGTGGAAACTAGGACTTTTATTTTTATGATTTTCTGAATGTATGGACAAAAAAAGGTAATATATGAATTTTGGGGGGCTCTTATTTTGGAAGACAACATCAGAATGTCCTGAAACATTGTAGTTCACACCTTGAGAAGGTGTCCTCCCCATCTGAGGTGAAATTGGTCTGTGGAAACTAGGACTTTTATTTTTATGATTTTCTGAATGTGTACACAAAACATCTAATATGTAAGATTTGGAGGGCTCTTATTTTGGAATTCAACATCAGAATGTCCTGAAACATTGTAGTTCACACCTTGAGAAGGTGTCCTCCCCATCTGAGGTGAAATTGGTCTGTGGAAACTAGGACTTTTATTTTTATGATTTTCTGAATGTATGGACAAAAAAGGTAATATATAGAGTTTTGGGGGGCTCTTATTTTGTAATACAAGATTAGAATGTCCTGAAACATTGTAGTTCACACCTTGAGAAGGTGTCCTCCCCATCTGAGGTGAAATTGGTCTGTGGAAGCTAGGACTTTTATTTTTATGATTTTCTGAATGTGTAAACAAAACATCTAATATTCGAGTTTGGGGGCTCTTATTTTGGAATTCAACATCAGAATGTCCTGAAACATTGTAGTTCACACCTTGAGAAGGTGTCCTCCCCATCTGAGGTGAAATTGGTCTGTGGAAACTAGGACTTTTATTTTTATGATTTTCTGAATGTATGGACAAAACATCTAATATATCGAGTTTTGGGGGCTCTTATTTTGGAATTCAACATCAGAATGTCCTGAAACATTGTAGTTCACACCTTGAGAAGGTGTCCTCCCCATCTGAGGTGAAATTGGTCTGTGGAAGCTAGGACTTTTATTTTTATGATTTTCTGAATGTGTAAACAAAACATCTAATATATCGAGTTTGGGGGGCTCTTATTTTGGAATTCAACATCAGAATGTCCTGAAACATTGTAGTTCACACCTTGAGAAGGTGTCCTCCCCATCTGAGGTGAAATTGGTCTGTGGAAACTAGGACTTTTATTTTTATGATTTTCTGAATGTATGGACAAAAAAGGTAATATATGAGTTTTGGGGGGCTCTTATTTTGGAATACAACATCAGAATGTCCTGAAACATTGTAGTTCACACCTTGAGAAGGTGTCCTCCCCATCTGAGGTGAAATTGGTCTGTGGAAACTAGGACTTTTATTTTTATGATTTTCTGAATGTATGGACAAAAAAGGTAATATATGAGTTTTGGGGGCTCTTATTTTGGAATTCAACATCAGAATGTCCTGAAACATTGTAGTTCACACCTTGAGAAGGTGTCCTCCCCATCTGAGGTGAAATTGGTCTGTGGAAGCTAGGACTTTTATTTTTATGATTTTCTGAATGTGTAAACAAAACATCTAATATTCGAGTTTGGGGGGCTCTTATTTTGGAATTCAACATCAGAATGTCCTGAAACATTGTAGTTCACACCTTGAGAAGGTGTCCTCCCCATCTGAGGTGAAATTGGTCTGTGGAAGCTAGGACTTTTATTTTTATGATTTTCTGAATGTGTAAACAAAACATCTAATATATAAGTTTGGGGGGCTCTTATTTTGGAATTCAACATCAGAATGTCCTGAAACATTGTAGTTCACACCTTGAGAAGGTGTCCTCCCCATCTGAGGTGAAATTGGTCTGTGGAAGCTAGGACTTTTATTTTTATGATTTTCTGAATGTATGGACAAAAAAGGTAATATATAGAGTTTTGGGGGGGCTCTTATTTTGTAATACAACATCTAGAATGTCCTGAAACATTGTAGTTCACACCTTGATAAGGTGTCCTCCCCATCTGAGGTGAAATTGGTCTGTGGAAGCTAGGACTTTTATTTTTATGATTTTCTGAATGTGTAAACAAAACATCTAATATATCGAGTTTGGGGGGCTCTTATTTTGGAATTCAACATCAGAATGTCCTGAAACATTGTAGTTCACACCTTGAGAAGGTGTCCTCCCCATCTGAGGTGAAATTGGTCTGTGGAAACTAGGACTTTTATTTTTATGATTTTCTGAATGTATGGACAAAACATCTAATATTCGAGATTTGGGGGCTCTTATTTTGTAATTCAACATCAGAATGTCCTGAAACATTGTAGTTCACACCTTGAGAAGGTGTCCTCCCCATCTGAGGTGAAATTGGTCTGTGGAAGCTAGGACTTTTATTTTTATGATTTTCTGAATGTATGGACAAAAAAGGTAATATATGAGTTTTGGGGGGCTCTTATTTTGGAATTTAACATCAGAATGTCCTGAAACATTGTAGTTCACACCTTGAGAAGGTGTCCTCTCCATCTGAGGTGAAATTGGTCTGTGGAAGCTAGGACTTTTATATTTATGATTTTCTGAATGTATGGACAAAAAAGGTAATATATGAGTTTTGGGGGGCTCTTATTTTGGAATTCAACATCAGAATGTCCTGAAACATTGTAGTTCACACCTTGAGAAGGTGTCCTCTCCATATGAGGTGAAATTGGTCTGTGGAAGCTAGGACTTTTATTTTTATGATTTTCTGAATGTGTAAACAAAACATCTAATATTCGAGTTTGGGGGGCTCTTATTTTGGAATTCAACATCAGAATGTCCTGAAACATTGTAGTTCACACCTTGAGAAGGTGTCCTCCCCATCTGAGGTGAAATTGGTCTGTGGAAACTAGGACTTTTATTTTTATGATTTTCTGAATGTATGGACAAAAAAGGTAATATATGAGTTTTGGGGGGCTCTTATTTTGGAAGACAACATCAGAATGTCCTGAAACATTGTAGTTCACACCTTGAGAAGGTGTCCTCCCCACCTGAGGTGAAATTGGTCTGTGGAAGCTAGGACTTTTATTTTTATGATTTTCTGAATGTGTACACAAAACATCTAATATGTAAGATTTGGGGGGCTCTTATTTTGGAATTCAACATCAGAATGTCCTGAAACATTGTAGTTCACACCTTGAGAAGGTGTCCTCCCCATCTGAGGTGAAATTGGTCTGTGGAATTTAGGACTTTTATTTTTATGATTTTCTGAATGTGTACACAAAACATCTAATATGTAAGATTTGGGGGGCTCTTATTTTGGAATTCAACATCAGAATGTCCTGAAACATTGTAGTTCACACCTTGAGAAGGTGTCCTCCCCATCTGAGGTGAAATTGGTCTGTGGAAACTAGGACTTTTATTTTTATGATTTTCTGAATGTATGGACAAAAAAGGTAATATATGAGTTTTGGGGGGGCTCTTATTTTGGAATACAACATCAGAATGTCCTGAAACATTGTAGTTCACACCTTGAGAAGGTGTCCTCCCCATCTGAGGTGAAATTGGTCTGTGGAAGCTAGGACTTTTATTTTTATGATTTTCTGAATGTATGGACAAAAAAGGTAATATATGAGTTTTGGGGGCTCTTATTTTGGAATTCAACATCAGAATGTCCTGAAACATTGTAGTTCACACTTTGAGAAGGTGTCCTCCCCATCTGAGGTGAAATTGGTCTGTGGAAGCTAGGACTTTTATTTTTATGATTTTCTGAATGTGTAAACAAAACATCTAATATTCGAGTTTGGGGGGCTCTTATTTTGGAATTCAACATCAGAATGTCCTGAAACATTGTAGTTCACACCTTGAGAAGGTGTCCTCCCCATCTGAGGTGAAATTGGTCTGTGGAAACTAGGACTTTTATTTTTATGATTTTCTGAATGTATGGACAAAAAAGGTAATATATGAGTTTTGGGGGGGCTCTTATTTTGGAAGACAACATCAGAATGTCCTGAAACATTGTAGTTCACACCTTGAGAGGGTGTCCTCCCCACCTGAGGTAAAATTGGTCTGTGGAAGCTAGGACTTTTATTTTTATGATTTTCTGAATGTGTACACAAAACATCTAATATGTAAGATTTGGGGGGCTCTTATTATGGAATTCAACATCAGAATGTCCTGAAACATTGTAGTTCACACCTTGAGAAGGTGTCCTCCCCATCTGAGGTGAAATTGGTCTGTGGAAACTAGGACTTTTATTTTTATGATTTTCTGAATGTGTACACAAAACATCTAATATGTAAGATTTGGGGGGCTCTTATTTTGGAATTCAACATCAGAATGTCCTGAAACATTGTAGTTCACACCTTGAGAAGGTGTCCTCCCCATCTGAGGTGAAATTGGTCTGTGGAAACTAGGACTTTTATTTTTATGATTTTCTGAATGTATGGACAAAAAAGGTAATATATGAGTTTTGGGGGGCTCTTATTTTGGAATACAACATCAGAATGTCCTGAAACATTGTAGTTCACACCTTGAGAAGGTGTCCTCCCCATCTGAGGTGAAATTGGTCTGTGGAAACTAGGACTTTTATTTTTATGATTTTCTGAATGTATGGACAAAAAAGGTAATATATGAGTTTTGGGGGGCTCTTATTTTGGAATACAACATCAGAATGTCCTGAAACATTGTAGTTCACACCTTGAGAAGGTGTCCTCCCCATCTGAGGTGAAATTGGTCTGTGGAAGCTAGGACTTTTAATTTTATGATTTTCTGAATGTGTACACAAAACATCTAATATGTAAGATTTGGGGGGCTCTTATTTTGGAATTCAACATCAGAATGTCCTGAAACATTGTAGTTCACACCTTGAGAAGGTGTCCTCCCCATCTGAGGTGAAATTGGTCTGTGGAAACTAGGACTTTTATTTTTATGATTTTCTGAATGTATGGACAAAAAAGGTAATATATAGAGTTTTGGGGGGCTCTTATTTTGTAATACAACATCAGAATGTCCTGAAACATTGTAGTTCACACCTTGAGAAGGTGTCCTCCCCATCTGAGGTGAAACTGGTCTGTGGAAGCTAGGACTTTTATTTTTATGATTTTCTGAATGTGTAAACAAAACATCTAATATTCGAGTTTGGGGGCTCTTATTTTGGAATTCAACATCAGAATGTCCTGAAACATTGTAGTTCACACCTTGAGAAGGTGTCCTCCCCATCTGAGGTGAAACTGGTCTGTGGAAACTAGGACTTTTATTTTTATGATTTTCTGAATGTATGGACAAAACATCTAATATTCGAGATTTGGGGGCTCTTATTTTGGAATTCAACATCAGAATGTCCTGAAACATTGTAGTTCACACCTTGAGAAGGTGTCCTCCCCATCTGAGGTGAAATTGGTCTGTGGAAACTAGGACTTTTATTTTTATGATTTTCTGAATGTATGGACAAAACATCTAATATATCGAGTTTTGGGGGCTCTTATTTTGGAATTCAACATCAGAATGTCCTGAAACATTGCAGTTCACACCTTGAGAAGGTGTCCTCCCCATCTGAGGTGAAATTGGTCTGTGGAAGCTAGGACTTTTATTTTTATGATTTTCTGAATGTGTAAACAAAACATCTAATATATAAGTTTGGGGGCTCTTATTTTGGAATTCAACATCAGAATGTCCTGAAACATTGTAGTTCACACCTTGAGAAGGTGTCCTCCCCATCTGAGGTGAAATTGGTCTGTGGAAGCTAGGACTTTTATTTTTATGATTTTCTGAATGTATGGACAAAAAAGGTAATATATGAGATTTGGGGGGCTCTTATTTTGGAATTCAACATCAGAATGTCCTGAAACATTGTAGTTCACACCTTGAGAAGGTGTCCTCCCCATCTGAGGTGAAATTGGTCTGTGGAAGCTAGGACTTTTATTTTTATGATTTTCTGAATGTATAAACAAAACATCTAATATTCGAGTTTGGGGGGCTCTTATTTTGGAATTCAACATCAGAATGTCCTGAAACATTGTAGTTCACACCTTGAGAAGGTGTCCTCCCCATCTGAGGTGAAATTGGTCTGTGGAAGCTAGGACTTTTATTTTTATGATTTTCTGAATGTGTACACAAAACATCTAATATGTAAGATTTGGGGGCTCTTATTTTGGAATTCAACATCAGAATGTCCTGAAACATTGTAGTTCACACCTTGAGAAGGTGTCCTCCCCATCTGAGGTGAAATTGGTCTGTGGAAACTAGGACTTTTATTTTTATGATTTTCTGAATGTATGGACAAAAAAGGTAATATATGAGTATTGGGGGGCTCTTATTTTGGAATTCAACATCAGAATGTCCTGAAACATTGTAGTTCACACCTTGAGAAGGTGTCCTCCCCATCTGAGGTGAAATTGGTCTGTGGAAACTAGGACTTTTATTTTTATGATTTTCTGAATGTATGGACAAAAAAGGTAATATATGAGTTTTGGGGGGCTCTTATTTTGGAATACAACATCAGAATGTCCTGAAACATTGTAGTTCACACCTTGAGAAGGTGTCCTCCCCATCTGAGGTGAAATTGGTCTGTGGAAACTAGGACTTTTATTTTTATGATTTTCTGAATGTATGGACAAAACATCTAATATTCGAGATTTGGGGGCTCTTATTTTGGAATTCAACATCAGAATGTCCTGAAACATTGTAGTTCACACCTTGAGAAGGTGTCCTCCCCATCTGAGGTGAAATTGGTCTGTGGAAACTAGGACTTTTATTTTTATGATTTTCTGAATGTATGGACAAAACATCTAATATTCGAGTTTTGGGGGCTCTTATTTTGGAATTCAACATCAGAATGTCCTGAAACATTGTAGTTCACACCTTGAGAAGGTGTCCTCCCCATCTGAGGTGAAATTGGTCTGTGGAAGCTAGGACTTTTATTTTTATGATTTTCTGAATGTGTAAACAAAACATCTAATATATAAGTTTGGGGGGCTCTTATTTTGGAATTCAACATCAGAATGTCCTGAAACATTGTAGTTCACACCTTGAGAAGGTGTCCTCCCCATCTGAGGTGAAATTGGTCTGTGGAAGCTAGGACTTTTATTTTTATGATTTTCTGAATGTATGGACAAAAAAGGTAATATATGAGTTTTGGGGGGCTCTTATTTTGGAATTCAACATCAGAATGTCCTGAAACATTGTAGTTCACACCTTGAGAAGGTGTCCTCCCCATCTGAGGTGAAATTGGTCTGTGGAAACTAGGACTTTTATTTTTATGATTTTCTGAATGTATGGACAAAAAAGGTAATATATGAGTTTTGGGGGGCTCTTATTTTGGAATTCAACATCAGAATGTCCTGAAACATTGTAGTTCACACCTTGAGAAGGTGTCCTCCCCATCTGAGGTGAAATTGGTCTGTGGAAGCTAGGACTTTTATTTTTATGATTTTCTGAATGTGTAAACAAAACATCTAATATTCGAGTTTGGGGGCTCTTATTTTGGAATTCAACATCAGAATGTCCTGAAACATTGTAGTTCACACCTTGAGAAGGTGTCCTCCCCATCTGAGGTGAAATTGGTCTGTGGAAACTAGGACTTTTATTTTTATGATTTTCTGAATGTATGGACAAAAAAGGTAATATATGAGTTTTGGGGGGCTCTTATTTTGGAAGACAACATCAGAATGTCCTGAAACATTGTAGTTCACACTTTGAGAAGATGTCCTCCCCACCTGAGGTGAAATTTGGTCTGTGGAAGCTAGGACTTTTATTTTTATGATTTTCTGAATGTGTACACAAAACATCTAATATGTAAGATTTGGGGGGCTCTTATTTTGGAATTAAACATCAGAATGTCCTGAAACATTGTAGTTCACACCTTGAGAAGGTGTCCTCCCCATCTGAGGTGAAATTGGTCTGTTGAAACTAGGACTTTTATTTTTATGATTTTCTGAATGTATGGACAAAAAAGGTAATATATAGAGTTTTGGAGGGGGGGGGCTCTTATTTTGTAATAAAAGACTAGAATGTCCTGAAACATTGTAGTTCACACCTTGATAAGGTGTCCTCCCCATCTGAGGTGAAATTGGTCTGTGGAAGCTAGGACTTTTATTTTTATGATTTTCTGAATGTGTAAACAAAACATCTAATATACGAGTTTGGGGGCTCTTATTTTGGAATTCAACATCAGAATGTCCTGAAACATTGTAGTTCACACCTTGAGAAGGTGTCCTCCCCATCTGAGGTGAAATTGGTCTGTGGAAACTAGGACTTTTATTTTTATGATTTTCTGAATGTATGGACAAAACATCTAATATTCGAGATTTGGGGGCTCTTATTTTGTAATTCAACATCAGAATGTCCTGAAACATTGTAGTTCACACCTTGAGAAGGTGTCCTCCCCATCTGAGGTGAAATTGGTCTGTGGAAGCTAGGACTTTTATTTTTATGATTTTCTGAATGTATGGACAAAAAAGGTAATATATGAGTTTTGGGGGCTCTTATTTTGGAATTCAACATCAGAATGTCCTGAAACATTGTAGTTCACACCTTGAGAAGGTGTCCTCCCCATCTGAGGTGAAATTGGTCTGTGGAAGCTAGGACTTTTATTTTTATGATTTTCTGAATGTATGGACAAAAAAGGTAATATATGAGTTTTGGGGGCTCTTATTTTGGAATTCAACATCAGAATGTCCTGAAACATTGTAGTTCACACTTTGAGAAGGTGTCCTCCCCATCTGAGGTGAAATTGGTCTGTGGAAGCTAGGACTTTTATTTTTATGATTTTCTGAATGTGTAAACAAAACATCTAATATTCGAGTTTGGGGGCTCTTATTTTGGAATTCAACATCAGAATGTCCTGAAACATTGTAGTTCACACCTTGAGAAGGTGTCCTCCCCATCTGAGGTGAAATTGGTCTGTGGAAACTAGGACTTTTATTTTTATGATTTTCTGAATGTATGGACAAAAAAGGTAATATATGAGTTTTGGGGGGGCTCTTATTTTGGAAGACAACATCAGAATGTCCTGAAACATTGTAGTTCACACCTTGAGAGGGTGTCCTCCCCACCTGAGGTAAAATTGGTCTGTGGAAGCTAGGACTTTTATTTTTATGATTTTCTGAATGTGTACACAAAACATCTAATATGTAAGATTTGGGGGGCTCTTATTATGGAATTCAACATCAGAATGTCCTGAAACATTGTAGTTCACACCTTGAGAAGGTGTCCTCCCCATCTGAGGTGAAATTGGTCTGTGGAATCTAGGACTTTTATTTTTATGATTTTCTGAATGTGTACACAAAACATCTAATATGTAAGATTTGGGGGCTCTTATTTTGGAATTCAACATCAGAATGTCCTGAAACATTGTAGTTCACACCTTGAGAAGGTGTCCTCCCCATCTGAGGTGAAATTGGTCTGTGGAAACTAGGACTTTTATTTTTATGATTTTCTGAATGTATGGACAAAAAGGTAATATATGAGTTTTGGGGGGCTCTTATTTTGGAATACAACATCAGCATGTCCTGAAACATTGTAGTTCACACCTTGAGAAGGTGTCCTCCCCATCTGAGGTGAAATTGGTCTGTGCAAACTAGGACTTTTATTTTTATGATTTTCTGAATGTATGGACAAAAAAGGTAATATATGAGTTTTGGGGGGCTCTTATTTTGGAATACAACATCAGAATGTCCTGAAACATTGTAGTTCACACCTTGAGAAGGTGTCCTCCCCATCTGAGGTGAAATTGGTCTGTGGAAGCTAGGACTTTTAATTTTATGATTTTCTGAATGTGTACACAAAACATCTAATATGTAAGATTTGGGGGCTCTTATTTTGGAATTCAACATCAGAATGTCCTGAAACATTGTAGTTCACACCTTGAGAAGGTGTCCTCCCCATCTGAGGTGAAATTGGTCTGTGGAAACTAGGACTTTTATTTTTATGATTTTCTGAATGTATGGACAAAAAAGGTAATATATAGAGTTTTGGGGGGCTCTTATTTTGTAATACAAGATTAGAATGTCCTGAAACATTGTAGTTCACACCTTGAGAAGGTGTCCTCCCCATCTGAGGTGAAACTGGTCTGTGGAAGCTAGGACTTTTATTTTTATGATTTTCTGAATGTGTAAACAAAACATCTAATATTCGAGTTTGGGGGCTCTTATTTTGGAATTCAACATCAGAATGTCCTGAAACATTGTAGTTCACACCTTGAGAAGGTGTCCTCCCCATCTGAGGTGAAACTGGTCTGTTGAAACTAGGACTTTTATTTTTATGATTTTCTGAATGTATGGACAAAACATCTAATATTCGAGATTTGGGGGCTCTTATTTTGGAATTAAACATCAGAATGTCCTGAAACATTGTAGTTCACACCTTGAGAAGGTGTCCTCCCCATCTGAGGTGAAATTGGTCTGTGGAAACTAGGACTTTTATTTTTATGATTTTCTGAATGTATGGACAAAACATCTAATATTCGAGTTTTGGGGGCTCTTATTTTGGAATTCAACATCAGAATGTCCTGAAACATTGCAGTTCACACCTTGAGAAGGTGTCCTCCCCATCTGAGGTGAAATTGGTCTGTGGAAGCTAGGACTTTCATTTTTATGATTTTCTGAATGTGTAAACAAAACATCTAATATATAAGTTTGGGGGCTCTTATTTTGGAATTCAACATCAGAATGTCCTGAAACATTGTAGTTCACACCTTGAGAAGGTGTCCTCCCCATCTGAGGTGAAATTGGTCTGTGGAAGCTAGGACTTTTATTTTTATGATTTTCTGAATGTATGGACAAAAAAGGTAATATATGAGATTTGGGGGGCTCTTATTTTGGAATTCAACATCAGAATGTCCTGAAACATTGTAGTTCATGCCTTGAGAAGGTGTCCTCCCCATCTGAGGTGAAATTGGTCTGTGGAAGCTAGGATTTTTATTTTTATGATTTTCTGAATGTGTAAACAAAACATCTAATATTCGAGTTTGGGGGCTCTTATTTTGGAATTCAACATCAGAATGTCCTGAAACATTGTAGTTCACACCTTGAGAAGGTGTCCTCCCCATCTGAGGTGAAATTGGTCTGTGGAAGCTAGGACTTTTATTTTTATGATTTTCTGAATGTGTACACAAAACATCTAATATGTAAGATTTGGGGGGCTCTTATTTTGGAATTCAACATCAGAATGTCCTGAAACATTGTAGTTCACACCTTGAGAAGGTGTCCTCCCCATCTGAGGTGAAATTGGTCTGTGGAAACTAGGACTTTTATTTTTATGATTTTCTGAATGTATGGACAAAAAGGTAATATATGAGTATTGGGGGGCTCTTATTTTGGAATTCAACATCAGAATGTCCTGAAACATTGTAGTTCACACCTTGAGAAGGTGTCCTCCCCATCTGAGGTGAAATTGGTCTGTGGAAACTAGGACTTTTATTTTTATGATTTTCTGAATGTATGGACAAAAAAGGTAATATATGAGTTTTGGGGGGCTCTTATTTTGGAATACAACATCAGCATGTCCTGAAACATTGTAGTTCACACCTTGAGAAGGTGTCCTCCCCATCTGAGGTGAAATTGGTCTGTTGAAACTAGGACTTTTATTTTTATGATTTTCTGAATGTATGGACAAAACATCTAATATTCGAGATTTGGGGGCTCTTATTTTGGAATTCAACATCAGAATGTCCTGAAACATTGTAGTTCACACCTTGAGAAGGTGTCCTCTCCATCTGAGGTGAAATTGGTCTGTGGAAACTAGGACTTTTATTTTTATGATTTTCTGAATGTATGGACAAAACATCTAATATTCGAGTTTTGGGGGCTCTTATTTTGGAATTCAACATCAGAATGTCCTGAAACATTGTAGTTCACACCTTGAGAAGGTGTCCTCCCCATCTGAGGTGAAATTGGTCTGTGGAAGCTAGGACTTTTATTTTTATGATTTTCTGAATGTGTAAACAAAACATCTAATATATAAGTTTGGGGGCTCTTATTTTGGAATTCAACATCAGAATGTCCTGAAACATTGTAGTTCACACCTTGAGAAGGTGTCCTCCCCATCTGAGGTGAAATTGGTCTGTGGAAGCTAGGACTTTTATTTTTATGATTTTCTGAATGTATGGACAAAAAAGGTAATATATGAGTTTTGGGGGGCTCTTATTTTGGAATTCAACATCAGAATGTCCTGAAACATTGTGGTTCACACCTTGAGAAGGTGTCCTCCCCATCTGAGGTGAAATTGGTCTGTGGAAGCTAGGATTTTTATTTTTATGATTTTCTGAATGTGTAAACAAAACATCTAATATTCGAGTTTGGGGGCTCTTATTTTGGAATTCAACAACAGAATGTCCTGAAACATTGTAGTTCACACCTTGAGAAGGTGTCCTCCCCATCTGAGGTGAAATTGGTCTGTGGAATCTAGGACTTTTATTTTTATGATTTTCTGAATGTGTACACAAAACATCTAATATGTAAGATTTGGGGGGCTCTTATTTTGGAATTCAACATCAGAATGTCCTGAAACATTATAGTTCACACCTTGAGAATGTGTCCTCCCCATCTGAGGTGAAATTGGTCTGTGGAAACTAGGACTTTTATTTTTATGATTTTCTGAATGTATGGACAAAAAAGGTAATATATGAGTTTTGGGGGGCTCTTATTTTGGAATTCAACATCAGAATGTCCTGAAACATTGTAGTTCACACCTTGAGAAGGTGTCCTCCCCATCTGAGGTGAAATTGGTCTGTGGAAGCTAGGACTTTTATTTTTATGATTTTCTGAATGTGTAAACAAAACATCTAATATTCGAGTTTGGGGGCTCTTATTTTGGAATTCAACATCAGAATGTCCTGAAACATTGTAGTTCACACCTTGAGAAGGTGTCCTCCCCATCTGAGGTGAAATTGGTCTGTGGAAACTAGGACTTTTATTTTTATGATTTTCTGAATGTATGGACAAAAAAGGTAATATATGAGTTTTGGGGGGCTCTTATTTTGGAAGACAACATCAGAATGTCCTGAAACATTGTAGTTCACACTTTGAGAAGATGTCCTCCCCACCTGAGGTAAATTTGGTCTGTGGAAGCTAGGACTTTTATTTTTATGATTTTCTGAATGTGTACACAAAACATCTAATATGTAAGATTTGGGGGGCTCTTATTTTGGAATTAAACATCAGAATGTCCTGAAACATTGTAGTTCACACCTTGAGAAGGTGTCCTCCCCATCTGAGGTGAAATTGGTCTGTTGAAACTAGGACTTTTATTTTTATGATTTTCTGAATGTATGGACAAAACATCTAATATTCGAGATTTGGGGGCTCTTATTTTGGAATTCAACATCAGAATGTCCTGAAACATTATAGTTCACACCTTGAGAAGGTGTCCTCTCCATCTGAGGTGAAATTGGTCTGTGGAAACTAGGACTTTTATTTTTATGATTTTCTGAATGTATGGACAAAACATCTAATATTCGAGTTTTGGGGGCTCTTATTTTGGAATTCAACATCAGAATGTCCTGAAACATTGTAGTTCACACCTTGAGAAGGTGTCCTCCCCATCTGAGGTGAAATTGGTCTGTGGAAGCTAGGACTTTTATTTTTATGATTTTCTGAATGTGTAAACAAAACATCTAATATATAAGTTTGGGGGCTCTTATTTTGGAATTCAACATCAGAATGTCCTGAAACATTGTAGTTCACACCTTGAGAAGGTGTCCTCCCCATCTGAGGTGAAATTGGTCTGTGGAAGCTAGGACTTTTATTTTTATGATTTTCTGAATGTATGGACAAAAAAGGTAATATATGAGTTTTGGGGGGCTCTTATTTTGGAATTCAACATCAGAATGTCCTGAAACATTGTAGTTCACACCTTGAGAAGGTGTCCTCCCCATCTGAGGTGAAATTGGTCTGTGGAAGCTAGGATTTTTAGTTTTATGATTTTCTGAATGTGTAAACAAAACATCTAATATTCGAGTTTGGGGGCTCTTATTTTGGAATTCAACATCAGAATGTCCTGAAACATTGTAGTTCACACCTTGAGAAGGTGTCCTCCCCATCTGAGGTGAAATTGGTCTGTGGAAGCTAGGACTTTTATTTTTATGATTTTCTGAATGTATGGACAAAAAAGGTAATATATGAGATTTGGGGGGCTCTTATTTTGGAATTCAACATCAGAATGTCCTGAAACATTGTAGTTCACACCTTGAGAAGGTGTCCTCCCCATCTGAGGTGAAACTGGTCTGTTGAAACTAGGACTTTTATTTTTATGATTTTCTGAATGTATGGACAAAACATCTAATATTCGAGATTTGGGGGCTCTTATTTTGGAATTAAACATCAGAATGTCCTGAAACATTGTAGTTCACACCTTGAGAAGGTGTCCTCCCCATCTGAGGTGAAATTGGTCTGTGGAAACTAGGACTTTTATTTTTATGATTTTCTGAATGTATGGACAAAACATCTAATATTCGAGTTTTGGGGGCTCTTATTTTGGAATTCAACATCAGAATGTCCTGAAACATTGCAGTTCACACCTTGAGAAGGTGTCCTCCCCATCTGAGGTGAAATTGGTCTGTGGAAGCTAGGACTTTTATTTTTATGATTTTCTGAATGTGTAAACAAAACATCTAATATATAAGTTTGGGGGCTCTTATTTTGGAATTCAACATCAGAATGTCCTGAAACATTGTAGTTCACACCTTGAGAAGGTGTCCTCCCCATCTGAGGTGAAATTGGTCTGTGGAAGCTAGGACTTTTATTTTTATGATTTTCTGAATGTATGGACAAAAAAGGTAATATATGAGATTTGGGGGGCTCTTATTTTGGAATTCAACATCAGAATGTCCTGAAACATTGTAGTTCATGCCTTGAGAAGGTGTCCTCCCCATCTGAGGTGAAATTGGTCTGTGGAAGCTAGGATTTTTATTTTTATGATTTTCTGAATGTGTAAACAAAACATCTAATATTCGAGTTTGGGGGCTCTTATTTTGGAATTCAACATCAGAATGTCCTGAAACATTGTAGTTCACACCTTGAGAAGGTGTCCTCCCCATCTGAGGTGAAATTGGTCTGTGGAAGCTAGGACTTTTATTTTTATGATTTTCTGAATGTGTACACAAAACATCTAATATGTAAGATTTGGGGGCTCTTATTTTGGAATTCAACATCAGAATGTCCTGAAACATTGTAGTTCACACCTTGAGAAGGTGTCCTCCCCATCTGAGGTGAAATTGGTCTGTGGAAACTAGGACTTTTATTTTTATGATTTTCTGAATGTATGGACAAAAAGGTAATATATGAGTATTGGGGGCTCTTATTTTGGAATTCAACATCAGAATGTCCTGAAACATTGTAGTTCACACCTTGAGAAGGTGTCCTCCCCATCTGAGGTGAAATTGGTCTGTGGAAACTAGGACTTTTATTTTTATGATTTTCTGAATGTATGGACAAAAAAGGTAATATATGAGTTTTGGGGGGCTCTTATTTTGGAATACAACATCAGCATGTCCTGAAACATTGTAGTTCACACCTTGAGAAGGTGTCCTCCCCATCTGAGGTGAAATTGGTCTGTTGAAACTAGGACTTTTATTTTTATGATTTTCTGAATGTATGGACAAAACATCTAATATTCGAGATTTGGGGGCTCTTATTTTGGAATTCAACATCAGAATGTCCTGAAACATTGTAGTTCACACCTTGAGAAGGTGTCCTCTCCATCTGAGGTGAAATTGGTCTGTGGAAACTAGGACTTTTATTTTTATGATTTTCTGAATGTATGGACAAAACATCTAATATTCGAGTTTTGGGGGCTCTTATTTTGGAATTCAACATCAGAATGTCCTGAAACATTGTAGTTCACACCTTGAGAAGGTGTCCTCCCCATCTGAGGTGAAATTGGTCTGTGGAAGCTAGGACTTTTATTTTTATGATTTTCTGAATGTGTAAACAAAACATCTAATATATAAGTTTGGGGGCTCTTATTTTGGAATTCAACATCAGAATGTCCTGAAACATTGTAGTTCACACCTTGAGAAGGTGTCCTCCCCATCTGAGGTGAAATTGGTCTGTGGAAGCTAGGACTTTTATTTTTATGATTTTCTGAATGTATGGACAAAAAAGGTAATATATGAGTTTTGGGGGCTCTTATTTTGGAATTCAACATCAGAATGTCCTGAAACATTGTGGTTCACACCTTGAGAAGGTGTCCTCCCCATCTGAGGTGAAATTGGTCTGTGGAAGCTAGGATTTTTATTTTTATGATTTTCTGAATGTGTAAACAAAACATCTAATATTCGAGTTTGGGGGGCTCTTATTTTGGAATTCAACAACAGAATGTCCTGAAACATTGTAGTTCACACCTTGAGAAGGTGTCCTCCCCATCTGAGGTGAAATTGGTCTGTGGAATCTAGGACTTTTATTTTTATGATTTTCTGAATGTGTACACAAAACATCTAATATGTAAGATTTGGGGGGCTCTTATTTTGGAATTCAACATCAGAATGTCCTGAAACATTATAGTTCACACCTTGAGAATGTGTCCTCCCCATCTGAGGTGAAATTGGTCTGTGGAAACTAGGACTTTTATTTTTATGATTTTCTGAATGTATGGACAAAAAAGGTAATATATGAGTTTTGGGGGGCTCTTATTTTGGAATTCAACATCAGAATGTCCTGAAACATTGTAGTTCACACCTTGAGAAGGTGTCCTCCCCATCTGAGGTGAAATTGGTCTGTGGAAGCTAGGACTTTTATTTTTATGATTTTCTGAATGTGTAAACAAAACATCTAATATTCGAGTTTGGGGGCTCTTATTTTGGAATTCAACATCAGAATGTCCTGAAACATTGTAGTTCACACCTTGAGAAGGTGTCCTCCCCATCTGAGGTGAAATTGGTCTGTGGAAACTAGGACTTTTATTTTTATGATTTTCTGAATGTATGGACAAAAAAGGTAATATATGAGTTTTGGGGGGCTCTTATTTTGGAAGACAACATCAGAATGTCCTGAAACATTGTAGTTCACACTTTGAGAAGATGTCCTCCCCACCTGAGGTAAATTTGGTCTGTGGAAGCTAGGACTTTTATTTTTATGATTTTCTGAATGTGTACACAAAACATCTAATATGTAAGATTTGGGGGGCTCTTATTTTGGAATTAAACATCAGAATGTCCTGAAACATTGTAGTTCACACCTTGAGAAGGTGTCCTCCCCATCTGAGGTGAAATTGGTCTGTTGAAACTAGGACTTTTATTTTTATGATTTTCTGAATGTATGGACAAAACATCTAATATTCGAGATTTGGGGGCTCTTATTTTGGAATTCAACATCAGAATGTCCTGAAACATTATAGTTCACACCTTGAGAAGGTGTCCTCTCCATCTGAGGTGAAATTGGTCTGTGGAAACTAGGACTTTTATTTTTATGATTTTCTGAATGTATGGACAAAACATCTAATATTCGAGTTTTGGGGGCTCTTATTTTGGAATTCAACATCAGAATGTCCTGAAACATTGTAGTTCACACCTTGAGAAGGTGTCCTCCCCATCTGAGGTGAAATTGGTCTGTGGAAGCTAGGACTTTTATTTTTATGATTTTCTGAATGTGTAAACAAAACATCTAATATATAAGTTTGGGGGCTCTTATTTTGGAATTCAACATCAGAATGTCCTGAAACATTGTAGTTCACACCTTGAGAAGGTGTCCTCCCCATCTGAGGTGAAATTGGTCTGTGGAAGCTAGGACTTTTATTTTTATGATTTTCTGAATGTATGGACAAAAAAGGTAATATATGAGTTTTGGGGGGCTCTTATTTTGGAATTCAACATCAGAATGTCCTGAAACATTGTAGTTCACACCTTGAGAAGGTGTCCTCCCCATCTGAGGTGAAATTGGTCTGTGGAAGCTAGGATTTTTAGTTTTATGATTTTCTGAATGTGTAAACAAAACATCTAATATTCGAGTTTGGGGGCTCTTATTTTGGAATTCAACATCAGAATGTCCTGAAACATTGTAGTTCACACCTTGAGAAGGTGTCCTCCCCATCTGAGGTGAAATTGGTCTGTGGAAGCTAGGACTTTTATTTTTATGATTTTCTGAATGTATGGACAAAAAAGGTAATATATGAGATTTGGGGGGCTCTTATTTTGGAATTCAACATCAGAATGTCCTGAAACATTGTAGTTCACACCTTGAGAAGGTGTCCTCCCCATCTGAGGTGAAATTGGTCTGTGGAAGCTAGGATTTTTATTTTTATGATTTTCTGAATGTGTAAACAAAACATCTAATATTCGAGTTTGGGGGGCTCTTATTTTGGAATTCAACATCAGAATGTCCTGAAACATTGTAGTTCACACCTTGAGAAGGTGTCCTCCCCATCTGAGGTGAAATTGGTCTGTGGAATCTAGGACTTTTATTTTTATGATTTTCTGAATGTGTACACAAAACATCTAATATGTAAGATTTGGGGGCTCTTATTTTGGAATTCAACATCAGAATGTCCTGAAACATTATAGTTCACACCTTGAGAAGGTGTCCTCCCCATCTGAGGTGAAATTGGTCTGTGGAAACTAGGACTTTTATTTTTATGATTTTCTGAATGTGTAAACAAAACATCTAATATTCGAGTTTGGGGGCTCTTATTTTGGAATTCAACATCAGAATGTCCTGAAACATTGTAGTTCACACCTTGAGAAGGTGTCCTCCCCATCTGAGGTGAAATTGGTCTGTGGAAACTAGGACTTTTATTTTTATGATTTTCTGAATGTATGGACAAAAAAGGTAATATATGAGTTTTGGGGGGCTCTTATTTTGGAAGACAACATCAGAATGTCCTGAAACATTGTAGTTCACACTTTGAGAAGATGTCCTCCCCACCTGAGGTAAATTTGGTCTGTGGAAGCTAGGACTTTTATTTTTATGATTTTCTGAATGTGTACACAAAACATCTAATATGTAAGATTTGGGGGCTCTTATTTTGGAATTAAACATCAGAATGTCCTGAAACATTGTAGTTCACACCTTGAGAAGGTGTCCTCCCCATCTGAGGTGAAATTGGTCTGTTGAAACTAGGACTTTTATTTTTATGATTTTCTGAATGTATGGACAAAACATCTAATATTCGAGATTTGGGGGCTCTTATTTTGGAATTCAACATCAGAATGTCCTGAAACATTATAGTTCACACCTTGAGAAGGTGTCCTCTCCATCTGAGGTGAAATTGGTCTGTGGAAACTAGGACTTTTATTTTTATGATTTTCTGAATGTATGGACAAAACATCTAATATTCGAGTTTTGGGGGCTCTTATTTTGGAATTCAACATCAGAATGTCCTGAAACATTGTAGTTCACACCTTGAGAAGGTGTCCTCCCCATCTGAGGTGAAATTGGTCTGTGGAAGCTAGGACTTTTATTTTTATGATTTTCTGAATGTGTAAACAAAACATCTAATATATAAGTTTGGGGGCTCTTATTTTGGAATTCAACATCAGAATGTCCTGAAACATTGTAGTTCACACCTTGAGAAGGTGTCCTCCCCATCTGAGGTGAAATTGGTCTGTGGAAGCTAGGACTTTTATTTTTATGATTTTCTGAATGTATGGACAAAAAGGTAATATATGAGTTTTGGGGGGCTCTTATTTTGGAATTCAACATCAGAATGTCCTGAAACATTGTAGTTCACACCTTGAGAAGGTGTCCTCCCCATCTGAGGTGAAATTGGTCTGTGGAAGCTAGGATTTTTAGTTTTATGATTTTCTGAATGTGTAAACAAAACATCTAATATTCGAGTTTGGGGGGCTCTTATTTTGGAATTCAACATCAGAATGTCCTGAAACATTGTAGTTCACACCTTGAGAAGGTGTCCTCCCCATCTGAGGTGAAATTGGTCTGTGGAAGCTAGGACTTTTATTTTTATGATTTTCTGAATGTATGGACAAAAAAGGTAATATATGAGATTTGGGGGGCTCTTATTTTGGAATTCAACATCAGAATGTCCTGAAACATTGTAGTTCACACCTTGAGAAGGTGTCCTCCCCATCTGAGGTGAAATTGGTCTGTGGAAGCTAGGATTTTTATTTTTATGATTTTCTGAATGTGTAAACAAAACATCTAATATTCGAGTTTGGGGGCTCTTATTTTGGAATTCAACATCAGAATGTCCTGAAACATTGTAGTTCACACCTTGAGAAGGTGTCCTCCCCATCTGAGGTGAAATTGGTCTGTGGAATCTAGGACTTTTATTTTTATGATTTTCTGAATGTGTACACAAAACATCTAATATGTAAGATTTGGGGGCTCTTATTTTGGAATTCAACATCAGAATGTCCTGAAACATTATAGTTCACACCTTGAGAAGGTGTCCTCCCCATCTGAGGTGAAATTGGTCTGTGGAAACTAGGACTTTTATTTTTATGATTTTCTGAATGTATGGACAAAAAGGTAATATATGAGTTTTGGGGGGGCTCTTATTTTGGAAGACAACATCAGAATGTCGTGAAACATTGTAGTTCACACCTTGAGAAGGTGTCCTCCCCACCCGAGGTAAAATTGGTCTGTGGAATCTAGGACTTTTATTTTTATGATTTTCTGAATGTGTACACAAAACATCTAATATGTAAGATTTGGGGGGCTCTTATTTTGGAATTCAACATCAGAATGTCCTGAAACATTGTAGTTCACACATTGAGAAGGTGTCCTCCCCACCTGAGGTGAAATTGGTCTTTGGAAACTAGGACTTTTATTTTTATGATTTTCTGAATGTGTAAACAAAACATCTAATATTCGAGTTTGGGGGGCTCTTATTTTGGAATTCAACATCAGAATGTCCTGAAACATTGTAGTTCACACCTTGAGAAGGTGTCCTCCCCATCTGAGGTGAAATTGGTCTGTGGAAACTAGGACTTTTATTTTTATGATTTTCTGAATGTATGGACAAAAAAGGTAATATATGAGTTTTGGGGGGGCTCTTATTTTGGAATACAACATCAGAATGTCCTGAAACATTGTAGTTCACACCTTGAGAAGGTGTCCTCCCCATCTGAGGTGAAATTGGTCTGTGCAAACTAGGACTTTTATTTTTATGATTTTCTGAATGAATGGACAAAAAAAGGTAATATATGAGTTTTGGGGGGGGCTCTTATTTTGGAATACAACATCAGAATGTCCTGAAACATTGTAGTTCACACCTTGAGAAGGTGTCCTCCCCATCTGAGGTGAAATTGGTCTGTGGAAGCTAGGACTTTTATTTTTATGATTTTCTGAATGTATGGACAAAAAAGGTAATATATGAGTTTTGGGGGGCTCTTATTTTGGAATACAACATCAGAATGTCCTGAAACATTGTAGTTCACACCTTGAGAAGGTGTCCTCCCCATCTGAGGTGAAATTGATCTGTGGAAGCTAGGACTTTTATTTTTATGATTTTCTGAATGTATGGACAAAAAAGGTAATATATGAGTTTTGGGGGCTCTTATTTTGGAATTCAACATCAGAATGTCCTGAAACATTGTAGTTCACACCTTGAGAAGGTGTCCTCCCCATCTGAGGTGAAATTGGTCTGTGGAAGCTAGGATTTTTATTTTTATGATTTTCTGAATGTGTAAACAAAACATCTAATATTCGAGTTTGGGGGCTCTTATTTTGGAATTCAACATCAGAATGTCCTGAAACATTGTAGTTCACACCTTGAGAAGGTGTCCTCCCCATCTGAGGTGAAATTGGTCTGTGGAATCTAGGACTTTTATTTTTATGATTTTCTGAATGTGTACACAAAACATCTAATATGTAAGATTTGGGGGCTCTTATTTTGGAATTCAACATCAGAATGTCCTGAAACATTATAGTTCACACCTTGAGAAGGTGTCCTCCCCATCTGAGGTGAAATTGGTCTGTGGAAACTAGGACTTTTATTTTTATGATTTTCTGAATGTATGGACAAAAAAGGTAATATATGAGTTTTGGGGGGCTCTTATTTTGGAAGACAACATCAGAATGTCCTGAAACATTGTAGTTCACACCTTGAGAAGGTGTCCTCCCCACCTGAGGTAAAATTGGTCTGTGGAAGCTAGGACTTTTATTTTTATGATTTTCTGAATGTGTACACAAAACATCTAATATGTAAGATTTGGGGGGCTCTTATTTTGTAATTCAACATCAGAATGTCCTGAAACATTGTAGTTCACACATTGAGAAGGTGTCCTCCCCACCTGAGGTGAAATTGGTCTTTGGAAACTAGGACTTTTATTTTTATGATTTTCTGAATGTGTAAACAAAACATCTAATATTCGAGTTTGGGGGCTCTTATTTTGGAATTCAACATCAGAATGTCCTGAAACATTGTAGTTCACACCTTGAGAAGGTGTCCTCCCCATCTGAGGTGAAATTGGTCTGTGGAAACTAGGACTTTTATTTTTATGATTTTCTGAATGTATGGACAAAAAAGGTAATATATGAGTTTTGGGGGGGGCTCTTATTTTGGAATACAACATCAGAAGGTCCTGAAACATTGTAGTTCACACCTTGAGAAGGTGTCCTCCCGATCTGAGGTGAAATTGGTCTGTGCAAACTAGGACTTTTATTTTTATGATTTTCTGAATGAATGGACAAAAAAAGGTAATATATGAGTTTTGGGGGGGGGCTCTTATTTTGGAATACAACATCAGAATGTCCTGAAACATTGTAGTTCACACCTTGAGAAGGTGTCCTCCCCATCTGAGGTGAAATTGGTCTGTGGAAGCTAGGACTTTTATTTTTATGATTTTCTGAATGTATGGACAAAAAGGTAATATATGAGTTTTGGGGGCTCTTATTTTGGAATACAACATCAGAATGTCCTGAAACATTGTAGTTCACACCTTGAGAAGGTGTCCTCCCCACCTGAGGTGAAATTGGTCTGTGGAAACTAGGACTTTTATTTTTATGATTTTCTGAATGTGTAAACAAAACATCTAATATTCGAGTTTGGGGGCTCTTATTTTGGAATACAACATCAGAATGTCCTGAAACATTGTAGTTCACACCTTGAGAAGGTGTCCTCCCCACCTGAGGTGAAATTGGTCTGTGGAAACTAGGACTTTTATTTTTATGATTTTCTGAATGTGTAAACAAAACATCTAATATTCGAGTTTGGGGGGCTCTTATTTTGGAATACAACATCAGAATGTCCTGAAACATTGTAGTTCACACCTTGAGAAGGTGTCCTCCCCATCTGAGGTGAAATTGGTCTGTGGAAACTAGGACTTTTATTTTTATGATTTTCTGAATGTATGGACAAAAAAGGTAATATATGAGTTTTGGGGGGCTCTTATTTTGTAAGACAACATCAGAATGTCCTGAAACATTGTAGTTCACACCTTGAGAAGGGGTCCTCCCCATCTGAGGTGAAATTGGTCTGTGGAAACTAGGACTTTTATTTTTATGATTTTCTGAATGTATGGACAAAAAAGGTAATATATGAGTTTTGGGGGGCTCTTATTTTGGAAGACAACATCAGAATGTCCTGAAACATTGTAGTTCACACTTTGAGAAGGTGTCCTCCCCATCTGAGGTGAAATTGGTCTGTGGAAACTAGGATTTTTATTTTTATGATTTTCTGAATGTATGGACAAAAAAGGTAATATATGAGATTTGGGGGGGCTCTTATTTTTGAATACAACATCAGAATGTCCTGAAACATTGTAGTTCACACCTTGAGAAGGTGTCCTCCCCATCTGAGGTGAAATTGGTCTGTGGAAGCTAGGACTTTTATTTTTATGATTTTCTGAATGTATGGACAAAAAAGGTAATATATGAGTTTTTGGGGGGGGGTTCTTATTTTGGACTTCAATATATCATGCAGTGACAGGTTGTGTGGTGTGCTGAAATCTTTCTTTCTTTCGTTCTGTCTTCCTTTCTTTCTGACAGACAGACAGACAGAATAATTGAATGCATGTGAAATTGCCTTAGCAGGAATTAACTTGTTTTAGTTCTGACGGTCATACCGCAATAACCAGTGTATACGCGCACCACGAAATATAGGTGCGGCTAGTTTGACCGCTCATTTCGAAGTGGCGGCTGGCTTGAGTTGTTCTTCAAGGCATGATGGGAAACGACTTGCTGATTACACATCTTAATGCCGATTGGCTTAAACAACCGTGATGCTTTGTTTTTTTAAATGTTTGATATTATGTTTTATGTGTATAAATTATGTGTAAATATTCCCAACACAGTGCAATCTCTGTATGGGATATGAGATTGTCTTAATAAAAAATCAATGAAAATACACGTCTATGGTAGAAATAAAAAAAACATGTACATTGAGTGTCTTTTTAATCATATTTATTGTCATTTTAAAGCAACAGAATTTAAATTATATCCACTATGGAGGTAATGCACTGATAAGTTGCGATCCACCAATAAAACAGAAGAAGAATCAATAACGTATGAACGTGAATCCCGCGATATCTGCCTTTTATCTCGAAGGCGTCTGATCCACTACGAGAAGTGAGAAATGTCCGACTTAACAGCTCTTATTTCATGGTTCGAGGTGAACGTGTTTTTGTATTATTTTATGTTTTAATCAGATGTATAGGCTGCAGATTTGCGTTCACAATGAACTGCTCTGTGGAAATAAAGTGAACTGAACTGAAAACACCTCTTAATTGAGATGTCTGAGGTCATTTGCAGCACTCATAGACGATACTGTTCTTGCAACAAAAAAAAATCAAAAGACAGAAACAATGAAAGAGTGAGAACCCTTTACATGTGCGTGTTCCTCGATACTGCACTCCTCTGAACAAACAGCACGTCATTCATGCGCATAGACGGCTTTTCTGTCATCTGTTCTTAAAAATCTAATAAAGTTTGTTCCTTCAAGTGCATGTTTGTGTGTCTGGGCAAATTATAATTATAATAATAATTTTATGTATTAATAGGAAAATGAGCCGAGTCAGTGGCAGATGCTCGCGCCATAAATGCGCACAGATAAGCACTCCACTTCTCATGCTCTGCATCAGTTCGGTGTTGTGCTGCCGTGCTAAAAATACCAAATGTTACAATAATAATAATATTAACAAAAATTATATCTGGAAATGTTAAATAGCTGTGATATTAAATAAAACTTTATTAATGATACAATAATAAGTTTACAGATCGTTAACCACTATTAGTGTATGAATCATACTTCTGACTAATGCTCATTTTTAAATGTTTATTTTTGCATTGTTTTATTAAATTGGCATGAAGTAGTTGCTACATTTTTTTTTTTATCTGCTCCTCATTCCAAATCTGGAGAAATACTGTCATCTACTCCTCCTTGTCGTGCATTCATTTTGCAGGCTGTTAATTTAATAGCCCAAATATTTGGAAATATGTGAATGAGAATGCACATTATGCAATGCAGAGACCATGAAATTTGGAATTATTGAAACATGCCATTTAAAATGGAAGTAATTGTTTCATTTAAAGTATTTGATATAAAAGGATGAGAGTCATTTTATAAGGTTAGAAAAAAGCCTCCATATGATCTATGTCAATGGCAGAGCCATATAAAGAGAGAGTTGCGACAACTCCATTGACTCCAATGGAAAGTTTTTTTTACAGCAATGGCGGCTCGTGGAGCCTCTCAATAGTTCCCGGAAGTAGCAGCAAACACCGTAGAGATGCATCAGAACAAACCGTTTGCGACACACTTTTAAAAGGTGAGACGTTTAAAGAATAATATTATCTTATTCTGTATATTATCAGTACATCTAAATAAAAATAACTTGTAAATTAAAACCTTATAGTTGAGTATTACTCATTAAATTAGGAGATAAGGGATGTTATCGGATAACTAACAGATTAGGCAAGGATTGGAGCTGGATAAAGTTAGTAACGAACACCCTATTAATTGTAAAATCTTTGCAAATACCTCACACATTTTTTTGTTGTTGTAATTTTTATTTATATTTAGATTGTTCCTGCTGACTTGAGCCAACCATTTTTTTCTCCTCTCCATGTCAGTGGGGAAGCCATACATTCAGCACACCTTTCTCTGAGCGATTGGAGCATCCCCATGCAGCACAGCAAACCATGGTGAAGACTATGCAACGACAACATGAAAGAAAGGACACATACAAAATGCTTGGCATGCTATTTAATTTATTAGAAATGTATTCATGAATTGCTGTAAATAGTTATTGCATTTATTTAAATAAAAATACAAAAAAAAGTAATATCAGTAATATATTATTACAATTTAAAATAACTGTTTTCTATTTTAATGTATTTTAAAATGTAATTTACTCCTGTGATGCCAAGCTGAATTTTCAGCCTCATTACTTTTGAACGGCAGTTTATATCACGAGTATGCTTAAGTTGTTTTAAAGCTGAATATATTGTGTATATGAATAAGTATTGTAAGAATTATACATTAGATATATATTATTTATAATACATAAATAATTATATTACTATATATAGAATTGTAAGAATTGTAAACAATAAGCTTCATTTCACTAAATTTTACATTTCCGTAACTGCTGCTAATAGTTAATAGTTCATTGACCCATTGTGCGGTGCGAGCTGGACATCACCTGTCACCAGCCTGTCTCTGCACTATCTGAAAAGTCATAAATATGACATTAGTTACCATGAGATTAGTGAAAACAATGAACATGAGGTAACATAAAAAGGCAACAGAAACCCTAGCCTGAAATAAGTTGAGGCAAATAACGGTAAGCGAACACTAATCCTCAAATATTAGCTGATTTCATCTTTAAAAAAACAACATCGCTGTAACAACATACTCATGCTACATACATATGTCGGTGTGTTACATAAATATATAAAATAAATGCATTTATTGACTACTAATTACCAGAAAGCGCAGTTCTGTCACTCTACTCTAACAGTTTGGAATGACCGCAAAAGCACTTCCTGGAACTATCTGAAGTCTACGTGAATCACGTGACAAGCAAGCATTTAGAACTTCCGTTGTCGCAACTCTCCTTTATATGGCTCTGGAGGCAACTGAGGGGGCTTTCACACTTGGTTCGATTGCCTGTTCCGAACCCGAGTTCGATTGCTCCCCCCTCCCCCCTGCCCCCGATGGACTGTATTCACATTATATATTTGTATCCGAACCGCGGTACGCTTGCGTCATCAAGCTGCAGCTGGTGCGTAATCGTGTTGCTTGATAACCGCGAAATGAAAAGGCATCAAAATTCAATGAATAGACTTGCTCGGTTCACATTTGTTCTTCTTTTTTTTAACCTTTGGTTTTGTTTTCAACATCAAGATACAGAAACACACTTGCGTCTGTCTGCCGCAAAAATACTGAAATCGTTCAAAAGACAGCGGGCTGTCCGCCGAAGACAATTTTTGCGAAGGCAAGCAGAAATCATCTCTCTGCTTGCAGTGCGTGTGCGTCAATCCCGCTTTTCGTCAAGTTAAGTGTATATACACACACACGCGCGCGCGCACACACACACACGCACGCACGCATGCACGAAAGTAAACCCTTTCCGCTCATTTTGGCCCTGTCCCAAATGGCACACTTCCTCAGAGTCCACACTTCGGTGACGTCATGTAGTGCAGACTTATAGGGCCCCTCGCGCAAGTCCACAAGGGCGCATTGAGAAGTATTTTTGGGACAAACTCGATCGTGAAGCGTGGTTATTGTTGGACAGGAGCTGCAGGTTCGGTTCAGGGAAATATGCTGCCTATTGTTGTTGTTTTTACTATTGTGTTTGCGAGATGGCTTGCCATGCAGAGAAATCACATTTATACGCTCCGACGTCGTAGAAGACAAGATTATTTTTCATGCATACAAATGCTGATGTTATGCACGGAGGAAAGGGTAAGCAAGTAAATGTTATTGACTTTGTAGATAAACATATATCTTGTCAAAAGTCGTTAATGCATTAAGTCATTATTATTTGATTTACTGTTTAATTTTCTTTTTTCTTTATATACATATATATATATATATATATATATATATATATATGTATTTTATATTTTTTATGTGTACCTTGTTTTTTTTTATGTCGTTTTTTCTCTTTTTCTTTTCTTTTCTCTTGTCTTGTATTAATCAATACCAGTGATAGGTGACGCTCATTCCATTTTATTGCTAATATGGTCGATGACCATAATGTTTGTATAAACTGTAGGTAACAACTGGTAAAATGTACACAGTCATAAAAACCATAATGATACTTACACTTAAATATTTTCTTCTCAGCCATGTTATCAATTGTCTGTGTCCGTGAGTGAAAGCGCTCTTCACACCAGTTGTCTGATTGGCCTTTCGCAAGGACTCCTGGGTACTTGAAGTGCGTGAAGCCTGGATCTATGCGGGCTTCGCGGAAGACCGCTTCAAGGGTACAAAGGGGGCGCTGCTGAGCACACTTCAGAGCGTTAAAATGCTAAATGGGACGGCCTACGGACTCGTAGACTCAGCGAGCACGCGCAATTTAAGTCCACGAGACCGAAAGTCCGCATGAAGTGCGCCATTTGGGACAGGGCCTTTGAAAGTGACGCGTGTGAGACTGACGACCACATTATACGTCATCAATAGCGGTTCACTTCCGCGGTTTGGTTCGATTGCGTTCATATCAGCAGCGAACCGTACTGGAGTTCACATGAACCGTACCCCAGACCACCTTTTTAAGCGGACTCGAGTACGGTTCGCGGGTGCGCACCAAAAGTGCTAGTGTGAAAGCCCCGAGATTCGTCCTCCACCACCCGGATTGAGATTAGTCATTACGCCACCGTGAGGACATTGGAGATTCCAAATGGGGGAGAGAGAAAAAAAAATGCCCCATATGACCCAGTTTAATTCATATTTGAATATTTAAAAATGGTTTGCAAAAACTACATTTATGGATAAATCATTTCACTAATATAATAATATTATTAACAAGAAAATGCAATAATATACCTTTTTCACAGACTGTGATGACGGGTTTCCCCCTTATTTAGCAGCGTAAATCTAGCAAAAATTTTATATGATATATATTTTTTTAATATTGAGTGTGCTTACTGTTATATTACTCGGGAATTGTTTTTTAAAATGAGTTACCACAGCTGTGAGGAGGTTTCGATTACAGCTTTTTTCTTTTGGTCTTGGAGCAAATGGGTAAATGAAAATAATATTAACTGTGATCTCCCATTCACCGCTTTCGAAGTTTACCCTGCAAACGTTTACTTCCGCGTTCTAAAACCCTGAGTGTTAAAAAAAGGTGTCACTGTTATACATTAATACACTAATATAATACACCAAACACTATCGTAAACATTTTGTGACGCACTAATTGTGCGCCATTTTCTGCGGCTGCGCGTGACGGTGAAATCGCTTCTCCTCAGTCCTCCTCCTCATGAGTGCAGTAAAGATGGCGCAAGACAGGAAGGTGCCCAGCGATCTCTTCCAGCATGTGTACTCGTTTCTTGTGGAGAACAAGTTCAGTAAAGCCGCGAAAGAGTTCTTAAAGCAGGCCAAAGTGGTAAGCGACGCTTCTCAGGCTTATTATAAAGTCCTGCGCGCGCTGTTGTGTTGTATTTGTGCATACGGCGCGTGCAGTTCAGCGCACACGTGGGAATGGCACGCAGGTAGTCTGGAACAGTTGTTCAGGCAATGTGCAAATATTTTGTGCTTAAAGACATTTAATGTCTGCCCGTTGTTAGTTTGTGTAATTTGAATTGATAGTATTATAGCTAAGTGTGTTTTTGTGGTTTTATTTTTAATAAAAATCAGAATGTAAAAAATGTTGTTGAAACGTCTAAAATTGCCGCCAAGCATTGAAACCTAACAGCTTAACACTAATTAAAAATAATTCCAAACCACACCTGATACATATGGGGGCGTAGATGCCTGGGGGGGACGTAAACTCCTGAATAATTAAAAGCAATTAAATGCTTGATTGCATTAATACTGGTACCTTAATAGTTTTTTGTTAATTTGGTAGTAGCCTGTTGAAAGAAGTGCTGCCTATGACATTGTAATTATAAAAAATAAAAACAAAAGTGCTCTTGGTCATTTTGTTGGTCAAGAACAGTCTTTGAATGGACAATTGTTCTGTAACTATTCAAAAGATTTAATCATTCAGTCATACAGTTTTTATTGCCCTTGACCTCTAGGCAGAGATCTTGATAGCTAAGCGACAGATTAAACATGTGTAATTTGTTAACTTGAACAAGAAATTCATTGTGATAATTGCTCCAGTTTCCTCCATATTAATTTTTTATTTTCAAAAATATTGTATCAAAAGTGAATCAGTGTGAAATATTTTTACCTATTTCATTCCATCAGAAACCTCAGGACCAAAATGAGGACAGTCTTCTGGATATCTTCAGTTTTTGGGTGAAGTATGTACAAGCTGTGTCTTTTCTGAATATGTTGTTCATTTATCTCACTTTTTGTCAGATATGATTGATATTAATTCCACTTCTGGTGCATGATTTCTTTTTGCCTGCACCAGGTCCCCAGAGACTAAAAAGCGAAAAGCGGTCACCAATGGCCCCTCGGCTGTCAACGGCCCTTCAGCTAAGAAAGCAAAGAAAGATGAAGAGAGTTCCAGTGAAGACTCTAGCAGTGATGAGGAAGATGCTGCACCTGCAAAGAAAGTCACAAAAGGTACATAGTTGTATCACTTACTATGTCATCATAAGTAGAGATGTGCAAAACTTTACATTTAAAAAAAAAAAATCGACTAGTCGGACCTCACTAATTGAATAGTCTGCCATTGTGACTCATCCCTAATCTTAAACATTGCCCAGGGATTGCAATCATAAGGAATTAATGGTTTCAACTCCACTTAATGTTCCACTTTAAATGCATAAAATATATACTGGTATATACTGTCACATTGCACAGCCTTAGTCATTTGAAGTCATTGATGTGTGTTCCTCAGGGGCCAAACCCATGGCTTCGACCCCTAAGCTGGCGTCCACTCCTGCAGCTCAGAAGAAGCAGGACAGCAGCAGCGAGGATAGCTCGAGTGAATCTGAGGATGACGCACCAGCTAAGGTACTTTTAACTTTTTGCATGTGAGTTTTCTTGTACTGACTGATCCCCAGCGTGATTAATTTGTCCTGTTATTAAAAAGTCACTTACACTTCACAGCAGATGGAGGACAGATTATATATTAACAAATGGATGTGAGTTTATAATGATCAAGTATGATAGATAAAATATGAGCATGAACGTGATTGCCAGCTGTGCATGCTGCCATGTTTACATAGAAATGCAGCATGGATTTCTGATTTCATTAAGCATAGTAGGTTCTTCAAAACCTAGCCATTCCACTTGTTGCGCCAGAATGAGTGATGGACAGAAGGGAGAAGGTCAAGTGGATTAACTAGTTCAGGGCTATTCAACTTCACAGCCAAGTGGGCCAGATGGAAAAAACCTATCAGATATTGTGTTCTAGTTAGCCTATAGTATTTGTTCATTGCATAAGTAAAACTTAGAGAAAACGTTTTTTTGCAATTAAAGGAAGTTCACACAAAAATTTAAATCCTCTCATGATTAACTTTCCTTTTATGCCATCCCAGATGTGTTTGACTTTCCTTCTTTAGCAGAACTGAAGTGAAGATTTTTATAAGCACATTTTAGCTCAGTTTGTCCATACAATGAAAGTGAATGGGTGCCATCAGTCTGGCTATTTGACAATCCAAAAGGCATATTTGGGCAGCATAAAAGTAATCCACATGACTCCAGTCGATCAATGAATGTCTTCTGAAGCAAACCAATAGGTTGGTGTGAAAAAAATAAATCACAAAGCCGTCGGTTGACGTAGGAGAGTTTGGTAATATAAAACAGCATCCCAGCGCTGGCCGGAAGCAACGATTAAAAAAATAATAAAAATAAATTAGCTTTTTTTTTTTTTCTTTCACAAACCTAGCGGTTTGCTTCAGAAGACATTCATTGATTGACTGGAGTCATGTGGATTACTTTTATGCTGCCCAAATATGCCTTTTGGACTATTAAAGAGCCAGCAGCTTGATGGTACCCATTCACTTGGATTGTATGGACATTTAGAGCTGAAATGTGCTACTAAGAAATCAGAATTTTGGTTCTGCAGAAGATGGAAAGACATCCACATCTAGGATTGCTTAAAGGTGAGTAAATCATTAGAGAATTTTCATTTTTGGGTGAACTATTCTTTTAATCCATGTCCCTGGACCATAATAAGGAATATTCCTACCATCAGAGCATTTCAAACTTGTGGTACCACAAGTTTTGAGCAGTAGGCAAAACTGTAAAGGCAACATGCAGCTGTACAGAGAACGAACCACATTTAGGCTTAACACTAGCGAGTGCACGTGATGACACATTCTTGATGAATTGGTGTTTGTGCTTAATCTGAGCCTGTTATATTCCTCTCTCTGTATCACAGACAGCAGTAAAAGCACCCGTCCCGGTGAAGACCCCTCCTGTCAAGCCAGCGGCCCCTGCAGAGTCCAGCAGTGAAGAGTCATCCTCGGATGAAGAGACTCCTCCTCCTCCTACTAAGAAACCCAAGACTGGTATTACTGCACTTCTCTCTCACATTGATGTATCCTAATGGTGCTGTAAGTGATGTTAGCCCTTTTGATAACTTCAGCCATTTCATGTAGTATACTAGTGGTTTTAAACGTAAAACAGTGCAAACTAGGGATAGGCATTTTCAAGTAATTTTGAAGTTGAGTATGCCAACCCACAAAAAACGAGGACCTGATTACTCAATTAAAATGCATGTTAAAAATAACAAGTATGGCATGTACGTGAAATGTATCATTTGTTTTATTCACAAACATTACCGTGCACTGTTTCCAAATAAGATAACTTCAACAAACTATTTTCTATTGGGGAAAGACAATGAAATGAACAGTATGCAGTAATAAAAATGGAAACCAAAAGAAAGATTTCAAAATAAGCGCAAAAATATTTGCCCTCAACCGGAGCTTATGATGACATTAGGGTAACGCAGATATATCAACTCTGAGTTTACATAAATACAATCACATTTTTATAATTTCACATGTTGTTGTTGATAAAAACAAGTGAAAGTTTTCCTTTTTATAAAATGCGCTCTGCCGGTGTTCAGCAATTTAACACATACTGGTCTGAAGCTCTGAGTTCCTTGTATCTTTCCCCTATAAAAGCAGATCCTTGTATGTTGGTTTGCATGACTCCAACTTGGGGTGCATCGAACGATCGGCCACTGATCTAAATTGGCCGATTTTCATCTTAAATCCATGATTGGCCGAGCGTGCGTAGATTCATGGATCTATTTTGCAGCACTCATACACTGCTACTCTAATGAATGAGCACCTGCTCAGCCCTTGAAGCATACAGTGCGGCCACTGGAGGGTGAGTTGGTGGAAATTCTAAGCATTCATGAATTTAAGCTCAGACATGCTGTAGTTTAGATGAATATGCCGGTTTGTTTTATAACGTGTAAGAATAACATGTATATGAATATTAAGTCTTTTTTTTGTCTATACGGTAGTTATTCTGATTCTATGCACAGTGAGTGAACGGAGAGGATAAATAGTCTGAAAATTGCCATGAAAACAAATTAAACAACAAATAAACATACAAATCGGAGTATACGTGATGTAATGTAGGGATAGACTTTTTGAACAATCATGAGTGCTATTAGCTTCTCCCCCTTGAACTTGAGCGCTCTCGGTGTTGATTAAACAAGTCCGCTCTCCAGGTGCTCTCAATATCTCATCAGTCTCATCTCAGCGCTATTCTGTGAGGATACTAATTTAAATCATACTGATGATGGTCGCAACGCCACTAATAACAGATATTACAGATTAACCTTAAATAATGGCACCGCGTCTTCACAAATTTGCTTAATAATGATTAGATATATTGCAACAAAACGGCAAAGGCGGTAAACAAATCATAAATACTAATGATTCCTGTAGGGCTGGGTATCGAGTTCGATACATTTTAGGCACTGACTGAATTGCTTCTAAACAATCGAGTATCGAAAAATGTCTTGTGGTTCGTTACCAAAAACAAGACTTTATTAAAGAGCATTTATTTTTTATTTTGTTTCATAGGACAATTCAGTGCTGTTCCGCCCCCTGGGACACTGACGGCGTCTGCTCCAGTCAAAGCTAAAAAAGCCTCTGGTAAGTGTTTGAGGTGTCCTTAAGACTTACTAAGCCATTTATCCACAAGACGGCATTAAAGTGATATGCACCACAATTTAGGCACAGTGCTAAGTGGAGTGCCTAAAACCCTCTTAACCAGGGGTTCTCAAACAGGGGGGCCTCTGCAAACATTCAAGGGGGCCACAAGATCATTTTTATGTAATATTGTATAGGTTGAGAACAACTGCTCTCAACCATGTTTTCATTGTATAAAAGGCACAACAAATACTTCCATGATGTTATACTTCATCATTTAAATATTTTGTTCTTTTTTGCATTAGTCATGGGAATTTTGGCAAAAATTGCTTAATTGTTTTAAAAATGTCACCATGCAAAAAAAACTTCTAAACCGGTTTAATTTTCTTTATAAGCAAACATTTTCTTATTTTTACTTTGATTTTGGGATGAGACATAATACATTTTTGACAGGCTTTGTGGGGTTTCCCTTTTAAATTTGTCTATGTATTTCATGTGACTTTTGATCTCACCCAGCAGCCCCAGTAAAGACTGTGACCCCTAAACCTGCTGCTAAGAAAGACTCCAGTTCTGACAGCTCTGGTATAGCCCTTTCCAGATCATCACCACAAACAGTCATTTTTGTTTTGTTTATTCTATGACTGGGTGCTAATGAGTTTCTTTTTGTCAGATTCAAGCTCTGAGGATGAGGCACAGAAGCCTGTGGTGAAAGCCGCACCGGCTAAAGCAGCTCCAGTGAAGCCAGTGCCTGCTCAGGAGGATGAATCTTCAAGCTCAGATTCAAGCTCGGAGGATGAAGCGGCAAAGCCAGCTGCTAAAACCACAACTGTAATAGTTGCGCCTGCTAAAGTCACTCAAGTCAAAGTCGCCCCTGCTGCAGATGAGTCTTCATCTTCTAGCTCTGATGACTCTGATGATGAGGATGTGGCAAAGAAACCAGCCACTGCAGTTGTTCCGGTTAAACCTGCGCCAGCCAAGAAAGCTCTGGCTAAAGTCACACCCGCTGCAAAACAATCATCATCTAGTTCTGAAGACTCTGAGGATGAGGGACCAGCGGCAAAACCTGCTCCAGCGAAGGCTGCCCCTGCTAAAGCTGCCCGTCCGAAGACAACAACTGCTAAGAAAGACGAATCCTCAAGTTCAGGTGAGTTAGTCAATTAAGAGAGGAAATGTACATTCAGTAATTTTGACCCAGAATTTATTCTGAAGAACACACAGATTCATAGGCTTCTAAAAAGATGTTAAAAGGTAAACATGTCTAAAAGGTTCATTCACCCAAAAAGAATAACTTAATACAAGAAAATGTACAACCTCTGTGGAGCACAAAGGAGATGTTGGTACAATGCTTTAGGGTTGCTCAATACACTAATGAAAATAGCAATACCAAAACATTTTAAACGGTAAGAAATCATCATGTTGCTAATTTCAGTACCATACTATATTGTGGTGCTAATAGCTAAATTTTAGGGATGTGACATTTTTTAGATACAATTAATTCAATTCAAATTCCTTGTATGGCCAAGTGTGATTATTAAACAGCTGAAGGATGTTGTTAAATCAAATAATATGCAGTCTACATCTGCTGCATGCTTCAGAATGAATGCAAAATGCTTCTGTGCTCCATTTCATACTTCACACACCCAAACAGATCGCAAGTGATGCGTATAATGCACTGTGTGAGTGGTTGTGAACACTCGCACAAACTCCTCTGGTGCTGCTGATCTCGGCTCGTGACTGCAAGATTTTCAGCATTTCATTTAGAATGCAAACTATCACACAGGAGGAACTGAAAGCTCCGTCAAAATAAAAGCTCAGTTTCATTGGATGTCAAATTGAGCTTTTTTATTAGTGTTTTCATTAATACTCTGAAGCTCTGTTGTGCAACTTTTCATTTGACCAAAAAAAGGCTATTTATTATAACATTTAATTAAAACGTAAATTTTTTTAAATTGAAAATACAGAATTTGCAACTGCAAGACTTTATGCAGTTCTTTTAATCAAGTTTCCTGTGTGATTTCATCAGTAATCTGAGGCTATTTATTTATTGCCGAAGTATCGATTTAATATCGATACCGAGGTACCAGGGCTGATATCGTACCGAAGTCAAAAGTTTGGTATTGGAGAAACCCTACAGAGCTCAAGATGCTCTTTCATAATACAAAACAAAAATGAGTGGTCACTATGATTTATGCACTACATTCCAAGTCTGTTGAAGGCAACAGTGACCACAAATTGTGAGGAACAGACCACAAATGAAGTACTTTTTCACTGAGAATGTTCTCCCTGTTGGTTGCTCTCAAATATCATTCATGTTTACACTCACCACATTTGCCCAACATTTACACCTTGCACTCAAATATCCGATCAAAGATACCAGTGCAAAATGTAAAATACTACTTGCGTGTGTTAGCAAATTTGAAATAAACTAATGGATAATTAAAATGCTTTCCATTACTTTGACAGTCAGGGATTTTCTTCGCTGATCATGTTTTTGGCGGCCACTTTCGTTGTTCATACTACTTCCATACGTTCTTCAATTTCTCCTTATTGTGTTTCTTGGAAGAAAGTCTCAGGGGTTCATAATGTCACAGGCAAGTAAATACTGACTTGAAAATGTTAAATAAAAAATAAATTTACTTATGAATTTTCCCTTTTAGATGAAGTAAACCTTTAAGAAATCTAGAGCTAATAACCAAAGGGATGATGTACAGTTAGCTGATTATCGCAAAATAAACCGGCTGGGTTAGGCCAGGTGATCGGGACCCTGACACGATTGGAGCTGACTGTTCATTATCCTGCTTAATGCAGAATAAATCCTAATACATAAATGGACATGAAATATTGAATTGCGTTCAAATTGTTAATACATGAGAAGAAATGGCTGAACAGCTTAATTTCACATTAGGTTTGTGTCGGAGTTCTGTTGGTGTTTTTTACGAAAATAACCACCTGACTGCTCATTATCCATCTTATTACAAGACTACTTGCCAAATAAATAAATAAATTGACATGAACATTTTTTCATTTATTTTATTATGCAAGAATAAATCACTGAAATTATTCGTTTAAATTACCCAGATTGTGTCTAATGTGTGTGCGGTTGTTATTCAAAAATATCAGACCTCTAGATGGCGCCTTTGACCAATCAGAATCAAATATTCCAGAGAGGTGTGTAATAAAAGCTAATAACATCTTTATAAACATCACTCATAAGCTGTTTTTCCTCACAGATTCAGATAGTTCTGAAGATGAGGCACCAGCTAAACCAGCAGCTGCTCCCAAACCTACGAGCACTCCCAAACCTGCAGCTAAACCTGCGACAAATACCGCTGAAAGCAGCTCTGACTCGGACAGCTCTTCAGAGGACGACGAGGAACCTAAAAAAAAATCTGCCACCACACCGGTATCCAAAATGGCTGTTACTCCAGCAAAACCAGCCCCAGCCAAACCTACTCCTACTGCTAAACCTGCGACAAAGCCCGCTGAAAGCAGCTCTGACTCAGACAGCTCTTCAGAGGAAGACGAGGAGCCTCAAAAGAAACCCACCACAACACGGGTATCTAAACTCGCTGCTACTCCAGCAAAACCAGCCCCTAAAGCCGCTGTTAAACCAGCCGAAAGCAGCTCAGACAGCTCTTCAGAGGAAGACGAGGAGCATCAAAAGAAACCCACCACAACACGGGTATCTAAACTCGCTGCTACTCCAGCAAAACCAGCCCCTAAAGCCGCTGTTAAACCAGCCGAAAGCAGCTCAGACAGCTCTTCAGAGGAAGACGAGGAGCCTCAAAAGAAACTCACCACAACACCGGTATCTAAACCCGCTGCTACTCCAGCAAAGCTAACCCCTAAAGCCGCTGTTAAACCAGCCGAAAGCAGCTCAGACAGCTCTTCAGAGGAAGACGAGGAACCTCAAAAGAAACCCGCATCTACCCCAGCCAAACCTACTCCTACAGCTAAACTAGCCCCTAAACGGCCAAAAGCAGTTCGGACTCTGACAGCTCTGACTCGGAGGAAGAGACTCCAGCTTCTAAGACTGCTAAACCAACAGCGAATGTTTCAAAAAGCCCAGCGTCTGCTGCCAAAACCCCTGTACTGGCCAGCAAGCCTGCAGCCGAGTCTAGCTGCAGTGACTCTGACAGCTCCAGTGAAGACGAGGCATCGACTAAGACAACCGTGACTCCCAAATCTACTGCGACCACTGCTAAATCTGCAATCAGCAATGGAAAGGCTGCAACAAAAACCCCCACCTCTGCAGCGAAGACACCGGTCGTGAAAACACCGCCTACTACAAAAACACCGACTGCTAAAGCCAAAGCAGAGAGCAGCTCATCAGAGGACTCGTCATCTGAGGACGAGAAAACCACAGAAGCCCCCAAGACCTTAGCAAACGGTATTGCTAGTGCTCAGTTTATCTGATTGTTCAAAGACACCAGTATCTTCCAGAGTTTTTTGAATGACGTGTCATCTTTTTTTTTTTAGGCCTACTAATACTGTTTCCTAACAAGATGTCAAGTAATTTCTGTTCTCACTGAATGTGAAAATGCAGCACAAAGCAATAATCACAGGCATTTAGGACATATTTGTTATGGCGAGGATCAAAACTTATGTACATGATTTGATTAGTTAAATTGTCGATGAATCGGATGACAACAGATTTATCTTTTCCTTTTAAAGTTTTGCGCATGTTTGGGACAGTCAGTTTGAGTAAAATATTAGGCTACATTTTAACCGCTCTTATATGAATACATTTTGCCAGGTTAACTGTAAAATTGCTCTTTCCAGTATATGAAGAAGTGTCAAGCTGACTTAAAAACAAAAGCATGGTCTGAGTTCATCATCTCCTCTGATCACAGGCACACAGAACAAAAGAAAGAAGAATGAGGAAGAAAAAACCCCCAAGAATAAGACAATCACCACATCCACACCACAGACTTTTCCCCAAGTCAAACAGAAGGTAAAGGGCTGAGCATTTTGAACATGTTTGTGTGAACTTTGTGTTCAATGTAAAGTGCATATTCAAAAGCACCCAAGCCAGTTAGAAATGATTTGTTCTTTATTGATCACAGGGAAAAATCTGAATTCAGATGGCCTCAGTAAATATAATAAACACATACACAACTATACATTGCAACAAAACAATAAACAACAATGCATTGTGGGATTTTAGTAGAGGTCAACCCATATAGGTTTTTAATAGCTGATACGATCTCTAGAAAGGAGGGCAGATATATGCATAAAATGTTTTTTTAATGGACTGCATATAAGGTGATGTCCTGGTGCTGTTGTACCTTGAAACCATAAACAAATATTATATTTTGCTATAGAAAATGTAGCCTATTTTAGAGCCATTGTTTTTTTTACATTGTGACATTATTTTCATAAGTTACGCACATTGCACCCCAATTCTCATTACTGCAATGCAAAAATGTATATATAAATATATGTATTATTTAAAGGCATAATTTACTCGCCTTCACACCATCCAAGATATGTATGAATTTCTTTCTGCTGCAGAACACAAGCAAAGATTTTTAGAAGAATATTTCAGCTCTGTAGGTCCATAAATTCTCCTCCCTGCCTGGTATGTGGCGATATGCACGAAAAATCTGAAAGTGGAGATTTATAGTAAAAAGGGATTTAAATATTGATCTTTTCCTCACCCACACCTATCATATCACTTCTGACCACTGGAGTCATATGGATTACTGTTGTGTGACTTTAAAGTGACTTATCACTTGCATTTTGTGGACCTACAGAACTGAAATATTTTTCTAAAAATCTTAATGTGTGTTCTGCTGAAGAAATTCAAACACATCTGGGATGGCATAAGGGTGAGATTTTTTTTTTTAATTTTTTTTATTTGTTTATGCACTTCTGCTTAAATGCATTTTCTGTCTGTTTCTCTGTCTGTTGCGTGGCCTCTAAAGGCAAGCAATGCTCCTTTCCGTAGAATAAAAGACGACGAGATTGATGTGGACCCCCGCCTAGCAGACAATTCTTTTGATGCCAAGGTGAGACTGTCATCATAAGCCCCGTTTACACCTGGTATTTACATCTCCATACAAGTTAAGAAGCAACTAGAACAATTGTAAACAATAGGGAATTCCCTTTAAGTGCAAACAAAGATCAAGTTAAGTCAGGTTTATGCGCAAGGCAAATAAAAGCTGTTTAAATAATAAAACGGACTGTTTAAGGTTCAACATGACACGTTCTTTTGTCTCACGGTAAAGAGCAGGGAACACAGTTTGACTAAAATGAGCCCGCGACGGCATGTGATACTTCGGCTCAAGCTTGGCCACTAACCTTTTAAATCCTTTGCCATCTACTGCAGAAAAGGGACGTAAATCACACACTATGTATTCCGCGATGTACCTCGTGATTTCTTGAGCCCTTGCGCTGTTGTGTGGCATAGTTGTTGAAAATGCCTCCTTCAGGGTTTTTTGACAGGACTTGATTTGTGAGAGAATCTGCAAACTTTTTGGGATGATGGGTTGTCAGATGACTTTGCATGTTGCTTGTGTTTCCCGTGTTGTATCGCAGTTTACTGTGGCAGTGCTTGCACATAGTCCATTGTCTGTCCACCACCTTCTCTCCTTTTGCGTTTTTTGACACGGCGAAACCAAAATGTTTCCAGACATCTGATTTAAAAGCTGCAGGGGCTGGCACAATCTCAACTTCGGGGTTGTTGTTTTCATCCTTACAAGTATCGCTGTCGGCCATGCTGGCTTGCTGTGATTATGTGTGGACAGCGTGCAGCGTGCAATCCTATTGGCTTAACAACAGTTGTTGTGACGACGCAGCGCAAAGGATCATGGTCTATGTAGTTAACAATGATTTGTTCCACGGGACTGTGTTTAATCCTCTTGCTTTTTGACGGACACCTGTCCTTTTAATATTGTAACCCAACCAGGACTATATCGAGACACGTTTACCAGCGATAGCGATATCGTTACATCCCTAATGATGGAGGTAAAATGTACTTTAAGTGTAAAAAGAAAACGCTTAAATATGCAATATAACAATTACAAGAAGTCATACAAGCATGACAAGCAATATTAGCTTCAACAACCCAACCAGACAACATATCCAAGCATTATAGCAGGTAAACAACTTCGCCAAACAGATAGACATCCATCCAGACTGCAGCGATGCTGTCCTGAACTGTGTGAGTGAACGGAGTTGAGCAGCGCAGTTAGTTTCTCCAGACGGATCATGAGACGGCCTACTTTCCTGTGTGTGCGGACATGACGTAATGATGCAAGGATAAATGTCATAAACCAACGATTTTGTTCCAAATCGAACCCGACTGCTCAAAATACATTTTTATTGGCTTACCGTAGTGAATCAGGTAAGGGCATTGTTTTGAACAATGACTGTTGATGTACTCGATCAATAATGCCAATTTGTTGTAAAAATGCAAATAATTCTAAATACTTTGTATACAAGTAACAAGTAGTTGTTTTGATTTGGTTGCGGAGTTGTTTTTCAGCAGTAATGAGTGATTAATATGGAAGTTAATGGGTGAATTACTAGAAATTCTAAATTCTTTTTTCATATAAATTTAATGCAATATATTCAAATTCAGTTTTATATAATCCTTGATAAAAACATATATCTTCACATGTATCACACTAGTTTAGCTGTAGTTAATGTATATGTTTTAGTAAGACAAACTGACAAACATAATATAACTTGAATGAAATGAACATCCATATATTTGCTATTGCAAAAAAGGAACGTATCCGATTTGATTTACAGGTTAGTAGCTGGTGCTTGTGTGTTGTCTGAGGTGCATTAGCATTTACACTGAGAATGTAAATGATGCCCATTATAATAGGCCAACATTTTACAGTGAGTTTATTTTTATGCATTTATCATGGCTTGTTCCATTTGTTTGACCCGTCTCTTATTTATTTTAGTTGGGAGCCAGCGGAGACTGGGGACAGAAAGCCAACAACGTTCTCAGATTCACCAAGGGCAAATCTTTCCGCCATGAGAAGACTAAGAAAAAGCGCGGCAGTTACAGAGGCGGTGCCATCTCCACCTCTGTGAACTCCATCAGGTTCGACAGTGAATGAGATCCAAACCAAACAAGCAACATCAGAACTCACTCCATCTATTTCTCTTCTTTGCTGTATGAGGTCTAGCCAGTGTTGTTCTGGCCCATCTACCCTCTCTTCCTGCATGGCTGGCAGTTTACTGACACTGTTTTACGTTCAGTACTGTTGGGCCAGCATAGACTGAAGGCAGCAACAGAAAGTGTCAGGTCCATATACATTCTTTGATACAGTTAGACATGACATCCACATGGTGCCGCTGGTTCATTGAGTGTTGCATATATAAAGCATTTTGATTAGCTACAATGTAAATAATCTGTTTTTGGCTTACTGTAAAATGTTTTTTGAAGTTGGGTTTGACAGATTATGTATGCACGTTCTAAATGCCAATTGTTAATAATGTACTAGAAATTACAAAATGATATCTGAGTTTTTTTTAACATGAGGATAAATGTTGAGTTGTCTCACAAATGTAATTTTTATGGTTGTGTTAACATTTACGAGCCAATTACATTAAAAGCCATATAGTTAATGACACCGCCCGTTTGACTGACACTGGAACACTTGAATTGGAACACGTTTATCCTCATTAAATTTTAGTTGTTTTGATATTTTATTGTCCATTCTGTGTTACACAGGGTTTTGTCATTTTTCTCCCTCATTATCAGTCTTATAACTAATTAAAATCTCGACTGATGAACTTCAACTGCTTGTCTGTTTTTGGACAAATACCATCTCTAGTTCTGACAAGAGATTAGCATTTACATGTTAATTGTTAAAAATGCCACTATAGTTGAAATTAGTATGAACTTAAATATAAAATTGTACCAAATTTGTAATGAGTATGGCTTGGAATTCAAAGTGAGCATGTTTATATGCAATATTTTAACCTGTTATGCTTAAAGGTGTACTCACAAACTTTCTTTGTCAATTTGGACTTACACTGACATCTAGTGGTGTGGATGCAGCATTATTGAAAGACAAAAGTTTTTAGTTATTAATGCCTTTAAAATTCAGTCAACCATTATTTATTTAATTTATGAGTGAAAGTGTCAAAGATCAGGACTGTTACTAAGATTAAGTGCGTATTAATCTGGTCATCTGATTCTAACGACCTCATGTGTGGACCCTCTCCATTTTATAAGGTTACTGATATGACCGCAGTCTTCGTCTCATCTGAGTGTGGATTACTTTATACACGTTTGTTCACCAATTTTTTAGGTGTAAAAGTTTTGAATGAAATAAATTACTGAGTGCACCTTTAATAAGCCGACAATATTTGTGGTCAAAAAAATCATTTGCCTTTCCAGACAATACACAAACTGGCCAAATGTATACATTGAATGCACCAAGTCATTGGATAAAAGTGCCAAATCCATAAATGTAATTTTTTAAGATTTCCTGTTTCATTGGTCACATTACAGACTGGACAAAAACAATGAGGGTAAAGTGTTTGCTATCATTGTAAAGAAAAACTTTCAGAATTTCTAATGATGAATTCTGAGAGACTCCGACTAAGAAGCTGCTGAAAAATCAGCATAATCATAATAAAGTTGTATTTCTTATTCTTCTGATTTTACATTATATGCCTCAGGGTATAAATAAGGTGGCTCCAAAAAAATAGCTTTTATAATTCATGTAGTTAAATTGTGTTAATTCAAAGCAATCAAAAGTTATTGCATTACAAAAACTATTTATCATAGTGTCACAAAAGCCTCGTCAAACAAATAAAACAATAATTGTTCACAAAAACGAATTACACATGCAAACACAACTGACTACAGGTTTGCATAGCATGCAGACATGATTACACTAATGAGATTTCACAGAATGAGTTCCATTCTGAGCCATTTGAGTCAAGTCTGTGTCATGTACTTGGTGCCAAAGTTCTTGGTGGCCAAGTGTAACAGTAACAATCACATCTCTGACCAAATATGGATGACTTTTTGCACCGATCTGAACCCAGTCCGATTGATTTAGTGTTCCATGATACATCATTCCCAATGACATCATCTATTCCAGGAAAGCTGTAATGCTTTCAGACAGATTGTCAGATAGCCAGATGTTGTGTTAGTGTGGATTATCTAATGATTTATGCATCCGATTACCTTGTGTGTGGGCTTGTTTAAAAGATAATTGCCTCTTTGAAGTAATGGAATGATATTTTATGTTCTGTTTATATTGTGTGATGTTGTAAGCGATAATAAGGCAAATGAGCAACACCTGTTCTCCTGAAACATAATTGTCAAAGACATACTTCTCTATTACTCGCTATATTTTTCTCTGTGAGTAAAACAGCTGGTTGGTTGAATTCTACTCTTTGAGAGCTTTCCAACAACATACACTGACCTACAGGATTATTAGGAACACCTGTTCAATTTCTCATTAATGCAATTATCTAATCAACCAATCACATGGCAGTTGCTTCAATGCATTTAGGGGTGTGGTCCTGGTCAAGACAATCTCCTGAACTCCAAACTGAATGTCAGAATGGGAAAGAAAGGTGATTTAAACAATTTTGAGCATGGCATGGTTGTTGGTGCCAGACGGTCTGAGTATTTCACAATCTGCTCAGTTACTGGGATTTTCACGCACAACCATTTCTAGGGTTTACAAAGAATGGTGTGAAAAGGGAAAAACATCCAGTATGCGGCAGTCCTGTGGGCGAAAATGCCTTGTTGATGCTAGAGGTCAGAGGAGAATGGGCCGACTGATTCAAGCTGATAGAAGAGCAACTTTGCCTGAAATAACCACTCGTTACAACCGAGGTATGCAGCAAAGCATTTGTGAAGCCACAACACGCACAACCTTGAGGCGGATGGGCTACAACAGCAGAAGACCCCACCGGGTACCACTCATCTCCACTACAAATAGGAAAAAGAGGCTACAATTTGCAAGAGCTCACCAAAATTGGACAGTTGAAGACTGGAAAAATGTTGCCTGGTCTGATGAGTCTCGATTTCTGTTGAGACATTCAGATGGTCGAGTCAGAATTTGGCGTAAACAGAATGAGAACATGGATCCATCATGCCTTGTTACCACTGTGCAGGCTGGTGGTGGTGGTATAATGGTTTCTTGGCACACTTTAGGCCCCTTAGTGCCAATTGGGCATCGTTTAAATGCCACGGCCTACCTGAGCATTGTTTCTGACCATGTTCATCCCTTTATGGCCACCATGTACCCATCCTCTGATGGCTACTTCCAGCAGGATAATGCACCATGTCACAAAGCTCGAATCATTTCAAATTGGTTTCTTGAACATGACAATGAGTTCACTGTACTAAAATGGCCCCCACAGTCACCAGATCTCAACCCAGTAGAGCATCTTTGGGATGTGGTGGAACGGTAGCTTCGTGCCCTGGATGTGCATCCCACAAATCTCCATCAACTGCAAGATGCTATCCTATCAATATGGGCCAACATTTCTAAAGAATGCTTTCAGCACCTTGTTGAATCAATGCCACGTAGAATTAAGGCAGTTCTGAAGGCGAAAGGGGGTCAAACACAGTATTAGCATGGTGTTCCTAATAATCCTTTAGGTGAGTATATGACACATGGCTATTTGATGACATTGATATTTTTACTGATTACAATAATCTGTACAGTGCAAATTTTTAAATATAAATTATGAAAATGTAACACTTCTGATTTGTTCTGCAAATTTCAAAGCACTTGTTCAGTTTTGGTCATCATGCCTGCATGCATTGGAATATAGAGATTCAAAGCTTACTAACGATACCTAATTTGTGCTGGTCAAGACGAAGCTATTATTAATATTTTGATTTGTTTATTTTTTTTTCTTCTCGCCGGCTCACCCATCCAAGCTTAAATTTAAGGGATAAATGCCTAAAACTGTTAAAACCGATTGGCACAGGTAGATTTTTGCCTATTTACCTGATTTTGTGTTACATGTAAACATCTTTACTAGCGTTTTGATGTCAAAAGCACAAAATAATCAGTTGATTTGAAATGTAAAGATAGGATATAATGCAATCCCATGTTGACTGCATCCACTGACCTGTCAATAAGCAAATTGAAGGGGATCTAGAAAGGGTCCAGTGATGTTCTTCAGGTGGGCCAACACCAGTCTCTCAAATTATTTCATGACCATAAACGTCAGGTCGACAGGTCCTGAGATTTTAGATTTCTTTGGAACAGGAATGATGATGGGCATTTGAAGCAGCATGGGATTTCACACGGCTCCAGTGATCTATTGAAAATCAGTGTGAAGATGGGGGCCAGCTGGTCAGCACAGGATCGAAGACAAGCTGGTGAGACACCATCTGGGCCTGAAGCCTTCCTCGTCTTATTTTTCTGAAAGACTAGGCTCAAATCATTTTCACAGATCTTAAAAAAAGTGTAGCTTGACTTTCAGAAAAGTACAACCCAAGAAGTCAAACTAAATTTTATATTAATTTTATTTGAAGCTTACCATTTTTTAACTCTATTACCAAAGTTTGATTACAAATATGATTTAAAATCTTTTTTTTAACAAATAAACTATTTATTATATCATTTTATTTTAATCATTGCCACTCAACTTAACACAGTCATCTTATAGCTTCATGTGATTTTGTTTTGTTTTGTTTTTTGGGTCAGACCCCCTCCAACCCCCTTGTAATTTGCGCCCTGATATTCAAAAACTAATACACAAACACAACACAGCCGTCAGTAATGTAAAAATCTTTTAATAGTATCGCTTTCAACATCCTTACAAAAGAAATTCAATAAGATTTTCAAAATATTAATGCGGTTCATAGTACAATGGAAATTGCTTGTTGAAAGTCAGTTGGAAGCTAATAATTTGCTTCTGGGACATCTGGATGCTTTTGCGAAAAGGGGTGTAAAATAGACCTTCTCACATGGGAGCATTTTGCTTAAACAGTGAAAGCAAGTGTTTTAAATCAAAGATAGAAATCATACAAATAACCTCAAGAAAAGAAACTCATGGCTCTGTCTAGAGGACAGAACATTTATTATATATTGCATTCTACTGTCATTGTGACCTCTTGCTGTTTTGATGCCACATTCAAGTTCTAGTGTGTGTAGAATTGTGCAACTGAAAATGTTTTAAAACATCAACAAATAAATACAAGATAACCAAACTTTTTTTGTCTTAATGTTAAATAGTTGTTTGTAGCGGTCTTAAACGTGGCACAGATGCACTGAATGCACGAGCACTAGTTACTGTAGCATGCGTGTTTCAGATGTGCCTCACTAGTTCATTTTTTAATGATTAATTAAACTCCATCAGAGGACAACTCTCCAAGTGTTACTGCTGTTTAGGCATAGCAAAGTCCCAGGCGGTGTCCTGGGCACACTTCAACATGGCACGCACAAGCCGGGTGAAACCCATGTCCTTGGGTTTCTCCAGCCCACGCATCAGCCTCTGTTTCATGATGGAGATGAATTCCTTATTACTCAGCTCTCCATTACCTAAAAGGGAGCAGATGACAGAGAAATATGATGGGTAATTATCACCACCAGTGCTGACCAACTCCATATGCACAGCCAACCTCAGCAGAACATTTTGAAATTATCGGCATCGGCCGATAACTGTGCCAAATTGGCTAATTAACATAAGTGGTCATTCTGTCTACTGTCTTGTGGCCATTTTCTGTTTTCAAATACACGCACACACACACACACGCACACACACACACACACACACACACACACACACACGTTGTGTTTCCATGTTTTATGGGGACTTTCCATAGACATAATGGTTTTTATACTGTACAAACTTTATATTCTATCCCCTAAACCTAACCCTACCCCTAAACCTAACCCTCACAGAAAACATTCTGCATTTTTACATTTCGGGTTTTACTATCCTTATGGGGACATTTGGTCCCCACAAAGTGATAAATACACGCTCACTCACACACACTACACACACACACACACACACACACACACACACACACACACACACACACACACACACACACACACACACACACACACACACACACACACACACACACACAGTTGTGTTTCCATGTTTTATGGGGACTTTCCATAGACATAATGGTTTTTATACTGTACAAACTTTATATTCTATCCCCTAAACCTAACCCTCACAGAAAACTTTCTGCATTTTTACATTTTCAAAAAACATCATTTAGTATGATTTATAAGCTGTTTTCCTCATGGGGACCGACAAAATGTCCCCACAAGGTCAAAAATTTTGGGTTTTACTATCCTTATGGGGACATTTGGTCCCCACAAAGTGATAAATACACGCTCACACACACACACACACACACAGTGGCAAGAAAAAGTATGTGAACCCTTTGGAATTTGCTGGTTTCCTGCATTAATTGTATATAAAATGTGATCTCATCTTCATCAAAAGACACAAGTATAGACAAATACAATGTGCTAAATTAATAACACACAAAAAATTATAATATATTATGTCTTTATTGAACACATCCCATTAAGCATTTACAGTGCCAGGGAAAAGTTTGTGAACCCTTGGATTTAATAACTGGTCGATCCTCCTTTGGCAGCAATAATCTCAACCAAGTGTTTCCCGTAGCTGCACAACGTTCAGGAGGAATTTTGGATCATTCTTCCTTACAGAACTGATTCAGCTCAGTCATATTTTTAGGATTTCTGGTGTGAACGGCTCTAGAGGTCATTTCACAGCATCTCTATTGGGTTAAGGTCTGGGCTCTTACTGGGTCAATCCAAAAGGTGGATTTTCTTTATTTGCAGCCATTCTGTAGTGGATTCAATTTGATGTTTAAGGTCATTGTCCTGCTGCGTCACCCAACTTCTACTGAGCTTCAGCTGGCACACAGCCACACTGATTTTATTCTATAGGATATCTTGATAATGGCAAGCAGTCCAGGCCCCGAAGCAGCCCCAAATCATGATTCTCCCTCCACTCTAGGGATGATGTTTTCATGTTGGTATAAAGTGCCATTTTTACGGCATTAATAGTGCTGTGTGTTCTTCCCAAACAATTAAACCATAGATTCATCAGTCCACAAAACATTTTCCCAGTAGTGTTGTGGAGTGTTAAGGTGGTCTTTGGTAAACTTCATTAATGTTTTTGTTAGAAATTTGTGGCTTCCTTCATTGTGTCCTACCATAGACACCATGCCTGTTTAATGTTTCCCGTATAGTAGACTCATGAACAAAGATGTCAACCAGTTCCAATAATTCCTTTAAGTCTTTAACTGGTTCTTTTTTTTTTTTATATAACGTTGAGCATTCATCTTGGCTGGACGGCCACTTCTAGGGAGAGTAACCACAGTATTAAATCATTCCATTTATAGACAATTTATCTAACTGTGGACAGATGAATATCTAAGTGCTTCGAAAATACTTTTTAACCCTTTCTAGCTTTATGCAAAGCAACAATTGTTGATTGTAGGTCTTCTGAGATCTCTTTTTTGCGAGGCATGGTCCATGTCAGCAGATGCTTCTTGTGAATAGCAAACTCAGAATGTTTGTAGTGCTTTTCATAAATCAAAGTAGCTCTAACCCACACCTCCAATCTCATTTCATTCATTATATGACAGTCTTTCCAACTCCTTAAACGAATTATATTTGTTTTGTCATCTTTAGCCCAGGGATTCACTTTTTCCATGGTACTGTGAATGTTTAATGGGATGTGTTAAATAAAGACATGAAATATTATAACTGTTTTTGTGTTGATAGCTTCTTCACGTTGTGTTTTGTCTGTACTTGTGACTTTAATGAAGATGAGATCACATTTTATAGGCAATTTATGCAGAAAACCAGCTAATTCCAAAGAGTTCATATATTTTTTTCTTTCCACTGTATTTTTAATGCATTTTCAGTATATATTGTGTAAAAAATTGTCAGATGGGCTGGTTTGAGTATTTCTGTAACTGCTGATCTCCTGGGATTTTCACACACAACAGTCTCTAGAATTTACACCGACTGGTGTCAAAAACAGAAAACATCCAGTGAGCATCAGTTATGTGGACGGAAATGTGTTGTTGATGAGAGAGTTCAACAGAGAATGGCCAGACTGGTTCAAACAGGCAAAGTCTACAGTAACTCGACGAGGCGGACCTACACAATATTAGGCAGGTGGCATATATATATATATATATATATATATATATATATATATATATATATATATATATATATATATATATATATACACACACACACACACACACACACACACACACACACACAGTATATACCAGTATATGCACACACATATTGTTTCAGCCATTGACCATCCTTCTCTTTTGATATTGGTATTAGCCACTGAAAAACCCATATTAGTCGACCAATATCATAAATGCACACAGACACTCACCGTCACAATCGAAGAGCGCAAACACAACATCACACACATGGTCCGACAGCTCCACCTTGGCAACTGTGCGTGCTACCTGCTTCATGGTGGCTGAAGAGATGGGATGAGATGGAGAGAGAGAGAGAGAGAGAGAGAGAGAGAATTATAGTGTGTAGAGTGATAAGTGGAGCGGTAACAGAGCAGTCTCGTCCAACTCATAAGCTTCATGAACACTTTGCCTGAGCTTGATTAGTGGATATAATGTAGTTTTGCTGGGCTTGATCAATACTGGAAATTCAGTTCCTGAAGAGAAAGCTTCACCAGATAGAAAACAAAAAAGTGGATAGATAGAGGGAGAGAGTGAGAGAGAGAACAGCCTGTCGGGAACTTTAGGAAAAGTAAGGGTGGGATACATGGGCGATGGAGTCAGGGAGTGATGGCACTTTTTCAGCCTGCATCAACTGAACATAGTTGACTGATTTTAAAATATAAACAGCAGAGCAGGGCTCTTCAACTACCTTCTTGCAGGGGCCAGAATATCCAGAGGAAAATTTGAAGTGGCACCAAACTTTTTCTATATTTATCTTAGCTAACACTTTCATTATAACTATAACTCTAACATGCAAAACAAAACTAAACAACACTAATACTATGCATTTATTTACATTACAATACTCAGAGGTATTCAATTAACATTTTTAAGGTCTGTCCACAAATTCCTTCAAAAGGTCTGGCCAAAGAACAAACCTCACACCCTCAACTAACAAATAGGCTTGGATGAAATTTACTTTGAAAATAAAAACATAATAGGGTTATTGTTTATAAATTATGAAAACGGAGAACGAACATTTTATCTGCTAAATTCTGTATTTTTAACAATATCAATCCACATAAGAAAACAAATGGCAATCTAATGTAGAACTGTGTTTTTACATAAAATAAAAGTAAAACTGAAAAAGAGAAAATGTTCTGTAGTCCCTTTTCCTCTATTATATTCCCATTCAATGAGGGGGAAATGAGCCTTTCCTTGTCCTTCACATATACTTGTGTAGATAATCATTGGTAAATAGAAAAACAAACTGATTTGATGATGCTGGGGATTTAGAATGCCGATAGAACCAAATACAACCAGGTTCAAACACAATGTATGCAGGTTCATTGGCACTTCACATTATCACTTTTAATGAGCACTACAGACGCTGAACTGATGAGACAAGCCCATTTAACACTTGAAGAATAAAGAAAAAAAGGTTACTTTTCTGTACATTTTCTTTGAAGTTCGCTTTTCATTATCAATTTATCTTTTGTTGAAAAAGGTTGTGCATATGAGCTGACATCACTTCTGTAACAACTGCTGTGATGTCAGTCGAAGACTCAAATCAAACTGATTGGGTGCTACAGTAGAGTCTATAAATCTGACACACTGAAAACCTGGGAAATGTTATATAAATATGTAAATAAAGTTTTCGCTTTTTTTTGTAATTAAACCAAACATTAGGACAGAACATGATAGAAAAATAGGCAAGATTCTCCACCGTGTCTAGGTCACTAATAAAATATAAGTAAATTGTTGACATTGACCATGTTAACAGCTAAAATATTTCCTATTAATTTTGCATCAAAATGTCCGTTTAAATTTCTCAGAATCTTAAAACTTCGTTTCCAGATTTAAATTAGACATACATACCAGTCCCCTTAAAGCAGATCTAGACAGATGGTGATTGTGGAGGAGGGGGGTTTCAGTGAGAAATAGTTTGTAATGTGCTGCAGTAAAACCTACTAGCATGTTGCAGTGAAAATCTAACCCCCAAACAACTGCAATTTGAATGATAGAGAACACTAGACAATTGGCTAACAGATTACATGTCAACCTATCAGCTTGGGCCATAGAGTATGCAAGTAAATTGATAACAGATTAAATGTTCATTTAATGTTCAGATTAAACCTATCCATTTGCGCCATGTTGAGTTTCATGACTGAATCATTAACAAAAACAGAAAGGCTGTGTAAAGATATTAGATCAAATTTAATATTGAACCTCATTGCCAAGTCAGCATGGTACATTCTGTCAGATAATTATTAGGTTTAAGTGGGTAGACGGTTCAGCACAGTTAAATGTCAACATCAGCACAACCTAATTATTATTCATGAGCCACATCACAATGCCAGCACAAGTTGTAAAGATGGGGGCAACTTAAACAGCTGTCCCGGCGGGAGAGGAACCAGACAAGAAAGCATCCATCATAGTCAAGAGTCAAGGCAACCAGCTTCCTTCCAGATACAGCCTCAGTATCAAAACATATCAGAAGAGAAAAAGACAGATCAAGAGATGACAAGCTGATGAAAAGCCTCTTTTGTCTTCATAAGGATCAGTAGTTCACTAAGTTTTGTATGGAAAATGTTAGCAGCTGGACATCAGACAGAGAGACATCCAGTTATAATTCAGATACTAGATGAATCGATCCCAGCGATAAGCCTTGTGCGGAAAAGTGTAGATTTAAACAGGACAGCCCTGATGCAATGCCACAGGCTGTTAGGTGCAGAGAGACAAGTAGCACTGCAGTACAGTATTTATGAATAATTAGCGGTGTTTGCCAAGACAGAAATGCTCATACTAATGTAAACAAATCCCTTACCCTAAGTGTTAAGAGGTGTTCATACTGAAAGGGTTTAAATTGCTGGAAGTTCCTACTCAACTGCAGTGTCCAAGTGTATCAGGAGACAGATCACTTGAGCTTAACTGTCTGTATAGCACTGCTGTGTATATAAATAAAGTTAAACTCTGTTAAATTTTGTAGCATCTCTAGTCACAGATTTCTCCTCAGACTGACAACTCTCAGAGCAACCACAAAGAACACCTTACAGTGAGGAAAAGAAGTATTTGATCCCCTGCTGATATTGTACGTTTGCCCACTGACAAACAAATGATCAGTCTATAATTTTAATGGTAGGTTAATTTGAACAGTGAGAGACAGAATAACAACAAAAAAAAAAACAGAAAAACGCATGTCAAAAATGTTATAAATTGAATTGCATTTTAATGAGGGAAACAAGTATTTGACCCCTCTGCAAAACATGACTTAGTACTTGGTGGCAAAACCCTTGTTGGCAATCACAGAGGTAAGACGTTTCTTGTAGTTGGCCACCAGGTTTGCACACATCTCAGAAGGGATTTTGTCCCACTCCTCTTTGCAGATCTTCTCCAAGTCATTAAGGTTTCGAGGCTGACGTTTGGCAACTAGAACCTTCAGCTCCCTCTACAGATTCTCTATGGGATTAAGGTCTGGAGACTGGCTAGGCCACTCCAGGACCTTAATGTGCTTCTTCTTGAGCCACTCCTTTGTTGCCTTGGCCGTGTGTTTTGGATCATTGTCATGCTGGAATACCCATCCACGACACATTTTCAATGCCCTGGCTGAGGGAAGGAGGTTCTCACCCAAGATTTGACGGTACATGGGCCTGTCCATCGTCCCTTTGATGCGGTGAAGCTGTCCTGTCCCCTTAGCAGAAAAACACCCCCAAAGAATAATGCTTCCACCTCCATGTTTGACAGTGGGGATGGTGTTCTTGGGGTCATAGGCAGCATTCCTCCTCCTCCTCCAAACACGGCGAGTTGAGTTGATGCCAAAGAGCTCGATTTTGGTCTCATCTGACCACAAAACTTTCACCCAGTTCTCCTCTGAATCATTCAGATGTTCATTGGCAAACTTCAGATGGGCCTGTACAACAAATGCTTTCTTGAGCAGGGGGACCTTGCGGGCGCCGCAGGATTTCAGTCCTTCACGGCGTAGTGTGTTACCAATTGTTTTCTAAGTGAGAATGGTCCCAGCTGCCTTGAGATCATGACAAGATCCTCCCGTGTAGTTATGGGCTGATTCCTCACCGTTCTCATGATCATTGCAACTCCACGTGATGAGATCTTGCATGGAGCCCCAGACCGATGGAGATTGACAGTTCTTTTGTGTTTCTTCCATTTGCGAATAATTGCACCAACTGTTGTCACCTTCTCACCAAGCTGCTTGGCGATGGTCTTGTAGCACATTCCAGCCTTGTGTAGATCTACAATCTTGTCCCTGACATCCTTGGACAGCTCTTTGGTCTTGGCCATGGTGGAGAGTTTGGAATCTGATTGATTAATTGATTGCTTCTGTGAACAGGAGACACCTTTAAGAGTGTGCTCCTAATCTCAGCTCGTTACCTGTATAAAAGACACCTGGAAGCCAGAAATCTCTGATTGAGAGGGGGGTTGAATACTTATTTCCCTCTCTGTGCTCACTGTATCATCTGTATAGCAAAATGCTAACAACCACTCCTTAGCATCCATATAGCAACACACTAACAGCCACTCAGAACACCTTAGCTCATAACACATGAACAACAGGCTAACAACCACTTAGAGCAACTTATCAACCATTAAGCATCATGTTAACAACCACTCACATCTCTTTTATAAAAAATCTGAGAGTTCTAGCAAACTTGCTGCAAATTTGCCACTCAATCTTTTCACATGCAAATGAGCTTTTAAGCAAACTCTTCACTGTCACCAAATGTTAGCTACAGGTTCACCACTACCGGTAAAGAGCTGCACACTTCTGGCAAACATCTGCGGTGAATCGCAAGCTCATTTGCATGAGTGAGAAGTTTGCTGTACGTTTGTCAGAACTCTAGATTATTTGGAAGGGCTTATAAACCATTTAGCAACATGTTAACAACCACTCAGAACACCTTATCAACTGTATAGCAACACACTAAAAAAACACCCAGAAAACCTCAACAACTGCATAGTAACACGCTAACAACCACTCAGAACACCTTAGCTTCAGAATAGCAACATGCTGACAACCACTCAAGTCACCTTAGCATCCGTATAGCAAAAGGCTAACAACCATCTTTGCAACTTCATAGCAACAGGCTAAAAACCACTCAGAATACCTTAGTAACTACATTGCAACAGGCTAACGACCACTCAGAAATCCCAAGCAACTGTATAGCAACTAGGGATATGCAAAACTACAGATTTTAATAATTGATTAGTGAGTTGGTTGTTTGAACGACTACCCATAGAGCACACATGCGTCTCCGAGCTCTTTGTTTAAGAGTGTTTCATCTGGAAAGCATTGCATTCTAAAGAACATCTGCTTAACATCTTAAAAAGATCAGATCACCAAGAAACATTTGGAAAACTTTCGAAACTGTTTCAAAACAGTATGGCATAACAAAGCCTCATTTGCTAAAATCATGTGACTTGGCCAGTTTGATATGCGCTCCGAAGCATTGGTTTGAAACAAATAATTCATAAAGGTTTAAAAGCTTCAAAAGCACCCGTCACTACCTGGGTGCACCATGGAAATACAAAAGTATATGAACATGTTAACTCTTAAACGCATACCTCGGGACTTCAGAGACCCGGGACCTCATTTCACAAGCTAAATGTTTTGAGTAGTTAGCCCAACACGGTGTGTGTGTTTGATAGCGTAGAAGATTATTAAAGTACTGCTGGGAAGAGCGCCAGCAGCAGTGAAACGGGATGCATCTGGTGGAGTGTTAAACAGTCCAGAGGATCTGCTGATGGTGGGAGTAAGAGAGGAGGAGGAGAAATCAATGATGCAATATGGAGATTAGAATTGGGAATTCTCTCATTAGAAAGTAAGTCTCCCAAAGCCAGATCTTTGACAATAGGCGTGAAATCTGGTTCACTTAGCAGCCTATTCTGACCAAGAAAAGCCCACTTAGACAGGAAGGGATCGTTTAAGTAACCAGTCAAGCGACCAACCATGGTGTGTGTTCTTCATGTGACATTTAGGCTATGTTCTGTTTCAGGATGAGATTACAGTAGAGTTGAGGTTTTGTGTATGTGTTTGTACCTTTATCTATAGAGGCGCCCGCCATGTGATAGAAACTCAGTGCAGTGTCCACGTCATTCACGTTCTTCAGGAAGGTGAAGAAGTTCTCCACTTCTTCAAAAGTGATACCCTAAAAATCGAAAGAGAAAGATACAATTTATTATAAAGCAAATCATTTAGTTTAATTATTTAATGATGATTGTTCATTGAGCTCAGTTAGAAAGACCAGTATTAGTTAAGAAAAACATGCTGCGTTTGCAATGAGCACAGAGCTGTTTTCATACTCTAGAGTGCTGTAGTGCTCTCATGCTAAAGTAAGTGGCTGACGTAACGTTTGCACTCGTCCTGTCATACATTTCAGCTGCTCCTCGATTAAATTTGTGTAATTGGATGAATCTCAAGAGCCTGTAAAGAGCATGTCTGTCATATTTCAACCAAAAATCTAAATATACAAAATTACACCCCTCCCCCTCCCAGAAGGTCTGCTGTGGCACAAGTCACAGAAAATGTTAATGATGGTAACAGGGCGGGCATGGGTAGCTCAGTGAGTAAAGACGCTGACTATCACCCCGGGAGTCGGGAGTTTAAATTAAGGGTGTGCTGAGTGACTCCAGCCAGGTCTCCTAAGCAACTTGGTTTTATCCGGTTGCTAGGGAGGGTAGAGTCACATGGGGTAACCTTCTTGTGGTCACGTTTAGTGGCTCTCGCTCTCAATGGGGCGCGTGGCAAGTTATGCGTGGATCGCGGTGAGTAGCATGAGCCTCCACATGCTGTGAGTCTCTGCGGTGTCATGCACGGAGGCAACTGAGATTCGTCCTCCGGCACCTGGATTGAGATGAGTCAGTATGCCACCATGAGGACTTAGTGTGCATTGGGAATTGGGCATTCCAAATTGCAGAGAAAATACAAATAAAAAAAAAGTAAAAAAATAAATAATTAAATTATGGTTACATGTTTTGTAATGAATGTGTTACAACAGAGGGCATCCCACCCAGCATATGGGGCTGCTTAACTGCAGACCGGTCAGAGTGCCCATGATGACCCCTGTCCACAGTCAAAAGTGCCTACATTGGGCATGCAGGTGTTGGAACTGGACCTTGGAGCAATGGAAGAACGAAGAATATGAAGAACCCCTTCATGGCAATGTATTCCCTGATGGCAGTGGCCTCTTTCAGCAGGATAATGCACCCTGACACACTGCACACATTGTTTGAGAATGGTTTGAGGATCATGATGAAGAGTTCAAGGTTTTGCCCTGGCCTCCACATTCCCCAAATCTCAATCCGATTGAGTATCTGTGGGATGTGCTGGACCAACAAGTCTGATCCACGGCAGCTCCACCTTGCAACTTTCAGGATTAAAGGATCAGCTGCAAACGTCTTGGTGCCAGATACCACAGGACACCTTCAGGGGTCAGTCCATGCCTCAGCAAGTCGGCACTGTTTTGGTGGCATGCGGAGGACCAACGGCATATTAGGCAAGTGGTCATAATGTTTTGGCTCATCAGTGTATAAATTAATATATTACTTCAATATGTACACTGTACATCATGGACATATCCACTGAAAACCATAAAAAGTTGACTTTACCCAAATGAAGAGAGTAAACACTTTCCATCAATTGCATTGAGTAATGACGTCTCCAAAACTTGTGTAGTTATGCTCCCTTAAATTGGTGTTCATATAGAATAAAACATTTTAAGTTATTGAAACTAGATGCAAGTAGACTTAAATAAAATTTGCTTTAAAATACTGTTCTTTCTACTTAATTATGTTTATTGAATAGACTCAAATTTAGATCATACATTAACAGCTCAAATAAAGAATATTATATCTGATTTAAGATTAATCATAAAATAAACTTAATTCTCCACAGAAATGCATAGTTGTCTGTACTTCAGTTGAACATGCACAAGGAGAATTTCAGATCGTGTTAACAGGGTTCAACTTGAACGAAGGGGACAAATCACCCTAATGGTGACATCACATGAAACAACTATTTGCAACAACAACAAAATACTACAAAAGAGCTAAAACCTCTATGAATTCTTAATAACAACTATTTAAATGCCTCCATAAGTTCCCTTTGACATAAAAGGAAACATAATTAAACAATTTAAGCACAAGGGATTATGGGTATTCCACAGAGCCTCAATTTTGTACTCAGTCGTAAATCGAGTTATTAACACTTAAAATCTTAAGTATAAGGATTTTTGAGAAAAACATGTTCAAGGAGCATAGATATTTGAGATACGAGCCCAAAACTTGACATTTCAAGCAATGCTTAACCCTCCTATGATATTTAGTCATTTTTTACCAAAATACATATTCCTAATTTAATAAAAATGGTTTCCTTTATCTGAGCAATACAACATTTGTTACTTTTCCTCCATTTGTCATCTGTACATAAAAAAAATAAACTGGGCTTGTCTAAGTGGTCATAAAAAAAGCATCACCTTTGGTATTCATGGTCAAAATAGGCTGACCATTGAAACTGAATGGGAAAGACCAAAAAAGCAGAGCAATTTATTTTTTATCTGTCAAATACAATCAATAAATCAGCCACAATGCACAAAAAACAGACAGAAATAACAGGGTGCGACGATAACACACTCACACGCACAAACAGAACCAGGGCATCAATAAGTGAGCTCTACAGCCACCTTTTGGTCATTTCTTGATGTTCATTTTCTTGACATTATTATGCACTTATTTTAAGTTAGAACATTTTAATGTTTTAAATAAATTGCTGGTAGAAAAATTGCTGTCTTCACTTTGTAACACCATGGTCAGGTTTGATTGCAAGCTAACTAAATTAACTGCAAATACCAAAGGGTGGTGCCATTTTTAATACCACAGGAGGGTTAATTAAGGCAACTTGATTTTTCCAGTAATGCCAAAATTAGGTTTTACAATGTACAGCCCAATGAGAATCATCAACAAGGATAATTACCAAAAAGTCAAGTAAAATGTCTGGATAAGTATTTATGGAGTAAATGTCCATAACTGTCCTTAGTCTATGGCTCTGTGAGGGACAATTATTGGGATTGAGACTCTAATTAAAATTTACAAATTAACCATTCAACCCACTGAACAGCACTAAGAAGATCCATTTCCTTGCCTGACCCACTAATGTCACATTCATTAACAGGAAAATTTAAAAATGTACACTTATATGGCAATGTGATTAACAAGAAAAGGTTTCAACCCCTACTGTATATTGAATGGGTCATTTCATGAGGAACCAATTTTCCTTGATCTTTTGATATAAAAGAGCTTGATGTACTATGATAACACATAATATAACTGTCAGAACTCGAAACTACATTGACATTTCACACTCACAATATACAGCACTGTAATATTGGCGGTTTGCCCACCTGAGCATCCTTGAACATTCTTTTGAGGTTCTTCTGCATCAGCTTGAGTTTACGAGACTGAACTCCACTGTAGGCCAAAAGCATTCCTCCAAACTGCTTCTCTGTGATCCTGCCATCTACCGGATCATTCCTCTCAAACTACACAAACACACACACAGTGAGTGCTGAATAATGGCATCAGAAGTGAATCTTGTGCTCAGCTGGTCAATATAATTTACAATGCATGTTCCACTGAATACTTAAGCATGGGTTCAGCTGTGCCAGGTCACCAAAGCTTAGTAATTTAAACCAGGCTACCACTCTTTTAAAGGCACAATTTTCCAGGACATTTCCAGGACATTTTATGTGCCCACCAATGGTAATATTTAAGCAAAAACACATGCGTCTATTTAAATCGAGCTTTTATTTTGCCGTTTCGGTTTGTTTTTGATGGTAGTTTCTCACCTCCAGATAAGCAGTTTGCTCCATGGCCCAGTGTAATCATTAATCCCAGTAAAGCTGTGATTCAATTACATAAAATACATAGTCTGTATGTGCTGCACACTTCAGAGTGCTCTCTGTCTCTGTCATCTCACAAACACACAAGAGGGGCAACCTCTGGGCCCATGAGCTCACTGGTCCACTGAAGCCCCCCACATATCACAATTTTTATTTGATTAATTATACATTCAAACATATATTTTCGTCCAAATGTTTAATATTCCACGACATTCTGAGTTTTATTGCTAATGCCATTTTTATGACTAGATTCTGTTTTCCCGCATACTACATATAGCTGTCCGATCGTTGAATTATTGTAAATGAATTCACATCCCAAGGTATTAAGGCTGAATCACCAATTGGAATTGGAGCCAAGGCTGTGCTGACGCGTCACTTCATAAACTTTTATGTATTCGGCAGCGCCAACGCGAGTCATGTGAAAGCCCCTGCAATGTGTATAAACATCAGTCACTTTTACGCATCAATAGCTCTTCCTCCCTTTTCTCTCCCTGATGAACAAGGTAGACTCACATGCCGATTTAGAAGTAAACAAACAACATGCCCCTCTCATTCATCGGTCGGTACATGTACCAGGTCATTCAGTTTGTTTCTGAATGAGAAGTTTCACAAGTGCAGCTTCTCACTGTGCATGCGCTGCTGTAGCCAAGCACACGATTGGCCGTAGCTGTGACAAATCAAGCGATCTACCGCTTTTGGACCGCAACTGCCAAGTGCACGATTGGCCACTGTTGTAATCAATTACGAGGGTGTAAGCATTCTTAACCGTTGACATTGTTACACAATGTGCAGCCGCCGACATTGACAAAATGATACGAATGAGTATTTGACTCCTATTCCGAGCCCCGATCTTTACCATGTTTTTGTACATGTAACGAAACCTTGCTAGCAACACAGTCAAATCATTTTATTACACTAAAATATTTTGCAGGACAAATAATTATTTCCAGGATGTTTAGGTGTGATTGGAAAACTGCATTACAAATTCCAGGTTTCCCAGGACGCGTGGGAACCCTGTTAATGTTAGCTGGCAGCAAAAGTTGAATAGCTCTCTCTCACTTGAATGCATCAGAGTTATTCCATTAGATTCACCACTAGATTCACAACTTTTTTTTATATTGAAAAAAAGTTGCATGGACATTCTTCATAAAATCTAATTTTCAGTTTTATTGAAGAAAGTAATACGGGTTTGGCAAAACATGAGTGAATGAGTAAATCTAATATAATGCATTAGCGAAGTACATTTCACTTCATATTTAGTGACTGTCGGGGCTGTAGAAATGCTTATCTCGGCTCTCTGTAATTTTAGATTTAAAAGTTGGGGTGAGAGATTCATGTAGGTGGGAGCTGTTAGCAGACAGAAGATGGAATATCTGCCAGATGAGAAAGCTGCTGTCTCAGCACATATCTCAAAGACCAGATAAAGACAGAGAGAGAGAGCAATGGTAAAGGTCTCAGTGACAGCAGCTGCCTAAAGAACTGACACTCTCTCAGACACAGAGGAGGTTACATCACACTTGCTCAGTCCAGATTGCTGTCAACTGCTCTATAGCTCTTGGTAGCTTTGTTATGTGCACCCCTCTGATGTCTGATCATTTGCTCAGTTGTTCTGTTGTTTGTTCTTTCTTCCTTTCAAGCTGGTCTGTTTCATGGTTTTATTTGTGGTTTTGGGGACCTGTCAGCTGCTCAGGCTGGAACACTAGCTGGCTGATAAACTAAAGTGCAGCTGAGCACTAGACCAGCTAGAGCAGCTTATTCCAGCTAACTTCTTTAATAGGTTTTTCTCAGCAGAATTCTTTTTTCTTACTTACTTTTCTTTCTTCCCTTTTCTTCAAAGCTCAACACATCTCCTCACACGTAACACTAAATTAGGATTAATACCCTCTAAAGCTGAAAACCTTCAAACTTCAAATGAATTTTTCTGTTATCTATTATGTGTAGTCTACACTTCCTCCTCCTCCTTTCTCGGCCCAGTACCTCGAGTTTAAGCACATCATGCTGCAATTTTCTCTGGAACTCCAGGAAACTGCCTATGGTGAGTTTGCCTTTCAGGTCAGCACCAAAAAAGTAGGTGGTGAGAGCTGAACTGCAGCCTCCGGACTTCAGAGTGTTTCCTGTGGTGGAGCGATCTCTGTGCCTCATCCCCATACTGGTCTGAGAACGAATGATACTCTGAACCTGCAAAAACACAAAGAGACGAGATGAAAGAGGAAGAATGAGAGGAAGGAGGAGGAGAAGTAGGAGAAGGAGGAGGAGCAGGTGGAGAAGTAGTAGTAGGAGGGGAAGCAGGAGGAGGAGGAGAAAAACTAGATGATGAAGAGGAAGGAGAAGAGAATAGAAGAATAAGATGATTAAATGGAGGAGAATGGGAGAAAGGGATGAGAACAAAGAGAATGAGAAACAGAGGAAGAATGAGAGAAGGGAGACGAAGCAGGAAAAGAAAATTGAAAGAAGAAAACTTAGGGAGGATAAAGGAGGAGAAGCAGCAGAAGAAGAAGAAAAAGGAGGAGGAATATTAAAAGGAGGAGAAGGATAGGGAAGTTGAAAAAAGGAGGAGAACAATATGATGAAAAAAGAGGAGAATGAGAAGTAGGAGAAGCAGGAGAATGAGAGGAAGGAGGAGAAGACGACAGAGGAGGAGGAGGAGGAGAAAGGAGGAGCATAAAAGCAGGAGGAGGAGAAGGAGGAGAGGGAAGTAGAGAAGGAGAAGCATGAGCACAAAAAAAGACGATGAAAAGGAGAGAAAGGGAGGAGGAGAACCAGGAGCAGGTGGAGAAGTAGTAGTAGGGGAAGCAGGAGGAGGAGGAGAAAAACTAGATGATGAAGAGGAAGGAGAAGAGAATAGAAGAATAAGATGATTAAATGGAGGAGAATGGGAGAAAGGGATGAGAGGAGGGAGGTGAGGCAGGAAAAGAAGAAAAATTAGGAAGGAGGAGCAGAAAGTAGGAGGAGAAGCAGCAGCTTCTCCTCCTAGAAAGGATGAGGAGAAGGATAGGGAAGTAGAAAAAAAAGAGGAGGAGAACAAGATGATGAAAAAGAGGAGAATGAGAAGTAGGAGAAGCAGGAGAAGACGACAAAGGAGGAGAAAGGTGGAGGATAAAAGCAGGAGGAGAAGCATGAGAAGGAGATAAAGGGAGGAGGAGATGGAGGAAAATAGAGTAAGCAAAGGAGGAGAAGAATGAGAGGAAGGAGGAGGAGAAGCAGGAGAGGAATAGAAGAATGAGGTTGAGAGGCAGGAGAAGAATAAAAAGTAGGAGGCGGAGAAAGGAGGAGAAAAAGCAGAAGAAGGAAAAAGGACAAGGAGGAGAAGGAGAGGGAAGAGAAGAAGCAGGAGAACAAAAAATATGATGAAAAGGAGGAGAGAAAGGGAGGAGGAGAATGAGAAGAAAAAGCATAAAAAGTATAATAAAAAGTAGGAGAAGAAGAATGAGGAGGAGGAGGAGAAAGAGGAGGATAATGAGAAGTAGGAGAAGAAAAAGACGGAGAAGGACACAAATGAGAAAAACTTTAGAAAAAGTAGGAGGAAGAGAAAAAATAGAAGGTGGGTAGAATGAGGAGGAGAAGAATGAAAGGGAGAAGAAAAAAGATGGAGAAGGACAAGAAGTAGTAGAAGAAAAACAATGAGGAGGAGAACAAGCAGGACCAGGAGGAGGAGGATATGTAAACATTTTTGAAGCAGCAGGATGAGAAGGAAGAATTAGTAGTAGTAGTAGGAGTAGAAGAAAAAGGAGTTGATAAACTCTGGAAGGTGCTTTCCTCATCAGAAATCCTTTAAAAAAAAGAAAAACTGATCTTTTCTAAAGTTATTTTTTGTCATTTATTGATGGAAAACTGACCTAAAGCTGAAATCCACAAAGAACACTGAAGTTTGCTTTCTATAATTGTTCTGAAACACTTCCAGAATGTAAATGTCTACTAGACAAGAGCTCTGGGATAAATTCAAGGAGTTCATTTCAGGGTGAAGGTCAAACTGCTCAGATGTCCAGAGACTGAGGAAAGTTCAGCTGGAACTGGGTAACTGACACAAGGACATCAAGGGCATTTAGCTCCTGTAGTTCTATGGGAATAATGGCAGTGTGTTGTTTAGCAGTGATTTTTGTGAGATTCTGGGATACCAACAAAGAGAAGCATCAATAAATCACCGACTGCACAAATTCTGCAGTTTAATAAATCATTTCAACAGGGTTTGTTGGTAAAATCAAGCAATTTTGATGTATTCCTTTAAATTCAAGCATAGCATTTCAGAATCAGCAGCTGTAAAACATGTATTTGATGTTATAAATGAAAGGAGTACGAATTTTGTTTTCCATAAACCATAGGCCATACTCTGCATAGTCTCACTACTGGTGTTCCACATGCCCAGGGAAGAGTGTTAAATATTCTCTTTGATGCGACTGTAGTATATTAGCTCTGTTAAACACATACAGTGTTCTTGCCTAATGGGTGCAGCATGTACCCATGATGCATTGTGAAAGACCAGCTTGTACCAGGTAAATAACACTCAGTGACTTTGCAAAGAAAAGGCAAATGTAGCCAGAAGGGCAAATTCTAATAACAAAACTTACAGAACAAAATACACAAATGGTGATTGTAAATATATAGCAGCTCCATTTCAGAACATATTCATTTGAATACTTTTATATATGATACTAAAAAGTGTCTTTGAGTGTCTGTGTGTTCACCTACTTGCTCAAACTCCTCAAGGTCGACCTCTCCATCTCCATTCAAGTCAAACATCTTGAAGGCGATCTCAAAGTTTCTTTGAGGAGCTGCAAAGGGAACGAAATAGAGAAAACATATGCAAGTTTATAAATAGGGGGGAAAAACGGGGTTTACAACATGATTTGGCATTGAATATGAGCACCAAAATTACCTTTTTCAAGCATGTCCTATAAAGCCTATCAATAACCTCAAACATAATATGAAACGATAATAACAGAACATAATATATATAACAAGATGCATGTAGCTCACTCGGCAACAAAACCGCAACTCATTGTTGCAGCGTTTCGAGATGAGTGGAAACTGCGTGGTGACAAACTTTTTCCCACATCCAGAAGTAATAAGCACTAAATATACTCTGAAAACAAAGAAGAATAAGTTGGCACCGTCTTATGACTGATATGCAACTTAAAAAAGGTATGACTCCACACTCATTTCTAAACAAATTCGGTATCTCTTACAATAGCAGTTAAAAATTGCAGGTATAATTGTAAAGCTTTATCTACTCCGTGCCAGTGGTATAGAAAAACTATGGACATTTACCATTGCTCTTGCATAGCAAAAACAGTGTAATAGCAGTATTTGTAGTAAAAGCACAGTAATCTCAGGTAAAACAATACATACACTACGTTTACATGGACACCAGAATGCGGCTTATTGCAAGAAAGCAGCATTTCCATGCACTGTATAAGAGGTGTACTCTTTATGTCAGCTTTCAACATAGCAACATAATTTCCCTTCGACGCTTGTGTAAATAACAAACATTTCTAGATTTATTTCCAGATATTCCAGAGCTTTTTGTGTGTTTGTAACCTTAACTTCAATATTGAGGTTTCCCTCTTACATAAAACTCTGGGATTCCCCCAATGTGCATGCATATATGCGAACGTGAGGGACCATCGATATTTAACATTGGTGTTCATAAATTGGTATAGTTTATAGTGTATGTGGTTTTCCCACAGTACTCCCAGAAATTTTTACTCTTTCCGCTTTGTTGACTTGTTGTTGGGCTCCATCCTATGCCGTTTGTTATCCGGTCAGTTCCATGCACATCCGCGCTCTTCAAAAACCATGGGAAATCAGCAAAAAACAAATAGCCAATCAGCCTCTTTTTAAAGCTGCATTTTATACAAGGTGAGAGTGAAATTAAAAAGAAACTTGCCGCTAAAATAATATCCTTGTTCATTGTAAATACCCTTACAACAAAAATCTAAACTAGCCGCAAATTTGCCACTCGTTATTTTCCCATGCAAATGAGTTTTCACCACAAATGTTTGCCAGAAATTTGCAGCTTTTCGCAAGTAGTGGCGAACCTTTCAGCAAACCTTTGGTAACAATGGACAATGTGCCGCAAGTTTATGAATTTGTCACAATCTCATTTGCATGTGAAAATGATCAATGGCAAATTTGCCATGAACTCTCGGGAATTCAGTGAAGCTGTGTACGAATCACCGCCCACACAGAGGTCACTGCCAAACCAAGCAAATTCCTACTGGTCAATGCGGCAAATTTGACAGTCAACGTTCACCAAATGTGAAATACGCAAGGGCAAATTCTTCAACGGAAGTCCAACAGAAGTCCATTGCCAGTAGGTGTCAATTCAATGTCCAAGACCCTACTGTCATATCGGCCAGCAGAACATAAACGAAAAGTTACTTTATTTAAGAAATTACATTATTTTTTGGAAATACCAAAGACTCCATTGTCTGATAACCTTTAAGAAAAACACAATGGTAATGGAAAACACACTCAGATACACTCACTGGAGAGGACGGTCGTGAGGAAGATGTAGTCAGAGAAAGAGATGAGTCCACATTCTCCCAGTGTGTAGAAGATGCTTCCCTCATCAGCAAATCTCTCTCGGTCCTGAGTGATCTTCTGCAGGTGCCCACAGAGAAACAGAGATAGTGTGTCAGCACTGCTTCAACTAAACACTAGGTGGCACATTTGAGTCCTGTTTGAAATGAGAGCTCCATACAGTGTGAACAGAGCAAGTAGATAGAGGTACTAGCATGCTAACACTGACTCCACACAGTACAATCATGCAATGCTGCATTCTCATACAAGAGACGAGTAAGAGAGGAAACAATATGAAAAAAAAAAAATATATATATATATATATATATATATATATATATATATATAAATATATTATAATGTTAAAACAACCATTTCATCAGTGTCACTTACAAAACCGCACATGGCTGTGTTTCAAAACCTAGTGAGCTGCCTTCCAGGACAGCACGTTTAGACATCATAGGTATGTTCAAATGTCCAGATCATGGGTTGCCTACCTAAACAGCACATCTGGGCATCATAGGTATATTTTCACATTTTAATTGAGTGGGTTGTCGTTGTAAACAGCATTTTTTGGCATCATTGGCATATTTTAATGTTTAAATCAAGTGGGTTGTATGCCTAAACAACATTTTGGGCATCCTCGTTGTGTTTGAATGTTTAAATCAAAGAGTTTCTAACCTAAACCGCATTTTAGGGCATCAGAGTTGCGTTCAACATTCCAATCAAGTGGGTTGCCCATGAAAACAGCATTGCTGACATCATAGGCCTGTTCAAATGAAGTAGGCTTCCTATCCAAACAACATTTGCAGGGCTCATTGGCATATTTTAATCTTTAAATCAGGAGGGTTGCCTGCCAAAATAGCAATTCTAGCATCCTAGGTGTGTGCAAATGTTTACATTAAACCGGTTGGTTGCCTAAACATTCTATGATGATGAAATGTTTTCAAGGTAGGCAGATCACTAGATTTCTAGACACAGCCAATGTATCTATAATGAATAACAATATTAACTGCAAGTAATCACTTAGTTTGCTTTACAATTCCCTTACAATACACACTGTATTTGATATTTCTGCAGTAAACTGGTTCACATTTCATGAGTCCGAACGAAGGTGACTCCACAGTTGTGTGAACACAGTTTTCATCCTGTGTTTTGACATAAAATAGACAGTGACTGAAGAACAGATGTCACACACTCAGAATAATTAAGTGTGGGACTACACACACACACACACACACACACACACACACACACACACACACATAGCATGCCAGTTCAGCATCTGTTGACATATTGTGTTACCTCTGTCTGGGATGGATCCCATCAGTGTGTAAAGGGGAAGATAAAACGGGTTAAAACACAACCTGATGCACGCACGCACACACACACTTATGCAATGTCCCAGATACACTGCCCACTCAACACACACACTCCCTCTGAAATAACACTGAATACACAGGCTGTAACATGATACAAGCCAATTATGTATGATACCTCCATCTTGACTTCAGCGTCACTAGATCATAAATAGCAAAATGAGATTTCCCTCTGAAAATCGTATTAGTCGTGTTAAGGCTCGTACAGGGTTAGGGATTTGACAAAATAATTAGAGCTTAACAGTTCCTGTCCACTTGGGAGTGCTGCATAATAGATGAGTGTGAGATATTGCCTTTACATATATACAATATTACTTATTATTACTATTATTAGTAGTAGTATAACAGTGAATATTACATAACTATACCGTAGTGATCTATTTCTGTCATCCTTTTTTCATTTGAATTGAGCTTTTTGTCTGGCGGAGCTTTTATTTTGAAGTGTTTGTGTTTTGACCAAGGAGTTCTGACATAATGACAGCAGATTCACAATCTGAAATAACCGGTCGCTACGTGACTCAAAGTGATTTTTAAACCGCAAAAGGCTACTATTTAAATAAATAAATATGAAGTCTGTATGTATATGACTCGCGCAATATAGTGCAAACTAATCTCACTAGGGCATTACATGATTTTATTTGTGCGCTGAATGTTTATGTATGACATTCGTACGTCAGATGGTATAGGTTTTTGGTATCGGAGCATTTTTACGAACAATAGTCAAGTACATAAGCGAAGTATCAGACCCCATTCTGATACCGTATCGTATTGGGACAACACTAAATATAAGCATATACTATCAATAACCAACCTCAGAGCTCACGGTATGTCTGTGTCTAAAGGTTTATAAGTAGCCGGTGGTCAAATATTTTTGTATGTTAAAGGGATAGTTGCGATACCACCTTTGAAGCTCTAAAAAAAACAGATAGTCAGCATAAAGGTCATTCATTCAACGATCACTTCTGGAGCAAAAATAACAATATTTAAGTACTTATAAACTATAAATAATCGCTTCCGGTAAGTACGTGTGATGTAATAGCATTGGCACGTTTGTGCAGCAACAGACACACGTGAGAGACACAACCGGAAGAGCAGTGCTGTTTACAACTGAGTAGGAGGAACGCTGTACAGAAGCTTAGTTGATTCTTATTTAAATCTGTATTTGTATCTGTATGTTTACTCACAATGGTGCATTTCTGTGTTCATCCTGGATGTCTTAACCGAGAGAAAAATGTGAGATTACGTCCGAACATGTCAACGAGAATACGTCACATGACAGACCACGTGAACTCCGCCTTCTCGTGAATGAGTATACATACAGCTGCTGACTGGAAGCCATGATTTATGGTTTAAAAGTCCTTAAATATTGATCTTTTTCGCACTAAAAGGGATCGTTTCGCTTTAGAAGACATTAATTTAACCAGTTGAGTCATATGGATGACGTTTTTGCCGACTGTCTGTTCTTTATGGTGCTTCAAATGTCGTATTGCCATCTATATGCGTTTTAAGGACCTACTGAGCAGAAAATATATTTTTTCTGTTTTTCTTCAAATGTGTTCTGCTGAAGAAAGAAAGTCATATACATCTCTAATGGCATGAGGATGAGTAAATGATGAGAGAATTTTCATATTTTGGTGAAGTATCTCTTTAACGCTAAATTGTAGAATTAACCCTTGTCTCAGGAAACCAATGTACTACATAGTTGAGCTGGGTTCATGACTTTTCTATCACTCCATGCTCTTTCTACTCACATAAAAGTAATTCCACATCAAATCAATATTTCATAACCATTTATTTGTATATTTGGTAAGTGGGATAGCATACAGACATTAAGTATCCATCTAGCAACCACCCAGAACATGCTAGCAACCATCTAGCAACACCCTAGCATGCATAACAACAAGCATAAAACCACTCAGAACACCTTAGCAACTGCACAGCAAGCCCCTGGCAACCACCCACGACACCCCAGCATTGTAGCAGTGAATTTTGCACAAGCAAGCACTCACATTGTGAATGGTGTGTCAATGCAAGTATCACTAGTATTATTGCTCATACTTAGCATTACGGACTTTAATGAAACCCCTAACTATACTTCACCAGACTACACCAAACTTCAGCAAGTAACTCATAACTTGAAAGGTGTGTTTCTTTGTGAAGCAATCAGACGTACACCTTTGCAGACATGGAAACAGGCAAAAAATTCCTACAGAACCTGAAGGAGGGCCATATCATGGGACCAGAATATAAGAAAATTGGGTGTGGGCCCTTTTGAATTTTTGGCTTGTGGACAAGCAAACAAGCACCTAGCAACCCACCCAGAACACCATAGCAACTGCATAGCAACACCCTGGCAACTACCCACAACACCCAGGTAGCGAGTGTTGCATGGGCTGGCACCACTCACAATTTCTAGTGCAAGTAATTGCTTTGCTGCAGTTTTATCAGTGTGCATTTGACTGCATGGAGGGTGGTTTGTAGGGGGACAAGGTGAACACAGGTTATTTTTGTACCAGCTCTGAAACTGGTTGGACTGTGAATAGATTTGAATAGCCAGCGGGTGCTGTTGAAGGAGCTGACAGTAACAAACATGTGTGTGTGTGAAAAGAAGTGGTGAGGGGCTAATAAGCTCAAGGCTCAATGTGTCCCTGCTGTCACCTTCAGAAGACACTCAGGAGACGCAGTCTTAGATCTGAACACCAGACACACACATTAGCAGTCGGCGAGAGAATGGTCAGCAGTGCTAAACACTCTCCGTGTGAAGACACTTGCTCTGTTCCAAAACCTAGTGAACTGCCAATGGAGTCAGCATTTTAAGGTATCATAGGCCCCCTAAGATCCCTCGGTTTTGCCATATTCTAAAGCAGCATTACAGGAATCCATTGCAGAAAAGGCAATCCCATTAGGAAGAGTGATGAGCTCAGTGAATAAATCCATGATGGCAGACATGGTGAGATGTCGAATATAAATTTTGTCGTTTTTTATCTGCCTGGTTTCTTTTACTGTGGCGTTGCACTGGGTGTCCCACCCACAGTGAAATATCTTTGGTCTAAAATCGTGCTGCACAAAGGGGCTATGTTACACTCACTGCAAAGTTATTTGTTCTTCGCTCTGATCTAAAAATAAGGTTGAAAGAGTCAAGCAACAGTATCCTGTTTGCAAACAGGATACTGGGTCCACGGTCCACCATTTAGAGAAGCATTAAAATATAAGACTTTATATTAACATTATGCAGTCATGTTGCTAATGCTAACATGCTACACATAAAATGCACCTGTTACCCTCTTGCACTGATACTACAGCAAAGATGGGTGTATAAAAGGGTTGCATGATTTATAACATATTTGTTTTCTAGTTGTATTTATATTTTTATAATTAGACTTAATGAATTGTGTAGCTAACTGTGATGGACATTTTCAAGAAACTGAATTTCATTAACTAAATGCAGATGATTAGTAGCCTGAGACCGAGTTATAAATGAACTAGATGCAGGTAGACAGCTCTTACGAGTTACTAGACCAGTTATTGAACCAAAGAGGCTGTTCGAAATGAAGGAATCAAACCTACAGGCAGAATCGAAAGTCAGCTGATCGGTCGTGTCCGACTCAAAAAGAACTGAATGAGCCGTTCACACGAACTGTCAAAATTTGCAGAGGATTACTGATATGAGCATGCACCCCTCTATTTTGCCTTTCTCTTTGAAACAAGTGTATTTTTTTGTAAAATACCTTACGGTTACCTTTTCCAATGTTATTCTCCAATGTTGCTACTTGTATAAAAAAACAAATGTATAAAAGTTTCATTTTCATCACACTGAGGACATGAGTGAGCATGGGGCAAACTGTAAGTTTCTTTAATGGCAAACAAAACGTACTGGGAATATGCATATGACTAGTTTTATTAAATAACATTTAAATGAAAAATCCTAAAACGTTTCAGTCAAGAGATGTAAATTAATTGTACTATTGTTGTAACCCCAAATCAGGTTATTCAAGCCTCAGAGAGGGAAAGGCCAACACGGAGCGGCAGTGGGAGAGAGAGGAAAAAACAATGTACTCAGCGGTTCTCTGATACGGCGTAGCTTGGTGCTCGGCCACTCCTCCACTCTCTAATGGACGACAGCCGCACCTCCCCGGGAGGATCGGAGGCAGTCCTCCGGCCCCTGGCGGATGGAATACCCTGCCGCGTTCCGGTGGATGGTAGGGGTCTCCTCTACCCCTGGCAGCGGCCCAGACTGCTTCAGGCGGTCGGTTGGGAGCCCCTCCTCCCCTCGCGGTTGGCAGCCGTACCTCCGCTCTCAGGCGGCCGGGCTCCTCCATCCCCCGGCGAACGGCCGTGGCTGCTCCGTAAGGGTGGATGGTAGTGGCGAGGACTCTACTATAGCGCATCCCTCCTCCCTCCCAGGTTTTGGCACCAGTGTAAGGGGATTAACGGAAAGGAGGAGGCTAGAACCAGCTTGACAATATAAATCATATTTTAATATAAAACTCAACCAAAAAGACAAACGCACACAGGTGTCAGACAGCTGTCCGTAATTCTCTCTCTCTCTCTCTCTCGCACTGCCGTCTTCGGTCGGCCTTCATCCCTCTCGACGGCTTATTAGCCTGATTAACAAAGTGCTAAATCTGTTTTTGAACCGGTTAAAACTAACGGTCTGAAAGAATCAGTTCGCGGAATTAAATCTGACTTCCCATCACTAGTAAATGGCTTTCGGCTGCAGACAAAGCCACATGAAAGGAGCAGCATAACAAACAACAGAGTGAACGGGCACTCTATGTTGGAGTAGATTTGTTTACATATGTAGACCAATCTAGAAAAAAAAAATGTATATGACATGGTCTTGGAATATGTCTCTAAAGAATGATTGTATAGATGTAGGCGAGTTTGCACCAGCTTGGCAACACTGCACTCCAGTGTGTTCATGTTGACAGATCTCGACTGAGTGAAGAAATTAACTGGAAAAATATGTTGGCATCAAAGCAGGTAGAGCACCTGGTCATACCCATTGAGGATGTGGACCAATGGCATTAAGGTGTTTAACAGCTGGTACAAATTTTACCTGCAAGTTCAAGCTGGCAAGCAGTTTCAAACTACAGCAACAAACTCAAAAAGACCTTACAGGCAAGATGTTGTTTGAAATTAAGTCAAACTCATTCTTTTTTCGATTTTGCTAAAAGTATATTGCCACTTTAAGAAGCCACTAGTCTATTCAAGCAGTAAACTGTAAGACAGCTCACAAGATTTGGGGACGGAGCCATTGTGAGCACAGAGAAATGAGGGAAGCCTGTGAGGTAAACCTCCCAGACAGTCTCTTGTAAAAAGTACAAAATAAAGGAGGTGGGGGGGTGGAGAGAGAGAGAGAGAGAGAGAGAGAGAGCTGTGAAAATCTCTAGAAAGGCTTTCAGCAGTCAGCAGCTCAATCTCTTTAATGACTAATCTTCAGATGAGCTCCGCAAGCCTGCAGCAAGAGAGTCCAGAGACTTACTCAGAGTTCATAGACACAAACGTACACACACATCTTGTTGGTCCTCAGACTAATAGGGCCTGAGAACTTATTTAGGCAGTTTTCACACTTCAAGTTTAATTTCACCCCCTACCCATGCAAGACTCTTTTCAATTTGTATTTTTGGATCTGACCCGTGGTATTTGTGCACCTTCAACGTGACTGTATGACCATGAGTACTAGCAACAAGTAGTAAACTCATAGGTGGGCACCTGAGTTCGGAAACAGTTGTCACACCAACCAAATGGATTTAACTAAAACATTATACAGACTTGGGGCCACACCAAAAGCTCTAATGTAAAAACACTTTTATAAGTGTCCAAACCAGGTGCGACACGATAACCCAACAAGCAATAAAAGCTCTCTCTTCCATTTTTGTCCTAACCAGCCGCAGCTGTGACTAGCGACAGTGTTAGGGGTGTTCACACTGTCAATGATTAAATCACTGGTGTTCACCAAGTCTCTAGAAATGACAACTAGTTGCATTTCAACTCGACCGCAGTATCCAACTCTCTCAGGTGAAGGATCACAGTCTGAACTCACCACATTGTATCCTGCTAAATTGCTTGAAATTGATCTCTGCTCAAATTTGTTGAATCGCCAACATCACTCAGTAAGTTTAAATGCCATTTACAGTCCAAATTCAGTCAGACTTATAAAAAAAACCTGTTGAACTGTCATGTAAACCCTTGAGTCTGACTGAAATCGCACCAGTCTGATTATTGCAAAGCCAGAGTGACAGACCTAAATAATGTGATTGGACCTAAGCTTCATACATCATGTACACACCTTAACCAGACTGTAATCGGCCTTGGCCTTGTCCTCATGCTCCAAAAGACAGTTGATATTTAACGTTTCCTCAGCTGACTTCCTTCCTTCAAATAGAGAGAGAGATGAAGACTGTAGCCTGACTACACAAAGATATTGACTGTCGCTGGAAATCACAAAGTATCAACGAAAATGAATGACTTCTCATTGCTTGGTACCAGCAAATCGATTTCAATGAAAACAGCACTTTAGAATGGACCAATGCTGAGGAACTTTGATGTGAGATGTCTAGCGTATGTGCACGTAATGCAGCGGAAGAAGTGGCAACATAAAGGAAGAGACTCCTCCTTACTTAACATTCATTTATAGAAGTTTCCAATATTGTATTATCCATCATTTCTTGTGATGCTCCGTTCTTCAAAGGACAGCATGAGTAATCTTCAGAGCTCTACATGTTTGGAAAAAGATGGGGGAGAGAGAGAGAGAGAGAGACCACAAACAAGCAACAAGCCTACTGATCTGTGTCCAAGCATTAGGCAGCAGGCCTATGAAAAGAAGATGAATGTGAAATGTAGAAGGCGTGCAGCCCCTAAGGACAGGCCTGTTAGCACCTTAGGCTGACCTTCACAGCAAAGCAACTGAGTGTTCTCTTTCCAAAATGCCAACGATGAGTCCAAGGGTTTGAATGATACTCTAAGTCTCTCGTAGTCTGAAATAACAAGAGCTTAGGAAGTAACGACAGAAATGATAGTTGAAAGCCAAGCTCTTAATGGGATAAATTACTTCCGGTTCTCGTTATTTTCGCTCTTTGGGGGCTTACACACAGGATCAATCTTGCAGCTAGATGGAGCACAACGATGTGAAGTGGAATGCATACAGTAGTCACAAGATGTATTTTTAGTAGTCATCAACTGTAGACGAAGTACCATGATCTATTTTATTCAAAATAAAACCAGGTAGCTGTAGTTTCTCAATTAGATGATTTATTATTCAGGATATCCAGACCACTTGATTATCCATCTTAAAAATTCAACTTTCATGGCACAAGGCACTACAAAGACTCTCCCCCAAATGACCAAAAGCCATCCAGCTGAGGCATGTGTCCACAGATCAAATAATAAAGGTGAAGTGTGTAATGTCCAAACAGAATTGCAATCTGTTTGTTTGACAAGGTTAAATAGGCAGGCCATATTAACAATGGCTCACCCAATTGCGTGAGTATGTGGCAGGACTACGGGGTGGACATTTTTAAAACTTGCTTAAAAATGTAAAATATTTATGATATTCTGTATGGAGTACAGAAATGACACCGTGGTGATGTGGGCATGGTCGAGTGACGTCTGTGGAGAGTGAGGCTGAGAGAAAGAAAACGGTAAAGATTGACACCTATAGGAAACTCTAGCATCTGTTCTGTGTTTCAGTGAGAGCTGGAGGTATCCAGACTGCCAGAATGGAGAGAAAGAGAGACACACACAGCCAGTGTGTGCATTTATATGACGCTGATAAGCCAACCTTAGGTACTTGTACTGAAAAGTGTATCAAATAAAGACTTAAGTGGATTGTTTATCCGGCTCACGCTTCCTCTTTCCCGAGTTTTCTTCACCACTGTGATGATTCTCTTGCTGGGTCATGCCCACATCACCACAGAGACATTTCACCCAAAACATAGAGCAACACTAGAACACTAGAATATGTCTTCGCCCCCTTATTCTTGGTTTTATGTTTGTTTTTTTTAAATTCATCTTCCTTTTCTTTATGTTCCTCCTCCGATAGATGTATATTTGAGGTAAGCTGTGCACTGCAATTTGCTGTATCAAGGTAGTGCTGGAGGTAAATCAGTCTGTGTCTTTGTGGTTTGGGACTCCTGGAAAAACTTCACAAGTGCCTATTTCCTAAAACACTAGGAGCTTTGTGCTGCAGACTACAAACTGCTGCCCTCTAATATGGCACTAGACCTTTGCTCCCACTGTGCTTTCTGTTAGGTCCAGGAGTTTTGTAGAGTGTGCATTGGTCTTGTGTAGTGCAAGCTGTTTTGCAGAGTTGTAATTTAACAACCTCATTACAAATTATCAGCAGTTCTGCTCCATTAATGCCATATAGTTTGAAACTATATTATCCGTAAACCCCATTAGGAAAGTGTTTGTTCAACCAGATCCAAATCTTGACAATTCAGTAACAGCACTGCCCAAGATCTAAGCTCAAGACACACACACACACACACACACACACTTTTCCGACTGATAGGAATTGAGAGACAGGGTTTGGAAATGGATCAAACAAGCTTTTGGTTCAAGCAGAATCCGTTTGATGTCAGAGCTCGTTTTTTTTTTTGGTTGGTGCAAAAGCATTTTTTCTAACTCTGGTGCACACCTGTGAATTGCACCCAGTTCCGCTGGAAAAGGTGGTCTTGTGTATGGTTCGTGTGAACTTCAGTATGGTTCACAATTGGAATAAATACAATCCATTCGCATGGGCCAGTTAGTCCCCTACTGGTGGATGTCGCAATACCCTACTCTGCTGCCAAAAAGCATCATTGTCCTTTGATGGTTATTCAGTAGCAATATAAAAAAAACTAAACATTTCCAGCAACAATGAGGCAAATACTTACTTAGCACAGTGAAGCTGGCGTCTTATCCTCCCGAGTCCTTCCCCAGTTACAATAGAAAAACACATACAGCTAGTCCTGATGGTGGGTTCACATTGATGACACAAACTTAACAGTTCACACACGTAAGAACAATGTGAAAAGACACCTTCTGGGGCAGGAGGAGGGGGTGGAATTAAACTTAGACCAAGCAATGGAACCCAGCATAATCTGGAACCAAATCTGACACTGGATCACTTCCTTTAAACATTCACAGTATTGTCTCCACAACATGGACCATAAAGCCCAAAGCATACTTTGATTATGATGCTCAGTGTCTGCGTACAGTAGAACACGAGCTTGTCAAAATATACTCCATTTAAACTGTACATGCAAACACAGTCGGTTGGCACATGCACGCTATGACTGCTATGAGACACAGGACGTTTTCTTGAGGAGTTTAGACCCATAAAGATGTCTTTATATTCCTTCAGAATCGAGTTATACAAATGCAGGTATCTCCTGACCTTCTCACAAACACATATCTACTGTTGTTGTTGTTTTTACCTTCGTCTCTTGTTATTTATGTCTTCTAGCATTTCTTCATGACAGCAACTACTCAAATACGAGTACTGCCACCTTGTGGATCCACTAATTTGTGCAAATAATTCCAGGTGCATGCGCAGTCTGCGCATTCAGAGACATATGGTTAGAAAAATCGGGCTGCACGCATTCAGTGCTCTAACACTCTGCTGATGACTAGATTTGTGTCAGGCGTCCTGTACGCGAATGCTAACCATGCGTTCAGATCAGAGGCGTCGAGAGCGTCAAATCGACCGGAAGTCATAAATTTTCTATGACAGCCAGCGTCACTCGGCGGCGAGAAGCGGCGCGGCGAGTCTTGGGCGGTGTGGGCGTCAGAGGAAAGTTCAAGTGCAGCCAACATTATGGCAATGAGCTTTGACGCAGTTCAGCGGCAACCTATTGGAATATAGAAGTGCTCCGCTCTAGCGAAGTCTAGAAAACACAACTGTGTAAACTTTGGATCCCACCAAACATTAGTTCCGAAGACAAAATGGAGGAGAAACTGATTATTGCCGTGGCGGGTTTTCCCGTAATATTTGATCTGTCCCCGTTTGCTTACAGGGATATAAATAAAATAAAAAAACGATGAGTGGACAAAGGTGTCTGAAATTGTTAGTGTGCCAGGTGAGTTGATGAAGTGGATATTATGGTTTATATAATATTATATAATAATATATAAAAATATTTCATGAGGATATACGCTACTTGTGATATGATGTCAAAAAGATACCGGTTGACATGTCTGGATGTTTTGTGGCCCCTTTAAATATAGTTCACAAAACCAAGCATTCTCAACGAACGTTGCCGCCTATTTCAAATACGTCAGAGCGTCCACGGATTTTCGATAGCGTTGTTGGCAGGGCAGCCAGAGCGAATTTTGACGCTCTCGCCGCCTCTGGTCTGAACGCACGATAAGCGTTTGCGTCTGACTGAAGTATAATTTGGGCTTTTGCTGGACCATTCAGAAGCCACCCAGCTGACTTTTTATGAGTTCACCTAAGAGGCAAATAAAAACCGAATGAACAGAACAACAGAATGAAAGACACATGCAAGGGGTGTTCCCACATACAGTGATTTGCAGTGATTTGAATTTTAAGTGAGCGACGGAAATAGCAACCATTGGTGATGCGATGTGGGTGTGTCCAGCAATGTCCAAAGTTGAGAAAAGTTTAACTTTATGCAAATGAGCACCAACGTGATTCGGTGACTGTAATGGAAATATCTCTCTTATTTTTGAACGTAGCTTTGCTGTGTGTAGTGCTCTCATGGTGTTTACTGGTTGCCAATCTGTCACAATGATCTTTGATAGTGACAATAGAATAAAAAGGTTTTCATTTCATATTAATGTTCGCATTATACAGTGTGAAGCATCTGACAGGTACTGGCAGATCACAGTGTTAAAATATTGGTGATCAGCATCGGCATGAAAGGGTCTTTTCTCCCAAACTTACACAACTGGCAAATTCGAAAAAAAAATTTCAATACAAAATATACCCCATATGTAAATATTAAATGTCAGCTTCGACCCAAAGGTAGAGTTACACAAAGCTCAATATTAGCACAATATACCTGGGGGACTTAGAAAATGCCATTGTCCCATTACACACCTCGAATAAACATATTCACACGTAAATCTCTCACACAACTTCTTGTTTGAAGCCATATGATACATATTTGATGCATTCAATTCATTTACAAAAGCAGCCTGAATATTGTTAAATGAATCAAGAAAAGTCACATGGGTTTGGAACAACATGAGGGTGAGTAAATATTGCCAGAGTTGTTGTTTTTGGGTAAATGACCCCTTTAAATGTGCAATTTCAGAGCTTTTGACTTATCATGTGTAAATCTAATCCAAATTCAGAAACTGGTTTACTAAACCCAACCCCTCATGGTTGTCCATGGAAGGCACCTGCTAAAACCAAACGTCAAATTAAGGTCAGACAAAGGACATCCGCCCCATCAGCATCCCACATATATCAGGCTCCACCCCCTCTCACCCATGCATCCAACATGGTCACGGTGGCATCACAGTATCTAGTGGTACCATCAAGGGTTTGACATTTTTTCTGGGCAGTGTCCTAAATAACATTCAAAAGTTAGTCAACTCATGCTGTCTGCTAGGTTTTCATGCAGTTAAAGGGCCATTGAGGCCCAGTGAGCAGAGATTAAAGGAAAGGAAGCATGTGTTCCTGGGTCCAGGGCAAACTGTGGTGTCACCGAGCACAGGCAGGGGGTGCTACAACACGCCAGCTCTTCCCCATCCCACTAGTAGGCTGTCCTGCAGCCAGTCAATTGCAGGCATTGAGCGCAGGGCATGCACAATGATCTAAAGCACAGGCACACATCTCCGCTTCAAACAGAGAAAGAGAGAGAGAGACAGACAGACAGAGAGATGTACAGAGAGAGACAGAGGAACATTCATCTTTGAGTTGCCAGAGATATTGACTGGTCTTTTAAACATTTCAACCTGAGGCTGTAGAAATGCAAAACTCTGTTTTAATATTGTATTGAAACCTAGTCCAAATGTGTGTGTGTGTGTGTGTTTATGGATGCAGCATACATCTACGGGTCATATATACTGTTCCCACCCTTTTGACGAATGAATTTCCATGATTTTTCCATGACTTTTCCAGTCATTTCTGATTACTGGAAATGGAATTTTAAAAGTAATTTTAATTGACAGAAAGGCTAAAGAATCATTTCAACCAATTAAACAAAACTTTCAACAACAAAAAAAGATTTACTCACAAATTGGATATTGCTTTGGCTTGCAATCATGTTTGACTATACACAAGGTCTAGACAAGAGCAATATCTAGGTGAATAAATATTTTAAAGCAGAACAAAACTAGATGGGAAAAGAAAATTTTACACTTTTTTAAAATTCCCTCATATTTAAAGGTTATCCATGACCTTGGGAACCCTACTTAGAGGACAGGGTGGGAATTATTTTCTGAAACAGTTTTGCATTCTCTCGCAATACCTTTACATTACCTCCCAATACTTTTGCATTCCCTCCCAATACTTTTGCATTCCCTCGCAATAGTTAGCATTCTCTCGCAATACCTTTACATTCCCTCCCAATACTTTTGCAATCCCTCGCAATAGTTAGCATTCTCTCGCAATACCTTTAAGTTCCCTCGCAATAATTTATGGGTTCCCTCACAATAAATTTTGCTTTCCCTCACAATACTATTGCGTTTCCTCGCAATAATTTTACATTCCCTCGCAATAGTTTACATTCCCTCGCAATAGTTTACATTCCCTCGCAATACCTTTGCGTTCCCTCCCAATACTTTTGCTTGCCCTCGCAATAAGTTTTGCATTCCCTCGTAATAAGTTTTGCTTTTCTTTGCAATTCCTTTGCGTTCCCTCCCAATACTTTTGCGTTCCCTCGAAATAAGTTTTGCGTTCCCTCGCAATACGTTTTGCGATCCCTCCCAATAGTTAGCGTTCTCTCACAATACCTTTGCGTTGCCTCCCAATACTTTTGCTTGCCCTCGCAAAAAGTTTTGCGTTCCCTCGCAATAGTTTGCGTTCTCTCGCAATACCTTTACGTTCCATCCCAATACTTTTGTATTCCCTCGCAATAGTTTGCGTTCCCTCGCAATGTTTTGAATTAACTCGCAATAAGTTTTGCGTTCCCTTGCAATAGTTTGCTTTCCCTCCCAATACGTTTTGCGTTCCCTCCCAATAGTTAGCGTTCTCTCGCAATAACTTTGGCATTTCCTCACAACACATTTTACTCCCTCGCAACACTTTTGCATTCCCTAATGACATATTTAATTCCTTTGTAACACTTTTTCGTTCCCTCGCAATAGTTTGCATTCCATCGCAATAAGTTATGGGTTCCCTCACAATAAATTTTGCTTTCCCTCGCAATACTATTGCGTTCCCTCGTAATAAGTTTTGCTTTTCTTCGCAATACCTTTGCGTTCCCTCCCAATACTTTTGCGTTCCCTCGCAATAAGTTTTGCATTCCCTCGCAATACGTTTTGCGTTCCCTCGCAATAGTTTACGTTCCCTCGCAATAGTTTGCGTTCTCTCGCAATACCTTTACGTTCCCTCCCAATACTTTTGTATTCCCTCGCAATAGTTTGCGTTCCCTCGCAATGTTTTGAATTAACTCGCAATAAGTTTTGCGTTCCCTCCCAATACATTTTGCGTTCCCTCCCAATAGTGAGCGTTTTCTCACAATACCTTTGCGTTCCCTCGCAAAACGTTTTGCGTTCCCTCGCAATACGTTTTGCGTTCCCTCGCAATAGTTTGCGTTACCTCGCAATACCTTTACGTTCCCTCCCAATACTTTTGTATTCTCTCGCAATACCTTTACATTCCCTCGCAATGTTTTGAATTCACTTGCAATAAGTTTTGCGTTCCCTCGCAATAGTTTGCTTTCCCTCCCAATACGTTTTGCGTTCCCTCCCAATAGTTAGCGTTCTCTCACAATACCTTTGCGTTCCCTCGCAAAATGTTTTGAGTTCCCTCGCAATACTTTTGCGTTCCCTCCCAATACTTTTGCATTCCCTTGCAATAGTTAGCATTCTCTCGCAATACCTTTACATTCCCTCCCAATACTTTTGCATTCCCTTGCAATAGTTAGCATTCTCTCGCAATACCTTTACATTCCCTCCCAATACATTTGCTTGCCCTAGCAATAGTTTGCGTTCCCTCGCAATAATTTTAACATGGTTTTAAACCATAGTAATAATACATGACAATTAAAACCAATGGTTTTCATGGTAACCAATATCATCATTTTGTGGTGATTATGGTTTTACTACCACAAGAATTACCATGGTTTATATACTGTAAAAACATGGTAACTATATGGATACAGTATACTGTATTGAAACAGTATATTGTCTCCATATATTGTTACTACAGTCTACAATATTACTATTGTAAAATCAAAGTAAACACCAAAATGATGATTACCATATTATTGACTTAACAACTGATTTTGTTTCACTTTGAATATCATGGTTAAAATATGGTTACTGTAGTAAAACCATGGTAAATATATTTCAAGGGTACGCAAATTATTGTGAGGGCATGCAAAATTATTTCAGAAAATAAAGTCTCGCATTTTTTTCTGTTGATTTTGTGGTGAACTATGAGATAAAACAAATTCTATTAAATGTATTTATTCAGTAATCTCAAATGACTGTGATTGGTCCATCCAGAAGAGCTCTGAGAAAAGTACCAGGTAGCACATGACCAGGCCTTCAGCAGCAGTCTGGACAATAATTTGCACTTGAATACACACACTGAGAAACTTTAATAAATCACTGAATAAAAAAAATGCACAGCGATGAGTAAAAACAGGACATTTATTGTGTAGTCACAGACTGATATATACAGTATGTGACAGACCAATAAATCTGCCGATATTTGAGCATCACCTGACAACTATTCTCACTTGGCCGATTATTAGAGGCATTGTGTCAGTTTTGCGAGATCTGAATCCACCAATGGATCTCTGGTCTGATGCCCTGACAGTGCTGCATTATTCATGTACATGAGCATTTGCACATGCATGCAAAGAAGAACATGCAATCTTGCTTTCTCTGTGTAACACACAAAAGAATGTCTATGCTCAATAATTCAGCAAAGAGAGACAGCAGCTGGCCTCCCTCCATATTGTTCCAGAACAGACTCTACAGCATATGTGCAAATGCAAGACCTTGGAGCATGTGTGTGTCTGCGTATGTGTGGGTGGGTGGGTGGTGGTAAAGAGCATGTGGGCATCAGAATAATGAAGTGACAGAATCTTCTATATCAGTGGTTCTCAAACTTATAGGTGAAGAACCACCATTGATCAAGTCATGACATCCAAATATCAACTGGTCGCAACAATGTTACTTCTGATTCATTTTAGCTTTGAGCAAATCTTTAAGAGCAGTCTTAAAGAGACAGTTCACACAAAAAAGAAAATTCTATCATCATTTAGTCACCCTTGTGTTATTTCAAACCCATATGATGTTCTCTCTTCTGTGGAACTCAAAAGATGTTAGCCAGAATGATCAACCACAACATTAAAATCACCTGCCTAATATTGTGTAGGTCCCCTTCGTGCCACCAAAACAGCACCAAACCGCATCTCAGAATAGCATTCTGAGTTCATATTCTTCTCACCACAATTGTACAGAGTGGATCGTGTTTATGCAGTATATTTTCTATATTATTTTAGTAGCCAACAGATGAAGTCCGATAAGGTCTATTAACAAAAGCTCAGCGGTGGCACTTCCCGGTTCTATTGGCACACCAGAAAATAACTGCTTTCAATGGGTGCTTCATTAAAATTGAGCTAAAATTACCAAAAATGCTGAAACACCCAGTTTCCAAAAGATTACTAAAGATTTAGGATTTTTTACAATGTCCAATAGGATCAGGACAAACTCAGGATTTAACATGAATTATGATTTTTCATTATGGATCACCATAATTGTTTTCACGTCTGCTCTAATAAGACCAATATCCACAACAGCTGCTGTTGGTAGACTTTAACTTTTCACTAAGGAATCGCACAAACTCCAATCACATATGGTTGATTTTAATTTCCAAAGCATGGAAAAAGATACTGAATCTCTATGAGGCGAATATGAACGATTATCTAATATGAATTAGGACCCCGGACCCAGTTTACACCAATACCAATATTCACCACTGATATGCTGCACAAAAGAAACCAGAAGCATAGTTGCCTGTGGTGTGACATTACAGTAATTTCATTTATTGCAAATTTCGTGTCACATACCACTTGTATGTGGATATCACAGTTTGAGAACCACTGTTCTAGATCAATTCAGATTAACTCAAAGTCCAGAGCACTGCCTTGGTGTCTATAGCAGGTCTTGTGTGGGGTGTGGCTTGCAGAGTATGCACAATGTGTGTGTTACGTGTTATTCTGTCTTGTGGATCTAACAACACACACCCTAAAGCTCTAGCCTGCCTTATCATGCAGTATGTAAGTGTGTGTGTGTGTTTGTGTCTCAAGGTTTGCCTTCCTTAACCATTGAGCAAAGGTCACCGCCCTCTAACCAATATTACAAAGGTGAAGTTTGTCATTGTTTGCTGTTAAAATACTATTCCAGTGGATAGGAAAATTGTGCAGACACTTTTCAAGTCAACATACTGCAGTATTAAGACTGGTGCAATCATGTCTAAATCAACTCATATTAAGACCTTTTATTTACATCTGCCAAAATGAACCCAACCCAAAAAGAACCCAAGAAGTTACATTTAAGTCTTTTGTTTGTAAGGTTTGTAAGCACTCCATAAGATAATTATTAATCTGGATTTTTTACCTGCTTTATAGTAAAAATAAATCTAAACATTCATAGAGCAAGATAAATTACTTTTATGTTCAGTCATTAAACTCTACATGGTTCAAGCTGATAGGCCCTTAAAACATCTAATACAGTGGTCCTCAACCCTGTTCCTGGAGGCCCACTAACACTACACATTTTGGATATTTCCCTAATCAAACAAACCTGATTCAACTCATCAGCTCATTATTGGAGACTACAAGACCTGAATTGAGTGCGTCAGAAAATGGAGATATAAAAATGAGCAGTGTTGGGGGGCATCCAGGAACAGGGTTGAGAACCACTGATCTAATCTGTTAGTCAATAAACTCTACTTCATGTACTTCATGGCCCAAACAGATATATACTAGTACTACCATACTCCCATTGACTAGGATTTAAAATAATATTGCAGAAAGCTGGTCTTACTGCAGTGCACAACAAGAGTTTTCTCTGTGAAACCCTCCTCCTCCCCAGCACCAGAGGTCTAGATCTGCTTTAAAGGGATTGTATTTATGTCTAAATGTGCAGCAGCAGCAAGTATATTAAGCCATTAATTTTTTTCTCCATCTTAAACGATAGTTCACCCAAAAATGAAAATTCTCTCATTATTCACTTACCCTGATGCCACCCCAGATGTGTATGACTATCTTTCTTCAGCAGAACACAAATTAAGATTTTTAGAAGAAGATGGAGCTCTGTCAGGTCCTTATAATAGAGGTACATGGGTGCCAGCACTTTGACGGTCCAAAAGTCATATTTAGACAACATAGAAGTAATACACATGACTCCAGTTGATCAATGAAAGTCTTCTGAAGCAAATCGATACATTTGCGAAAGAATACATGGATAATTAAAACTTTATTAACTTTTAAAAAGCGCTTCCTGACAGCAGCTGATGCGAAGCGTGACCAAGCGTGTCTAAATATGACTTTTGGACAGTCAAAGTGCTGGCACCAGTGTACTTCTATTATAAAGACCTGACAGAGCTCCATCTTCTTTCTAAAAATCTTCATTTGTGTTCTGCTGAAGATAGACAGTCATACACATCTAGCATCAGGATAAATGAATAATGAGAGAATTTTCATTTGTCAACTATTCTTTTAAGCTTCACTTACATAATCGCCAGCCAGTGCTTTAAACATTTATTCTGAGTGTTCTTGACTGAAATCTAATTGAGAAGCAAAATTATGTAATATAATAAGACTTTTTTAAAAGGATATATTTTGAGTTTAAATGTATTTTTCTCACTTTAGTGTATTTCTTCTTGTTTTAAGCATAAACCATACTAAATTTAGTTAGACTCATGCTTAAAACAAGAAGAAATATTTATACGTATTTTTCATTTATTTTAAGAATGTTTCGATATTTTTCCTGGAAAATGGGACAGGAAATGGGATTTTTTGCAATGTGTTGAAACAGAAAACCCCTCTGATATTATAACTAACATCCAGCCATAAGACATCTCAGCATAATATTCGCTCCAGTAGTGCAGACACTATCAGGTTCTCAGCTCTGCTCTCTCTTGAAATGCACCGTCAGTCTGTTCACGCCTTCTCTACTGTAATCATACTATTCAAATCTCTCTTTTCTGCTGAGCTAAAGCTCTCATCTGCTCATGTAGTCAAGGAAGGCCAAGGTTTATCACCCATCCAGTGATTTGTAATGAAATTTAGAGCCTTTTGTTTGGCCAGAGCTCCACATCTGGGAACTCCTATTCCCTCTCTGACAACTCAAGAAGAAGAAGAGAGAGATAAAGAGAGAGAGAGAGAGAGAGAGAGAGAGAGATCTAGTCAAGTTCAGCTAAATCACGCATACAATCGCACACACACAGACCCATGCAGCTTGGCACACGCCCCATACCTGCCAGAAGTCCTGCAGAGAGGGAGGGGCGCACAGATAGGGGGAGGGAGGTTCCAAGGGAGGGATGGAGAGGTAAAGAGATGGCAGAAGAGAGAATGACGGGTTTATTTGGTTAAATGGACGCAGAAAGAGCCGAGAGAGCAACAAATTAATCACAGTCAACATGAACACAATGGTATCACATTAGAATTTAAAAACACAATGTAGGAAATCTTGAGACCTGGAGGAACAATGAATTCATGTGTTAAAAGAGACAGAGATGGAAGGTCAACACAGATAAACAGTTACATGTTTATACAGATAGATATTGTATTCAGTGTTGGGGAGTAACTTGCTAAAACTTTGGAAAGTTTTTCAATAACTTGAATGTTGCTCAGATGTTTTAAAAATGGTGTAGCTTTTACTGTAACTAACTATTTGTTTTCAACCAGAAGTGATATCACGCAACAAAACTACCGTTATATTTCGCCCCCTCTCTTGTAGTGTTGTGAAGTTTGATTCATTTCAGCAAATCAGTTGATTGAGATGGTTTGTTTTAATGAATCGGTTCATTTTTATTCAACTAGTTTAAAAAAAGATTTGCCAATTCATATGAATGATCACACTAAAGTGTTCACAAAAGTCTCATTTCATGTCTTTTTATGGCGAAATAAATATAAAGTTAAACATGGCTGCTTATAGCGTAATAATTATACATTATATATAATAATTATACAAAAGATACTGTCACCTTAAATTTCTTCAATGTAGCTAGCTGGGTGAATCATATATTTTTTTATATATCATAGAATAATAATAATAAAACATAAAATTGAATAAATATTTAAAAGGCATTGTCGCCTTAAATTTCTTCAATGTAGTTCGCTGGTTGAATCGCAAAAACAAGATTCGTCTTTTTTTTTTTTTGCTTGTGAGGTTATTTTCATAGCAATTAAACAGATATTACCCCCAAAGCCATAATGCAATTTCCTCAACATAATGCAAAAAAAAAAAAAAACACCTAATTGTCATTACCATAATGTGAAAAAATTATATATTATTTAAATGGTAATGTATTTATACATCATGGTAGGATTTATAACAATGTCTTTAATTTATGCAGATTTAAATAAAAAAAACTTTGTTTCAGTAATGAAAAAAAAAAGAGAGAGCATTACTATCGAGAGTAATGGGGATTACAAAAAACTAAATAGTTCAAATACTGATGAATTGTTTTAATGAGTCTGTGGCAGGGCGGAAGGCGGGGTCAGATTGTGATTCCGCACACCTGGCCAATAATCAAGCTAATCAAGCCTCAGAGAGGAATAAAGGCCGACTGGAAGCTCCAGTGCGACAGAGAGAGAGATTTACAGACAGCTGTCCGACACCTTTGTGTGTTTGTCTTTTTGCTTCAGTTTTAAATGAAACTATTATTTATATTGTCAAGCCGGTTCTCGCCTCCTCCTTTCCTTTAATCCCTTTACAGTCACAATGCAAAAAATTTTTATTTCAGATTTTTATCTATAACCTGCACATGCCTTCAAGAGATTCACCCAGACACTTTTATTAGTAACTTATAGTGCAGCTCAATACTTTTTCAAAAGAGTAGCTTGACTGTAGTTAACTACTATTATTATGTGTAACTTAGTAGCTCCCCCAACACTGACTGTCATACTGTAGGAAAACTTACATCAGGTTTGCAAAAAACTTGTGCATATTTAAGTGGGGTAAAGGGAATGCACATTTTTCTCTCTCACACACACACAAACACTTCACATTTTTGCTTGTGATGCATCAGCTGTGATGACCTGTAAATGCCTTTTGGTGTAAGATGAACATGATGGATAAACATGCTGGTCTGTTCACACTCTCACACAATGCAAAACAATTATGCACAAGTGTTTATTAGCATATTGCACCCATGTGCTAACCACTAAAAATACTGTCCAAGTAACTTCATTACAACTGTTATTCATGGCAACATGAGGAAATGAGGAAGAGGGTCTGGATTCAGCAGTTCTGCCATGGGCCGTTTAAGGCAATCCAGGTGCAAGCTTGGACAAAAGAATAAAACCGAAGAAACAGCAAGACATATTTCGCATTCCATTAGGCCAACAATCCCAAGAGAAAACAAAATGAGAAAGGGAAATGAAAAGGAAGAGAGGGGAGTTATCAAATAGAATAGGAATTTTCCTAGGAATTAACACACAAAAGAAGGCTGTACATATAAAAACGTTACCATAGGAGGTTATAGAGTTATCCAGACCTTTTTGTTTTTAAGAGTTTAAACCTTTATGGTTTTTATGGCAAATTTATGGGAAAAATATTTCAGAAACCAAAACAACTGAAATAGTGGACGGGCACTGTTGCGCTTTATATTTGTAGTAACTATAGTAATTTGGTCACCAAGTTTTGAAGTGCTCTTCCTGTAGCTCAACTGATAGAGCATTATGTTGTCAACATGGGTCAGGGAACACACAAGCACATTAAATATATACCTTGAAAGCACTGTAATAAAACTTTTCTATTTAAAAAAAAGAAAGAAAAATCGAGTAACATGGTTTGATTAACTGTGAGAGTTTTCACTGTCTCACCTCTGGTTAATTCACCAACTATCACAAATATTACCATTTTTAAATGATGTATCTATCAGGTATCTATCTGATTAGGCTAATATTGAAAGCAGGGCTTATTATCTTTTTTTACTGTACAATATAATGTTTTGATGGCAATTTTACTTATCAGCCATAAAAACTTTCATTATCAGCCATCGGTGTCTGTAAAATGTATTTTACCTGTACAACTCTAGTACAAGTTGCTACAGTGGACGGGAATAAATTCAAGAAAACCGAGAGAAGAAAACAAAGAAATCAAGCCAGTGACGCAAGTAAAGACACATATAAGGATAGACACAGCAAAGGTGTATTTAAAAAAGGTCACCTTGAGACATACAGTTGAAGTCAGAAGTTTACATCCACTTAAGTAATTAAAACTAATTTTTAACCACTCCACAGATTTTATATTAAATTAGTCAAGTCGTTTAGAACATCTACTTTGTGCATGACACACATTTTTCCAACAATTCTTTACAGACAGATTGTTTCACTTTTAATTGACTATATCACAATTCCAGTGGGTCAGACATTTACATACACATAAGTTAACTGTGCCTTTAAGCAGCTTGGAAAATTCCAGAAAATTATGTCTAGCCTTTAGACAATTAGCAAGACAATTAGCTTCTTATTGGAGGTGTACTGAATTGGAGGTGAACCTGGGTATGTATTTTAAGGCCGATCTTCAAACTCAGTGCCTCTTTGCTTGACATCATGAGAAAATCAAAAGAAATCAGCCAAGACCTAAAAAAAAATTGTGGGCCTCCACAAGTCTGGTTCACCTTGGGAGCGATTTCCAAATGCCTGAAGGTACCACGTTCATCTGTACAAACAATAGTATGCAAATATAAACACCATGGGACCATGCAACCATCATACCACTCAGGAAGGAGACGCATTCTGTCTCCTAAAACGAGTCCTATATCGACATAACCTGAAAGGCTGCTCTGCAAGGAGGAGCCACTGCTCCAAAACCACCATAAAATACAAATTATAGTATGCAAGTGCACATGGGGACAAAGACCTTACTTTTTTGGAGAAATGTCCTCTGATGAAATAAAATGTAACTGTTTGGCCATGATGTCCATTGTTATGTTTGGAGGAAAAAGGGTGAGGCTTGCAAGCCAAAGAACACCATTCCAACCATGAAGAATGGGGGTGGCAGCATCATGTTGTGGGGTGCTTTGCTGCAGGAGGGACTGGTGCACTTCACAAAATATATGGCATCATGAGGAAGGAAAACTATGTGGATATATTGAAGCAGCATCTCAAGACATCAGCCAGGAAGTTAAAGCTTGGTCGTAAATGGGTCTTTCAAATGAGCAAAGACCCCAAGCAGACTTAGTTACACCAGTTCTGTCTGGAGGAATGGGCCACAATTCCAGCAACTTATTGTGAGAAGCTTGTGGAAGGTTACCCAAAATGTTTGACCAAAGTTGCTACCAGTATTTGGCAATGCTACCAAATATTAACAAAGTGTGTGTAAACTTCTGACCCACTGGGAATGTGATGAAAGAAATAAAAGCTGAAATAAATAATTCTCTCTACTATTATTCTGACTGTAACAAGGTAAAACAGAAAGGAGGCAGCGAGAACCGGCTTGAAAATATAAATAATCTTTTAATAAAACAAAAAGACACAAACATAAATGCATACAGGGCAGCTGCCCATAACTAACTAACTAGCTCGCTCGCTCGCTTGTTCCTGGGAGGGGAACAAGGCGATGTTTGCCAACATGGGAACGGGCCAGCCTGGCTGGGCCTCTTTTCTCTCTATGTTTCTTGCATAGAGCAATCACGCCGGGGCCCTTACACGCATATAGGGAAGGGGGTCTTACCCAGACCCTGCGGAGACCACACCTGCCCTTTTTCTTGGGGAGGAAAAGTGGTAGACACGTCACACGGCCGTCTTAGGACTCGTGTGGAAAGTATGGTGCGGTGGTAGATCCAGCCTCGAAAGGGGGGAGTTGCTACAGCACGGCGACCGGGGCAGCTGTAACTGCCTAAGGGAGACACGGGGGTCCGCTCGTAAGGGGACAGAACCGTGGAATTACACACAGGGGGAGTCCGAGCAGGAGGCCTTACCTGTGGAGCACCTATACTAGTACAGGGTAGCCATCAGGGTACCCGCAGTGGCTTGGGTCGGCGAGTTCCTCCGCTGAACCGCGGACCCGGAGGGCTGGGGAGGAATCGACCAGGGTCCCGACTCGGAGTAGGGAGCCCTGGGAAGAAGGCGCACTACTTTACCTTGACGTCAGGAAAAGGGCGCTGGGTGCAAGCGATCCACCCGGCCAGTCGGTCTACTTGTTACCGAGTTCTACGGGCTCGGACCTGACAAAACACGAGACGCAACCGACTCAACGCGGAGGTTGTAAAACCTTGCGAAGGTGTTGGGTGTTGCCCAACCCGCGGCTCTACAGATGTCTGCTAGGGAGGTGCCCTTGGCCAGTGCCCACGAGGACGCAACACCCCATGTTGAGTGAGCTCGGACCCGCAAGGGTAGGGGCACGGCCTGGGTGTGATAAGCCAGTGTGATGGCGTCGACAACCCAGTGGGCGAGCCTCTGTTTGGAGACGGCATTCCCTTTCTGCCATCCCCCAAAGCAGACAAAGAGCTGCTCAGAGCGTCTGGTGCTCTGTGTGCGGTCCAAGTAAATGCGCAGGGCGCGCACTGGACATAGCAACGAAAGGGCTGGGTCTGCCTCCTCCCGGGGCAGCGCTTGCAGGTTCACTATCTGATCTTGGAAGGGTGTGGTAGGAACCTTGGGCACATAGCCCGGTCGCGGTCTTAGGATCACAGACGTATCTGCCGGACCGAACTCCATTCAAGTGTCGCTGACAGAGAACGCTTGCAGGTCCCCGACCCTCTTGATAGAGGCGAGCGCGATCAGCAGGGCCGTCTTGAGAGAGAGGGCCCTGAGTCCAATTGATTCAAGCGGCTCGAAGGGAGGTCTCTGGAGTCCTGCCAAGACTACCGAGAGATCCCAGGAAGGAACTAGGCCTGGCCGTGAGGGATTCAACCTCCGGGCGCCTCTCAGGAACCTGAGGATCAGGTCGTGCTTAACCAAAGACTTGCCGTCTACAGGATCGTGGTGGGCGGCAATGGCGGCAACATACACCTTGAGGGTGGACGGGGACAGCCTCCTGTCCAGCCTCTCCTGTAGGAACAGGAGCACTGACTTGATCGCGCATCTCTGCGGGTCTTCAGTTCGGGAAGAACACCAATCTGCGAACAAGCGCCACTTTAGGGCGTAAAGGTGCCTGGTAGAGGGGCTCTGGCTTGGTTGATGGTATTCACAACGGTCGCGGTAAGCCGGCTAGCTCTTCCGCATCCCGTCCAGGGACCAGGCGTGGAGGTTCCAGAGGTCTGGGCGCGGGTGCCAGAGCGTGCCCGTCCCTGAGAGAGGAGGTCCTTTCTCAGGGAATTTGCCAGGGAGGAGCTGTCGCGAGGAGTCTGAGTTCCGAGAACCAAGTCCGAGTGGGCCAGTAGGGGGCCACCAACGTGACTTGCTCCTCGTCCTCCCTGACCTTGCACAGCACCGGTGCAAGAAGGCTCACTGGGGAAAATGCGTACTTGCGCAGCCCCGAGGGCCAGCTGTGTGCCAGCGCGTCTGTCCCGAGGGGAGCCTCTGTTAGGGCGTACCAGAGCGGGCAGTGGGAGGTTTCCTGGGAGGCAAACAGGTCTACCTGGGCCTTGCCAAACCGTTCCCAAATCAGCTGGACCGACTGGGGTGAAGCCTCCACTCCCCGCCGGGCAGGCGTTGTCATGATAGCGCGTCCGCTACGACGTTGAGCTTGCCGGGGACGTGAGTGGCACGCAGCGACTTGAGTCGCTGCTGGCTCCATAGGAGGAGACGGCGGGCGAGTTGTGACATGTGGCGGAGCGTCGCGCGCCTTGGCGATTTATGTACGCCACCACCGTGGTGCTGTCCGATCTTACGAGGACATGTTTGTCCCGAACTAATGGGAGGAACTTCCTGAGAGAAAGAAGGATGGTCAGCAACTCCAGGCAATTGATGTGCCAACGCAGCGGGGCCCTTTTCCAACGGCCCGCTGCTGCGTGCCCGCTGCACACGGCACCCCACTCGGACCGGGAGGCGTCGGTTGTGACCAGAACGCGTCGGGACACCTGCTGCAGGGGCACTCCTGCCCGAAAAAAGCAGAGGTCTGTCCAGGGTCGGAGTGTTTTGAGGCAGGCGGGGGTGATCCTTACCCGATGCGTGCCGTGGTGCCATGCTTGTCTCGGGACTCGAGTCTGGAGCCAGTGCTGGAGTGGTCTCATATGCATCAACCCCAGCGGCGCGACCACCGCGGAGGACGCCATATGCCCCAGGAGCCTCTGGAAACGTTTTAGAGGGACCACTGTGCCTGGCTTGAAGGAAGCGAGGCAGTCCAGCACCGACTGAGCACGTTCGCTCGTGAGACGTGCTGTCATTGAGACTGAGTCTAACTCCAACCCGAGAAAAGAGATGCTCTGAACCGGAGTGAGCTTGCTCTTTTCCCAGTTGACCTGAAGCCCCAAGCGGCTGAGGTGCTGGAGCACCTGGTCTCTGTGTGCGCATAGTAACTCTCGAGAGTGTGCTAGGATGAGCCAGTCGTCGAGGTGGTTGAGAATGCGGATGCCGGCTACTCGTAGCGGGGGGCAAGGGCCTCCTCTGCGACCTTCGTGAAGATGCGAGGGGACAGAGACAGGCCGAAGGGGAGGACTTTGTACTGAAACGCCTGGCCGTCGAACGCGAACCGTCAGACGGGTCGGTGTCGCGGCAGAATTGAGACGTGGAAGTACGCGTCCTTCAGGTCTACCGCTGCGAACCAATCTAGATGCTGAACACCAGCCAGAATATTCGTGAGCATCTTGAACGGGAGTTTTAACAAGGCCCGATTGAAAACTCGCAGGTCCAGGATTGGTCATAAGCCGCCGCCTTTCTTGGGTACAATGAAGTAAGGGCTGTAGAAACCCTTACTCATTTCGGTTGGAGGGACGGGCTCTACCGCGCCCTTGGCTAAGAGGGTCACGATTTCCGTGCGCAGGGAACTGGCATGCTCGCCGTGTACTGCGGAAAAGCGGACGCCCCTGAAGGGGGGGCGGGAGCCGGGCAAACTGAATTGCGTAACCGAGTCGAATGGTCCGGTGCAGCCAGCGTGATGCATTGGGAAGCGAAAGCCACGCTTCCCAGCTCTGCGCTAGGGGCACCAAAGGGACGAGTATTTTGGACGTACCCGGCAGGGCCTCGCAGCGGGGCGGAACAGGTAATGCAGCGTCGGGCGGCTTCGTTGCGGCCTGAGGCTGAGGTGCTGAGAATAGACTCAAAGCACTTACCTTGCTCCGGCGCCCAGCAGGGGCGGGTTCGTGACTGAGGAGGAGGTCTGATGTTGGCGTCCTCTGGACTCGTCTGAACCGGCCGGCCGGGGAAAGTCGTGGGCAGGCGGAAGGCGGGATCGCCAGCGTCCGGTGTACCGGGACTGTCGTAATCTGAAAGCACATTGCCGTGAGAACGGCATTTGCGAGCCAGGTGACCCAGAGGCAAAGGAAATAGCTCTTTTATTGAGAATGTGGGTACCACAGCCCCGTCAGGGGTGTGGCAAATGAAAAAACAAAGGATTCTCCACCCGGCCCTCCCCTGGGGGACGGAGCGGTCTTACCACCTCCGGAGCTAACGTCTTCGGCTCTGGGTCGACTGTCTCAGGAACGCTTGGGAGCCTTCCGGGTCCTAGAGGGGGTTCGTGAGACAGGGGGCGTACGCTGCCTGCGGGGTGCTCGACGCTGGGGCTGAGAGCTGGGCCCGGGTTGGGGCGGAGCAGGAGCTGGTTTCTTCGCCGCAGGGGGATGCCATCGGCGAGCAGATGGGGCAGGGCCCGTAGCAGCAGGTGTGCGGCGGGGCATGATGTGAGATATGGCCTCCGTCTGCTTCTTCACCGCGGAGAACTGTTGGGCGAAGTCCTCGACGGTGTCGCCGAAAAGGCCAATCTGGGAGACAGGTGCGTCCAGGAAGCGGTTCTTGTCAGCCTAACGCATCTCGACCAGATTGAGCCAGAGATGGCGTTCCTGGACCACTAGGGTGGCCATCGCCTGTCCGAGTGCCTGCGCTGTGGCCTTCGTCGCTCTCAGGGCGAGGTCGGTCGCTGAGCGCAGTTCCTGCAGCACATCAGGATCAGGTCCACCCCTGTGCATGCTTCTGAGTGCTTTGGCCTGGTGGACTTGCAGGAGGGCCATCGCATGCAGGGCAGAGGCAGCGCGTCCAGCCGCACTGTAGGCCTTCGTGTTGAGCGAGGATGTTGTCCTACAGGGCTTGGATGGGAGTACGGGGCGGTAGGGCTACCGGGGCATAGACGCAACTGCCCTATCGACCTGGGGAATCGCCCCGTATCCGTGGCGCTCTCCGCCGTCGAGGGTGGTGAGAGTGGAGCGGGTGGCACCTAGACGAGCGGAGAGCGGGGCTCTCCACGTAGACATCAGCTCGTCATGCACCTCCAGGAGAAACGGGACCGGGGGGATGCGAGGCCGCGAACGGCGCGCTGCCCCCAGGAACCAGTCATCCAACCGTGAAGGCTGTGGGGAGGATGGAGGGTTCCAATCCAACCCCACGCTCACGGCGGCCCGGGAAAGCATGTCAGACATCTGAGCATCGGCCTCAGCCTGGGCCTGCTGGCCCGAAGGCGGCAGTCCAGGGGAGTCCTCGGCATCAGACATCACACCCTCCGATGCAGCGGCGAGCTCATCTGCTTCGGGCTCGGGAGGATAGACAGCTGGGCCGTGAGGCGAGCCGCTATCGCCGCGAGCGTAGACGGGGACCAGCGAGCGTGTCGGGGAACGGGAAGTTCGCGGGGGGCTGCCCGGCGAAACTGCACCCGCTGCCGCCCCCAATTCGCCCCCAGCGCCAACCGCATCGTCCTCAATCCCGTGGGAAGGAGGAGCAATGCGGGGTGCAGCTGGGGTGGCTTGCTCTCTGTTGAAAGCAAGCCGCGACCGAAACGTGGTCATGGTCATGTTCCCGCAGTGAGAACATGAGCCATCCACAAACGCCTCCTCGGTGTGATCGCGGCCCAAACACACGAGACAGCGCCTGTGGCCGTCTGAAGCGGAGAGCACTCTACCGCATCCAGGAACAACACAGGGGCGGAAGGGCATCTTGAAAAAGACGCGTCCTGAAAAGGACGTTCAACGCCGCTGTGTTTTGCTCTTTTAGAGAAATTACTCTTTTAATAGGAATTTGCTCTTTTAAATACACAATGTGTGTGTGTCTGCGCTGTCGAAGCGCTCAGGGGCAACAATGCACGCCGTGCAATGTGAAGGAGAAAGCCGCTGTTGTGCACCGTCAAATCCAACAGCATGCAGATCGTCAGAGGAAACAGGAACATTAGTGGTGTGTAACTTGCAGCAAACTGCAGACAGACCATCGGCTCCGAAGAAATTTTCTGAATGAACTCCCGTATTTGCGCCGCTTAAATACCCGTATGTCCGGGGGCGGGACATGCAAATACCGGCTGCCAACTCTCATTGGCCTTTTTTCATAGATCAGAGGTGGATATCGGCTCTCAAGAGAGCCCCCTAGTGTCGCTTCTCCGACACAACGTGGAGAGAGCGACAGAAGGGGAACTGAGTTTAAATGTATTTGGCTAATGTGTATATAAACTTCTGACTTCAACTGTCTCAAGAACACAGAGTAGAGATGATACCAGAAACAACATACTGGATGCCAATTATTTTTTTCTAAATTACAGAATATATATATATATACACATATACATATACATATACATATACATATATATATATACATACACATATATATATATATATATATATATATATATATATATATACACATATACATATACATATACATATACATATATATATATACATACACATATATATATATATATATATATATATATATACACACACACACATATATATATATATATATACACACACATATATATATATATATATATATATATATATATATATATATATATATATACACACACACACACACATACACACAAATACTTTCTCATCAGATATATATATATATATATATATATATATATATATATATATATATATATATGAGAAAGTATTTGTAACTTAACACAAAATATTTAAATAGTACTGTGAGTTTTTCTCCATTACGTCAGAGTAAAAGAGAGAATGTCTCAAAGAACGCTCGGCAGTCTGAAGTGGATTGAGCTCTGGATGAGTTTCTGTGAAGAGACTAAAAGGATTTTATGAAGAGTGCATGGAGAACAAACGTCTCCATCCTGCGTCATCCTGTTAAGATGTACAATAGCAAAGTAACGACTCGGCTCCCACTCACTCACTCACCCATATTTGCACACACACACACACAGACACACACTTGCTGCTTACCTTTCCATCATAGCGTTTCACCACAAACTGGTCAAGACCAAGGTCTGTGAGAGAGAGAGAGAGAGAGAGAGAGAGAGAGAGAGAGAGAGACAGAGAGAGAAAGCGAGTCAGACACAATAGTTTCTGACTACATGGACAGCTGGGTCATTGACAAATTTTCCAATTTGATAAAAATGCAAAATCTTTTACAAATAAGTGTCACTTTCATAAATATGCTTTCGTTGTGTCCATGTTGGTTTCATAAAGGTTTAAAAAATATATATTTATGGCATTTTCTACATTCTATTGATTAAATGGCTTTAAAAATGGCATGTGATGTAACCATCAAGTAAAAGGTATTAAAGTATTTCATTTGCACCTTAGACGTATATGTGGGTACACAACTTAATCATTAATTTCTCGAATCAAAAAGATTTCTTACTGTTAATCCATTTGACCTGAACAATATGTACTTTTTAATAAAAATGTCAAAATATCAGATTTTTTTTTTTTTTACACAATCATGAGGGTCTAAATGAGTCACATGACAAAAAAATGGCTACCTGCATGTTGTTTACACCACCTGGCTTTGATTTGGTGGACAAATGTATTTTTTTTTTTTTTATATGAATCATATTTTAAAACTATTTAACTGTTATTTAAAATTAAAAACACAACAAAATATTTTAAGAGTAAAAGATAAGAGTATTCCATACTTTTGCCAAATATTGTCAAGTTTTGATGAGACTTACTGTTTCCAGACACAAGAGACTTAGCTTACTAGGACTCAGAACAGAGTCTGTATCATACATAAACATACATTTGTAAACAAACCTTTAAATCTTAGTGGTCGTGGAACTTACAGATGTCATTACAGGAACTGCTCGTTACTGACGTGTACAAGTGATTAATATCAGCCATTATCGACTCATTTCCATTGTCAAGAACTTCCTCATATATACCAAAATCCTTCAGCATTGATTTATTTCTCCATAGCTCTTGTATAACATTGCAGGGATATTATGTAATACAATGGCCATAGTGCAGAGCTGAGCTCAATATCAGCTTAATCTGTACAGGACCTTAACCAGGGTTGAAAATTAGTTAGGTTCGGGGTATATAACTTAAACATATTATTAACTTCTACTGAGCTTCAGGTGGCACACAGCAAGCCTGGCATAATCCTGTTTTCATGTTGGTATGCAGTGCCCTTTTGCGGTGCGCCATACATAGTGCTGTGTGTTCTCCCCAAACAATTCAACCTTAGTTTCATCAGTCCACAAAATATTTTCCCAGTAGCACTGTGGAGTGTCAAGTTGGTCTTTAGCCAATTCAGGAGCACAGCAATGTTTTTGTTGGAAAGCAGCAGCTACCTTCGTGGTGTCCTGCCATGGACACCTTGCCTTGTTAATGTTTTCCATATAATAGACTCATGAACAGAGATGTTAACCAGTTTCAATGACTCCTTCAAGTATTTCAACGTCACTCTAGGGTTCTTTTTTATCTTATTGAGCATTCTGCGGTGTGCCCTTTGAGCCATCTTAGCTTAACGGTCACTTCTAGGGAGAGTAGCCACAGTATTAAATCATCTTCATTTATAGACAATTTATCTAACTGTGGACAGATGGATATCTATGCTTTATGAGATAACTTTGTAACCCTTTTCAGCTTTATGCAAAGCAACAATTCTTGATCGTAGGTCTTCTAAAATCTCCTTTTTGCGAGGCATGGTCCATGTCAGCAGATGCTTCTTGTGAATAGCAGACTCAGAATGTTTGAGTGCTTTTTATAAATCAAAGTAGCTCTAACCCACACCTCCAATCTCGATTCATTAATTGGATGCCAGGTTTGCCAAACCCTTTAGCCTAAGGATGCACTTACTTTTTACACAGCACTGTTAATGTTTAATCGGATGTGTTAAAGACAAGAAAGACTATAATTGTGTATGTGTTGTTAGCTTAAGCACATTGTGTTTTGTCTATACTTGTGACTTTAATAAGGATGACATCACAATCTACAGTATGAGCAATTAATGCAGAAAACCAGCATATTCCAAAGGGTTCTCATACTTTTTCTTGCCACTGTATAATCATATTATCTATTACTACATAAATAGAGACAGAAATGTAGCAGTTTGCAAAAGATGTTTTACTTTTTTAGGGATGTGCACAAGTCATCGGCTAATCGGGTTATTGTTCTGCACGAGCAGCACTGAATTATACTGTACTTTCCCTGTGGATCTCTCACCAAATTTCGCAGATATAATTGAGTCCACTAGGGGGCACACAGTGAATGTGTGTTGTCGAGGCAGAGAGAAGTTGGTATGATGGCATTTGTTCTTTGGAAAGTAAAGCCTAGTGTAGCACTAGCAATACTTGATACATTTAACACTGATATTTGGCATATTTCAGAATCATGCAAAGCAACAGACGAGAAACTGCTTTTACGGTTGTAAGAAATTGCAAAGCGGTACGAGAAACTCAGAAGCTTATCAGACCAGCAAGTGCATATGTGCATCAAATCTGTGAACATGGGCAGAGCCTTTGTATAAAAAGCCAACTTTCACCACTTGTTTTTCCTGAAATTATAATAAATGTGGTAGCCTTTTTATGTAGACTTGAGTTTATACATGTGCACTAACCTAATGCCAACAGCACTGGTTTCTAAATAAGCAAGGGCACCGTAACCGGGGGGAAGGCTCGGACAATTCTAAAAGGTCCAGTAGAACCACCAGTCTTTTCCTGCATGATTTTGTTATAAATAGCCATTTCGCACTGGTTATCCAAAATGAAGACTGCTCTTAATTGATAATAGAAGATGATCTAGCGTGGGATCCTCCGTGGGATGACGGCATAATTTTTGGGTGAACTAATCCTTTAATGCTGATCTAGAGTCAGATAGGTGATTGGTATTGGTACAGACTACTGAAACTTCAGTTTTGCGACAACCAAGTGCAGGTAGTTGTAAAGTGTTAAAGAGCCCCACCTAGACAAATTAATGTTGCATCCTTGACCCTCTTTATGCATGGAGCATTTGAATGACAGATCATGGAGATTACGGGTGAAAAGCTAGGCCTAACTTTCCGCAACGGCCTTTGAGCTCAGCGGATCTGTCTAATTCTGCTTCAGAAACAGGATGAATTATGGAGCAGCTTTCCTTGCAGCCAGATGAATAATGAATTTTATTTTCACTTGCTCACTCTTTCTCTCTTTTAAAACCACTCTTCACTGTCTAAAGGAACAGCCGACTCTTTAATCTCACCTAAATGACATCACACACGGCTGTGGCATGACAGGTTTCTCCTGAAATCCCAAAACACTTTACAAAAGGAGCAACTTTTTCTGAATGACAGGAACCTTATGTGCATAGCAGAACCCTGCACACACCGCTAAAATGGAGGTCTGGCGCTTTGGGGTTTGTGTGTCAACTGTATGCCAAGTATATATTCAGTGAGGTCTATGATTGCAAACGTAATTTCCAAACTTCTAAAGTATATGTACAGTGTCAGTTTACACAGGCCCCAACCAAACTTCCTGTTTCAACAGGAAATATCAACTCAGTGCAGAAAACTGAACTAGTCAAGCCATTTCATGAGGTCTATAATACATTTATGGCAGCCACATTGGACATGCACCATGTTAATGAAAACTAAAACAAATTACAATTGGAGCGTAATTGGAAAAACTAACACTAAATTAAAATACATTATTCATGACTCCAAAATTAAATAAAATTAAACACAAATGACCACAAACTAATTTTTATTTTAGTTTTCAATGCACATTACATTATGCGATTTTAAACCTTTGCAACCCTAATAATGAAAAAAAAAAAAAATTCTGAACAATCAGTATTTAACTGATCATGCGACCCTCAACTGATCATGCGACCCCCAACTGATCATGCGACCCTCATCAGAATTTGTCTGCCTTGCAGGCAATACATTTTTTTTTTTTTTTAAAAGAGCGAAAAGGTCCCAACACATATATAGGGATCAGTTTGTCGTAGATTGGGGTGCTCTCTTTTGACTTTGCCCAGTAATCAATAGTGATGGGATGATTTATGGAATTTATATATATATATATATATCTCAAACTAATAATATGACAAAACATATCGTGGCAAAACTCGATATCGTTCATTGTGATCATAAATTAAATGACCTGTCAATCATCATAATCTATCACTTGAATTTACCTCTACTGCGCTTTTTTTCTACACTACCCACAAGGTCCTTAAAGTGCTTGATTTCAGCTTTTAGAAAATGGTAATGTAATACCTGAAAAAACAAAATTAAATACAAAAAATAATAATAAAAAAATAAAATCGCCTTGTTTTGATGAAAAGTGCTTGAGATTAAGACGGATTGTGTCCTCCGTGTAATGTGTGTCCATCAAAGATGAGACGCACTCCACTTTCATTGAATAATGTGTCTTAATATCCTTTCTGTTCTTTACAGTCAGATAAAAAAGTGAAAATAAATATTCATTTTAATCTCACACAGCATGGATTAGCTAAAGAAACTCGCTGTTGATGTTCGCTGTACTGGAACACTGTGAGGTGCTTGTTTGTCTCTTAATGTGACAGTAAGCTTTTTAACATCTCTTATATAAATGAATGTAAACTCAAACTGTTTTTACTTGTGAATTGTACACATTATTTCAAACAGTGATAGCTCATATCATTATTATATATACAATCTCATGATATAATATTAATTCAAATAATGTTGAATTTTTTTCTTTTCAGTTTCTTTCAAAGTTAAATTTTGATTCTAACAATGATGACAAAAAATATTCAAATATAAATCTACTCTTTTGCATACATTTTTCAGGACAGATTTTGTTCAGTTCTGTTGCTTGTTCTGAATCTGATCAGCCTGAATGTAGTCCACTATTTTTGAAATCTTATTGTTTGTGATCTTTTCATCTAGAGAAAGGTATATTATCAACACTTATTATTTAAACATTTATATTGTGTATTAAAGAACTTTACATTGATGAGAAATTAAAATGAGCATTTTGCTCAAACATAAAAAAAAAATACAATTCCTTGAATTTGTTCACATATGGTATCTGAAAACACCAAACACATTTGGACCATTTAAAAAAAAAAAAAAAAAAAAATTGGTTTTATTTCACTTTGTAACACTTATTGTTCCCGGTCAAAAATGACCGGCCATGGGAAATGAATGGATTACACAACAAAATATTAAGTGTTCAGGAGCATCCCAATCCTTTACTTGAGCACAAATGTGGATGTGTGTTTGCACACACAGTCTTTGAACATGCGCACACGCACGCACGCACACACACACACACACACACACACACACACACACACACACACACAGTGTGTTGAGTGTCCTTTTGTGCATCATGTTTCCATGTACACTCTTTGAGGAATATTTCAAGATCTCCTCATCATATGATGAGAAAAAGATCTAATGCAATATCTTTTGATAATATATGGAATATGAGAGCTCTTAGTAGGCCGGTCATTTTTGACCGGGAACACAAAATGTGTTAGCACAAAACAAACACAGCACAAAGGTTAAATAAAAATAAAAAACTAAATACACTGAAAACCAAAATTAAACTGATATTACAAAACCCTGGAAAAAACTAAAAATAACAATCATTGAGTGAAAACTGGAAAAAAATTAACCCCCGACAGCATGCACAGTAATGAAACTCATGAGTGATTCCTGTTATATATACACACATCTAAACACTTACGTAAATCTCAAATGACAAAACGATGCACAGCTTAAAACAGAATGACTATCATAATGCACATAATGCATAATTCACAAGCTCTTACAGCAAACAATTATTTATTTATTACATTTACACGTGGGAGCTGTGTTAGGCCCGTCCTGATAACGAAGAAAAAAGTAAAACTCCTTTATCCGAGCCCAACGAGGCACAACACTCTAATAAAGCTAGTAATTATAGTTGCAGGGTATTTGGCAGGAAGGAAAGCACTTGAATGCGCATCCGAGCGTTTTGCACTAATTCGTGGTGTGTCTTTCATTCTCTTTCTGCTATACGCACACTGCCCTACTTCCTAACACACCAACCTAGACAGTCACGCAGAGTCCACCATCTAGTTTGAAAATTAGGTTTGGAATAACATGAGGGCGAGTCTAGGGACAGAATTTCCATTTTTGGGTGAACTATATACTTTAAATCAGAAAACCAAGTGAGAGAATAATAAAATAGAAGAGAGAAATGTTTGGTTATACAACTGAAGAGAGATAAAGCAAGAGGGTGAATGCCAAGAGAGACAGACAAAACCAGAGCGATGGGGAGATATAAAGAGAGCAAGTGTAGATAGATGTGGAGGTGTGATTTGGCTTTCAGAGGAGTGCTGGGGTGGGCAGAATGGAATATGGATACAAAGCTGGTCACCTCCGTATAGCCATCATTTAGATTTCCATAAAAGGACATAACAGGCCCCTGTTAAAGAGAAGGACATGGCCAATATACTGTAAGCCTCTCCACATGAATTGAACAAGCAGTGACTACTTTCATTCAGCGATTCCAGTAAAATGACATCCCTAAAGGGCATATTTAAGTGGGCATTTTCTCATTTCCACTTTGCCTTAATAGTGCCCATTTATCTTTGCATGGTCCTACTGACAGCCCTTGTGATTAAAGCACATCTGAATGCACTGCATTACAGAAGAGCATTGTAAAATGTATTTTGGCCAAGTAGCACATGTTCCTGAATCAACTTCCTTTGTTGTTTCCCAACCACTAGCCTATCCAATCCCTTCCATTATTGTATGGAAAAAAGATGCAATGACAGTGAATAGTGACTTAGGCTGTCAGTCCCTATAATTCTACCTAACATCTGTTCGATGGCAGAAAAAATCTAAAAGTCATACAGGTTTGGAATGACGAGTGCGAGTAAATGATGACAACATTTTCATTTTTTGGTTAACTATGCCTTTAAATCAAGACCATTAAAATGTGTGACCTCATTAATGTGCATCTGAAGTTATCTATCATTAAATTCAAAAAGAGCTAAATGTAATTTATAATACACTCTGGTCTGGAAATTTTTAACAATTTAACTATGAACTCAAACTGTGTATGCAGCCATCAGCACTTCCAACAGTTATTCATGGCCAGCGATCAGATCTATCCCATCAGCTATACCTCTGGGTGAGACTGACTAGACATTCATTAATGTTCATTAATTTAGCATACACTGTCGCCCTCACACATGCACACACAGCTGATGAGTTGGGCTGCACTCATGGCATTCCACTCCTCTGAAAGCCCCTACTCAGTTTTGCATCATGTGCATGCAACAGCTGCTGTACTGGCTCAGATGTCATGATCCCAAGTATCATGAGAGGTGGGACAAGGCCCAAGATGGCCCAGGATGGTGTTCAAAATACAAGCCCAAAATAGGCTTATATATATATATATATATATATATAGTGAATGTTACAGTGAATGTTACTGTATTAACTGAAATGTTAAGTTAAATTTATCTCACTCACTTTAATGCCATGAATTTAGGTAGATTTGATTTATACCTAGAGCTGGGCGATAAAACTATATCAATATATATCACGATAAAGAAAATCCACGATAAGCTTTTGAGGAATTTTCTATATTTACTGTGTGTCGCTAAAACACAAGCAGCTTGGCTTTCTCAAATTGCGTTTCCACTGGGGTGGACAAAATCCGCTCAAAGGCGCTAAAAGCGCTAGGAGAGAGCTTGCTCCGCAATCCTATGATCCACCTTGCAAGCATGACGCTCGGCTTTCCTAGGAATGAACTGAAAACGCTCTTAGCTTCGCTCACAACGCACCAGTGGTAATGTACGGTTAGACTGGATGAACTTGCTAATGCTAGCTGCCTTGCTAACAATTAGGTTACGTCGGACACCGGATTGATTCCATCCGCACCGCAAGACTTCATGACAACGGTTGTGCCCTCTCATCGTCGCTAGTGAAGAGCGCGACAGAACAACAGTGATGTGGACAACAGCTCTAATCTTGAATATTGTTCTCTAGCAACAAACATGCATCATTTCTGCCCTGTCCCACTCCGCACGCGTCGCCTCTTTTCCCTGCATGTGTGTAGACATGAAGCGCTGCATGAGTTAACGTGGTTTTAAAGCACCTTTTGGACCATAACGTTTTTCTCTTCTAAATGTATCTTTATTAATCAGCATGTTATGAGCCTTTAATAACATAAACAATAATAAAATAATAAACAAATCGATTTCGGTTCTAATTTTGGGAAAAATAATTTGATGTCTGGAATGGATAAGGAAAGACTAAAATTACTAGTTGCTAGCCTAGTCTCTCACTTTAATGAAAATATACAAATGTTTTTTAAATTTGAAAAAACAAAATTAAACGTTTTCTACATTTTCTCTCGGGACACCCCTGAACCCACATTCAGCATCATTCCACAGTCACAAGGGCTTAATGCCCCATACTTGGGTATCTGAATCTAAAGAAATATAAAAACAATTTGATCTTTTAACATTATTTGATAAACTGTAAAAGATGGTAAAATTGGTAAAAGACCCTGCAGACCCCACTGCTTTGGCCGTCTTTGGACCCCCTGTGCAGTTTTGTAGAGACTATTTTGACTGTTTAAAATTTATATTTTCTTCTTTTCTTCCGTCAACTTTGAAATAAAAAAAAAAGAAAGTGCAATGTGTAAATGTATATCATGACAAATATCGATATCGAACAATATGAAAAAGATTATTATGATAACAATTGTGGCCATATCGCCCAACCCCATATATAAGTGGCAACATATCGGTATCATTATCAGTATCGGCCTGTCATTTTTTGTTAAAATCGGTATTGGACAAAAATTTTCATATCGGAGCAACCCATAATATATTCAAAATTTTACTGAATCCTGATAAAAGAGAAGATCTTCAACTCACTCTCAGGCTGTTTCTCATTGGGTGTGATGGAGCGCACAAAGTCTTGTGGAGTCATGTACACCTCTGCATCTCCGTGTTCGCTGATGATCTTCAGAGTGGCAAAGTAGCGAAATATCTTGTCTGGGGTGGAGTAAGCTCTGATCCTGTTCTCATACTCCATCACCTGTATCACACACACACACACACACACTCAATACTCTCCAGTTCTCTTGGCTCAAACTAAAAAATACTACAAAGCATTATGGTATTATCGTGTCCCATGTTAATTCCATGGTATTGGAGTAAATTGTATATTCTAAATGGTTATATTTGATAGAGGTTAATATAAAAAAGCATGCTGTGTATGATATGGAGCTCCAAGTGGAAGAAAGGTGGCTGGACAAGTCATTTAAATAACATAATCTAACCCTCAGATTCTTTTTAATAACCTGTCACTTCAGATTACAGTGGAAAGATTTGAAGGTACAATCTTGGCAGAGTAGACCATTTTTTAAGTTATGAATTATGAGTAGTCCAAAAGTTAGCTATTGCCTGAGATGATGACATGCATTACCTGGAAAAAAAATTATTGCAGGTTAAAATGAAACATATACACATTACCACCCACAGTACAGCCTAAAGCAGTGTATTGCAACTTATCTTTCACAACATAATGCAATAGAAGTTCTGCGGATGGAAGCACCTTGTTGAAGAGAGAGGTCAACAGAGAATGGCCAGACTGGTTTGAACTGACAAAGTCTACGGTAACTCAGATAACCACTCTGTACAATTGTGGTGAGAAGAATATGATCTCAGAATGCTATTCTGAGATGCGGGTTGTTGCTGTTTTGACAGCAAGAGGGGGACCTACACTATATTAAGCAGGTGTTTTTAATGTTGTGGCAGATCAGTGTACGTATATCATCACTTAACACTTTATTTTAAAAGATATGTTTTCACTAAAAATATTTCTCTCTGGAGACAATAACTAGAGGGCTTTTACATCCGGGACCCTACTGTTCACCCCCATCAACCTATCTCACCTAAACATGGTAGCCAGAGGCATAATTTAGTTTTAAATATGATAAGAAACGGTAACTTGTGCATTAAAATCTTCACTGTTGATTATCAGAAAATATTTAGACATATATATACAATATTTATAAATGAGTGATTATTGTGGTTTATCTCTCTTTGTGAGATGAATGGATTTGCATATATGCACAAAGAGATTTGTAGAGAAATCATAGTAGTTAATGGCAGTTTTACTGGTGAAACATTCTTGGCATCAAGCCATTGGTGAGGTTTCATCTTCTCCTATTTAGCAAGGATCCGTTTTTTTGCAAGTGATTCATTAAGCAGTCTACTGTAGGCTAATTAACATTTCTATGTTAATTAACCATCATTTCGCATTCAGCTATTAGACAATGCAATTGATTGTAATTGCAAGATGAAACTAATAATAATTTGGAGTTTAGAAAATTGCACCTATGTGCAAATGCCCTGATAAACTTTAGCACTATTCTTTTGCTGCCTTGCAAGCACTGCTATTTCAGGAAATGCAAATCTAGCTTTTTATAACCGTGATCGTGACACTTGGATTTGAAATATTAAAGGTCATGTTACCTTCAGTGAGGATGACGGTTGTACTAACTTTGCAGTAACTGGGAGAGTTTAATTTCATGTTGTCAAATAAACACCCTTCCATCACAAGACCATTTACTGAACAACATTCAGAGGAATTTTGGACCATTCTTTCTAACACAACTTCTTCAGCTCAGCCATTTTCTTAGGATGTCTAGTGTGAGCGGCTCACTTGAGGTCATTCCACAGCATCTCTAATGGGTTAAGATCTGGGCAATAACTGGGCCATTCCAAAAGTTGGATTTACTACGATGATTAGGGTCATTGTTCTGCAACATCACTCAACTTCTACTGAGATTCAGCTTCACCCTGACATTATCCTGAAAATCTTGATAAAATAGGATTTTATTTTTCCCTCGTTGATGGCAAGCGGTCCAGGCCCCGAAGCAGCAAAGCAAAGTCCTGCATGATCTTTCCAAACAATTCAACCATTGTTTATTCAGTCCACAAAACATTTTCCCAGTAGAGTTGTGGAGTGTCATGGTGGTCTTTGGCAAACTTCAGACGCTCAGCAATGGTTTTGTTGTAAAGCTGCGGCTTCCTTCATGGTGTCCTGCCATGGACACAATGCCCGTTTAATTTTTTCCATATAATAGACTCATGAACAGAGATGTTAACAGTTTCAATGACTCCAAGTCTTTAGCTGTCACTAGGGTTCTTTTTTACCTCATTGAGCATTCTGCGGTGTGCCCTTTGAGTCAACTTGCCTAGACAGCCACTTCTAGGGAGAGTAGCCACAGTACAAAATCATGTCCATTTAGAGACCATTTATCTAACTGTGGACAGATGAATATCTAAGCTCTTCGAAAATACTTTTTAACCCTTTCTAGCTTTATGCAAAGCAACAATTGTTGATTGTAGGTCTTCTGAGATCTCTTTTTTGTAAGGCCTGGTGCATGTCAGCAGACGCTTCTTGTGAATAGCAAACTCAGAATGTTGTAGTGCTTTTTAGAAGAGAAAGTAGCTCTAACTCACACCTCCAATCTCATTTCCTTAATTGAATGCCAGGTTTGCAAACGTCTGACTCTAATTAGCTTTTCGACTCAACTGCACATCCTAGCATAGAAACTGCATTTGTGGAGCAGTGCATGCTTATTCATTACACGTGAGGGCAAAATAAACACGGGAGCAGATTTACTGTACAGAGAATGGAGACTTCACCCGTAAGCGGTGACCCAGGTGTGGCAGAGATACAGGCAAGCTGTCGTACAACATACATTTTCCGCTAATTTCCTCTGTTTTTTGTACAAATATTTTTTTAAACATACAGATGTTTTTAAACCTTTTACACTCATTGTGCACTTTATTAGGAACACCTGTACACCTACATATTCATAAGATTATCTAATCAGTCAATCATGTGGCAGAAGTGCAATGCAAAAAATCATGCTGATACGGGTCAGGCGCTTTAGTTAATGTTCACATCAACCATCAGAATGAGAAAAAGGTAACATGTTGTAAATTCTTTATGCTTTGTCTTATTGTCCATAACTTCTCTTGGGTTACCAAAAACATGCATTATACAGTTTGACGCAGATATGATTCTAGCGTAAGTGACGTATTCTCTATTACGCAAGTAGCACAACCAGAGTTTATCACGTGCAGCATCCTTAGGTGCAAATTAAAGTTATTGACGAAGTAAGTTTCCTCCTTTCATATGCGACTCGACGGCTTTGAGCCCCATGGTCCCTAATGAAAAGGTATTTTTGCATATTTTACACATTGCCTCGTTGTTTTCAGCCGGCGCCAACCACCTCCAAAATGCATCCTCTTCCATCCACTTGTCGTTAAATTTGCACTTCCCCATCTTCTTTGCATTGTGAACCTCACATCGACAACCACGTAATGACGACACGCAGCCTGACGTCAGCGTCTGTAGCCGACGTACCGTAAACAGCTATTAAATCGCGGAGACTCATTTCACATAATACTAAATTAATCAACTATTAGATGTTTTACAGTGGGCCACTGTGCTTTCTCATCGCCATTAAGCGCACCGGCAAAAAATGTAATACCAACAGCAATTTTACTGTAAATTTAAGACAATTTAAGACCTTAATTACCCGAATTTTAATTTAAGACATTTTTAAGACTTTTTAAGGACCCGCGGGAACCCTGTAAACACCATGGGACCATGCAGCCTTCATACCGCTCAGGAAGGAGATGCATTCAGTCTCCTAGAGATGAACATAGTTTAGTGCGAAAAGTGCAAATCAATCCCAGAACAACAGCAAAGGACCCTGTGAAGATGCTGGAGGAAACAGGTAGACAAGTATCTATATCCACAGTAAAACGAGTCCTATATCGATAACCTATAACCTGAAAGGCTGCTCAGCAAGAAAGAATCCATTCCTCCAAAACCACCATAAAAAAGCCAGACTACAGTTTGCAAGTATACATGGGGACAAAGTTCTTAATTTTTGGAGAAATGTTGTCTGGTCTACTGAAACAAAAACTTAACTATTTGGCCATGATGTCCATCGTTATGTTTGGAGGAAAAAAGGTGAGGCTTGCAAGCCGAAGAACACAGAACACATCATAACCACGAATCATGGGGGTGGCAGCATCATGTTGTGGGGGTGCATTGCTGCAGGATGGGCTGGTGCACTTCACAAAATAGATGGCATCATGAGGAAGGAAAATTATGTGGATATTTTGAAGCAACATCAGCCAGGAATTAAAAACTTGGTTGTAAATGGGTCTTCCAAATGGACAATGACTACAAGCATAGCTCCAAAGTTGTGGCAAAATGGCTTAAGGACCATTAGACGTTTTGTATTGATTTTTTTTAATTGATTATGTAATTGGCTTCATACATATTTACTTGACAATAAATTGTAAAACTTGATTCTATTCTAACTTATCCTATAATGATTGGCTTTAGTAGATTGTTACAATCTTGTAACCACAAATCTGTGATCAGGGTTAATACATACTAAGACCCAGTATTTGACAGAGCATGAAGCACATCAACTGCGATATTAGCTTTCTGATTAACCATTTGGCTTTAATTAAGTTTAATAGCCTGTAAAGGCTGTTGATCGACCTGTCCAAATAGTATTAGTCATGACCCCTGTTTAATGTTAATATTATTCTAGTCAAGTGTAATAGGAAATTATAGAACTAAACAAACCTACTTTTTGGGTAATGGCATGTTGGTAGGTGTGAAGAGGAGGAGGGCATGGCCGGGCCGTGATGAAGCATGGCCGGTGCTGAATCAGCGGGAGAGCGAGATAAAGGGCAGCCAGAGACAAAGGTTCAGTATTTGTTTATCTTTGTTTTAAGTTGAGTTTCTCATTAAAACTTTGTTTACTGTTCAGCTGGTTCCCGCTGCCTCCTTGCCCATCCATGAACTGGTACAGTCGGATTTATTCAAATAGTATTAGTCATTTACCTCTGTCTAGAGATAATATTACATTAATAAAGAGTATACAGATCTACAGAACAAAGTTAAACTACTATTTAGACTTTACCTCTGGCTAACGATCAAACTGACATGTTTGTGACCGTGGGACCCATGCACATGTCTGATACGAGGCCCTAAGTGACAGATTCTGTATAAACGAGTGCAATTTAAAAGTATAGAATTGACTAGAATAATGAAGTATTCAAGTTAATGAGCAATAATTATTAGAATATTAACCTAAATTTGAGGTCTAATAAATTATTATTAATGGGGTCATATTCAGTCCACATTAAATGCTACAGCCACACGTGCCCAAAATAGATGAACATGCAGATACCTTAACACCACTTAACTGGATTCCGTCGTTGGGCCAGCGAGGTGGCGTTTTACAAACACAAAACTTTCAGATCTCTTACGCACGGTTCATTATGAAAATTTTGAAAATATGAAAACTTCCATGATTCCAAAAACTTGCTTCAGAACAGCTTTACGAACGATTTACACAACAAGGTGCAAGATATGGTCTTTCAGCAGCAGGGACTTGCAATCTTGTGAAGTTTGATGGGATAATGAATGCTGGGAAAAAAAACACTAGATTAGATTGAATAATCTACTCCCCTCTGCCAGAAAGTGTAAAATTGGAGGAAGTTTTAGCAGGACAATGACCAAAGCATAAAGCTAGAGCAACACTGGAGTGGCTTAAAATGAAGAAAATGGATGTCCTTGAGTGGGTGAGAGTCCTGACCTCAATCCTATTGAACATTTGTGGAGAGACCTCAAAATCACTGTCTATTGCCAATCCCCAAATAACACGGTACAGCTTGAGCAATTTTGCAAGAAGGAATGAGCTAATCTTGCGCCATCACATTGTGCAAAGTTGATAGAGACTTATCCAAAAAGACTTTAAAGATGAAATATGTAAACATTTTCATGTAATATTTGCCTTTATTTCTGCCAATGTGTGAACGGCTTGTAACACAACTTAAAAAATGAGCCCTTCCCAGACTTGCCTATTAAAGCCTGTAGATTGATTTTCATGTGAAGGGAGCGGGTCGGATTTGTCGGGACAATCCAAAGGATGTGACGTTTATGCGCGCTCCCAAGAGCCTTCTACTGAATCCCGTCTGGCTAAGCGGGAATGTGATCGTGGTCAAGCGAAAACTAGAGTGAACATCGGCAGGGCATTTGATTCCTGGAGGGACCTTCGTTCGGTTTTGAGGAAATATAGCGCCATAAGGATTGATCTGTGTAATTTTAGCTAACTTGATCTTAACTGCTAACGCTGACGAAGTGCAAGTTACCTTGGTCGTAACTTTTAAATCATTTCAATAATCTTCTCTTTATACTAAAAGTCAGGTATACAGGATAAATTTAAACAAATATGCTGGTTTCTTGATCGTAGTACAACATATGACATATAAAAACAAACAATAGTGGAACACAACAGTGCAGTGCAACAGTAAACTGTCTGGTATAGTTCGGTAGCATGTAGCTGTAGTTGTAGTTGTATGTGTGTATCAGTGTGCTATGTTAGCTAATAAGTTGTAGTTTAGTTTAGTCTCAAAGTTTGTAGTAAATCAATCATAACTGTGTCATTTTAATTGTGCTAGCTCATCTGTAAGCATGATGCCACTGAATCACGTTCAGTCTCTTTGTACGTTGTCATTGTTTTGGCTGATGCTCGCTATGGAGTGTGTGCACGAGCGCAATCACGAGCAACAGGAAGCTGTCTGCAGTTCACTTAACGGCCACAGGAGTCATTAAAAACAAGGGTTTCTGAATCTTACATACCTTATCTTTAATAGCTGCAAAAGGTGGTTCAACCAACTATTAAAGTAGAGGGATGAATACTTATTAATTCTTGACATTTCAGTTTTTGGCTGCAATGTTGCGGAGTTCACAAATACACAAATAACAAAAATAAGCTGGGGGATGAATATTTTTTCAAGGCACTGTACGTTTAGTTGTATTTTATTAGGCAATTTGCATCTAGCATTGCTTTTTTCCCCCTGCTGTCCATCACCCCATCAAAACAGACCTGAGACCCAGTTATGGGCGTGACCCACAAATTGAAAACCTGCTCTTACGTGGTCTAGATTTAAAGAACAATATAACATGTGCACACTCGCATCAAACATACACAGACTCACAAGAACCTGTACCAAAACACACACACAAACAGACACAGGTGTCTAATGTAGCTGCTAGATGATGAATGGCCTCATCCATCAAAGGCAGAGCCCCACCATAATACTGTGTGAATCAATTTCACTTTTAATCTGTTGCGGCTTTGATTTGTACAGTTTCTTTGTAATGCTGTGCCCATAATTCATGGAATAACAAAATTCTCTCCTTTAATGCTTAAATGTGATCATTAAAAAAATGGTTATAAACACGAGCTCTGACCTACACAATGCGATTGCTACCACATCTTGCCATTTCGGGGCACACAGTAGAAAAAAAATAAATCATCCTGACAAATGATGTCCTTCATTAAGAAACATTTATACACAAAACACAGACGTAACCCAAGCAACCATGACAGGAAATTCAGTCTGTAGTACAAACATGATCCTCAAGGATGTGTAAAAGTCAATTAGGATGATAAATACTGTAGGTCTGGATTCACCAATACAAAATGTTTACAGTAGAGATTTCCCGATACCATTTTTTTTTTTTTGAGAACGACTACAAGTACCGATATTTTTTTGGTGCTCGCTGACACTAATATCTGTTTTTTTCTGAATTCAATATCAAAATTCTATTTTTTCATCAAAATGTTGTGTAAATAAATGTATTCATTAAAACATTAATCAAATTTTTAACATAATATTTATTTATTTATAAATATTATTTAAGTGTTTTTATATAGAAACTCACATCACAATACAAAATATGAGTTATTTTTCGGAGCATCAAAAATGTGAGCTATTGCTTAAATATAATACAATTACAATCAACTATTATTATTGTTATTAATAGTAGCAGTAGTGTATTACAGTGAATATTACATAACTATACAGTGGTTTTTTTTTTCATTTTTTTTTCATTTAAATGTAGCTTTTATTTTGGAGTGAAGCCCTTTCCGTTTTTGACTGTAGTTTCTCACCTGTGGAAAAGCAGGTCGCTATGGGACCCAAAGTGATTATTAAACTGCAAAAGGCTGCTGTTTAATGAAATAAATATGTAGTCTGTATGTGCCTCTTGCTACAATGTAAATTAGCGCTCTGCCAGCTGTCATCTGCTACAAACAGAGTGTGAAATTCTCATGATGGTGTTTTCCGTTTATAAGCCAATGAGCTCTAAAAGGTATAGGCAGCAGTATGTCGGCACAACACCGGCCCTACACATTCACTTTAAAGTGCGCAGCACATGAAAACTATATATTTATCTCTTTAAGTCGCAGCGTTTGCAGTGTAATAATCACACTATAGGACACAACTGATTCAAATTTGTGAGCTGAATGTTTACAGAATGACATTCATATGTCTGATGGTATCGGTTTTTATGTGTACAAGTACATAAGCGTGGTATCGAACCCAATTCTGAAAATAGTATCGTATCGAGACATCCCTAGTTTACGGTGAAGAGCACAATCAAAATAAACATTGAGTTCAAACAAACATTTAGCAAACACAATCCTGACTGTAGTGTCCTACAATCTTTGTCTAGGCTGTATCTGTTTAAAAGGGACATGTTTTATACTTTTGTAGCATTTAATTTTCCCCTGATGTTAAGAAAGAATTATTTTATCAAACTTAACAGTTTGGATTAAAGGTGCAATATGTAACCATTTTCATTAAATATTCACCTTTTTTTTTTTGTCAATGTGTGAACGGCTTGTAATGCAACTTAAAAAAATGAGCCCTTCCAAGTCTTACTAGGTTATCTATTAAAGCTTGTAGACTAATTTTCATGTGAAGGGAGCGAGTCGCTTTTACTGGGAAAATCCAAAGGATGTGACGTTTTTGACATTATCTTAAGAGATGGAATCCAGCAAACGTCCGGCTCCCAGCACAACACTGACTCCTGCGAATCCCTTCTGGCTAAGCGGGAACGTGCTCGTGGTCCAGCGAAAACTAGAGTGAACATCGGCAGGACATTTGATTTTGTTTTTTTTTGGAGGGACCTTCGTTCGGTTTTGGGGATCAAAACGACCCTGAATTGACACTTTATTGGACAGGTAAGCTTACACAACTGAAAGCATGTGAAATATAGTGCCATAAGGGCTGATCGGTGTCATTTTAGCTAAACTACAATAACACATGAAATGAATGCTAGACGATGTTCAAAAAAATGCAAAAAGCTCCATTCATTAGTGTAACTTAACTTGGTTATACAGAAAACATATACAATCTATTATTATAGAACAATAGCACATCAATATATCAAAATGACAGTTGTGATGGAATCACATCAATACTGAATTGTGTCAACACATTTATCATCTACATCTTTTTTTATAAACAGCTACTGTCATCATCCACCAAATTTAGCGAACAGCTAATGATAAAGCTGGCTAGCTAGCTAACACCAACATAAGCTATCGCATAAATGCAGTCAATGTATCATGCAAAGAAAAGTGATTACTTCACTTGCATAGTCTCGTATAGTCAGATCTATATCCACACTTTGTTTTAGCCCTGTTCCAGCACTGGAGAGTCAAATATAATTTACAGTCTCAAAGTTTGTAGTAAAACAATCATAACTGTGTCATTTTAATTATGCTACCTCATCTGTCGGTGAATCACGTTCAGTCTCTTTTATGTTACATCATTGTTTTGGATGCTCGCTCACGTCCCTATGGAGTGTGTGCACAAGCAACAGGTAGCTGGCTGCAGTTCACCTAACGGTCACAGGTGTCATTAATAACAAGGAATCTTACATACTGCACCTTCAAGTTGATGAATACGTAATGGTCTACTGTCTTTCATATAACATCACATGAAAAACTAAAGTGATGCATATTTTGTTGGGCTTTCAAGGTATTTGCTATTGTGAATCTGTGAGATTTTCTACCAATGGCGGCATCCTGTTTGTCCGTTTGACCAAGATGTTTGTATGTGAATGAAGACATGTTTCTCATGCTAACTAGGTCTAGCCCCTTATTGCCTGTGATGGCTCTAGGTGCCCCAGCCCTATACTGTGAATAATAGGTAGGCCACTGTTCTTGATTCAACCAATGTCAAATGGAAATGCAGTGTGGACCCTTCCTTATTTCTGTGAAAATGAAGTCAGTGATATAGTTATCCTGAATGAATTATGGCTGGAGAAACCCCAGTCTGTGTCGAGTTCAGCTGCATTCTGTTTGAGGTTCACCTGAATAAGTACAGCCTACTGAATGCCTATAAAATACAATGTATGCCTCCCTAAGCTAGACTTGACTTGATGACTGTAGCGCAAGACAGCACCTTCTGAAGTGTAGGCTGACGCTCCTGATCTTCTACAATAAAGAATCCTGCTGAAGCTCTACTCGAGGCACCTGGTCTTCTCTGAGTTTCCAACAAACCAAAGGTCAAAGGGTTTATCACAGTACATTTTTGGAATAACACCACTTCTTGTTGCCCAAAAAAACATGTGCTTTGATGATGAAGGAAACTGCTGCATCTCACATTTCTTTGCCTAATTGCCCACTGTGGATGTCGCATTCCATGAATGAAGATCTTTTTTTAACAACTATGTATGTTTATGTGGTAGTTACCACATATACTGTACATGCACGGCTAATCCAGATCCAAGAAAAAACATTATTAGGGGTAAAACAAAATCCCATTTCTCAATTGTTTCCAAGTCTTCACTGAGTTATTGTTAGATATGATACATTAATACAGGTTTTGTCTATGAAGCAGATCTGTTATTAAAATTATACTTGAATTAACTGTATGCTTGTTATGATTTCTATGCTGATAAATCCACCACACAGGGAAATAATGTATTGCTAGTGGCATATTTTGGCCTTGTTTATTCCAGGCCAGGTTGCTTGTTTCTCTTGCGAGATCTTGCAATACTGCAATTGGTATGTCACCCCCCATAAGCGCAGAGTACCGTCATTTTAAAAAGAACTATTCTTTTATTTTCTTCTAACCGGTAACCTTTTGGAAAAGAGACTGCGGAACTTCCGAACCAGAATGAAATAAAATTCAGGTTTTGCTCAGAACGAACCAAAAACTTTTCATTTTTAATCCCTGGTGTGCAATAATGTTGAAGTGTTTGTAGTTGTGACATCATACACATGATGATTTCAAAAGGAGGTTTGTCTCAATAAACAGGGGTAACGTGTTACAATACTGCATGGAAGTCAGATTACTATTTGCAAGTAACAAGTAACCTGTCGGAATTAACAAAAAAAAAATTAATTATACTAAAATTACCCTTTATGTTACTTTCCTATTCATTTATTTACTGAGCATGACGTGGTGAGCCAGTAAGAAAAAGTAACACAAAAGCATGTTCATTGATGAATTTCACAATGATATTAATACGGTTTTTATTTCATTTGAGTTTTCTAAACAAATGTGTCATTGGAATCATTTTGTAATCCCTCCTTGTCTCACGACTCCTGAGAATAAGAGTATTAAAACAGAGATGTTTTAATAGTGTCTAAGATTTAAACATCAGCAGCAAATGGCTTTAGAGTTGGTACGTTTATTTTAGTGAATCCATTCCAAACGTTGTTTCAGTTAACTTATTCAATATTTATATGGCTTAAAAGTGCTTATTAAATCGCAAAAGGCTGCACTACACTGATAACACCTCATCATAAGCACAAGCATTGCATTTGCAATGTGTTTGTAAAAGATTACAGGGAGAAGAGTGTGCATTAAGCTTGAAGCGTGCAGCACACGCAGACTATATATAATTAAACTGCAGCCTTTCACAGTTTAATTAGCATATTTAAGCCATATAGTGCACTGCTTATTCCAAGGTTAGTGTCACATTTTTTTTGTTAGAGGACAAAAAGCAGATGAGGGTGAACCCAAGTGCAGGATCTTTAATGAAGGTGCCGGGGAATTAACAGGAGGTAAACAACAGGATAAATCCAACTATGACAGGGAAAACTAACAAGGATAAAGGTAACACTTAACTATAACGGGTGAGAGCTAAGTGTGGTCTGGGCTGTGTACAATAACGAGACTATACAAACAGAGTACTTGAGGAGTAGTGATTGGTGACAGGTGGTGCTGACTAGATTATTAGAAGGGTAGTGAAAGTAGATGAAGGGGAGACTGATGGAAGTGAGAAGCTGTCGTCAGAAACCTACAAAACTTAAATTCCTACAGCATTCTGTAAAAATAAAAGCTCATTTGAACTAATAGAATTATTCTATTACTGAATAGTAAAACATAATATTCAATATAGTAATAAATAATTAAATAATAATTCCATTATATTTAAGCAATATCTCACAAGCAAGAATGCTGTTGTACAGAATAAAAGTTTTCATCAATGCTTTTATTAATACGGTGGTGCTCTGCTGTGCAGCACTGTATTTGACAACAACAGTTTTTTATTATAACTTCAATGTTGTGTTTTGGATTGTGCTGTGAGGATCTGTATCTTTATTCGATAAAAATCATTTAGTTTTTCATTTGATTAAAATTCTCTGAATGCATTGTAATTAGGCAGTTTTTTATTATAAAATTCAATTAAACTTTGTTTAATCTCCTGCTGACAATATCCCATTTTCCCCACAGTTAATGTCAGCTACAAATTAAACTTCACTACTGTCACTTTGCCACCTTCCCACAGCTGGAATATCACATACAACCCAATTCAGAAATCTGCAGATTCATCTTATGCCTTTGAATTTGCATGTAGATGAGAACTGACATGTCACCATGGTAAAGCCCATCTGACTCATCAGATAATGCATGAATGGGAATAACCTCATCACAATTCAATTGAGATATGAACTCGCATTGATCACCTTGCGGTCACGGAAGCCGATTCTCAGTTTCTTCTTCTTCCCCTCTGAACCTGCCTCCTCCTCCTCCCCACTACTCGACTCGATTGCGCCAACTGAGTCCGCCTCCTCTGATACCAAATCTTTCAGAGGCTCCTCCTCCTGCAACTGCTCCTCATGCTTGACTGAAGACCCCGCCTCCGCATATGCTCTGCCAATCAAGATAGTGCAAAGTTAATCTACAGATTATGTGTTTAATATGGGATAGCATTGTTCATAATTTGTTTTGCACAGGCAAGCATCATTCACATTTTTTCTTAAAATGCACAAATACATTTTTACAAACAATTACATATGAGACCCAATACTATCACTGGACTGTCTGAGAGTGTATTTATCTCTAAATGTGAGCCTCAAATTAAAGTTACTTAGGGGGAGCAAAGAGATCAATATCTTTAAGACACAATTATTTATATCTTTAGGGCACAAAAGCAATAATTGAAAAAAAAGGCCTGACGCTGACTTGATGGGATGCGTGTTTGAAGGTGTGTTCAATAAGTCAATGTAATGAGACATTGGGAAAATTACTGCACAGACCCAGCATTGAAATGCCACCTCGTCCCATAACTCCCTCATTCTATAGATCACCTCCCATATGCATTTATTTATACTTCTGACACACACACACACACACACACACACACACACACACACACACACACACACACACACACACACACACACACACAGCGTTGGACTGGCCTTCACACAAACAGGAGATGAATCTTTGCAGAGATGTCTTTTGCAGTGACATTATTTTCATGACAATTACATTTTGCCTAATTCTCATTACCGTAAAGCAAAAAAAAATTATTCTCATTATCTTAATGCAAAAAATTGAATTCTTATTAACATAATGCAACAAACACTTCAATCTCATTACCATATTGCAAATTCATCATGGTTGCATTTGTTGTACTGGCTTTAATTTCTCCTGATTTTAATAAAAATAAACTTAAAATTACAGTCATATTTACAGTAATACAGTAAAACTACTACATTACAGCAATGAAACTAATGAATCACCATTTGCATTGCATATTTTTATGACAATTAAGCAAATTCGTGACAGTTAATTCTCATTACTGTAACACAAACTCCTCATTCTCATTACCGTAATGAAAAAATATCTCATTATCATTACCGTAATAAAAAAAACAATCCTCTCATTATCATTATCGTAATAAAAAAAACCACATTCTCAAAAACACATTTGCTGTATACAGCAAAGATGGCACGCTGTTGACCTCAACCGAGGAGGTTATTGGGCGGTGGAAGGAACACTTTGAAGAACCCCTAAATCCCAACATGCCCTCTATGCTAGAGGCAGAGCCGGAGGCTGATGGGGAGGTCAGATTCTATTTCCCTGGGGGAGGTCACTGAGGTAGTCAAACAACTCCCAGGGATTGATGAGATCTGACCAGAAATACTGAAAGCTTTTTTTCATGGATGACACGCCTCTTCAACATTGCGTGGAAGTCTGGGACAGGGCCTAACGGGGAGGTAGGCCTAGTTCCCCTCTTCAAAAAGGGGGATCAGAGAGTGTGTGCCAACTACAGGGGTATCACACATCTCAGCCTCCCTGGAAAAGTTTACTCCAAGGTGCTGGAGAGGAGGGTTCAGCCGATCGACGAACCTCAGACAATGCGGGTTCTGTCCTGGCCGTGGAACGATGGACCAGATCTTTACTCTCGCAAGGATCTTGGAGGGGGCCTGGGAGTATGCCCATCCGGTCTACATGTGTTTTGTGGATCTGGAGAAGACGTATGACTGGGTCCCCCGGGAGAGACTGTGGGAGGTGCTGCGGGAGTACGGGGTGGGATCCCTTCTTAGGGCGAGCCAATCCCTGTATGTCCAAAGCGAGAGCTGTGTCCGGGTCCTTGGCACTAAGTCGAGTTCGTTCCATTTGGGGGTTGGTCTCCGCCAGGGCTGCGCTTTGTCACCAATCCTGTTTGTGATATTCATGGACAGGATATAGAGGCGTAGTTGGGGTAGGGAATGTGTGCGGTTCGGTGGGCTGCGGATCTCATCGCTGCTTTATGCAGATGATGTAGTCTTCATGTCATCATCAGTCCGTGACCTTCAGCTCTCACTGGATCTTTTGGCAGTCAAGTGTGAAGTGGCTGGGATGAGGATTAGCACCTCTAAATCTGAGGCCATGGTTCCCAGCAGGAAACCGATGGAGTGCGTACTCCCGGTAGGGAAGAAGGTATTGCCCCATTGAAGGAGTTCAAGTACCTCGGGGTCTTGTTCACGAGTGAGGGGACAATGGAGCGGGAGGTTGGCCGGAGAATCGGAGCAGTGGGGGCGGTATTGCACTCGCTCTATCGCACCATTGTCACGAAAAGAGAGCTGAGCTGGAAGGAAAACCTCTCGATCAACCGGTCAATTTTCGTTCCTACCCTCACCTATAGTCATGAAGGCTGGGTCATGACCGAAAGAACTAGGTCGCGAGTACAAGCGGCCGAAATGGGCTTCCTCAGAAGGGTGGCGGGCTTCTCCCTTAGAGACAGGGTGAGGAGCTCAGTCATCCGCGAGGAGCTCGGAGTAGAGCCGCTGCTCCTTTGCGTCGAAAGGATTCAGTTGAGATGGTTTGGGCATCTGGTAAGGATGCCCCCTGGGCGCCTCCCTAGGGTGGTGTTTCAGGCACATCCAGCTGGGAGGAGGCCTCGGGGAAGACCCAGGACTAGGTGGAGAGATTACATCTCCACACTGGCCTGGGAACGCCTCGGGGTCCCCCAGTCAGAGCTGGTTAATGTGGCTCGGGATAGGGAAGTTTGGGGCCCCCTGCTGGAGCCGCTGTCCCCGCGACCCGACTTCGGATAAGCGGTTGAAGATGGAAGGATGGATGGACATTCTCATTACCATAATAAAAAAAAACATCTTATTCTCATTCACGTAATGAAAAAAAAAAACACCTCATTCTCATTATGGTATTGCATATACTGTTATGTAAAAAAAAAAAAAGTAAGATATTTATTCATCGTCGTAGTCGTTTGTGGTACTGCCTTTAATTTCTCCTAAATTTAAATAAAACATCAAATTACAGTAAAAATGACAACATCACAGTAATGAAACTTTTGCAAAATTTGGATTGTGACATAATTTTCATGACAGTTAAGCAAATTTGTGACAATTAATTATCATTACCGTATCGCAAAAAAGTATTTAATATTATACTGTAATGCAAAGAATTTAAATTAGGGCTGTCAATTGATTCAAATTTTGAATCGAATTAATTTCATGGTATGCCAATTAATTAATCGAATTATTTGCAATTAATCACATACATAAATATTGGCTGAAAAAGCAAACAACAGTAATTCAATTTATAATGATTAAACAATTATAAATAGTTATATTTAAAAAATTATAAATAAAGCAAGCATATTAAAAAATGTTTTTTTTTTTTTTACAGAAAATTAAAATGCAATAAATTACTTTGGCACACGAGATAAAAAAAAAAAAAGACAATACAAAAAGAGGCATTAGAATGCAATATATTGATTATTTGTATATTATTGAACATAAGCATATTGGCCTATAGTTCACAGCAATCCATCAATCAGTCAGACAGTCGCTTTTGGAGCGTCCCGGTTGCGTCGTGTCATAAACATTGTGTTTTTAGGTCGCTGTGTTAAGTTAAATGTCTTGAGACCCCTGGGATCGGATTTGTATTGCATAAAGCTGTGTTTGAATGCAAGAACCTGTTCTCATCTTGTGTTGGCTGCTCTTGATAAGTTTGGTTTGTTTTCTTATAAGCTTGAATTGCTTATATGGAAGGAATATTCCTTAATACGGTTTTGGGACATTATTAATTGCATACATTTTTTTACATATTAATTTAGTGCGATTAATTATATAAAAAACAACGAGTTAAACTGACAGCCATAATTAAAATATTTATTCAACATCGTAGTATTGGTTGTACTGCCATTCATTTCTCCTAATTTCAGAACTTTTTACCGTAATTCAGTAAAAATACTACATTACAGTAATAATTATCTAATGAAATCACCACTAAGGGTTATGGGAATTACAAAACATATGTGCCCGAAAACAAATTAAACAACATTAAAATGAAATAAAAACTGCCATTGTTCTCATGTTACAATACCGCATTTGATTTGTAAGATGCTGTATTGGCATAAAAGGCTACGGAATGTGTAAGACAGCTCTCTACCTCGTCCACAGTAGTCCCGCACTGGCTGAGACGCCTGTCACCCCCACCAGAGCAGCCAGCATCAGTCTACGACGCTGATAGGGACGGAAGGCACCTCTGTAATGTCTCCTTGACATCTGCACCATCCCGACGGTGCCAGCCGTCAACAACCGCAAGCGGTACATACTGCTAGAGCATAGAGAGAGAAAGAGTGATTAGTATGCAAATAGAAGGTTTAGTTCACAATGACAAGTTATATCCATATGCAAATAGTTAATTGACTCTAACATAACAACAATTTAAATATATAACCAGGCCTTGAACTACAAGTTATAAACTATCAAATGAAATAAAATGAAACCAAAGTCAGCTCTTCCCCTTTGGGTCAATCTGAAATAGCACACATGATTCTGTGTGAAATTAAAGCTGTAAATGGGGGATTTGAATCTTTCCAGAACACTGCATGGATTAGCATGAATCCCTGCACTGTAGCACATCTCCCGCAGCCCGGAGCCTTCACTCACAAAAAAAGAATTAAGCAAGCTTGGGAAGGAGCCACACTTTTAAAAACGGTCTTTGGCCCATAAGGAGCTTGTACTCAAAGGGGAAACTACTATTCGACACTATTTAGCCAGATACGGAGCACTTGCATTAAAATGAATGGGCGAATATAAAGGAAGTTCCGCCTTACAGGTAAAAGAGCCAATCATCTTTTAGATGCAGATATTGCCTGTCAGTCAACTCAAGAACGTGTATGCATTTAGCTGGACCAGCCTGAAATAAATTGAGCATTTTTAGTGTGGTCTGAACTAAAGAAGAACAATTTAAAAGCACAGTGCACGTGACTTGCACGATTTTCGCCTCGCATTGCTCGCGCATTTAAATTATAAATGTGTGTTTAAACTCGCGTTTGCGCGTGTAACGTGAACCTGCGAGTATTCCCCCTTCTGTTCCAGAAAAGGACAGGAGGAGGGGCTTCTACGACTTGGTTCATATTAAAGTACAACTAAGTACAAAGCTTTCGCGACAACACGTCATGCAGATTTTTCTTGCGGAAGTGAATGAATCAATTTTGCGTGTTCGAGTCCATTCGCTTCATTCACGCACCCGGCGCAAATTCACATCTATTCGCATCATTGCACTGACTTTGTATGTAATCGTGCTGTGTGAAATGCTCGCTCCGCGTTGTATGTGAAAGCACCATTATAAGAGTAACTCGTTGGGCTGTACTGATCAGGCTGTTGGCACAAAAGAACTGGCACATCAGAGACATTAGTTCAGGAAGTAGCGCTGTATGTTTCATGCTGTAGATTTAAAAAAAAAAGATGGCTGATAAGAGTTATTTGTTCTGAAGGCAGTGATGTTATGCACTCTAGATAAAAAGAACCAACTCCGAAGAGTCATTCATTCTCGAGAGTCGGGCTACAATGGTCAAGCTGTAGATTCAAAAGGAACGGCTCATAAAAGTCATTTGTTTGGGAATAGATCTACACTGGTCACGCTGTATGTTTTGCGCTGTAGGGCTGCAAATAACGATTATTTTGATAATTGTTTAATTTAACGATTATTCAGCTAGTCTGCGATTATTGCAAGGATTAATCATTGGCTCTTAACCGATTATTCAGCTTGTGTCCCGACATAAAATGTTGTATTAAACATGCTTACTAACAATAAAGAGGACAAAATCATCTTTTAAAAATACTTCTAAATGAGATTAACAGTATTAAAGGAAAATATTTTAATAAGTTTAATTCAGTTAAGAAATTCACAGCAAAAATCCTATTGTTCTCAAATGTTTTCCATTTAAAGTTGTCTAAAAATCCTTAAAACAAGAAACATTTACTTGAGAAACAGCATATAAGATATTTAGACTTGCTTTAAGAGAATGTATCTTGAGTATTTTATATAGAAGTGTATTTTTTTCACTTGGTTAAACTTCTGCGAGTGCAGTAAAGATAAAATATATTTGTATTCAAGATCTATTCTCTAAAAGCAAGTCTAAATATCATATGTGCTGTTTCTCAGGTGAATGCATCTTTTTTAAAGGATTTTTAGATATTTTAAAATATTTGGATTTTTAATATTATATTCAACATTCTCAGATAACAATTTTTTCTTCTGCAATATAGCTACTAAAAAAATCTACATTGATTTAAAGGTGTTTTACATATTTTTATTGGAAAACTCCTATAAAAAAACGTGTTTTGTTGCAGTGTATAACGGGGTGAAGACTACACCTCTCTCACCTTTCTGTTCACTTCAATCCATCTTTAAAACTCTCTTATTAATAAAGCTGCGTATTGCCAATTGTCTTCACAATAGGAAATGCACAGTGACACATAAACTTGTTATATGTTATATTCTAGCTGCGTAATATTAGATGCAGTTTCAGTCTCTCCCCCTCAGATCGGGACACTTCGGGCAACTCATAGAAGAGGAGTTGATCACACAGAGAAATGCCAGTTTCGGAGTTTGTAGTTATTTACATGACCTGATCCTTTATTATTTTAACTTTAATAAAGCTATAACGCATTAAATATAACTGCATTTAGATGTATCGCTGGGGTGTTGCCTTTAAAGACGCTCAACATGCAAATTTTGCTCCAGCTCCACTTATTCCACAATAAGAGTACTTCTGTATTTACTTATTTTGTATTTTTGCATTATAATTCCCTCATACTACATCAAATTTAAAGTGCATCTGGACAGTGATCTGTGTAATTCTTCCTGTCCTCAGTCAGGCACGAACTGCATTGCTCCTCTCCACATTAGAGTTTAAAGTGATCTCGTGTTACGTTAAATTAGAACAAACGACTATTCTAAATGTTGTTGATAACATTGACTAATCGTTTCAGCACTATATAAGAGTCATTTGTTCAGAAGGCAGCGCTGAATGTTTAGAAGTTATATTCATAAGAACTGATTCTTAAGCGTAATTTGTTTGGAAATAGATCTACACTGGTCACGCTGTATGTTTTGAGCTATAGATTCAAAAAGAACAGCTCATAAGAGTCATTAGTTTAGGATTCGGAATACACTGGTCACGTTGTATGTCTCGCACTGTAAATTCAAAAGAACCGGCTAATAAGTGTAATTTGTTTTGGAATCGGACTACACTGGTTGCGCTGTATGTCTCGCACTGTAGGTTCAAAAGAACCGGCTAATAAGTGTAATTTGTTTTGGAATCAGACTTCACTGGTTGCGCTGTATGTTTTGAGTTGTAGATTCAAAAGCACCGGCTTAAAAGAGTAATTTGTTCGAAAGGTAATGCTGTATGTTTTGCATTGTAGATTCAAAAGAACTAACTCATAAGAGTCATTCTTTGGGAATCAGACTACACTGGTCACGCTGTAGATTCAAAAGGAACGGCTCATAAGAGTCATATGTTAAGGATTCAGACTACACTGGTGCATTGTATGTTTTGAGCTGTAGATTTAAAAAGAAAGCCTCATAAGAGTCATTCTTTTGGGAATCTGATATTCAGTGTAGTCCGATTCCCAAATGTATGACTCTTATAAGCCATTCCTTTCGAATCCACATTGCAAGAAATACAGCATGACCAGTATAATCTGTAATCATTAGCTCAATATGGGATGATGCAATTGTGGTTATTGAGGGCCGTAATGCTTACTAAATCAAATGGTTTTCAAATGACACAACTCTTCAGAATTTACAGGCACTAGACTGGTAATTCATCACTGTTAGTTCAGTTGATGGTTGGTGAATTGATGGTAATTTGAAAACTATTCAAACATTTTGAGATTTCTTTGAAGTTACCAAATTTGCATAAATATATATTTTTTTTAAAGGGAAAAGCCTTAAAGGTATAGTTGTGTTATCCATGTCTGGATTGCTTTAAAGCAGGGGGTACCCTATTGCGATAATTCAGTACGGAGTACAAATAACAGCTTTGCTGGAAGCCGCAGGATAGCTCTTGTGACTTGCCATTTTCAATCTATTTATGTGGAAATGACCCAGTCTCCCCAACATAAACAAACCAGCATCTGCTCATATTTCCTGGAAAAGAGCCAACAAATCATTTCATATGCATTTTGCGACATCAAATCGCATGAGAAAAAGTACAATTCTCCCTCTGTGCTTTGCCTAATTCTTAAAGGGATAGCTTAACTAAATTAAGAAATCATATGGGTTAAGGACAACAAGAGGGTGAGTAAATAATAACAGAATTCAAATATTTGGGTGAACTAAATGAATAGTTAATTTACTCACCCTCATGCCATCCCAGATGAGTTTGACTTTCTTTCTTCTGCTGAACACTAATGAAGATTTTTAGAAGAATATCTTAGCTCTGGGGGGCCATACAATGCAAGTGAATGGTGATCAGACTTTTGTAGCTCCAAAAAGCACAATAAGGCAGCATAAAGGTAGTCCATATGATTCCAGTGAAAACATCCATGACTTTCACTTCCACATCTGAAAGTGGATATTTATAGTAAAAAATGACTTAAATATTGATCTGTTTCTCCCCCACAGCTATCGTATAGCATCTGAAGACATGGATTAAACCAAAGGAGTTGTATGGGTTCATTTTATGATACCTTTTTATATGCTTTTTGGATCTTCAAATGTCTGTTCACCATTTACTTGCACTGTATGGATGCTCAGAGCTGAGATATTCTTCTAAAAATATTCGTTTTTGTTCTGCTGAAGAAATAAAGTCATACTGTATCTGGGATGGCATAAGAGTGAGTAAATGGTAAAATCCAATTTTTTTTTACAATTATTTAAAAAACTGTAAGTGATGCTTGCTGTCACAATGCGAGGGTGTTGTGGCTGGTTGCAAGGGGATTGCTATGCTGTTTCTAAGGTGTCCTGAGTGGTTTTTAGCATGTAACTACGCAGTTGCTAGGATGTTCTGGGCGGTTGCGAGGGCGTTGCTATGTGGTTGCTAAGTCAAAAGAGCAAACCCCCGTGGCTTTGTGATATTTTGAATCCTATGAATGTCTCTCTCTTTCAATGTACCAGTAGCCTGATTCTATTGGATTTTTTCACCCTTTTTATCATAACTGAAAATCGTACATCCCATCACTTAAAGCAATAGTTCCCCTCTTTGCAACAAGAGACATGATTTGAGGCATTATTCATGTCCGTACTGTAGCACAAATGGTGTGGGATGAAATACACACCAAAGTTTAATACTTAGGGTAAAGAGTGTTTAAATGCTTGCCTCAGCAAACACCACTAATGAACAATCTGCATGTATTTAACAGGCTATTTTTGAATGCCAAGTCTAGAGCCAGTGTCTTGCCAGGTGTAATTGTAATTTGGACACGGTCAAATTAGTCTTGAGCATTTTTTTCTATTGATCCGACGTCCACAGAGAGGGGCAAGCATTATGCAGGACACGATTAATCACTTCTACAAAGTGGAGAGTTCTTATTACTCAAACTTACCTACAAAGTGCAAACTCGACCGATATATCGCCAATGCCGATTTAAATTGTCTGCATCGGCTGATAAATCTTCCCGTTTGGCAGATTTGTTTCACTAGCGAAGAATCACCTACTTGAATTAAACGAATTTATTAAAACGTTAGTCAAATAAAATAGAATCATCTAAATTAATTGATTTTTAACATGACATTGCATTATTTACATTTTTTTCTCCTCAATTTCTAATGCCCAATTCCCAATGTGCTCTAGGTCCTTGTGGTTGCATAGTGACTCGCCTCAATCAGCGTGGCGGAGGACGGATCTCAGTTGCCTCCCCGTTTGAGACCGTCAATCCGCGCATCTTTTCACATGGCTTGTTGAGTGCATTACCGCGGAGATATAGCACGTGGAGGCCCACGCTATTCTCAGCAGCATCCACGCACATCTCACCACACGCCCCACCGAGAGCGAGAACCACATTATAGCGACCTCGAGGAGGCTACCCCATGTGACTCTACCCTCCCTAGTAACCGGGCCAATTTGATTGATCTCGCAACTCCAGGGGTGGTAGTCAGCGTCTTTACTCGCTGAGCTACCCAGGCCCCCCAGATTGCATTATTTTTAACAAATGATGTGCTTTGACAAAATCCTCACAACAAAATATGAAACAACATTTGGAGATAATTAAATTAAGTAATGCACAACAGTACATCACAGATTTGAGATATATATTTAATACACTGTTATAATTATTTATTTACAACTAACTTTACATTACTATACAGTAGTAAAATATATATATATATTTTTTCCCCCATTTCACACGTTCATTAAAATCAAGCTTTCATTTTGGCTTTTCTGTATGTTTTTGACGATAGTTTCCCAACTCTGGATAAGCAGTTTTATACATGGCCTAGTCCCTAGAGTGATTATAAAAACCATTAAATAAATATAGTCTGTGTTCCAGGGCTTCAGAGCACTCTGCTCTCTGTCATCTATACACACACACACACGCGCGCGCACACACACACACGCACGCACACACGCACGCACACACGCACGCACACACACACATGCACGCACAATATTCAAAACAATGCATTCAGTCAGAGTAAAGCAGCAGATGTGCAGAGAATGTACATGACAGGGCTTTGTTTATAACAGTAAACCAATGATGTTGTTTCACAATGTGCGGCCGGCAACACGACAATACAATACCATATGTATTTGTGTGTTTGCAACCCGATCTCATGAAAAATTTTACATAATTTACGAGTTGGCTATTTCATATGGTCTCACACAAGGTTGTTCGCATAAGCTCGTACGACTTCATCACATAAAAATTCCCGGAGGTCTAAGGCAGAATTAAGCATGAGTTCTGCACACAAGGCGTTAAGGACATGCTTATTAATATTATGCCCTTACCCAAACCCCTTATCACCGTGTGTGAACATGATAGGAAGCTGTTGTGTGTGACAGAACAAGTAATTGTTGCATATTAGAAAGAAACGATGTCCAGCGATGTCATTGGCTATAGTAAAAGTCGTACAAATTCCCATACATGCAACTTTAATGGATGAAAAACACTGTGGTATTCTGTTATTAAAAAGCTTGAGTCGTACTGAGGCACCAGTGTTCCATGGTTTTACTTCTTACTAGCATATGAGAAAATTAACTGGCTAAATCTTTTTTTTAATGATGATTATTACTTTATGCACTATAGTTTAAAATGGAATGCACAGCCATAACTAACATGCTGCTGTTTGGTTTATGTATTTCTTTTGTACTCTTGTGGATTTAAGAAACAACATCTGTTTAAAAACCTGGAACTTTGGTAATATCCAAGTTAAAAATTCTAATTTAATTTCTCCGTCCTGTTGAGAGTTTGAGTTTGTCAGTTGACATCATTAACCTAGTTTCCATTCACTTTTCACGCTATTTTGTAATTGACAATGTGAAAATGCACGAAACAAATTTTGCCGTCTTCTGTCTGTTTCCATTCAAATGGCCTTTTATCAATAAAGATTGTGTGCGTGAAGACGTCATGCCTATAAAAACACTTTGCCGTATAAGTTTTGGTTTATAGCTAAATAAATCTGCCCTTAAGACTTTTCCATACAGAAATATGTGTTTATCGCTAATTTGCCTCCTAGATGTCCCTGATTTTTTTCCTGTGACGTTTTGGTAAATTGGGGAGAGTATTGAAACAATTCATTGAAATTCGCCAGCTTACTCTCATTTTAATTTCACAAATAAATGCAATCAAAAAGAGAGCAGTTGCCCTTCTGATAGGACTGTAATATTGGTCCTAATGTTGCGCATATCGTAGGTTGCCACCGGTTCCGACCCAAAAGCGAATCATCATGGCCCTGTTCAAGCTGGCAACCTGTGCCTAGTAGTGGTGGAAACTTTCGGTCTTAGTATAAGGACCATTCATCGATGTGTATATGCTGTGTGCACAACTATTATAGAAACATCGATGCGGTGTAGTAACGTGCAGCGGAAAATTGCCATTAGTTACTGCTGAGGACACCCGTAGTTCTTGTGCGCCCCATCAACCAGGTATAACTTCTCCACAGGGCCACAGACTTTAAGACTCCCAAATCCATTTACTTAAAGAGAGCTCTATAACACTCATCTACACAGCAAACAGAACACAGCCCTATAGGATGCACATTTCACACGGCAATCTGGAATGAGCGGTTCTCTATGCACCAGCAATCTAATAGTCAGATGCTTTTCAAATAAGGTTCTGCCAGCCATTACTTCAACAGGAGGAGTCAGGGCCAAGGCACCAGCTGGGGCTAAACATTGAGTGAGGGAGGATCACCATTATTTTGTCTTACATTGCAAATGGAAGATGTAGAAAAGGTGAAATTATCACGAAAACAAACTCTCACTCTGCCTGTAGCAATCATACTTGCAATTTATCATCAAATAAGGTGAAATAAATGAAAGCGTGGGATGCGCCTGTGTAAATAACCTTAAGGGTGGACTGTAATTTTTTCAGCTTGCAAAACATCCAGCAAGGAATATTTTTCATCTCTAAAGAAAACAAATTATTTAAAACCTACATGAAGGAGAGAACTCTCTGTGGCGCCCTTTAATCCTGGCATTTACATGTGTTTAATATCCAGATAGTATGGTTGTCAAGATACCAGTATAATACAGTACAATTTCTCGATACCAATTTCGATACAACAACAAAAAATATATGTATTATGCTATTTAACGCACTCTGATTTATTTCATCCCCTTTTCTCGCACATGCCCATTTCCCAATGCGCTATAATTCCTTGTGGTGGTGCATTGAATCACATCGATCCAAGTGGCGGAGCACGAATCTCAGTTGCATCCCCTTCTGAGACAGTCTGCCCGTGAATCTTATCACATGGCCGCTGAATATGCTACCCCGGTGACCTAGTGTGTGTGGAGGCTCACGCTATTCACCGCAGAATCAAAGCACAACTCACCATGCACCCCATCGAGAGCAAGAGCCACCTTATAGCGAATACGAGGACCCATGTGACTCTGAGTGCATCTCAATCAGTTCGCTAGTCCAGTAGTCGGCCATTTTTTAGGGCTATCTCATATGCAAAATCGTTCCAGTGTACTGAAACCTTCGCTGGGCCAATTGGTTGCTTAGGAAGCCAGGATGGAGTCACTCAGAACATCCTGGATTCGAACTAAAGATTCCAGGTGTGGAAGTCAGTGTCTTTGCTTGCTGAGCTACACAGGCCCGGAACACACTCCTTAAGCCTACTTAATAAAGATGTTTCCTTAAAGGAATATTCTGGGTTCAATACAAGTTAAGCTCAGTCGACAGCATTTGTGGCATAATGTTGATAACTACAACACATTTTTGACTCATTCCTCCTTTTCTTAGAAAAAAACCAAGGTTACAGTGAGGCTCATACAGTGGAAGTGAATGGGGAAAATTTTTGGAAGGCTTAAATGCTGAAATGTGAAGCTTATAATTTATAAAAACACAATTCTTCTGATAAAACGTGTATTATTTGAGCTGGAAAGTTGAATAAATCATAATTTTTACAGTCATTTTAGGGTTTGTTGCTATTATATCGGCATGGCAAAGAAGTTTAAATTTACACAAAGTGATTTTCTCACACTATGTCATGTTAATACACATATTGTCTTGTGGCCATACTTTTGAAACAGTGAGTATTTTAACGTTTACAGACTGACCCCATTCACTTCCATTGTAAGTGCCTCGATACAACCCAGATTTTTGCTTTTTTAAAGAAAAGGAGGAACGAGACGAAATACATTTTTGTGGAAAGCAACATTATGCCTCAAATTTGTAATGAATTCAGAACATTTAACATATTTAGTAAAAAAATATAATATATTTAACAAGACAATACGTGTAATTTTATGGTAAAATATTATACACCTTTTTTATTTTTTTTAGATGTAAAAGTAAAATTTTACTGTATAATTACCAGTAAAAACTATTTTGTTTTACAAGAGAATACATGAACTTTTGATGGTAAACTATTGTTAAAATGATGGTGAAAATCAATAATCTGGTATTCCCAAAAGTCCCTGCGTGATCAATCAAACTTCATTACATTTTATGGGGTTAGCTATGTTTCTATTATTTTTAGTATCAGTATCATGTACATTAGGGTGTTCGGTGTTATATTGAGACAATGTTTATTGCATTATTTTAGTGTCACATGTGTTACCCTGATTGTGTTTTGTTTTTGTGTGAGTGACACTGTCTCTGTTAGTAGGGCCCTATGATTTCCACACAGAGGAAAACACGGACGGAATCGTGGAATCCAGTCACAAAAACAGAATTAACTATAAAACACGTAATGTCACAAAATTTGACATTTGGGATCAAATGAATATGTAAATGCACAATTCATTAAATTAAAATCATAATATGTCCCAGTGTGATGATTAAAACATAAAAGGCTGAGATTTAATGAAACAAACATACGGTTTGCATGAGCTGCGCTTCAAAAGTAAGTCACTGCTTACACAATAACCACGTCAAAAATGTGCTGAAAAGTTTGCATTTATTCACTCTTCTTGAAGTGTCAAAAGAATCGTGTCTCATCTCTTCAGGGTCTGTAGTGCTTGTAAAAGCATTGATAACATGAAACTGAACCTGCAAATATCCTGATTATATTTGTTTCTATACAGCTGTGAGTCGGCCCTCTCTATCACGAACAGCATCAACTCAGATTGTTCTTCTTTTGCCAATGATGGCTCAAATCTCGAATGAGAAGTTCAAATCTCTGAACAATTTGACTCTTGTTCACACCAGATTTAAATTTTTTATTTACTTGCACAGGTGTGCAAAAGAGTACAATTGTCAACAATTTGCATAATAACTAAATACACATGTCTTGCTGATTAAAACTGACTCAGTGAAATTGTCACTCTTCACAACTTCTTAACATCAAAATTATGCATTTAATTATCCAAATCTGTCAGAAATACATATATATATATATATTTATTTATATTAAAAGTGTTATGTGAATTACTAAATTGTCCAGACACGCAATAAAGTCGTGATGTCCTATAAAACAATTGTGACAAAAGCACTTACAGTTTAGACTAGAGAATGTTAAGACTAATCGATTGAGAAAACTGTAAACGTCTATTAAGTTGATTAGACATTTAGTTTAAAATTCAGAGAAAATAAAATGGAAAACACGGAATTTGGGGGTTGAAAAACTGATTTCATAGTGCCCTATTTGCGCCAGACAGTGTGCGTGGACCGAACTGAGTCAGTGCTTGGTTCTAGCGCTACTGCTGAAACACTGGAATCCTGATATCTTGTTTTATTTAAGTATTGACTTGGTACCAAAGTACTGGTTCTTTTAGCATCCTTACCAGAGAGCATATGGGTATTGTTTAGCTGGATTGCAGCTCCACTGTCACTGACAGGCTGGGCATAGAAATGCATAAATTCTTCAACTACAAACTCTTCAGACATGTTTAGTAAGTTCTGTTCTCTGTTTTGTGTGCAGCTGTGTTGTGTTCTTTTGTCGCTAATCGCCGTGGAGGACAGTGTTAAGATAAACAAAACAAGTTTTTTCTTGAACGCCCCAATGTTGCATCCACTTTAGGGGGCTGTGTGAACTGTTGCTCTCGTGCCCTATCATGAATGTGCACATAAGATCAACAGTCAGCCAACAGTTTCACTAAATTATACATTCGATTTTGGTTTGTATCGCGCCAAAGCTTATCGTATGATTTCATAACATTCAGGAGTCTCATGTAATCATTTATTAGACTTCTGAATTATACTTTTGTGTACTTTTGAAGCTTGAAGAAGTGGTCACCATAAACTGCCATTGTATGACATCACTGATCACAACAGTTTTTCACACTTTCTCCCTTCGTGTTAAGAAAAAGACAGAAAGTCATATGGGATTATAATAACACAGGGGTGAGTAAACCATCACTGAATTTTCATTTTTGGGTGAACTATCCCTTTAACAGCGGCATAACTTCAAGTATACATAAAACTTGTGATAGATAGTCACAGAGCAGACTATAACTTTCTATCTTAGACTGCAAAAATATTCAGCTGTCAAGGTGTACCTTTATTAATCCCACAGGGAATACTTATTTTTAGAACAGCAAAAAGTACCATGGTGCTACAATGTAAATACATGAATGCACGATGGTCTCGGATTCTATGGTAACACCACAGTACTTTTTTCGAAGGGACATGAGACATCTACGGATATCAGTACCACAGTCTCACAGCAGAAATTAAAGAAATATCCCTGTTCCTGACAGATAATTAATATAATGTTCAGTTAACACGTTCTAGGTTGCGTTACTGTCGTCATGGTGTCAGTGCTGTCGTCACTATAAATAAATAAAACAAGCTTAACAAAGATAGCACAGCATCACAGGTAAAATATAAAAGTCCAACACAAATCCTCCATAAATGATCCAGAGTATATTATGATCAGCATCTGGATCAGGTGAGACACGCAGCAGTATTAGCCTGAGCTACAAAACGACTGCATTAAACTGCTTCCTTTTCACGCACACGCCGTAAATTAAAAAGTTTGGGATCGCATACTTGCATTATTAACCTCCTAAACTGTAATGTTGTTGTGCAGATACGATCACACGACAGCCCACCCACATGAATACACACGGACATTTGCTATCACGCTAGCAGCTTTAGCAGCGTCGCAATCAGTGGAGAGTTAAAGTGATCAGACATATACTCACTCTGACAGACTTCACACGATCCCAGTTAAAGTCCTGCTTAAGACTTGTCACTGAATGCTGAGATTCACCTCCGGTGTGTCGTTAATGTGTGTCGTATTCACGTTATTCGCTGAAGTTCCGCGTCTACGGAGGCCGAACACATTCACTCACAGACTCACGCCCCACAATAAACGTCAAGAGACGCTCCTCTCATCTCTGTCACTCCCTTCTGTTTGTAAACACTGTTTTTCATGGAGGATGTGCCTGCGAAGCAGCAACTGAAGTGTGCTTTTGATATACATTTAACAATTGTGCGACATTCAGGACATTTTTGTCTTTTTCATTTTTGTTTTTCGATCAAATTTTGAGGTGTGTATTTTGGGGGGGATTTTGATATTTCAACCTCAGTTCCTATAATACATCTATAATACACTGTGTACACAAAATAGTCACACAGGACCTTAAGGGCAAAAATTTCCCCTATGAAACAATTAAACCTGCAATATTTGACCCCAGTGCCATTAAACCATAAAATCATGAATTCTACGATATTATGCTTTCATTCCGGAGCCCTGGCTTCAAAAGTTTAATTTTTAATATTTTCCACCAGATGGCGCCATTTTTATTTATTTTTTTCAAGTTTAGCATATGGAGCAAATACATACTTTTTTCCTATATTCTGTTTGCTGTATTAAAGAACACTGCAGGCCTAATGAATAAATTATGTAGCTAAAATTGTGTGGGTGTGTTTTGTATGTGTTATTGAGAAATTGTTTGTGTGTGTGTGTGTGTGTGTGTGTGTGTGTGTGTGTGTGTGTGTGTGTGTGTGTGTGTGTGTGTGTGTGTGTGTGTGTGTGTGTGTGTGTGTGTGTGTGTGTGTGTGTGCGTGTTTTTGTGATTTACGAGGACAATTTTGTAAGTTACAAACTGGTAATTACAAGGTTATTATGCTATAAATGTGATTTATGAGGACATTTCTAGTGTCCCCATAATTCAAATCGCTTAAAAATCATACTAAACAATGTTTTATTGAAAATGTAAAAATGCAGAAAGTTTTCTGTGAGGGTTAGGTTTAGGGGTTGTGTTAGGTTTAGAGGATAGAATCTATAGTTTGTACAGTATAAAAGTCATTATGTCTATGGAAAGTCCTCATAATGATAGGTAGACCAACATGTGTGTGTGTGTGTGTGTGTGTGTGTGTGTGTGTGTGTGTGTGTGTGTGTGTGTGTGTGTGAAAACAACAGTGGTATTACATAAACAAACTGGCATTTAAAGGGATAAAATCCTGAAAATGAATTAATATTTGGTAGTTATGATCAGGACTGATGTTGGTTAAAAAAATTAACTAATTGAAAGTGGAAAATAATATTATAATGCTTTGGTACTATTATTACAAGTATGTGGTAAAACCTCATAAGTGTTAGAGTTCATCAAAAAGGTTGTTTTTTCAAACATGTAATCACTTGTTCAATTGACTAAGTACAACACACTAAATTATACAGTAACGTTTTCACCACACCCACCTTTCATATGAAGTAATTGTCTTTCACAATGCAATGCTCACAATACTTTTGATATGCTTCTCATCTGATTTCCGTGAATACATTTGACCAACACTAAATCCAACTGCTCTTAATGGTTAATCACTGAACTGTTTGGTAAACATATAGATTTGAAATTGGTTTGTCAGCTATACAGTATATGGATTTCAAGAACAACACAAATAAAATGTGTGTTTGTATGAACATCTAAATTACATGATACACATCATGAATACTCGTTATTGCTAATTGATTTCACAATTGCTCACCATATAAAAAGGGGGGGGGGGTGTAAACACTGGCAATTTCTTTCAACATGGAGCAGGATAGACAACAAGGAATAGGAAGAGCTTATGGACAAATGATCCATCAGAGAGCTGGGCATGGGCACCAACAGAGAGGTCAGATAGGTGGGCATGGGATCCGTCGAATGGTTGGTCGTCAGAGAGAGGGAGGCAGAACTGTTGTCTCTAATGAAGTCCGGGCCATCATCGTTGATCATGTGGTGAACTGAGGCCTTACTATGGCAGTGGTTGCCAGATTAGCTGAACCAAATCTAAAAAGATCAACTGTCAGTTATATCATCCGAACGTTTCGGCAAGAAAACCGGTAAGCCTAGAGGATATATACTATGCTTTACCATTACATTTACAGTAAATTGTAATGCATGTAAATTCATAAAACGTGTTACAGTATTCTTACAGTATACTCTCTTCTATGCTTAGAATAGACAGAAAATCTCATAGTGGTGGCCGTGTGTTAACTGACCAGCAGGAGTGGTTAGTGGTGGAAATTGTGAGGGCCAGGAATGATATATGGCTGTCGGAAATAAAGCAGGCATTTGAGGAGAACAATGTCACATTGGCAAATGTGTCATCCATCAGCCTACCGACAGTAGCCCACCTTTTAAGGAGGCACCAGGTATCAATGAAACCATTTACCTGGTGTCTTTTGAGAGAAACCATGTCCGCGTGAAACAACTGATGGCTGAGTATGTTCAGGTACAGCACTATATACTGTATTACAGTTTCTAGTTGATGCTTTGCCTACTTATGTATATTGGAACTACACTCTAAAAAGTGTCTATTGTTTTAGAGGTTGATGGTGCTTTTACATTTTTACATTTTACAAGTACATTTTTGTAGATGAAGGGGGCTTTAACCTAGCTAAAACACGTCAACATGAACGGAACCTTATCTGCCAACTGTCCAAGTGCCTTGACAACGTGGAGGAAACATCTCCATGTGCGCAGCTATCTCTGAAGATGGTGTGGTAGAACGTAAGCCATTACTTGGCTCCTACAACGCTGCACATCTCATTGAGTTTCTCAAATGGGGTCACGTATGTAATTGTGTGGGGCAATGTCAGGTTCCACCGTGCAGAGGTGGTTCAAGCATGGTTTCAGGCCCATCCCCGATTCATGAAACTCTCTACCTTCCCCCATATTTCCCTTTCCTCAACCTTACAGAGAATTCTTTGAGTTTTGGTGATTAAACCATATTTGCTCATGACATTTCACAAGAAACCTATATTTTGAATCAATGGATGTGTAGTATGAGATGTTTTCATCCAAATGAATGCACAATGGCAAGTCCTTGAATAAAAGATTGGCTGCGTTACAAGTGTGATGAGTTCTGTACAAAGAGTTGTGAGATTTTTGCCATACGTGTGCCACACGTGCTTGATGTAGGAGTCACGACTTGGAAAAACAAGGTGCAATAGTTGTGCTTAGTACAGTGGTTCTCAACCAGGAGACCGGGACCCACTAGGGGGCCTCACTATCACTTAAAATTAATTTGAAATAAAAATGATAATAATCCAACTTAATTAAAATGCTAAAAATACTTTATGATGTATGCCCACAAATTATAAAGACTCTTTCTGAAACTTCTAGAATCCAAAAATGATCCATGATTAATTATTCTAATCAGACAAATGTCAAGTTTTGCAATATTGCCTTGGACAGTGGGGGGCCTTGGAGTCAAAAAGGTTGAGAATCACTGACTAGATAGATACCCCTTTTTTGTTTTTTTTGGGGGGTAACCAGATTCGCCAGATTAACCTATGTACATAGTATTCCAAGTACTTCAAAAAAATACAGTGGTACCACCAAAGTACAAGACCAAATTTGAATCCAAAATTATTTAGTGATTTTTGATTTTTAGTCAATTCACTTAGTGTAAAGAGATACATTCTGTATTTTTCACACATACGAAAAAGTAACATGGCATAACCACACTTTTTAGACATTACCATAATGGCAACCCCATGGTAATCTTGGTACCTTAGCGTACCATGTAAACACTATCTTATGTAAAAATAGATATTGTATGAGTCTCAATACCAATTTCGATATCACAGAACAAATGTGCTATGTGTGGCCCAGTGTGATTGTTAAAGCACAAATGCTGTGATTTAATAATATAAATTATGTAAAAATAACATTTCAGAGTGGAATAATGCTCCCATCTGTCATCTCTCATATAACGTGAATGATTCTTATAGTCTGTGGAGTCTCCAGTGTATGAGCGGTCTGCTTCACACATTCATTTAAAGCTCATGCAGCTCATGCAGTCTATGATTGCAGAATTTCACGGTTTAATAAACACACTAGGACATATCATGATTTTATTTTGGTTAGTTTTGCATTTCAGTACAAAAGGAGTAAGAGAGCACACGCTCAAATAAGCGTGTTAGCATTTGAAAGCAGTCTTGTTAGATTAAGTACTGAATTAAGTCGGTGCTCAGTACTACCGGTACTGTAGAATCACTGGTGTCGTTATATCTTTCTTTTTAGTACCAACTTGGTACTGGTTCTTTTGACAACACTACTAGTAACACAAAAATTCAAAGGATCACATAAAATCACATTCCGATTACAGTCATGATCTTCTTACTGTTAGCAAACCCCACTTCTCCCTTCTCCTTACACACATAAACACACGAACACACAGTCTTGACATTTATTTCAGACACTAAAACTCATTTGAATTGTTTGTGAAACCACAAGGTTTTTGTCCTTGTTATGTTGCCATATTGGCCTGTCAAAGTTCATCGGCCTGCTGGAAAATCCAGATAAACCAGCTTTTGATGGTAACGGGTTTTACATGGTGCCTAACTGATTAAAACTGGTAATTTATGGTCATTAGCTGGTTTAAGATGTTGAACAGATGGACTTACAGCAGTGGCCCAAGATCAAGCTGGTTATAGAGCTTGTAGACCACCTTGCTAAATCAGTACATACCTGGGTGAGCTGGTTAACCATGTTCCAAAACACAACATAATCACAGGCTGGCACGACTTGATTTTTCAAGCAGGGCAGGATCTTGAACTCTCACATTTTGATAATAACTTGGTGTGGGGTTGGATATTTGAAGTGGCAGATTTGCTTGACTGATTTAATTTTCCCCTTCAAGACATTTTGCAGACTCACAACAAATGTGTCTTGAGGTGGCTCTGTATCAAAGCACAGCATTTTTGCACACAACACAAAGTGCAAGTTTAAAGGTGTATTTTTTTCCTCATTTAAAAAGTTTAACTTCTAAGGATATTAAATGTAATTTTGCAATATATGTAGGAAATCATGAGCACTCACATTAAAATGAAGACTCGAGTCATATCAGTAACCATAAAAAAGCTGTTTTATTCTACATGGTGAGGGTCCGCACATGGGGGCGGCCATGTTAGAATCACATGACCAGAGGAATAATACTCGCTTAATCTCAGTAACCATCCTGTTATTTGACACTTTCACTCATCGATTAAAGTAATCATGACTGACTGCAAATATTACATTTCAACAATGGCATCTGAAGCTGATTTTAAATGATGCTGCATCCAAGCCACTAGGTGTCAGTGTAAGGCCAATATGACACAAGGATAAAAGTTTACTAAGTGCAACTTTAAAGGAAAAATTCTGTCATTTGCTCGCATATTGTTACATATACATATTGTTCCAAACCCAGTTATTTTTTCTTGCTTAGAACTTAAATAAGAAAGTGAATGAGGGCGAAAAGGCACCATAAAAGTATTGTAAAAATAGACCATATGACCCAGGTGCTATAATCCAAGCTGGATACAAAGATTTTCAGAAAATAGCAACTTATATTTTCATCAGTTATTTGCAGGATATTCTGTGTTTCACAGAAGAAAGTAACTCATACAGGTTTGGCACAACATAAGGGCAAGTATTAATTAAATAGAGAGCTATTACTTTAAGGAGGGAATCATAAATATGCAAAACTTTCTAATGCTTACTACCCTACCTGCCTGAACTCTTTGCCCTGCTTTTGATATATCATTATCTATCACACACACTCTCTGCAAATTAGGATATCTTTCCCACATTTCCACTCTGGATCAACCAAGCGTGAAACAGGATCTGAGCAGGCTTGTTTGCAGAGGATCCATCCACGCAAACTATTCTATTTTTGGATGCTTTTGGAGACCCAGATATCTTTTGAAGTCAAATTTAGGTTTATATAACTTTAAAATGCTCGGTGTGCAGCTTAGCTTTGTCACCAGGCTGTATAGCATTCACTTGTTGTCATAGAAAACTAAATAGTTAGTCTCTGTTAGCCAAGAATCTAGTTACATGCCAGATTATATGACAAGTTCAGTTGACACTGTTGCAACCTTTGTCCTTTGATTTATTGTGAATGATTGATACATACCAGTATTAAAGACTGTGTTTGTTGTCTTTTAGTCTATGTCTCTTAGCATTGAAGCTGTCTACATGTGTAATGATGCTGGCAATGATAGGTAGAAGATGATGATGAAGTGTAGAACCAAGTGCAGTTTATTACTTGAAGTGTGAAAACCAAAAACATGACTACAAAACATGAACTAGACTAGACTAAACTAAACTAGACTTCCAAACAATGTTACATAAACACAATACCTGACCCAGATACAATGGAAACATGAGACTTAAATACATGGACATGGGAAACAAAAAACAATGAATAAACGGAACTCTAAACAAGATAACAAGACAATGAGCATAAACCATTGACATGATAGTACTACTAACAAGACTATGGACCAATGGGAAACAGACACAATGAACATGAGGGAAACAGGGTAATCACATGACTTGACATGGAAACAGGGAATCACATGACATGGACCTACAGCCATGGCCAAAAGTATTGGCAGTGATATAAATTTTGTGTTTTGCAAAGTTATTGTGGTGTTGGCATTGTTCTAGATTATTGTGCAGAGTGATCCGATGCATTTGAAATAATTGCAAAAAGCTTCATTGGCCAAAAAAATGAACTTAATCACAAAAACCAAATTTGAAATTTTTTTTTTGGCCCTGGCACAAAATGACCAGCTAACATAATTTCACTAATCATATCAGCAGCACCTGGGAAAGTGTGAACGAGTACTAGTCAGGTGAAATCACTCTATCGTTCTGATTGGATTATAAGAGCAGACTGTTTGCTATAAAAGGAGGGAAGAAGTGCTTCCAATCATTATGTTCTTGTTAGCAATGGTTACTTTTAAAGAAAGTTGTGCAGCCATCATCACTTTGCATCAAAATGGTCTCACATGCAAGGAAATTGCTGCAAAGAATATTGCACCTGAAAGAATCATTTACCGGATCATCAAGAACTTCAAGAAGAGAGGTTCAACTGCAATGAAGAAGGCTTCAGGACGTCCCAGAGTGTCCAGCAAGCACCAGGACCGCCTCCTCCTGAGGAGTGAGCTATGAAATCGTGTCACCACCAGTGCAGAGCTTGCTGAATATTGGCAGTAGGTTGGTGTGAGTGCATCTGCACGCACAGTGAGTCAGAGACTCTTGGACAATGGCCTGGTGTCAAGAAGGGCAGAAAAGAAGCCACTTCTCGCCAAGAAAAACATCAAGGACAGACTGAACTTCAGCAGTAAGTACAAGGATTGGACAGCAGAAGACTGGTGCAAAGGTATTGTCTCTGATGAAGCCCCCTTCTGACTGTTTGGGACATCTGGAAAATCGATACTCCAGAGAAGAAAAGGTAAACGCTACCGCAAGTCCTATGCCAACAATGAAGCATCCTGAGACCATCCATGTGTGGGGTTGCTTTTCATCCAAGGGAGTGGGCTCTCTCACAATTCTGCCCAAAAACACTGCCATGAATAAAGAATGGCATCAAAACGTCCTGCAAGAGCAACTTCTCCCCAGGATCCAGGAGCAATTTGGTGATCCATGCATTTTCCAGCATGATGGAGCACCACGTCACAAAGCAAGAGTGATAATGAAGTGCCTCGGAGATCATTACATTGATATTTTGAATCCGTGGCTAGGCAACTCCCCGGATCTTAATCCCAACCTGTTGTCAATCCTCAAAAGGCGAGTGGACAAGCAGAAGTCCACAAATTGTGATCAACTCCGAGCACTAATAAGGCAAGAATGGATCGCCATCAGGATTTGGCCCAGAAGCTGATATCCAGCATGCCAGACCGAATTGCAGAGGTTATGAAGAACAAGGGTCAACACTGTGTATATTGACTCTTTGCGTATATTGAATGTTTTTGCCAATAAAAGCCTTTAAAACTCATGAAATTATACCATAGAAACATGTGAAAAAATTATCAACAAATACTAAAGGAACAATCTTTGTAATACATTTGGCCATTGCTGTACTTTTCAAAATAAAAGACATTTACACAAAACATGAACAAAAATACATCTAGATGTGACAACATGCTAGTGTACCCCTAAACATTCACAATATTAAGCATTCTTTCTCTTCAGGGGAAATAGACCAGAAATATGATGACTAATCTTGTGCATAGGGACGTATCTTTTTTATAAATAATAAATGGCAATTGTCATGCAGTCTTAAACCAAATTCACAGCTGTGATAGTCTAGAGATATTATTTTATCAACTAAATATTGATATGAAATATGCATGAAATATTCTGATATCATGTAAAAAGATCATCTGGATCACCTCTGCAAAGTCATAAGCAAACGCACTGTGAATTTCACATTCCACTTCACTTTAAACATCCACCTGCTAACTTCCCTAAGCACTTCCCCTCCATTTTGGAAGTCCGTTCCAGTTTGTTAAGTGGGCGAGGGAAGTTTCTTCTGACAAACCCTACTCAGATGTATGCTTCAGGCAGCTCCATATCCCACAATGCAACTCAGTTGTGACATCACAGCACAGATCACTCTTAAACTACCCCACCCCAACACAGCTCTAATGTATGGAGGAAGGTAAGTTAAGTCAGTTAAGCAGTTTAGAAAAGATATATTGAGATTTAACTACATAATACATTTAGCTACCTTAAAAACTTGGTTTACTACACAGTCATCTGTTCATTGTAATGTTACCATTTTCATGTGTGTAAAACTTGATTAATCTTGTCTAACAATTAATTCAAATTAAAAAAAAAATGAAAAACATTCTTAACAGACCAGATTTATACTTAAGCCTTTGAAATTACAACTAAACTTTACCTGATTCTGTGATTGCATCATTCAATGAAAACGTCTTCTCAGGTGCAAAAATCATGAAATAATTCCACAAAATGACATCAGCCCTCAACGATCTCAAGGTGATCAAGGGCAATCATTGCAGTACAATGCAAACATAAGCAGTGATGTACATCCGAATCCATGAGGAAGTTATCAGGAAAGGCCATAAAACTCTGAAGTGGAACGCAGCTTAAGTCGAAAGTTCTTCAGCTGAAATCGGTCTGTGCTTATCAATATTTGAATAACTGCCCCCAGTGGTCGAAGCTGGAAGTGTCGTTGAACATATAGGCACATGTGAGCTCCATTTTCTGTGTGAAATATCCACAGAGTGGTGCCGAACACGAGTACTTTTATTTGTGAATGATGTAATACAGTAAACAGGAGTGCATATTTTATCAACCCTACTCCATAACCAAATTCCTTACCCAAAAATAACCATCAGTTGAGTAATTATGTAACTTTAGAGCGGCAATGCAACTGCTGAATCATGCTTACCATTGTTTATGTGATCACGATTACTTCCTGGTTCTCACGGGACCAGAACCGGTGTCTTGGAGGTTGTTGATGTTACAAGCTATCAGAAGCACCAGAGGGAAAAGTGATCAAATTTACATTGATGCAAAAATGTCTGATGGGGAATGGCACTTGTCAGATTTTGGACCAACTGCTAAGTTTGAATGGACAAATTCATATAAACTTTGCTGTAAACAACACATAAAAACAGTTGGTCACTTTACTTGTCAGTCAGATGTTCTCTTTTTTTGTCCAGAATAAACTGCAATGCAGACCAGACATTATGCCAATAGTCAAAACTCTGTCTAAGCAAGATTAACTAACTGCTGTTCAAAAATAACCACAGGTCCCAAACTGTTCTTACTTACATTTTCAGAGCAGAGCCAGACTGGAGACATATCTCATATTTGAGGCAACTTCAATGTACCCTGTTGCATATCTATGCATTTCCATAAATGTCTCCATGTCTACCATGATACATTTTTATTGTGCTGATTTGCATTCAGTCTAGCTATAGTGAGTAGTCAAACAGTATTTGATGATGTGCAAAATAGAGTAAGTGCAATATTTAAATTCAAGCCTTTTTCAGTCTATAGGCAATACCATTGGTGTGTTCAATGTTCTGCATAGTATATTCAATTACTCTGCTGTCAGGCTGTTGGAATCTCTCTCTCAATCACAGAGGGGTTCTAAGCGGTTACTGTACTCTGGTGCATTTGTGGGCTGCTCCCACAATTTTTCACACACAAATTTAAAAGCTCACTATTGACACATACTGTGGACTAATTGCAAAAAATTGGTCTACTTTTTCAGAGAACCCCCCCCAAATAAAATGGGAAAAGACTCAAATTATTCATAAATAATACAGTATGTGTTTATAATGTTATGATAAACAGATTTTTTTAATTAACTTTAATTTTTTAAACAAAATCTTTTTTTTTTTATTCTAACTTTGTAAACATGTAATTCTGGTTCTGTTCACTCTACCTCACTTTGATTAATTCGACTAGATGGCAGAAAGCACATTCCATCACAATATTCACATCTGAAATGTAGATGGTGCTGTAACGCATTTTAGCCATCACAGATGTGCAGATGTGCTCGTCCATAGACATACAGTCTCATTTTCAGTTCAAGCACCACCCTTGTTGTTTCATTGAATTTCTTAGCCTCTGAATGGACTATCAGCTTAATATAGGTGTCATTAGAAAGCTGAGATCCATCCCTTTGTGATGATATACACTGGCAGCCTAAAGTTTGAAATAATGTACAGATTTTGCTCTTATGGAAAGAAATTGGTACTTTTATTCACCAAAGTGGCATTCATCTGATCACAGGTGACATTTCACCCCACACTTCCTGTAGCACTTGCCATCTTGTCGGGCACTTCTCTCACACCTTACAGTCTAGCTAATCCCACAAAAGCTAAATGGGGTTAAGATCCATAACACTCTTTTCCAATTATCTGTTGTCCAATGTCTGTGTTTCTTTGCCCACTTTAACCTTTTCTGTTTCAAAAGTGGCTTTTTCTTTGCAATTCTTCCCATAAGACCTGCACCCCCGAGTCTTCCCTTTACTGTTGTACATGAAACTGGTGTTGAGCAGGTAGAATTCAATGAATCTGTCAGCTGAGGACATGTGAGGTATCTATTTCTCAAACTAGAGACTCTGATGTACTTATCCTCTTGTTTAGTTGTACATCTGAATTTCCACATCTCTTTCTGTCCTTGCTACAGCCAGTTGTCCTTTGACTTTTAAGACTGTAGTGTGAAATCTTCAGTTTTTTGCCAATTTCAAGCATTGTATAGCCTTCATTGCACAAAATAATTGATTGATTCTTTTTTTGCAATTTATGACCTAATATTGAACTTAAGACATGGCAGTCTATTGCATTATGTGGCAACTCAAAAACAAACAAAGACAATGTTAAGTTTCATTTAATGAACCAAATAGCTTTCAGCTGTATTTGATATAATGGCAAGTTATTTTCTAGTACCAAATGATGAATGTAGCATATCTATTATGTAAAATATCTTTGTCACTCAAACATATACACAAGTGCAACAGCGGGTGAAATTCTTGGGTGCAGTTCTGAGCAACATAACAGTATGACAATTACAATAAACATAACTATTCAAACATAACTATTCAAAGATCACCATTCAAGGACTGACAGAAACTAGGAGAAACTGAAGGGTATATATACACAAAGGATTAGACGAGGGAATGACAAACAGGTGGGGACAATAAAGGGGGGATCAGGGCAGTGGCTTATGGGAAACGTAGTGAGGGAGAGAACATCAAAATAAGAGTCCTGGAAAAAGGTGCAGACTGAACGTGACATTACCCCCCTCTTTAAATGGGCGACTCCTGGCGCCCCAAGACAGATGAGGGTGAGGAAATGGGAAAGAATGATCCCAGGAGGATGATCGGGGCCTAGGAGGCGGCCGCAGGACAGGTACTGGATCAGGGGGCCTGGGAGGTGGCCGCAGGACAAGGACAGGTTCAGGGGGCCTGGGTGTTGGCCACAGGACAGGGACAGGTTCAGGAGGCCTGGGAGTCAGCCACAGGACAGGGACAGGTTCAGGAGGCCTGGGAGTCAGCCACAGGACAGGGACAGGTTCAGGAGGCCTGGGAATGGGCGGAGCCGTGGAAGACTCTGGGAGGCGGGGCCGTGGGAGGCGGAGCACTGGGAGGCTTGGGAGGCGGAGCAGTGGAAGGCGGAGACTGGGGGGGAAGGTGCCCTCTTCCTTCTACTTCTCCTTCGGCCAGCAGGGAGAGTGGTTATGTGGACGGTCGAGGCTACAGGCGCTGGCTCTGGGACGGTTGAGGCTACAGGTGCTGGCTCGCTGACCGTGGCAGGCATGGGCTCTGGCTCGCTGACTGTGGCAGCTGCTGCTGGCTTGGAGACTGGGGCCGTGGAAGGCTTGGAGACTGGGGCCGTGGAAGGCTTGGAGACTGGGGCCGTGGAAGGCTTGGAGACTGGGGCCGTGGAAGGCTTGGAGACTGGGGCCGTGGAAGGCTTGACGACAGGGGCCGTGGAAGGCTTGACAATGTCCACTGTGGTAGGAGATCCCAAGTCCTCATCCTCCACACCCACAGTAAAAGATGATCCGCTGGGTTTTAGAGCCATCTCCACAAAGTTGCAGAGCGTCCAGTGAGGACCCGCCAGAGGCATCTGCTCCTTCAGTGCACTATTCAGACCAGCTCTGACGAAATATACTAAAGACTTGTCCTCATAGTGCACCAAATTCGCTAGATGGAGAAACTCACGCACGTGATCCTCGACTGGACGATCTCCTTGTTCGAGGAGGAGGATTTGCACAGCAGGTAAATCCATAGTACTGGGTCAGTCCTTCTGTAACGCTTGGTGTGCTTGGGAGTCAAGAGGAGACGCTGGAGTAGGAACTTTCAATCCTTTAATATTAACACTGGACTGGAGCAAGGACTGGAGCGAGCAAGGACTGGAGCGAGCAAGGACTGGAGCGAGCAAGGACTGGAGCGAGCAAGGACTGGAGCAAACATAACTATGCAAACATAACTATTCAAACATAACTATTCAAGGACTGACAGAAACTAGGAGAAGCTGAAGGGAATATATACACAAAGGATTAGACGAGGGAATGACAAACAGGTGGGGACAATAAAGGGGTGATCAGGGCAGTGGCTTATGGGAAACGTAGTGAGGGAGAGAACTTCAAAATAAGAGTCCTGGAAAAAGGTGCAGACTGAATGTGACACCCCCATACCACTTCACCCCCATACCATACCGCTTCACTGAAACCTTATAATAACTTGTAATAAACTCTGAATATGAATTTAATGTAGTTCTCAAATATGTTTGCAAAATTGAGAAAATTCCTAATTCTTGTGGGAAAAATAAAAAGTCATTTAAACTCTCTCTTTGATTCTGTTTTGTTCTGTGACTGTTTTGACCCCACTATACTGGTCTTTTAACAGGTCAAAAGTTTAATTCCTTGAGGTGAACCACTGACTTGACTTGTCTTGATTGACTGTATGTACTAAAAATGTAAAGAACTGTGTACAAGAATAATAATGAACATATTACATTTCAGCTGCAGCATGCATATACTGTAGGTGGAACGTTGTTGTGTAATCAGAGGCTAGCCTGTGCAGGGTCATCATTAACATTTTGTTCTGTATTTAAAAGGAACATGATAAAAGAAAAAGGAATCTGTTTGGCATTAAAATTGTAGATTGTGTTTTTGGAGTAGTTTATTACCCCAGTGCTTGTTCTTCACTTCCATGGAAAAGCATTTTGATAAAATTCAATTCAATTTCATCAGGGTTTGGAGGGGGGTGAAGGTGATAAAGGATCTCTCTGTTCTCTCAATGGCATTCAGAGAGGAAGCTATATTGAAGGCTACATTGGGCATTGAGTGTGTACTCTGATAATATCTGCAAAAACATCTTTATTACAATAGACCTATTCAGCAGCATACACCCACAGCATAATTGAGCCAGCCATATAGGCGGCATGTGTGCTTGTAACCTTTGTTTTATTTATCACATGTGCATTATTGTATCATGTATGAAAAATAACAGTATCCTGTCCACGTTAAATTTTTCAACGTAAACAAATTGTATACCATTTTGGGGAATATAAAATTAATTAGAGGTGTTTGCTAAGGCAAGCATCACTATCACTATTGCTTCTACTTAGAGTAACGAGGGATTTGTTCTAAACCCCAAACCCTGAGATTGAACGTTTTGTGCATAACCCATCTTGCACCATTTGTACTACAAACATGAATGAAACAATACCTTATACAAAATAAAATAAAATAAAATATCTTTATTGTCACGCAATCATATACACAAGTGCAACAGCGGGTAAAATTCTTGGGTGCAGTTCCGAGCAACATAACAGTATGACAATTACAATAACAATCTGATTTACACATAACGCAGTTTACACATCTATGTAAACCATAATATACAGTATACACAAAATAAGAAGACTGTATACAATATAAATACACCACAAGCTCCTTAGTCTTGCTGACATTGAGGGAGAGGGTGTGCTCCTGACACCAGGAGAGGTGCTACAGTATTACTATTCTAAGTAATCCGACTTATCATTTTTGCCTGTTGGATGACAAATGAGTGAAAAACATCACATAGACTTACAATGAATGAGGGACCCAAGCCATATCTAGATGCCAGAAACCATTTGGCCTCTTTTGACTTGGACAAAACATCCAATCGCAAAAAAAAAAACCTGTGTTGTGCTCAACCAAAATTGGAAAACAAATCTTTTAAATAAAAAAGTTGGCACCCCACAGCTCCAAGGGATAAGTCATTTTATATAATATATATACCTTGGTGACATTTTGACCCACATGGCTCTTTATCAGACCGACTCTTTTAACTGCATAAAACCTTTGCAACTACCTAGGAACACTCTGGCAACCACCCAACCACCCACCTTTATTTCAGCAACTTTTACACAGGCCAACCAACAGCAACAACGTTATTGTATTTTTTGTGATTTGTGCTTTTGATATTTAGGAGAAACTATCATAATAGTGATGATTTCTGTTTTATTGACATTGAATAGTCAGTAATTGTAGTCTGAGTTAGATTTATACAGCAGTGACTCTGTTGACCTGGTCTGTTTTTGGTTTTACAGTAATCCTTTTTGGGACAACATTAATGTTTATAGAGCCTATGAAATCACCTACTGACCTCCACAAGACTCCAGTGGTTAAATCCATTTCCACAGAAGGTAATATTATTATATTATAAGAATTGAAATCCTTTTGTACTATAAATCTCCACTGTCACTTTCACACTGGAAGGAGAAAGTGAAAGTGGAGATATATAGTACAAAATGATTGAAATACTGATCTGTTTCTCACCCAAAGTGATTGCATCACTTCAGAGGACATATATTAAACCACTGGAGTAATATGGATTACTTCTATGCTGCCTTTATGTGATATTTGGAGCTTCAAATTTCTTGTCACCATTCACTTGCATTGTATTGACCTACAGAGCTGCGATGTTTTTCTAAAAATCTTTGTTTGTGTTCTGTAGAAGTAAGAAAGTCATACACATCTGAGATGGCATGAGGGTGAGTTAATTTTGGGGTGAACTAACGCTTTAAAGGGCTTGTTTCTTGTTTGTGTGTTATATTTGAATTGAACTCACAACTGTGGCATTTTGCTAGTAGCATGTGCTACCAGTTGAGCTTCAGGAACAATAACATGTTGAGCAGAAGTGAAATGAGCAGAAGTGAAATGAACGCATTCAGGACAATAATGCCTGAAAAGCAAGAGCTTAATGGACACCAGTTGTTGCAGTTGATATCTATTATCTGTGAGTACGATTGAAAGAACTAGACTCAGGTTACAGCCAAGATACAAACTGTTTATTGAGAGTGTGTGTTCATTCCAACAGAACGAGTAATGCTGGTTCAGATTTCTGCTTATCTTGCCCAGTCATTGTGCATGCAAGTGTGTGTGTGTGTGTGTGGATGCAGCTGTCAGGGGAAAGTTCTGACATGAGTGGAAAGCCAAGTCATCTTGTGTGTAGTCCGTGCAACAAAGAATATAATTAAAAAAAGAACGAAAAAAATCTCATCTGATCCCTGGGATTGGTGCATTCAATAGTTGCTTACAAATGTTCCGGTGTTTCTGTGGTTACGTCCTCACACTCTCTAGACTAGACTGACATCTTAGAACTTGACCTTGAAATGAGGCACTGAGTATTGTGTAAGGGTTGTTTTAGAAATTATTACAGTGATCGTTGTATTTATTTTCCTGAAACAGGAAACTCTCATCAAACTTTTAGTATTAAGCTTCTACAATTAATTCAGTTTTGTATATCATTTCAACCTTAGGTGTGCTTTATAATTTAGTTTTTGTAACTTATTATTTATTATTACATTTAGAAAAAATTATTCAGAATATAAATTCTACACAATATAATTGTACAGTAATTTTTGCATACAGAATTGCAATTGCTCTTCTTTCTTCCAGTTATTGACATACTGAATTGTGAAAGGAGGAGGAATTTCTTGATCTCAGATTTCTTTTTGTGTATCTCTCATTTTGTAATGCAGACTTTGCAAAGCAACACGACCATAAAATCGGCATGTTGTTTCCAAAAGTTTCAGTATCCCAGGATCGGCCACATTATGCCGACTCACTGACAAGTTCCATCTCCCATCTGACATTTTAGTATCTGCTCCTTTGTGTTGCGACCTGATGTGTTTTGCATCAGCATCTTAGGAGACCCGGGTTCGAATCTCGCATTGAAACCAGGAAGTAATCACGTATGCATAATCAGTGATGAACGTGACGCAGAAGTTGCATTTTCCCCTCTAATATTACATTTTTACTCCACTTAGGTTTGGGTTGGGGGTACAGTTTATAAAATATGCTTTATTTCTTTCTTTACTGTATTACAGCCTGTATATTTGAAAACAACTCGCTTTACAACTCACATTTGGCGCCCCTCTGTGGACATTTTACCAGGAAAATGGAGCTCACACGTGTTCATATGCCCATCAAAACTTACCACTTTGGACGCTGTGAGCAGTGTTTTGAATTTCGGCAAGCACTGATCAATTTTAGTGAAAGAAATGTTAACCTATGGACTAATTGCACAACTGCTTGCGCTTAGTGAGGTTCAGGTGTTTCTGGTGCTTCTTCATGCTGAGATTTATTCATGGAAAGCAGATCATTTCTACTTTTGGAGCTGTTGGTTGATTGAAACAATAATAATGCTTTTGCCGTTAACGTGACTGATCTTGAATTTTTCATATGCTGATATTTGCCTCTAAATATAAATATATATTTCCTTTTCAAAAGTACACTTAGCTCCTGAATAATAAATCAAATGTATTAAACCTGCAGCAGTTAACTGCTACCCTTCTCATTAAAGGTGTGTTTCATTCATTGATGATATTTCATAACCGTTGAGCTTCAACTATAATTAAATTCTACATTGCAAGATAGCATATGACTTTACTTTTGTTAAATGTCCCATATGGGGTTGATTCATATAACAAGTCAATCTCTTACTATGACTAGTCTTAAAAAAAATAACACAGGATGGAATGAAGCCGAAAATTAAATTGAATAAATACATTAACTGCGCTAAAATATATTTAATGGCATAATATTTTTCATTAATCTCAAAAGTTTAAATCGTTATCTTTGGCAGCTCTACTTTTTTTGCATAGCTATATTTGTCAGGTTTTTCCTTCCTCACACATGAAGCATACATTCAATGATGTTACATTCAAAGAGCATTGGTGCTGACACCCTTTACCAGTCTCCTTCATCCTGTGATGTGCAGTTCAAGCTGATCTGTGGTTAAATGTCTGCTACAGACCTCTGTGTGAGGAGAAACAGTCAAATGCACTAGAAGTGTATACCAGCCATTGCTTTCTCAGATTGGCTTGGGCTTAAAGCTTTGAAAACTTTTATTCCACTGAAATTTGAATTCAGTTAATTCTGTTCACAGTAATGTTCAGAATAATAATTTTCCTGTCTCTGAAAGGGTCCAGACTTCGAACATTCATTTTAAGTGGAGTTGTCATGAATTAGACTACTGCACATTTGCACATGCTGTTATGATGATGAATGATGATGCAGTTAAATACTAAATTGGACTTGACAGTAAACCTGCAGTGGATTTGTTTTGTGTGTGTGTGTTGTGTTGTGTGGCAAGTGAAAGTTTTGGCAGGCCAGCAGAAAAAAATCCTTAATGTTGAGCACTGTATAAGAACAATAAATACAATCAACAATATATAAGACAAATTAAGCAGATACAAGTAAAATATGAGTAAAAAAAAAACTATAAAAGTATTCCAAACGACTCGTGCTGCTTTCAAAGTCCTCCGAAGTCGCATAATAGCTCCATGTGAAGAACAATGTTTTATTCCCTGAAATTCTCCTTCTGTGTGAAGGCGAGGGCATCTCATTCAAAAATATACATCCAAACATTCACATGTCATAATCATCAAAAGGAAATAAAATCCCTTAAAAAAATCGAGTCAAATTTCACATGCAAATAAGTTTTACGGCAAGCTTGCGGCAATCTGTCCATTGTTGCAAAAGGTTTGTTGCAGGAGCACAAGAAAGAATATCACATTCCATCATAATATACAGATCTGAAATGTAGGTGGCGCTCTAACGCATTTTAGCCTTCACCGATGTGCTCGTCCATAGACATTCAGTCTAATTTTCAGTTCAAGCCCAACTCTTGTTGTTTCATTGAATATCTCGGCCTCTGAGTGGACTAGAAGCTCAATAAATGTGCCATTAGAAAGCTGATATCCTTCCCTTTGTGATGATATATAACATTTTATCATCAATAGTCAAAAACATATTTGTCTGATGATTTGTTTTGCATGCTTTTCCTCCTGGATGGCACATTTAGTTCTGGACATCTAAGATATAACTTTGGATTATTCAGCCAAGAAAGCACACAGACAAGTAAAAAATGGCTAAATTCTTAGAGAAGTTCCTGAGGCAAAAGTAGATATCAAGTTTATAGCTATTTGGGGCTTACAGCAGCAGTTTTCTCCCATGGCAACAGATGAGTGGCTTGGAGAGTGTTGTAGGCAGAGAATGAGGATGTCAGATGTCAGCCATGTTTTCAGGAGGGGTCTATGACTCAGCAACAGGTGTGAGGGAAAGAAAAACCAGAGTCTTTTTTAGGCTCAACAATCACATGGCCCAAGTTAAAGTTAACAAATGCATAAATCTTACAGCTGTTGAATGCACATGCTGTCCTAAAAACTAATGAGCAGCAGAAGATATTCAATTGGTTCTTCTCTATAAAAGCTTAAGTCTGTTAATAGAGGATTTAGTGGATAGTGTTTAGTTCAGGAATTTGTAGATTAGTAAGAAAATACAAAAGTGACAGACGTTTAGCCTTCTATGAGTAATGTTGTTTATATATGACACAATAAAAAACAGGCAGTTTCATCATAAAAAATGCTTTATACTTTCACTTTGGCTTTGTTTTATTCAGTCCTAGTTCCATTTTAAAGTGTTTTAAATACCCCAAAGTTGATTTTTAGTTTTTTGGGAAAATTTAAAATGTTTGTGTTATAGAACAATAACATACTTATGTATGCATAATTAAAACTTTTTGCATTCAAATGAAGTTTGTGTCATGCATAAATGATAATAGCCTAACATATATTTAGTGCACAGACTAGTAATATTGAACAGAATTTATAAAAGTGATTATTAAAATATTGATACATTAGTATAGATATACCAATGTTTGGTTCCAGAACCAAAAACAATGTGGTATTCATAGCATTTTCTTTACCTGTCCTGGGTCAAAAATTACCCTAAGACAATAGAGGGGATAGTAATTACATTTTGAGAAATTATTTCCTTAATTTACTTTCCTTAAAAGTCAAAATTCCCTTTTTAAAATTATTTATAAAGTATTTTAATGTGTTGACATTAATGATAAGAATGTGATAGCTAATGAACAATGAGCAATCAATTTAATATAAATGTACAACATTAATTTGAAAGAGGTTTATAATCTATTTTTAACACATTTAGACACACATAAAACATTTAAAATACCCCTTTTTCATGAATTATTTTACCCTTAATTTAATTGTGTATATTTCAATTCAAAATCCAACATTACAGGCAGCAATTACATTTGATTTATTGTGTGTTTTTAACAAAGGTGGTTGTAAAAAATAATTGAGAACAGCAGTAAAATACTCCTCCAGGATAAAGAGGGAGGGTTGGAAGTATCCAAGTTTCAAAGGTTACATTTGCCCCACCTTGGAGAATTAGTCCTTTGAAAAATAGCCAGTTACAGTAGTTCATAGATTTAAAGATTCACACAGTAATTTTTTCCTCATTAAAAAAGTTGAACTTCTAAAGACATGAAATGTAGGAAATCATGAGCACTCACATTAAAATGAAGACTCCAGTATAAAACTTTACTAAAGCAACAATATAATTCCAGAACAAATCCCAAGACTTCTGTCAATGTGTAATCAGAGTAATGTCATTGCTTAGGATCAATGCTAAAATAATCCCTTAGAATGATAAATGAGTTTTTGAAATAGTGATAGTAATAGTTCAAACACATCATACAGTCATGCAGTCAAAATCAGTCTATTGTTAGATGAACTCTGGAATGTGTAGCAACAGTTAATGAGCTGCAGGGTGTGACCTCACAATTGCAACCTTTGAGCAGAAAAGGAACATATCTTTGAAATAGTCAATCTTGTTTGGCTTCTCACTGCTTACTTTTTTGACATCAAAAACAACAAGATACACATAGGGAATCCTGCCCTAAAAAAGATATACCTGTAGAGAGACACCATATAAATGTGTCAGTAGATTGAATTGCTGTGTGTATTGTGTTATTGCTTTGAGTGGATTAGGTACCCTGATTGAGTATATTAAATATGCAATGGCATTTCTTGTTCGATACCTCCAAAGAACTGTTTGAAGGACAGACTAATAATAGAAATGTAATTATATAATGCACAGGATGGATCAGTTGCCAATAAGCAAGAATGAATGACACAGTGACACAGTGGCACAGTTGAATGTTAGGTTACCTTGGAGATGGTATAAGTCATTTCTACTCATTCACATTGTTCATAAATTTAGCTGTGAATACCCTTACAAAAAGTACTGCTGAGGAACCATGATAGAGATGGTATAGAATGGCTATAGAACTTTGATATACAGTAAGAGAGACTGGGACTACATGTCACACTTGTTACTGTGAATATTTCTCAGGGTAAGTTTATAGTTAAAAGCCCATTTCTGCATAAGCACATACCTTAAAGTGTTGACAACATAAAAATCGATTAAGCATTTTTACCGTTAATGCCCAGGAAAAAGATATAGTATATTTTGCGCATACCCCAATAGTTTTTACAATGGAACCCCCCATCATACAGTCTATGATATGCCATTAAATGTCGTTTTATGCTAAATATAAATAGTGAAACAATTACACTGTGACACCACTTTATACTGGACCAGAGACTATTTAGCAGAGACCGGCCACTTCTATTCAAATGAATGGGATTAATTGGAATGCCCAATGGTCAACGGATGTAGAAAGAAGTCCCGCCTTAAAGGTAAAAGTGCCATTCACCTTTCATATAAAGACAGCACTTGTCAATCATCTTGAGAACGCGCATGCGCATCGCTTTAAGCAGGGATTTATTTTTCTTTTGTGCTTAATCTGAGGTAAAGTTGCACAATTTATTAATTCAGTGTTGTCAGATTTTACTGTTGATTTGAAATAGGTTCTTGGATCGCAATCTTGACAAATCGATTTCAGTCTTTTCCTGTTCAAGTAGATAAGAGCTGCTCTGGCATGACTGGAAAATGGCCTCCCAAGAGCGTTACAAAGATGGCCGACAGTGGACTGACTTGCTAGAAAGACTTTTGACTGTAATTAGAACAGAGTTGTATCTTAAAAACAGACCTTATATGCCAATACTTAAAATATACTAAGTTATGTGCTAATAGGAATGTGCTTGTATCTTCGACATGATGTTCAGTTCCATTAAAAGCCATGTTTAACAATTTATGGTGTAATGTTACATCCAAACCACCACAGCATATCACTTTTGACCCTTACTCAAAAATGTGTCCATATATATCTCCAAATATTTAATTTATCTGCTCCAATTTTTGTCCTGAACGTCCCGCGCTCTCTGATTGGTCGGCCTGTCGTTCCCTTCAGTTTGTTACTAAACTACAGAGCAGCGCGTATTCTCATTGGATGAAAAGTGTTTCGGCAGGTAACAGGGCGACCAATTAAAATGCTGGTTACATGTTTTTCTCAAGACCGTGGTATTTCGGGCTACGACTTCCTTATACTGCCCTTTTCATTTCATATTATGTCGTAACTAGCGAATTGTGCCAGAGTTTCCCCATTTCAAAAATATAAGAGCCTCTGTATATAGCAAAACCTTTACTTCGAACGCGGAACTACAGCGACCGTCTGTATTAAACATTTGTAGTGTGTGTGTGTGTGTGTGTGTGTGTGTGTGTGTGTGTGTGTGTGTGTGTGTGTGTGTAACATTAGCCCAGCCCAACAGCCCGTCCTACTTCCCCTCCCTTTCCTCCAACAGTGTCAGTCGGTTCGCCCGCAGCGCTTGCGTTTCTCTCGGCAGGGTTTTACTTCAGAGATGGCTGCGAAAGTGTGTAGATCGGTCCTCCTCCTGTCCCGGAGCAGTGGAGCCTTAGCCTCTTCTACCTTTCCCGCTTTCGGGCTGTCCTCACATCGACATCATCAGAGCACAAGAACGGTGAGTCCCCGGAATGGAAACCAAGCACGGGCTGAGGCTGTACAAGGGGAGGGTTGAATTGGGAGAGTGATAAGGGGGTTGGGTTCCTCTCATTCTGGACTGTGAGGGTTAGATAAAACATCCCGGTAAGGAAGTGCATCGTTATTGGGACATTTCTGTCCATATTGAGTATAGTGCATTGCACTGTGGTGATCAGCAATGCTGCATCATTAACCAGTGCATTTTCAGTCTATAGCTTTACAAGACGTCCCGGCGGCGTCCACCTATGTTTAGTGCAATAGCCTTTCCCAGGTATGCACTGTCTGGCCACGTCTTGTACATTGGGTTTGAACTTTGCATGCATGCTACGGCATTAAACGCGAGCGATCGGATGCGATCTCATGGCCAAAAGTGTGCATGGGGTCCGTGCGTTCCCTTGCCAGGATAACCGTGAAAGCAACAGTGGTCTCAACTTTAACACTGACTGTAGCCTACGCACAACTCCGAGGCACGGAAAATATCATGCGCTCTCCGTTTGATTACGTGGCATTAGATCGCTCCAATGCTTTCGGTATTCAAGCATGCAACGCCATGCATTTCCCGAACTGGACGGACCGCTTGAGAGTGGTTGATCCACTGCAGTGTCCGATCGTGTGTGTGTGTGTGTGTGTGTGTGTGTGTGTGTGTGTGTGTGTGCGCGCGCGTATATGCGAGAAGGGAGAGTGACAGTGCGGCAGAGGTCTTCACTTCATGGGCGTTCACACAGGACGTTGCGTTGGAAACAAAATTGAAAGGAATGTGTTTTTACAAGTTGAACTATGCGTAACTTGACGCGCCGTCTTAAAAACGCAACGCTTGTTACGCGAAGCAACGTCCGTCTGACGTATACATACACATGCAATTGACAAAATATGAACGCCCCCTCACAACCCAGCTCCTCCCCATCAGTGTCCGGGGAACTAGTAGTCATCGGTAGGGAGTTAAAAAAGATATGCTCTCCCTTACACTCATGCACATTGACTATTCTTCCTGTAATTATGTCACTCTCCTCTTATTTACTCCTGCACCCCTCCCTTTCTTTTCTGCGGGTGTTTCCCGTTTCCATCGGCAAGCCTCAGGGTTTCTTATGAGCAAACTCCAGTAGGCTATGCATTGCTTGATGTACAGTCATTCGGCTGAACAAGAAAAATACGGGCAGTCCTCAGAGCTGCTGATTTGTTCCACCTCATGACTTTCTAGTCACGAAATAGATGAATGGGAGGAGGAAGGTTAGAAGTTCTACAAAAAAAATAAATAAATAAATAATGGTATTATGACTGTAAAAGTATAGCATGGAAAAATGTTGCATGTTTTTGGACACAATCATGATCATTTGAAGTACCATAAATAGATACTATATTGCCCATTTATAAAAAAAAAAAAAAAAAAAAAACACCTTGCCATTATCATGTGTTTTGGACAAGGTTCCATGGTACTGCCATGTTTTTTGGACAGTACCATTATGCAGTGGTATTTACAGTACCTTAAGCCAGGTTCACGCTGTACGATTCAGGGAACATTTTGGGGATGTCTTGTCTTAGGGCAATATCGTCAGTCTTTGAAGGCCAAAGTATAGCCTACTTCGGTTCTCCGAGTGCCGGTACATCTCAGGCACAGTGCACGTGATGCAGCCAAAAGAGTATACTTTGAAAGGCTGAGGCTTGACCGTGCGCTAGAACGAAAGGCATGTTCACAGACAGCCGATTAATTACCTTTGTGCAGAATCCAAAGGCTGAGACATACTCTACGTAAGTACATAAATGCACAGGGTTCTATCTACACAAGCTCGATTTTGTGCGTTGTTGCATCCCAAAATGTGTCAGACTGCAATTCATAGCACAGCACGATTACACATTGTTGTCAACGTTGTCAGAACGGGCACTATATTGGACATTAGTGTGAACTGTCTGTTTCTACTGTGCGTTTACTCTTTCAAGTCAACTATTTTAATGGTGGAGCAAATTAGTCCAGATATTTGTGGCAACTTACTTAAACCAGTTTAATTGCACAGCCTTTTGAAAGTAACTCTATCGCTCCCTTGAGTACTGAGGTTTGTTACCGCTACAGTGATGGAACAGCACATGTTAAGCACTTTCAACTGGACCACATATTTGCAATGCATTGGCCAAGTACTCGCATCTGTGTTTCTAGCCTTATTGTTACCCATTTATGGTCGATAAATTGTCTTTGCCATTAATTTGAGCTTCTGACGAAGTTCTGGAAATTTTGCGACGCAGTTGTGATTTCTCCTTGGATGGCCAGATGAGATAAACACAGTCAATGCTGTCAATCGGGAGACTGGAACCAAAGGTTTGGCTACGATGTGGATTGTACAGTCTGATGTAGTGTCGCACAGTGTGTCATGTAGAGGTAAACCGATATATCGGTTTTACAGATTAATCAGTGTCGATAATTGCATTTTGGAACTATCAGTTATCTGCAAAAAATCTATGCCGATAGTTTTTCAGTCGTTTCAAAATAAGAGTCCCGTGTGTGTTTCTGGCTTGTTAATGCACCACATTTGTTTTTTTTCTGGTTATTATCGGGATTTTGGTTGAAAAATTTTGTTAATTTTGTACTCTTTGCTTTTACCTGCCGTAGAAAAGAAAGAATAAGAAATATTTTTGACTTTCTATAAATCGATTTTAAAAACTATTGACCGATTAATCGGCTATCGGCCTTTCCTACACCTTACTTATCGGTATCGGCAAAATCCACTATCGGTTGACCTCTAGTGTCATGGCTTTTACCAAAGATCACATCGTAAAGTTTAAAGTGCAACAATCGTAAAGGACCATAAAAATCACAGTATCCACCTGGCTTTACAGAGCCATTTAAATATGATGGTAATATGCGTGAGTTAATCGGACAGTACTAATGTATATATCAAAGTACAATCCGTTACCATCACTGAACCATGGCGCCAAGACACGTCTCACTACTTTTATTTTTGTGACATCTTGCCAAAGGTATGAGGAACTTTAAAGTTAATGTCTGGGGTCATACAAGTCTTTGCTTTTGATGAGAATGCGGTATGCAGATAAATTGTCTTCTAGTTTTGTAGAGCATCACACCACTTGGTTTGGCAAAGAATAACACCAATAGCCCCTGTGAATTGTCTCCCAACCCCTTCTATGAAGCAATCGTAGTTTGATCATTAATCTCGTGTGTCATCTCTTTATTTCCCTCTGGGCAGTAGTATTTGTGGCTCGGTTGGCATTTACAGTGTTCTCAAAACCAAGCTGGCTTGGACATTTGCGATGTCCAGCACAGACCTGTCAGGCTTAGAAAAAACGGTGACGGCCCTCTGACAGCAAGGTCATGCTGCACAAGCGCCAACTCTCAAAGCACCCTTTTATCATAAACATACAAAGCACAGCTGTGAGGTGGTTAACGAATTGCTACAGCACAACATTTTCCCTAAGGACATTGCACTTCAGCAGATCTATCAAGCTTAGAGAGGAAAAACTGCCTTCTGTCTACAAACAGCTGAAAACAAGCAGGTAAAGGGAAAGTACTTTTTTAGATGCTAATATACTTTCTTCTATCCAAGCTTAAAGTGATAGAAGACCAGTGTAGTCATCATTTACAACACAAACAACATGGCAGCAAGTATATGATTTTATGTTTTTAAATTAACTATCCCTTTAATATGCAGAGTAATCTATAAGCAAGCCATTCATTGAATGCTTCCCCAAAAGTGCACTGTGGTACCCCAAAATAATTGTTTTGATGAACATCTGTTAGTTTGAGCATCCCTATCAGCCTGAAACAGCAACATTGGTTCAACTAACCATGCAAATTTGGGGCAGGACTAGGACTATCTGTTTGTCCAACCAATGACATATGGGGGGAGTGTTTGGAAAACCTGTTTCAAAACTCATAATTTATGTAATTCTGCCTGGTGACAGATGTTTACAAATGCACACATGTTTAGGAGTGCCATTGCAACAATAACTCAGTCTTGAATGACTAACTGAAATGCTGGTCACACAATGTCAGATAGCCTGACTCTTATGTTGGACCCTTGAGATTTTTTTTATTGGCTCACTTTTGACTCACCTGTTCAATGAAAGCTTTGTATTTGAATTGAGAGAAGTACAGAGACTAGAAGAACAGTGTACTCACAATATCGGAAAAAGTAGATCAGCTGGAGATATCTGTGGTCCACTCCAATGGTCAGTGCCATGCATGTCTTTTTACAGCCATCAATCTGGGCAGTGTTTTGTTGAATTTGCACTGTTCCTCTGTCATCCTTCAAGCTTGATGCATGAGAGACATGCTGACCTTTTGATCATTCTAGTGTGAGCGTTTCAGAGATGTGCAAAACAACACATTTTCAAAATTGTCCATGTGGTGTGTTGTCTGAATGACTAGTTGACTAATCATTACATATAATCGACATACTCTATTACTGTTATATCAGTACATGAAGACGATACCTAAAGGATCAACTTAAAGCTTCTACTAACATTTTGAAGAAATTATACACAGAAGCGAGCAACGGACTTGCCTGTAAATGGTTACAATACTCAACCACAGCAAAAACAAACGTTAAATAGAAAATTAAATTGAAGATTTTGACGCAACATGAGTAGACCTACATGGACTGCTCTAATTGACACTTTTCATGATTGGTGAATTTTTGCAGCTGTAACTGTAATCTTGATTATTTAATCCAATAATTGAGCGGTCCTTATTAGTGTAGTACAAAACTACATATATTCGAACCCACGGACTAACCGAAGAATCAAATTAAACAAAGCCCTGTATAATTAGTCTAGTTTCGGGTTTACTTGGCCTCAGAAGGACGCGTTATTTAGGGGGTGTTTACATAAGATGTGTTCTTGCATTTGAATACAATGTAGTGCTTTTAATATACTTTTTTATAAGTTGGACTATTTAAAAAAATAAATAAAATTGTATCCCCTTTTCTCCCCAATTTGGCATGCCCACTTCCCACTACTTACTAGGTCCTCGTGGTTTCGCGGTTACTCGCCTCAATTCAAGTATCTTATCACGTGGCTCATTGTGCATGACATCGTGGACACTCACAGCATGCATGGAGTGCTCATTCTACTCTCCACAATCCACGCACAACTTTCCACGCACCCCATTGAGAGCAAGAACCACTAATTGTGACCACGAGGCGTTTACCCCATGTGACTGTACCCTCCCTAGCAACCGGGACAATTTGGTTGCTTAGGAGACCTGGCTGGAGTCATTAAGCACACCCTGGATTCCAACTCGTGACACCAGGGGTAGTAGTTAGCGTCAATACTCGCTGAGCTACCCATTCCCCAAAGGTGGACTATTTTTAACTTGGCATGCCATCTTAAAAATGCAGTGCTCATTGCAGGATGCCAAAAGAAGTGCAAGTTTTTGACACAATGGCCAAAGATGTCTGTCTGCTCTGCATGTGTATGGCTGTAGTGGAGGTTGTTTATAGAAGCTGAGTTTAAAGATGCAAATAAGGTTAAGGCTTAGTCACACTTACCCTTGCATGGCGAAAAACAGTCACCTCAATGGGAATCAGGAATTTCAGCTGATGTACTTCTGAGAGTGAAGAATTTCCCTACATGAATTTCAGTTCAACTTTGGTTTACTTTGACATTTGGTGACACTATTGGTGACACTTTGACAATTCGCAGCATTGACCAGAAGGAAGTTGCTTGGTTTGTCAGTGACCTCAGTGGGACGGTGCTTCGAACATAGCTATACTGAATATCCACAATGGAAGAGGAAATATGTTTAGCATTGAGTCTTTATAATATCACTCTTCCAGAGTATAAAGTGCAGCATTAGAAAAGAGGCTCCTTGGAAAAATAACTGCAGCACCGCCACTAAAAATATCTGAAAAGACCCTCAATAATTGATTAGTTGGTTATTGGAAGGCTAGTCATGACCCATTCCTTTTTTTGTGCATCTAGTCCTGTGACTGGCCCAAATAACTGTGGCTGTAATTGACTGGGCAGCTTCACTGATCTGGATTAGCAGGAAAAGAGGGAGGTTGGTCTAGACCTAACAATCTAATGATGTTCCCGTGGCTTTAAATGAAGATTCACTGAATGGATAACGTAATCTTTGTCTGATTTATATGGCTAAATAGGTTTAATACTCTGAAGGACTTTCCCATGGAGTGTATTACATGTACACTCTTCCTGTCGCTCTCAAGAAAGCTCCATAAATAATTGTTCCATCTGTTGTAAGGACCTCCATGTCATGTTTTCAGATTGATGTTGGCCCACAACTATCACTGAATGGTTAGTTTTTCCAAAATTATAATTCTGACATCATTTACTCATCCTCATATTGTTCCAAACGCTTATGATTTTCTAATGCTTAACCCTAAGGATGAGCAGTAGGAATATGCTTGCCTCAGGAAACACCACTTATCAATATATTGATTTATGAGACTTAGATTAGTATTTCAGATAATTTTAGAAGATGGATAATATTTTGTTTATTAAATGGAGGTCTCTTTGTTTTAACAATGGATTGTGTCATATATTCAGCCTTGAGGAATGTCATTAAGTGCAAACTGTGGGCTGAATAATCAGCTCAAAATTATGCAACACTGTTTCTTTATGTCTAATAAAATGATTGGACCCACAGGTCCAGTGTTCATAGATATGCACTTCATTATGGCCTGTTACAATTGTGCCTTAAATCATTGTAAATCCTCAGATTCAGTTTCACAATAGGTTATTACTTTTGCATACATTTAAGAATGCTTAAGACTAAACTGTGTGTGTGCTGAATATTGTGTCCCTGTGTATCTTTTCTCACAGAAACACAAAATTTGTAAATAGAGGGATCCCAATCCAGTCATGTCATAAACAGATTGTTTCCCCTGAGACAACTGTATCTCGTAGATGTGTTTTTAGGGATGCCACGGTGTGAGTTTATGACATATAGATTAGCGTCTGAGGAAACATCATGGCGAACCGTTTTTACGATTATTTGCAAATGTTGTTATTATGCATATGTTAATATTCTCTCTCTCTCTCTCTCTCTCTCTCTCTCTCTTTCTCTTTCTCTCTCAAAATAAATCTGTATATATATATATATATATATATATATATATACAGATTTGTAATCATTCTGTGCCGAACCATACTCAAGTGGAAACGGTACTGGAACTATTCCTCACCTTGCTCAGAATCGTTCAACACGATGGTGGAATAGTAGCTAAAGTGTAATTGAATAAATACTAAACATATTTAGTCAACCGAGCACAGTGCTGAGTAGTAATGGATTACATGTAATTTGGATTACATAATCAGACTACAAAAATCAAGTACTTGTAATGGGATTAAATTACATTTTAAAATGCTTGTAATCTGACTACAGTTACTTTTTTATAGATTACAGTACATGATAAATTGTTAATAATTTATTGAGAATTTTCATATCAATATCATCATATGCTAACCCCAATGTGCAATAGTCTCACAAGATATGCACCTCAGCTTTGGTATTGTTGATGGACTATCAGTAAATAGTAAGGGTTAAAAGTGTTTCAGTTTTATTCAGATGAAAGCTTTGACCTACGCAATGTCGTTGCTGTTGATTTTATGGTCATTCATTTTTGTTAATTTTATGATCGTTTTATGTTGATTTTATGGTCATTAGTGTTTGAATGCTGCTGTTGTTTTGTGCACTTAAAATGAACTTGATATCTCAGTGTTTTGAACTGTAAACTTTGGCCATGCACTGTCATTGCTGTTATATTTAATGTTTATTTCATTCATGTAATGTTTAAAGCACTTTTTAAAAATGTCATAAGGAGCTATTTTTGTGAGGCTCTTTTTTAATAAAGAAGTAATAAAGAATGGAATACATTTTCTTCCACTTTGTACTTTTATGTCAAAATGATTATCCTACACAAATGCATGTAACATAAAATAAAATAGAATTAGGTTGAAAGTAATCCAAATTTAATCATATTAGATTACCCAAAAAAAATTAATTATGTTACTGATTGCATTTTTTGTCTTGTAATTTGTAATCAGTACCTGTCCACCCAGCACTGAGAGAATTATTTATTTCAGCTTTTATTTCTTTCATCACATTCCTGGTGGGTCCGAAGTTACACTTTACACTTACTTTTACACTTTGTTAGTATTTAGTAGCATTGCCTTTAAATTGTTTAACTTGGAGCAAATGTTTTGGGTAGCCTTTCACAAGCTTCTCACAATAAGTTGCTGGAATTTTGGCCCATTCCTCCAGACAGAACTGGTCTAACTGAGTCAGGTTTGTAGGCCTTCTTGCACGCACATGCTTTTTCAGTTCTACCCACAAATTTTCTATTGAATTGAGGTCAGGGTGTTGTGATGGCCACTCCAATACCTTGAATTTGTTGTTCTTTAGCCATTTTGCCACACTTTTGGAGGTATGCTTGGGGTCATTGTCCATTTGGAAGACCCATTTACGACCGAGCTTTAACTTCCTGGCTGATGTCTTGAGATGTTGCTTCAATATATCGATATAATTTTCCTTTCTCATGATGTCATCTATTTTGCTAAATGCACCAGTCCGTCCTGCAGCAAAGCACCCCCATGCTTCACGGTTGGGATGGTGTTCTTTGGCTTGCAAGCCTCCCCATTTTTCCTCCAAACATAAAATGTCCTGACATGGTCATTATGGCCAAACAGTTAAATTTTTGTTTCATCAGAGGACATTTCACCAAAAAGTTAAATCTTTGTCCCCATGTGCACTTGCAAACTGCATTCTGCCTTTTTTATGGTGGTTTTGGAGCAGTGCCTTCTTTCTTGCTGAGTAGCCTTTCAGGTTATGTCGATATAGGACTCATTTTACTGTGGATATAGATACTTGTCTACCTGTTTCCTCCAGCATCTTCACAAGGTCCTTTACTGTTGTTCTGGGATTGATTTGCACTTTTCGCACCAAACTACGTTCATCGCTAGGAGTCTCCTTCTTTGTATAAAATCCTTCCTGAGCGGTATGAAGATTGTATGGTCCCATGGTGTTTATACTTGTGAACTATTGTTTTTACAGATGAACGTGGTACCTTTAGGCATTTGTACATTTCTCCCAAGGATGAACTAGACTTGTGGAGGTCCACAATTTTTTTTTTCTCAGGTCTTGGCTGATTTCTTTTGATTTTCACATGATGTCAAGCAAATTCAAGCAAGTTTGAAGGTAGGCCCTAAAATACATCCACAGGTACACCTCCAATTCAGTACCTCCTATCAGAAGCTAATTGTCTAAAGGCTTGACATTATTTTCTGGAATTTTCCAAGCTGCTTAAAAGCACAGTTAACTTGCTGTATGTAAACTTATGACCTACTGTAATTGTGATATAGTCAATTAAAAGTGAAACAATCTGTCTGTTAACAATTGTTGGAAAAATAACTTGTGTCATGCAAAAAGTAGATGTCCTAAATGATGTGCCAAAACTATAGTTTGTTCATATTAAATCTGTGGAGTGGTTAAAAATTAGTTTTAATGACTTCAGCCTAAGTCTATGTAAACTTCTGACTACAACTATATATAAGCTAAATGAGCTGTTTGCTGCATCAAGCAGGGCTTCATCCACAACCTCTGGTTTTCAACTGTCTTCAAAGGGGAACAAAGACACGCAAGATGCTAGTTTGTTGGTTCAGTGTAAACACGACGTATATGGCAGTTAACATTCTAAATATAACAGCCAAATTTATATTTTTTTCAAGTGTTGCTGTTTGTTGGAGCAATTTGAACTGTCCTTAAAAAGCTTAAAAATACATAATACGCACAAATATTGGGTAAAAAGTTCCAATTTAATTGTACTAATGTATTATAGGGATGGGTTATTTTGTCTACTCGATTACTCTGACTAATTACTCGAACAGTATATTTTCAAATAACAGGAGATGCCATAACCATTGCATTTTAATATGCGTGTTAAGTTGAAGTTCATTTTTGAAGATGCTGCGATGTGTTCCATTTATCTGCGCTCTTTCTAGTTGTTTGAAGCACTCGCCTGCTGTACACTGCCACACGTGCCTGGTGTGTATGTGTAAGTGCGTGTTTGTGTGTGTGTGTGTGTGTGTGTGTGTCCGTCCAAATGTTCACTCTTGTGAGGAAAGCTGCTATGCTCTGTATTGGTGTTGCTGTGATTCATGAAGCATTCCATTCAACTCGGAGAGTCTTTATTTCCACCTTTCAACTGAGGAAAGTGCAATGGTATGACACTTTTATCAGATTGGAAACTCGAACAGAAATATTCATTCATTTCGTCGAGATGCTGGTGTGTGTTATGTGTTAAGGGAGGTTTATTCAGTGAAAATCATTCACTTTTATTAAATAATATCCATTAACGAGTCAAACATTTTACATTAAATTATAATAAAGAGTGTTTAGCAAACGATTTACAGAGACGGGTGTTAAAAACGGTTAATTTCACTCTCTTTTTAGTATCGTATTGATAGCATTGCAGCATTGTACCAGTTTGTTTGCCATGAGAAGTCACTGATAATCAACGTACCCCTCAAAGTCACGATGTAATCAATCTCAAAATTAAAAATAGGCTCCCTCTTTGACACGTTTGTGTTTAGTTGTCAGGTAATTGTCACTGGATTTCGAACTAATTGAAAATTCACATCATGCGTGATCACCATCAATCATCGTTTTCATGATCAATCATTGCGCTGCCACGTCCGAGCCCTCGAGTACTCGTGCCCATCCATAACGTATTATAGATAATTTGCAGTACTGAAAGAATGAAGCATATTTAAAATCAGCATTTCTCACGCTGATCTCACGATCTGCCATCATGAGATATTCGCAATGAATAAAAATATTGCCTTCTCCGCGAAGGATATGTGTCTTAATAATTGGTCAAAGTAAAAAACTTTGAAAGCAGCACATTTGTGTTGGCAGCACACCTGATTGCTTAAAATGTATGCTGCAAACAGAGTCATTGACCCTCACAAGTTTTGAGTTACCTATAGAAATGGCTCAATTTATGCTAAATGTAAAATTTCACTTGGATTAGGAAAGACCTTTTCACATTCCCTATTTGCATTATGGTGTCTTATAGCTATCTTTAAGGTCAATACTTAATCAGCTTAAGTGCGCTAAAATTACGGCAATGTTTGAGTGTTGAAAGGACAGGGTAGTATTTAACATAGCAGCTGAAAACATTGATGAGTAGGTGAGTGCTATTAGCTCTTATTGAGCTGTTTTTGGTATATATTAACTTAGACACATGCTCGACCACTGCAGTGGTACTGGGCGACTCGCAGTGCTTTCTTATTCTTGGTACAAGTCATTGTTGATGTGGGCAGTAACGGAGGCCAGTGGGAGTTATATGATGATGGATGAGGGGGCGGTTGGTTACCTTTGTCCTCTGATGTTTCCCCTGGATTCCAAGACTCAAAGGCCTGGTCCTCTCATTGGTCAGTGAAATTTAGGCACTCCATCGATGTCATTACTTTTTGACAGGAAAACAAATCTTTCTCTATATTAAGGATCTGCATCAGCTTGGTAAATCAGGCTTTTAGATGAAGGTCACCCATGCTGAGATCTAAGTTTGGTGGTTGAAGTATGATCATGTAGTGATGAATGAATGTGCTATTGGGTCAGTAATAGTGTTTGCATGTGATTTGAAATGTAATTCATTCAACGTTATCGGCAAAGTCGATAAAACACACTGTTGACAAAAATGTTTGTTGTCGAATAGTCATGCATATGGGATACATTTTTTATTAAAACTCTAAAGATGACGCACGAGTGCAGCACTGTAGTTTGCGCCTAACTGAGGAGAGGAAGAATTACACAGATCACTGTCCAGATGCACTGTAAACTTTCCAAACAGCTTCAGGTGATGTAAATCACAAAGATTATGAAGGAATTATAATGCAAAATAAGTAAATACAGAAGTACTCTTATTGTGGAATAAGTGGAGCTGGAGCAAAACTTGCATGTCGAGCATCTTTAAAGGAAACAATCCGGCTATACATCTTAATGCAGTTATATGTAATGCATTATAGCTTTATTAAAGTTAAAATAATAAAGAAGCAGATTATGTAAATAACTACAAACTCAGAAACTGGCATTTTTCTGTGCAATCAGCTCCTCTTCTATGAGTTGCCAAGTGTCCCGATCAAAGGGGGAGAGATTAAACTGCATCCGGCTGATGTACACTCTGTCACTGGGACGCTCATCCTTCAAGTGCTCGTGCTTGCAATAAACAGCTTTATTAATAAGAGAGAGTTTTTTGTGAGTTAAAGATGGATTGAAGTGAACAGAAAGAGGAGAGATTGTAAATACTTTTTTGATTTGTTTTTGTTTTGGCTTGTTTACCAAATATCTAAATCTCATTTTAAACAACGTACGTTTACTTCAGCAGCTATACTGCAGAATAAATTTTTTTTATCTGAGAATGTTAAATATAATATAAAAATACAAATATTTTATAATTAAAAATATATATACTGGCAGCCAAAAGTTTGGAATAATGTACACATTTTGCTGTTTCGGAAAGAAATTGGTACTCTAATTCACTAAAGTCGCATTCAGCTGATCACAAAGTATAGTCAGGACATTACTGATGTAAAAAACAGCACCATCACTATTTGAGAAAATTAATTGTTGATCAAATCTAGACTTCAAATCTCCATTTCCAGCAGTCATCACTCCAACACCTTATCCTTGAGTAATCATGCTAAATTACTAATTTTGTACTAGAAAATCTCTTGCCATTATATCAAACACAGTTGGAAGCTATTTGATTTGTTAAATGAAACTTAACATTGTCTTTGTGTTTGTTTTTGAGTTGCCACAATATGCAATAGACTGGCATGTCTTAAGGTCAATATTAGGTCAAAAATGGCAAAAAAGAAACAGCTTTCTCTTGAAATTCTTTAGTCAATCATTGTTTTTAGGAATGAAAGCTATAGAATGCTTGAAATTGCCAAAAAAAACCTGAAGATTTCACACAAAGATGTACACTACAGTCTTCAAAGTCAAATTACAACTGTCTCTAACAAGGACAGAAAGAGATGTGGAAGATCAGATGTACAACTAAACAAGAGGATAAGTTCATTAGAGTCTCTAGTTTGAGAAATAAACACCTCACATGTCCTCAGCTGACAGCTTCATTGAATTCTACCCGCTCAACAGCAGTTTCATGTTCAACAGTAAAGAGAAGACTCAGGGGTGCAGAGCTGAGTGGGCAAAAAAAAAACACAGACATTGGACAACAGATAATTGGAAAAGAGTGTTATGGATCTTAAACCCATTGAGCTTTTGTGGGATCAGCTAGAGTGTGAGGTGCTTGAGAAGACAAGATGGCAAGTGCTACAGGAAGTGTGGGGTGAAATGTCACCCGAGTATCTGGACAAACTTACAGCTGGAATAACAAGGATCTGCAAAGCTGTCATTGCTGCACGTGGAGGATGTTTTGATGAGAACTCTTTTAAGTAGTTTAAGAAGTTCTGACATTTTGTTTTCAAATTGTAATGGGAATCGTTCACGTGCCACTTTGGTGAATAAAAGTTCCCATTACTTTCCATAAGAGCAAAATCTGTACATTATTCCAAACCTTTGGCCACCAGTGTATATAAAAATCCTTTAAAAAAAGATGCATTCACCTGAGAAACAGCACATATGATATTTAGACTTGCTTTTAGAGAATAGATCTTGAATACAAGTATATTTTATCTTTACTGCACTCGCAGAAGTTTAACCAAGTGAAAAAAATACACTTCTATATAAAATACTCAAGATACATTCTCTTAAAGCAAGTCTAAATATCTTGTATGTTGCTTCTCAAGTAAATGTTTCTTGTTTTAAGGATTTTTAGTCAATTTTAAATGGAAAACAAGAGAAAACACTTGAGAACAATTTTGCTGTGAAATTTTTACTGAATCAAACTTAAACCTTTAAATCAGTGAATGTCATTTAGAAGTATTTTTAAAAGATGATTTTGTCCTCTTTATTGTAAGCACGTTTAATACAACCTTTTATGTCGGGACACAAGCTGAATAATCGGTTAAGAGCTAATGATTAATAGTTGCAGAAATCGCAGAATAGTTGAATAATCATTAGATTTATCGATTATCAAAATAATTGTTAGTTGCAGCCCTAATGCAAAGTGGGATAATAAGGAAGAGTTCCTTATTAAGGGGTGTATAGGGCTGGGTGATAGGACATTGTAATCGGATACCGATGATGTCTTACAAAGATCCCGATTGCGAACAGACAATGATCAACAATATTGTGAAATGGCAAAACCAATGATCTGGGAAGCTATCAAATAAATGAAACCATGACCAGGGTGTAAAACTTGCACCCGTCATCCGCAAAATACAACAAGGCTGAATCCAGTTCGCAAGCTCCTCATCCAAATGTATTTCATGCGGGTAATTTTGCTCATCTACCCGCAACAAGCGTGCAAACAGTAAGGGATTGTGCTATGAGTTAAGTTCGCTTTATTTCTACACGGTTGGCATTCATTGTGAACGCAACTCTGCAGGTTGAGTAATATATATCTTTGTATTAAAGAAACAATATCATAAAATAACACAAGACACGTTCACATTGAACCTAAAATGGAGTTTTATTTTATTTTATAGATTATTACCAAAACGCAATACAAACACACTCGATAAGAACACACAATTGGCAGCAATATTTTGGGAACACAAAGGAATTTATTAGGCTTTATTATTATAATTATTATTACCTTAACATTTATGATTGTCTTTAGTTCTTAATCTGCATGCTATTAGTAATTTTCAACCTGTCGTCATGGATGGATGCTTGTGTGGTGGCAAATGGGGCCATTGTAGAGGGTAAAGGTTTGGATTTGGGGTGGCGGTTAAATAAGATTTTTTGATCTCATTGCTTTTTCATTTAGTTTATTGTGCAATTTGAATTTAGAAATGTCTTTTGTTTATGTGTCAATAAAAATTCAAGCAAAACCAATAAAGCAAAAAAATTAATAGTCCCCTTATTATCGATAAAATAATTTTTACATACCGCCAAGCCCTAGAGGTGTAACAACGTTGCAACTTCCCCATTTATATAGTTTTCATTTGATTTGTTATGGCTTCGAATGTGGCTCATCCAAACAGAATTTTGTCTCAACTAGCCATTTTATGCAGCCTGGTCTCGTAGAATCATGTTACTATGTCTTCATTTTTGCAAAATGATTTTTACGTGGCTCGTTGGACGTTTCGCTGTCGTTCCTTTGTAAAATGAACACTAGATTGCTACAACAACGACTCTTAATCCCTTTCACAAAAATGACAAGTAAAACAGCAGATTGTCCCTCTCTGGACATCCTTGTTTACGTTCCTCTACTCGTTTTCATTATTCAGCTTTATTTATATGCAGAACAATAAATGAATTGTGACTGATGTGATTTGGGCTAGTTCATCATTTTGAGCACTTCAATGGAAATCTATAAAGAGTTCAGCAAAAAATAAAATCATCCTGTCCAAACGGTAATGTGAGCATCTGCTATACTGATGATTAATAAAGAGATTGCCTGCCTGGCTTATTAGAAAAGTTAAACCTGTCCTTTGGGGTTTGAGATGGGGATTATTAAGTCAAGCATTTTCAAATAAATCTTTGTTGAATAAGTAAGGTCATTGGTAATATGAGGCCACATTCACACTATAAAGTCTTTGGATGAAAATGCATTGATTTTTCTGTCTTTGTGCCTCTCATAGACACAAGAACTGTGACTTTTGAAAACACTGTCTAATACTGCATACTTTGGAAAATAATGACGTTAGGAAATTGAAACCAAAAACATAGTGTGGGTGTGGCCAAAGATTGAAACAGCCAATTATAAAACTGGATAGACTTTTGACTTTATGTGTGTTGTAACATAACATATATTATGAAATGGATAATTCTGACTCTAAATTCTGATTGGATGAACTGCATGGAATGAATTATTATTATTATTATTATTATTATAAAAAATTTTTTAACGACTTTAATGGTTTTTAACTTTTTTTGGAACAGACAAACAAAGTCTTTTAGCCTATTTTTAAGATTTATGCATTTCAATTTCATAACAACATTTCTTCAAATTGAATTGATAAAACTAAATTAATAATTACATTAAAATTAAATTAATAAAACTACTTATTTCAATATTTAGTTTTGTAATTTATATTTTGTCAAAGATTACTCAATTTGATTCATTTTAAATGTGTAAATCATAAAACAAATGTATGTATGTATGTATGTATGTATGTATGTTACAAAGTGCTATTACATATATCAGTAAGGAAATGTAGAGATTTATCCGTCAATGTTTGCATACTACTGAGTTTATCATTGTTAGCTCATGCTATTTACATTTCCAGCCCTTCTCACACTTATCTAAGGATTTTATGGTTTCATATCTTTTCTTGCATGCACCTATCCACATACCAAATAAAGGCATAGCACCATGCTACATAACATGGGTGTAGCAACCATTAGAATCCCACCACTTTTGGGAATTTTTGCATTCTACTCTCTAATTTTTCTAAAGCAAAAGCTTAAAATGTTATTTATAGTAATGCATTTTTACTAGAGCTGTCAGGATTATCATGTTAACACATGCAATTAATTTAAAATGTTTAACGCATTCAATTTTCCTACTTGCTATTAACGCATTTAACGTTAATACAGCATAAACCAGCATAAACACTTGTTGGAAGGGCGGGACCTTTCTGATTTGTCCAGCCAGAATCATTACACTGAAGCACACAACACACACACACCTCAAACACACACACACAACGGCTTTCCTGTCAGTGATAAAATAATGGGGAAAGGACCTCTTTGTGCTTTATGATGCACAAAACAAGCCAGGATGGGACTTGTGATAGAAATCAAGGATTTTTCAGCCTAAGTCTAATTTTAATTTCCACAGAAGCACCTGAAGTCTTCACTATCACCAAAATGCAGAATGAGACATTTTTGTCTTCAAGCGCTTTTCAAAGCTTCGCTAGATGCTGGCGTTGAAAGGACGCCCTAACGCAAATCTTCATAATTTGTGATGTAACAAAGTGGATCGCCACAGTCTACCGGCAGATTAATATTGTGGCAGATGAGAGTTTAAGAGATTTAATACCCATTGCAATGAATATGCAAATTATGTGTGGACTACTTCTTTCAATTAGTCAGACTCCACTTAGACTGTGGTAACGTTTAATGCTAATTGAATCTGTGCTTTTCAATAAGGAAATGCAATCATAAAATGTGTTATTACTGTAAATATTGTATTCCGTGTCTCAGGAGAATTCATTTACTTTAACAAGTGGTTAAAGAAATAGACTTTGCTATTTCATCTAATTCATTTAATTGGCAAATTCGTATACATTCTAAAAATACCTTAAATATAATCACATCAAGTGCTACATTAAAGTTTGTTTGTGTCATAAAGTTGTGGAAAATCTGCTTCCTTGATGTTTTTGACTATGTGAAATTGTATTGGTTGTGAAACAAATCCCCTCTGATTGGTCAATGACAAGTGGCAGCCACAGAGAGATAAAATATGTTTTACTCGTGCACAACAAAATGGTAAGATTCTCTTGAATGAGCTTGGAAAAAGGTGCCGCTTCGACTGCTGTGTTGTTGAAAATGAATAGAGAATGCATAAACCGGGAACAGAGTAAAACCGCCATTATTGTCATTTTTGATGACACTGCAAAGATAGGTGTATAAAAGACTGTTAATGGGCACAATACAGACAATCAAATAATAATAAGTTGCATATATCACTTTGGGCAGATGTGTGAAGGGCTTTTGGCTGCAGAAGGCACATGAGTGAAGCAGCATATTAAACAACAGAGTGAATGGGCACTAATGAGTTTTTGATGTCTCTATGTGAACGATCCTACAGATGTAGGCCAGTTTACACCAGCTTGCTAATAACTCGCATGCAATTGTGTTCCTGTTGAGTGATCTTAACTGACTGAAGAAGAACGTAACTGAAATTTCAGGTCACACATATAGCAGTAAAGCAGTCAATGGAAAGGAGGAGGCGAGAACCGGCTTTTCATTATAAATAATGGTTTAATATTAAACTTAAACAGAAGACAAACACACCCATGATGGACATGTCTGTAAACGATCTCTCTCTCCCGCACCACTGTCTGTCATCGGCCCTTATCCCTCTAGGTGGCTTGATTAGCCTGATAAGGGACCGGGTGTGTATGATCACGACCCGGCCCGCCCTCCGCCCTGCCACATTCCTCCCTCGTTCTCTCAGGCTGGGGAGCCCCCGGCATGACGTACATCCCCTTCCCTCTATCCCTGGGGGAGGGCGTGCTTTAAGCCTAGTCTGCCGGCAGGTCATCCCCATCTACCTGGACGAGGGATGGGACAAGGGGAGGGAAACAGAAATAATTAAGATGGGGGGGGGGTACTTCCTGTAACAGTGTAGTACCCCCCAAAAAAACACTAACATTTAAACGAGAGGGAAAAGGCCAACGCAGAGCGGCAGTGAGAGAGAGAGAGAGAGAGAGAGAGAGGAGAGAGAGATGAAAGAAAAAAAAAAACTACTCACCCGTTCTCCGATACGGCGTAGCTTGTTCTTCGGCCACTCCAACGGAAGACAGCCGCGCCTCTCCGGGCGGATCGGAGGCAGTCCTCCAGCCCCTGGCGGACGGAACGCCCTGCCGCGTTCTCGGGGAACAGAAGGGGTCTCCCCCACCCCTGGCAGCGGTTCTCCCGCTCCAGGCGGTCGGCAGCGAGCCCCTCCCCGCTCGCGGTCGGCGGTCTCAGACCCGCCGTGTTTCAGCGGCTGGTAGGTGACTCCTCCGCCCCTGGCAATGGCCCTGGTGGTCGGTTACCTCTCCAGGCGGTCGGTTAGGAGCCCCTTCTCCCCTCACAGTCGGCGGCCGTCGTCCTCTTCCAGGCGGCCGGGCTCCTCGTCCCCCGGCAGAAGGCCACGGCTGCTCCGTTGGGGTGGACGGTAGTGGCGTATCCCTCCTCCTTCCCGGGTTTCGGCACCAGTGTAAAGCATTCAATGGAAAGGAGGAGGCGAGAACCGGCTTTTCATTATAAATAATGGTTTAATATTAAACTTAAACAGAAGACAAACACACACATGACGGACATGTCCGTCAGAATGTCGTCACACCCATTATTTCTTTGATTTCAAATTAAGAGTATCGGGGCCTGTTGTTTGAGCAAATTTTGCCATGGAGAGAACGTGGAGCTTAGTCAAGTCAAGTCGAGTCATTTTTATTTGTATAGTGCTTTTCACAACACACATCGTTTCAAAGCAGCTTTACAAAAAATCATGAATTAACAAAAAATTAAACTGTAATATCTATAAAGTATCCATAGAGTGATCATTGTGTTGTTTGATTAAATATGATTGTAAATGGTTTATAAAAATTAAGTAATTAAATAATAATTGTATTTAGAACCCCTGTGAGCAAGCTGAAGGCGACTGTGGCAAGGAACGCAAAACTCCATAAAATGTTTGTAAATGGTGAAAAATAACCTTGGGAGAAACCAGACTCACTGTTGGGGACAGTTCCCCTCTGGCTAAACACCATGAATAAAATGCCAAAATCAGTCAAGAGCAAAACTAATGTCTTTGAAGTCTATCCTGGATTAACTGCAGAAGTTCATATAGATGAAATTGTCCTTTGTTAATTGGCTGATGAAGGCTTTTGTTGGCAATTAATTGATAGTCTATGTATTAAATTTCAAGAGTGTAGTCCATCAATAAACAAAGGTGATGCAGGCAGAGATCAATGAGATGCATCGCAGTTCAACCAGCGGGTCATTTCATTGAGGTGAGTTCTGTCCTAAATCCAAGGTTCAGGCAGTGGCATATGAAGTATCCAATGTCTTACAGTTGGAATTGGCATCAGTTCATCCTCTGAAGTCCATCGTAAAAGACTGAAGTGATGTCTGGCTTGCACCGGCTGCATTTAGTCATCATCACTCAGAGACACATAGCAGTGGAGTTCGACACCAAGCAGGAACGGAGCTGGATCTGGCCGTGTCAATAGAATAATATCAGCATAGATGTCATTACATTTTATGCAGAGTTATAGATCATGATAGATGTTTCTGGTTCCAACAGACCTAACTAATGGCTCCTGCACACAACGCGACTTTCAAAGACGTCGGATCGTGGTACCATTCATATTACAAAACTGTCTATCTTGTCACTGAATTCGTAGCGTTTTCAAATTACACCACGAATCCGCGACAGGGGTGAACACATTACAAGACATTTTACTATTGGCGAATCCCCGATGACTCTGCCTGGACTCCAAATTACGTTTCACAACAGAGTACATGCGAGAAGTGATATGAGATACGAAAACAAATGCATGATCATATGTTATGCATTTCAGAATATGATGCGTTTGTTTTTAATCGCCTCAAGTTATAATTTTATTTTAAAAAGTAGCTCCAACTGAAAAATCTGACTGTCCAAGAGAATTGGCAATTTCTCTCCAACTCTTCTTTTTCTCCACCCGGTTGTGGTTCAGTTCAGAGGAAACTTCAAATAGGCACTGGTGCTCCTGCCAATGTTACTCAAATTTTTCCTCCATTTCTTTGATCCAATTAGAGTTTCTTGATATCACAGCCATGCTAGTTGATGTTCTGTTGCAGGTACATCAGGACTCCTCCCACTGAAACTTCCCATGCCCTGCTTCTTGCTCTCTCATTGGCTGTAGGTCAACGCTGCTGTTGTATTCAGTCAAAACATATTTCACACTATTTAAAATCCTAGATATCTCGCTGTCATCGGCGACGCATCGGTGATTCTCTCAAATCACATCTTTGATAGTTCATACATTGCGATCGTTGCTCACGGGAGCAAGCTCTGATTTGCCCACGATTTTAAGCTTTTGTCGGTGATCTCCACAAATCTCCAAAAAAAACGGGCTTAAAATCATTAAGTGTACACTCGGCATAAAGCAGTCTAATTGTGAGTTGATGGATAAATTAGGTGAATGCCTGGCTAAATAGACGAGTCTTTAGGCTAGACTAGATTAAGTGTGTCTGCATCCCGAACAGTGTTAGAGAGACAGTGCTATAGTTTAGGAACCAAATAGGAAAAGGATCTACCACCTTTCGTGGATTTTTATATTCTGGATATTAATGATCCAGAATTTTGTGATCGGAATGAACATGATGGGATATAGCGTGTCAGAAGGTACTGCGGAGCTAGACCATTAAAATCGTTGTATGTGGTTAACAGAATTTTAAAATGAATCAGAAATTTAACAGGTAGACAATGCAATGATGATAAAATATGATCATATTTCTTGGTTCTCGTTAGCTCTCTGGCAGCTGCATTTTGAACCAATTGAAGTTTATTTATTGAACTTGCTGGACATCCTCCCAGTAATGCATTACAATACTCTAGTCTTGAGGTCCTAAACACATGAAGTAGTTTTTGGCATCAGCAATAGAGATGGATCGGTATCGGCTCCAATACTGAAGCTTTTAGACGGATCTGTCTGACGAGCCCGATTCAAATCCGATTCTGTGTGTTAGTCATGTTCGTTACTGTCAAGCTCCAAAAATGAAATCATTAAACCATTAAAACACCATTATAGCATTTTATACATTATGACTCATGCATTTTATTCAAAGCCACTTGAAGAGGTGTGATAGCTCTGTGAATCACAAAAGGCTGCGTTTAATAAGAAAATATATAGGATGCGCAGCGCATTAGCGCAAATACTAGCGTATTTACACAGTGGTGTGCAATATTTGAGCGCTACTCACGAGCAGTATCTCATTTACATTTACATTTATGCATTTGGCAGACGCTTTTATCCAAAGCGACTTACAGAGCCCTTATTACAGGGACAATCCCAATCTCAGATTGAAAAGCAGTTCAATGGAAAGCAGGAGGCGAGAACCGGCTTGACAATATAAGTAATAGTTTCAGACCAACCCCCAGAGGACAGAAAGCCCCTCCGCGTTCTCTGCGACCCGTGGGGACTCGGGGAGTAGCTTCCCTCATCCCCTAGCGGACGCCGGTCCTCTAGACCCCTCTGCGTTTCTGGGGGACAGCAGGGCACTCCTCCGCCCCTTGGAGCGGCTCTCCGCATCCGGGCGGTCGGGCTACTCAGTCCCCCGGCGGATGGCAGCGGCACTCCACTGGGTGGACGGCAGTGTCGGGGACTCCACGACAGGCATCCCACATCCTTCCCGGGTTTCGGCACCAATGTTAAGCAGTTCAATGAAAAGGATGAGGTGAGAACCGGCTTGACAATATAAATAATAGTTTAATGAAAAAATAAACGAAAAACACACAAACATAAACACACAGAGCAGCTGCCTGTAATTCTCTCTCTCTCTCTATCTCTCTCTCTCTCGAACCGTCTTCACCGGCCGCATTTATCCCTCGCGCGCTCCCATCAGGCTGATGGGCGTGTGTTGTACCAGCCCGGCCATGCCCTCCTGCGCTCTGCATAGATGTATATGCTCAATAGTTCGGTTCACTTATAATATGCATTTAGAACGGTGCCGGAGGTGCATTTGACCAGAATTTGAATAAGAAGCAAATTAAACTACTGTGAACTTCCCTACAAACAGACACTTACAGGACTTCCTGGAGAGTTTAGAATGTCAAAATAAAAGCGTGAAGGTTTAAAAAGTTCACAATTTAAATATATTACTGTTGAATATAAAATTTAAATTAAAAGTCAATAATAATAATAATAATAACAATTTATTATTATTATTATCATCATTAGTATTAGTTTACAATTTATTACAATATTTAAGTTGAATGGGTTCCAAAAAATAACTGTGTTAATGAAAAGTGGACTGATGTCCACTTGAACAAAACAGAGATCTGAATCCAGATCTAAATTGAAACATTAAAAAAAGAAAAAAGAAAAGAAAAAAACGCAAAAAAAAAAAAACAAAACACTGGTTTCTTTTCTACTGAAGAGAGAGATTTTTGCTGATACATTATCCAGTATACTAGTTATTAATGAAGTGTTTCTTAATAGCTATACATTTATATTGAAATAATGTGTAGTTAAAGGTTTGTGTTTCTTTAAATATTAAAGCGTACTCCCAATTAATTCCACACAATAATGTAAATATATTCTAAACTGATTATGCAAAAAAACAACACTGGTATTGGATCGGGATCGGTATTGACCGATACTGAGATTTCTGGTATCAAAATCGGATCGGAAGAGAAAATGTTGAATCCGTGCATCCCTAATCAGCAACAGAGAGCATGTGTCGTAACTTGGCAATATATCTGAGGTGGAAGAATGCTGTTCTACAAACATTGGAAATGAGATTTTCAAAGGACAGATTGGTATCAAATATAACACCCAAGTTCTTTGCTGCTGAAGACGATGTATCAGTACATCCAGCGAGAGCCAAATTATATTTTTGCACATAATTTTTTTAGGCTTTCGGTCCTATTCAAAAGAATGTTGTGATCTATCGTGTCGATGGCAGCACTAAGATCTAAAAGCACTTGAAGAGAAGTACAACCACGATCAGATTATAAGAGCAAGTCATTTGAAACTGATAAGTGCAGTCTCTATACTGTGATGAGGCCTAAATCCTGACTGAAATTGTTCATATATGACATTTCACTGTAGAAAAAACATGGTTGGGAGGACCTTTTCTAGTATTTTCGACATAAATGGTAGATTTGATCTGTTACGGTCTGTAATTAGCCAATTCTCCAGGAACAAGCTGTTGCTTCTTAATAAGTGGTTTGATAACTTTTAAAGTTTATTGGGACATGTCCTAAGGACAATGAGGATTTAATAATATTAAGAAGAGGTTCTGAGATTACAGGGAACACCTATTTTAACAGCTTAGTTGGCATTGGATATAACATACATGTTGTGGCTTTTGAATTTTTTGACAAGTTTTGTTAGCTCTCCATGACCTATGACAGTGAAGGACTGAAGTTGCTTGTGAGGAAAATTGTGAGACACGTCATTACTATTGTTCTGCGACAGTCGATTCAGGTTCAGTCGATGCTTAATTCCTAACCAATTTAAGCCATAGTACTGAATAAACATCTAAGATTGTTGTGGTTATTTTCTATGAGTTTGCTAATATTTGCTGACCTTGCAGCTTTTAGTGCCTGTCTGTAGCTACAGACACTATTCTTCCATGTTCCACCAAATACCTCAAATTTTGTATTCTTCCACTTGCACTCCATTTTTAGAGCTGCTCTCTTGTGAGCACGAGTGTGATCATTGTACCATTGTGCGGGGCTTTTTTCTTGAACTTTCTTTAATCAAAGGGAGGCGACACCATCAAGAGTGCTAGAGAAGACTGTGTTTATATTTTCTGTTATTACATCAAGTTCTTCTAGACTTTTTGCCTTACTGAGGATTTGAGAATTATGGAAGATTATTAGTGAAGCTATCTTTAGTGGTCGAATGAATATTTATAGGTGAACAATAGCATGGTATATATTGTGTGACATTAGCTGATCGCAGCAAAAAAGAGACGAGGTAATGATTTGAGATGTTATCGCTCTGCGGTAGAATTTCTATAATATCAACATCAACTCCATATGACACAATTAAATCTAGCATATGATTATGTGATCTTATGGTTGTCTGACTGCAAGAGAGTTGAGAATATCGATAGGCTAATCCCTATGTGTCATATTCATTTTCTGTGTGAATATTGAAGCCACCAACAATTAAATCTCCATCTACATTAACTACTAGATCTGAAAGGAAATCTGAGTGCAGGATGGGTGATCTATATACTGTAGCAAGGGCAAAAAGGCAAAATAAAAGGGATCTTTTATTTACAGTTGAAGTCAGAAGTTTACATACACTTAGGCTGAAGACATTTAAACTCATTTTTTAACCACTCTACAGATTTGTTACGAGCAAACTATAGATTTGGAAAGTTGTTTAGGACATCTACTTTGTGCATGACACAAGTAATTTACACAATTCTTTACAGACAGATTGTTTAACTTTTAATTGACTATATCACAATTCCAGTAGGTCTGAAGATTCCAAACACCCAAGTTAACTGTGCCTTTTAGTAGCTTGGAAAATTCCAGAAAATAATGTCAAGCCTTTAGAAAATTAGCCAATTAGCTTCTGATTGGAGGTGTACTGAATTGGAGGTGTACCTGTGGATATATTTTAAGGCCTACTTTCAAACTCAGTGCCTCTTAGCTTGACATCATGGGAAATTCTAAAGAAATTTGTGGACCTCCACAAGTTTGCTTTATCATTGGGAGCAATTTCCAAATGCCTGAAGGTAACATGTTCATCTGTACAAACAATAGTATGCAAGTATATACAACATCAGACCATGCTGCCTTCCTACCGCTCAGGAAGTAGACTCATTCTGTCTCCTAGAGATGCAAAAACTGCAAATCATTACCAGGACAACAGCAAAGGACCTTGAGAAGATGCTGGTATCTATATCCACAGTAAAACTAGTCCTATATCGAAAATATCGAAATAACCTGAAAGGCTGCTCAGCAAGGAAGAAGCCACTGCTCCAAAACTGCCATAAAAAAGCCAGACTACAGTTTACAAGTGCACATGGGGACAAAAATCATACTTTTTGGAGAAATGTCCTCTGGTCTAATGAAACTAAAATGTAACTGTTTGGTAATATGGACCATTGTTATGTTTGGAGGAAAAAGGGTGAGGCTTGCAAACCGAAGAACACCACCCCAACCGTGAAGCATGGGGGTGGCAGCATCATGTTGTGGGGGTGCTTTGCTGCAGGAGGGACTTGTGTGTGCACTTCACAAAATAGATGGTATCATGAGGAATTAAATGTATGTGGATATATTGAACCAGCATCTCAAGACATCAGCCAGGAAGATAAAGCTCAGCTGGAAATGGGTCTTTCAAATTGACAATGACCCCAAGCATACCTCCAAAGTTGTAGCAAAATGGCTTAAGGACAACAAAGTCAAGGTATTGGAGTGGCCATTACAAAGCCCTGATCTCAATATGCAGAACTGAAAAAGCTTGTGCGAGGAATGAGGCCTACAATTCTGACTCAGTTACACCAGTTCTGTCTGGAGGAATAATTCCAGCAACGTATTGTGAGAAGCTTGTGGAAGGCTATCCAAAATTTTACCCAAGTTAAACAATTTAAAGGCAATGCTCCTAAATACAAAAAAAAGGATATGTAAACTTCTGAATAACTGGGAATGTGATGAAAGAAATAAAAGTTATAATAAAAATATTTTTACTATTATTCTGACATTTCACGGGGAATGTTTTCTATGATTAAATGACAGGAATGATAAAAAACTGAGTTTAAATGTATTTGGCTAAGGTGTATGTAAACTTCTGACTTAAACGGTATATCTGACAGTGTCACATTAAGCATTATTAGTTCAAAAGACCACTGTAAATTGTAGCAACACCTCCTCCTCCTCAACCTTTCAGATGAGGCTCAATCCAGGTTTCAGTCAAACAGAGCACATCCAAACTATGATCTGTAATAATTTCATTTACAACTAGTGTTTTGGTAGAAAGAGATCTAATTCTCTTAGTAGCCCTACCTTTCCATGATGTTTAATTTGAATGTATATTTTTTTTTTCCATTTTTGTATTTCATTCAAGTTTGACCTTAATCATGTTTTTTCTAAATGATTTAGGGGTTTTGTTTGGTAGTTAGGGGAACAGACACAGTCTCTATATAATATCTAGGTGATACAGTCTCTATGTGTTGTAGTTCATGTGACTTGTGTGACGTCTCAAGGCAGCTAGCAGACGTTCAGATTAACCAGTTTGTCTGCTTCCAAATCTGGACCCCAATTAGTCAAATACTATCACTATTAAGACTATGAGCCAAATTACTAGAGAGGAGAGCGGCACCTTCCCTGGAGGGATGGAGTCAGTCTCTATTTAGCATGTCAGGTCTACCCGAAAAACTCTTCCAATTGTCTATGAATACTATGCTATTCTCCAGACACAACTTAGACATCCAGCCATTCAGTGACACTAATCTATTATAAACCTCGTCACCACGACAAGCAGGGAGGGGGCAAGAACATATTACACTGTCTGACATAATTTTTAAGTTCACACACCTCTTTAAAATTATCTTTAGTGATCTCCGACTGGCGGAGCCAGACATCATTATAACAGACATGAATAACAATTTTAGAAAATTTACATTTAACATTAGCCAGCACTTGTAAATTTGATCTGATGTCAGACGCTCGAGCCCCGTATATGCATTTAACACTGGTGGCTGCAGTCTCTATTTCCACAGTCCTTACAATAGAATATCCAATTATTAAGGCTCTTTCAACATGATTCTCAGTAGGTGCATTACTGAGTGGGTGGAATCAATTGGAAACCATAACAAAGCTTGGCTTCTCTGATCAGTGAGGGGGAAATGAACAACCTATAGTGAGTCGGAACGGAATGATTATACAATGCTTTGAGTTCAGAGGGCAAATTGTTGCCACTCCAGTCATATACTCTGGTAATCATGCATACTCATCTAATTTACTTGCTCCTAAGTGCCTCAAACAAAATTCTGAATATCTTTCAAAATATTTGAAACCACAAACAAGACAAACTTTTTAAATGTGATTTCTTTCTCGACAGATAAAGGTTCACATAATTGCATTGCAGACTGGCAATCTTATGAAGCTTTAGAAGAACTAGCGAACATTAGCTACAATGCTCAACAAGTTTTAAAACAACATGCTGTACATAGAGAAGTAGATGTAAATTGAAAGCTGTAATTAACACTTTCCACAATTAGTCTAGCTATGTAATCTTGATTATTTATGATTACTTTAATTGTGCAACTCTAGTAAAATATGCATCAGTCTCAGTGAATAAACTGTTTGTATATGAGGCTGAGACTTGTTTTGTGGTGGATTTATTCTCTAGCAAATTATAACATTTTTGATGTGTGAAAGTCTGCCTTTAAAAGTAACTTTTATCTTTAATGAATGGAGCTCATGGAAAGTTAGTATTACAGGAAGAAGACAGGCTTCATTTTAATGCAAATTTTGCTCTGCAGTGAAAAATGCAAAGAGCTTTTAAAAACCTTAAAGTCACCTTCATTGAACTAGTGAGGCGATATTCCACTGACAGCACTTTCACGCCCAAAGATGAATAATCATTACAGGAGAGATTAGAGGAATTATTTACCTGCATGTTATAGTGGCTAATTAGAGCTATTAAAAGGGTACGAACAAGCATTGGTGTCCACACGAGGACCCGAAATCTCTGTTTACTCTAATTGGTTACCACAACAACAGTGTTCTGCCAGATTTATGGTAGAGCGCTCTTGAATAACAGATTCCAGCTCCTCTGGCTCAACAGCTGCCATACTAACATTGCTTCTGTTGTGTTTCTACTCGATCACCCTGACCATTTCTCCAGCATACAGTGGACAAACACCAACCCAAACCACTGGCTTCTCTGTGATTTCATACCAGCTATCTAATTTATGTTTGCTTTGTGTTTAAGTGTTTCTTAAGCTACGTTTATTTTGTCCCCGGGTTTTTTTGTAAAGTGAACGGACCCAACTTGTTTCATTATATGAATGTCATATTAAAACATTTTTATAACTGTCAATCTAAACAGAGCAAAATAATTGTCACAATTTTGCTATTAAATATTTAATTGGTTTACTTCAGTTATTACATATAAAAACGACTGTCACAGGGTTGGCTATACGAAGGTCACATTAAAACGTTTTATCATGTTTTCATAAGTTATACGTTTTTTGTTTTTGTTTTTCAAATGTAAAGAGTTTGTTTTATTTTTACCCTTGTCCCAGACCTTGACTTGCAATCTTAAAATTTGAAAATCCATCAAAAATGATGAATTAACGAGTAAAATAAACATAAATCATTTTGTGAACTTATTTAATTGCACAAAAAAATATTTAGTAATTTTATTTAAGATGCTAGCTATAAAATTAGTCCAACCAAACAAAAGAGTTGGCAATTAAAAATGTAATTTAATTTAATAGCATTTTTAAATGTCATTTCCACTACAGAAAGCTAGCATAAAAAATTCATAATATGAGATATGGTGGAAATTAGGCCTGAAACGATTTGTCGACGTAATCAAAAACGTCGACAATAAAAATGGTCTATAACAATTTTTGTTGTCAAACAGTCGTTCAATCTCATTTAACGTAACATGAGATCATACAAAATTCTAATGATGATGTGTGAGAGCAGCAAAACTTGCGTGTCGAGCATCTTTAAAGGAAACACCCCAGCGATACATCTTAATGCAGTTATATTTAATACGTTATAGCTTTATTAAAGTTCAAATAATAAAGAAGTAGATCATGTAAATAACTACAAACTCTGATACTGGCATTTCTCTTTGCGGTCAGCGTCTCTTCTATGAGTTGCATGAAAGCCCCGCTATGGGGCCTCAGCTCACTTCCAGGGGGCCCTCAAGATCTCTTAAAATTATTTAAAATATGATAGATTATAATAATTATTATAATTCAACTTACTGAAAATGCTAAACATGTTTTATGAAGAATATACAGTTCTTGACATTTCTGGAGTTGAAGGAAATATCTTATAAATATCTAATAACCTACATGGGGGTACTTAAAATATTTTCTCTGACAATGGCCTTGAGAACCACTGATTTTGTTGAATATTAAAATAATTGTTAGTTGCAGCCCTATTGGAAATGACATTTGTTGGTGTACAATGATGATTCAGACAAAATTACAGAAGTTTTCTGTGATGCAAGTTTGTTCACTCTTGGACATTGTTAATAGCTTAAATAACAGGACCAAGTCTGCCCATTGTTGATGAAGCATTCTTCCTATCTGCATGTGTGTGGCATGTATTTGACTCAGCTGTTCCAAGGACACAGTCGGTGTGCAAGCTCCCATTTGATTTCCTCGCTGTGCCAGTTCCGTCTCACTGAGCTCTCGGTGGGCTGTCTGCGGGTCAACCTCCTCCGCCTCTGAACGAAAGAAAACAGGAAGGGTGACAGGCTTCATGGGGCTTGATCTCATCCACTTAAGCTCTGTATCACAACAGGAAATCCGTTTAATTACACAACAGCTAAGCATGCAGGGAAGTGGGAGGTCAGCAGTAGAGAGGTGAATGTTATGGACGAGCAAATAAAAAGAATGAGGGAAATTTTCCTCAATGAAAAACAAGAAAAACAATCCATCCCTCAAATGATCTGGTAACCTTTGGGAATGGATTTTATTAACTGTAACAAAGCCAGCTCACACACACAGGCCCCCTCTGTGGCTGAGAGAATCTGAAAAGTAAAGCTTAGACAGCGACATGCAGAGTCGGTCCACCGAGAGACCTGGTCTCTCTTACCTACACATGTTTTCTCAGTGAGATAGAAAGTGGGGTTAGCTTAATAATGGACTAGAGAAGAGAGTGATCCACCTCTTGTTCAAAGTCACTGCTGAAAAATATGACTGCTAAGGAATCTCACGAGACCTGTCAATGTCTGGGGTCAGTGGCATTTGCTTTAGTACTACAGGGGAACCACGGATTCCCCTAAAAGTTATAAGAAATGTGGCGATTACGGGTTTAATATAGTACATTTAATACATTTATATATAAAATACATAGTACTCTTTTATTTGCTAAAATATTGAAATGTACAGTGTAAACAATTCACAAATATCTATTGTACTGTTTGGTCAAGCAACGCAATTCATGATTTTCACACAAATATCCATAGAAGTATGGACGCACAGCCCATAGAGCACTGTAGAAGAAGTGCTTCAGTGTGAGTCTATGGCACATACCTGCACCATTAGTTTTCTGAGGAGTAATGATCGACATTTATTGGACGAGAGTCTATAAACACGTCATTTTGGGTCCCGTCCGGACAACGTCCTTTTCTGAGGGTCATATTAAGTTTTTGGCACCATTCGTAGTAAATTCTAGAGACTGTTGTGCGTGAAAATCCCAGGAGATCAGCAGTTACAGTTATGTTGAGGCTGATCGGTGTATTTTTGTCCACCTGGAAGCCCAGCATCTCTATAAGATGAGATTGAGCTCTTAAGGGTGGGATTTTGCCAGTGTTTGACAGCGTAGAAATGTTAAAGAGTGTGTTGTTATTTGACAGCTGATATAACACATACATTTAAACTTTCATAATAAGATATTTAGCCTGTTTGGTTTTAAAAACATTGTTGAGCTTAGTTAATTATTTTAGTTAGGAAATTTCATTTTGTTTGTAGTAGTTTGAGAAGCTTTTGGGAGCAACACTGCAGACACAAAAAACTATTTTTGAAAAGCCATACCATACCTACAATATGATCCACATAGTAGTACTATATGTCATGATTCATAAATTTAGATGCATCACAATATATAATTGGATCCAATTGAAACCGTGCCAAATGCGTGAGAAGAAGCTACTCTAGGGCAGGTCTATTCAGTTTAGTTCATGGAAAGATACGTCCTGCAAGCATACGTTCCAACTAGGGTTGTGCCGATGGACGATATCATCGTCCATCGTGATGGCTGACCAACATCACGATGTAGAGCCACCATCGTGATGCCACGCCCCCTTTTGCGAGTCTTGCTAGTGTGACTCACTAATCCTAGTCTCTTCTATAGTTAACCTAAAAACTTTGCAGGGATTGCTCTGTAAATTAAATTGAGAATATAACTAATGCATATATGCTATTTTAAATACTGTGGTATATGCCAGAGACGTGACGTGTTAGTCTGTGAAAATACTGTGTCAGGCAGGCTACACAAATATTGATCTTGACATTGTTAGCTTCTTGTCTTTTTTTTACATGTCTTACACTGTACATTTAGATTAAAATATTTTATTTTAAGCCTTTATTAATTAATTATTAGTAGTTGTAGTGTCTCAGAAAATCTTGCTCATTGTCACATAGCTCTTGTATACACTGAAGCGGCAGTTTAAGATAAACCCAGACCAGCGAACGTCAAATAACTTTTGTCTGGTTAATACATTTAAAGAAAAATGTCCTTGGCCATAAATCCATAATGTCAAATCAAATGAAAGAAACGAGGTGAATATGAATAACACACATTTATTAAAACATAGAAGAACAACAAATAAAGAACAAGAAAACGGAACAACACTCAGACCGAAACTCGGCATTAACATTTCACTTATAATTAGCAGCACAATTAACTTCAGCACAGGCTACAAAATAAATTATGTTATTGAAATATTGTAAAGTGGTCATATGAACTACACAAATGAACGTTTAAAAAATAATATGCAAAATTGAATAGCTCCGCAACGGATGGCGAAAAAATGCGTAATCTAATGCGGTCTAATATCTTTCACCATAGACCATGTTTAAATTTCGATGTTTCTGGCCAGAAATACCAACATATTCACTTTATCTGGTTTTAATAAGCTGCGGATTGGAGTAACTACACTACCCGCTGTGCTGAAGACCCGCTCTGATGGAGTACTGGTAGCACATATGCACAGATATTTCCGTGCTAATCTTGCCATGAACGGAAACCTTTTGTTGTTCGTTTTCCACCAAGTCAGTGGGTCCTCTTCCCCATCAGTGGACATTTCCTGCAGGTACATGGTCATTTCTGCCTCGACCTTTTGCTCATCAGTTAGTAAAATAGCGAAATTATAGTTTTTAAGTGGAAAATATTATTTATGTAAAGAGATATATTAAAATAAATAGTGCACAACTCTTCTTAAGTCAAGCTAAAAAAAAAAAAATGCTTCATGTGTCGTGCAACCTACTGATAAAGCGCCGATGAGTCATTATTTGGGTTAGTAAAATAACGAAATTATTTTTGAAAATTATATGAAATTATATACCCCACCCACCCCACCGACGATATCATCGTCCATCGCGATGTTTTACTGTCAACATCGTCAACTGCCAATTTAGGGGACATCGCCCAACCCTAGTTCCAACCCTATTCTCACACACCTGCCTGTAATTTCAGGTAATCCTGAAGTTCTTGATTAGCTTGTTCACGTGTTTAGGATTGGGGCCAAACTCTTGAGGATGTGGCGCTTGAGAAAAGGAACTGAATAGCCCTGTTCTACAGGATCAGTTTAAACCTCTTACCTCTAACCTTTATTGCAATAAACCAATAAATCATAGCCCTCTTAATTGGCTTGTGAGGTAACAGCGTTACCCACTATGGTTGATTTTCACCCACATTTGGTGAGTTAATGGGTGTTAATTTCAAACTCCAAAACACCACTGAAGGAAAGAGCTTTTAATTTGTGTGCTGTAGAACATGGTGGGTTTGTTGTTCTACAAAATGGAACATGTCTCAGGTCATTGTCGTCAGCCAAGAATGTTTTGAAGAATAGAGATCCTTCATATATCCTAATTGTTATTGCCAGACATGGGTTAGCTCCTCGTCTGTCATATGAGCCTTTCTGGAGGAGTGTTTAACATGATGTCTATGTAGCCGAAAGCTAATTGCTTCTATCAGTAACCAAGTCTCTTGGGCTCTGCTGGACTCCACTTGGGTTACTGTGATATGAGACCACAGTAGCCATATGAATGAGTACTGCATCAAGCCTTTGTGGCTGAACTGAAGTAAGCGAGATCATGAGGGCCAGTTGTGCGGCCCACTCATCCTTAATTCAGCATGTGCCACTGTACTGTATGTGTACTGAGTAATGGGGCTCCTGATGTAGAAGACTCATGTTCCTAGTGTTTCATTACTCTGTGGCTGCATTGCACTCCTGCATGGATTCAGTCAGTTCCCATGTTATGCAGCTGCATTAGTAGGAAATGTCTACAGGTTGACTCATTTCTACAGCCTTGTGTTATATCTGCCATCATACTCCTCAGCGATATTCTACAGTATAGTAGGTAGTTCAGTGTATTACCATGTCATTCTAGACCATTATTGGCCATTGTGACTACTAACTATTTCTTTGTCTGAAGATGCATTAAGTTGTTGAAATTCTGTTCACTGCATGACTACAGTGAACCGAAACCAGAAAGGAAAGAAATCATTATTATGGCAAGGAAGAATGTGAGAGTATGTGTCTTGCTGCCTTGGCTAGTGGAGGGTTAAGTTGTGTGTTGTTTGTCAACTGGGTCTAAGGGAATAGAGAGATGGCACTCTGGATCAGCCTGTCAGCCTCGCCTCTTGAGCAGCAGATTTGCAGCCCTGCTCTTGCTATGTGCTGTCAGAGGGATACAAGCTTACTCGCTACTACTGATGAATAAATACATGCTTTTCATTTTGCATGCTTTTGCCGTTTCATCTACCAGACTATTTTACCCTAAGCAAATTCGGCTTGGCACACAGTATTTATAAATCAAAGGATGATATATTAACATTTTCTTTATATGTAACACATCCCTAATTTTAACTTCTTTATGTCATTATATAAGGTTAATTTCACAATACAAAGTTAGTTGTTTATCTAGGATTGGCACTCAAGTTTTGTTTCTTTTTCTGAACCGGTTTCAATAAAAAAAAAACATTACAGTTACTCAGTGAGCGAGTTTACATGTACACAATTTGCAGATAACTACCCGAAATTAGTTTATTAAACAAATCTGACGCAATAAACCATGTTTGCATGACATTTGAATCTAACTTAGTCTGCTTTGATGTCAATATGTAAAAATCCATGCGCACAACACATTGGACAAGCCGGTAAGGACACAGGTAAAGGTGTTTACATGCAACACAAAATCAGGGTTATGGGCAAAAATCGATTAGTTTATTCTTTAGCAGTTCAAGACCATACCTCATTAATTGAAAGACGTTTTTTGGCTTTTACATGACCACACATATTGTCAGCTTATTAAAGCTGAAGTATGTAATTCCTGGCTGCGACACTAGTGCCACTGAGCGGAATTGTTTTCAAATCAGATTTTTAAATATGCCCTCATTCTGCAGTTGTTCAAACAGTCAGATAATTCCACCCCCAACTCACACCATTAGTTGAGTAACGTTGTTGGGGCGGGTCTTAGAGGGTCGCTCAAATCAAGCACAGGACTTTTTATAGCGCCACAGAGACACAGTGCTTACAGTTTTCAAAAGAATTAACCAATGAGTGGCTTACTTCAGCTTTAATCATAATCAGTGTAAGGTTGTGCATGTAAACGTGCTTACTCATTTTCATGACGTTTAGTTTCTTTGAACACACCTGTATTCTACAGAACAAGTACTAAAATATTCTGGCAGTGATCCCTGCACCACTATTGAAGTACTAAAAGTGTTAATAGAAGCATTATGGAACTGGTCTTAAATAGAATCAGAACCAGAAACCAGAATTGTGCCAACTGTGTGCAGCTCGTCAAAAATAAAACAAGGTTTTACAAAGCCGAACGCGAGTGTAACAATTTCGGAAATGAGGAAGCTGGGACCAGCTTGACAAAACACGTAGGCATTTATTGTTGCACTTTTCAGCATCACACATTTTCAGCCAAAACATTCTCCACACATGCCGTTTTTCAGCAGACAGGTTCAAGACAACGTCACACAGAAAGTCATCACTCATGCATCTCTCTCTCCCCATCTGCTGCTGTCTCCTCTCCACAAATACTCCCACCTTCCCTCGCTGGAATGAGAGACCGGTGTGACACACAGGTGGAATTCATTCACTCTGCCCAGACACCGCTCGGCCCCGCCCTGCTCGCCACAGCGAGCTTGTCAAAGTATACTCCATATAATTGTGCGTGCATACACAGGTGGTTGGCGCATGCCCGCTATGACTGCTATGAGAGACTGGACTATTTCTCCTCAGGAGTTTAGACCCACAAATATGTCTTCATATTTCTTCAGATATAAGTTATACAAATGCAGGTATCTCCAGACCTACTCACAAATGCGCTCTTGAATTGCACATCCTGTTTTTGTTTTTACCTTTATTTCCTGATGTTTAGTGGTGATTACATCTAGAGTTACTATGTTACTGCTACTGCTCAAATGGGAGTGTTGCCACCTTGTGGACACTTAGTGCAAATAAATCCAGGTGCATGTGCATTCTGAGAGTTCGAAGGCGAAGTGGTTAGAGCAATCAGGCTGCATGCGTTTAGTGCTTGAGCACTTTGCTGATTAAGAAATCTGCATGATGCATCCTGTACGCGGACGCTTTGCATACAAGTCAAAATTCTTGCGAACCCCAGTAATTCTTGTGTGACTTCTGAAACTAACTGAAGTGCACTTTTACAAATAACTAGTCAACTAGTAAAAATAAGTAGTTGTGCAAGCCCTAGAATTCTCAAACATTTGTTGCAATGCATTCATGAAACTCTGTCTGCCACAAGGGAAATATGACAAAGGCAGCACATAGAATCCCTGAGAAACTCATTAATGGCACTAGCAGTTAATTCCTTAGAGTTAAGACAGAGCAGAGAGTGTGGGGGTCACGCTGTTGCAAAGCATCAAATCAGGTCTCCCTGGCAACTGATAAACCTCCAGACTGTTGTTTGAGACTATTATACTCAGGCCTTCTGAAAATGAAACTGAGGAAGTGAATGTAGAATATTTTAGACAGAAATAGTTGTAAGATGTGGGACATCTGAGCAGGGCAGCTACTGTCTGATAAGGGCCCAGTGGCTAATGTACTGTATGTGTACCACGGTAGAGGATTGATTGAACCAGTGCCAGGCTGTCAAACCTGTTTGGCAGAGAAATTACACACTGAAGGTTTCATGTGTAAAAACAACTATACAGAAAGCAATTTGTGAGTTGACCTACCAAAGAGTGTAAACACTGTGGTATTATCTAAATGTTTTGCTTATGTTTGTTTGAACGGTCCAACATTTGTGATGAGACTACTATTGCTCTGACCTTCGTTTAGGGATTTTCCAAAATCCTTAACCCTACTCTTTTTATTCTGCCAAAACGTTGGCGCATAACTCGTCCCACATATTTGTTGTATACCCTTGAATATAGGAATATGAATATGTTAACTCAAATGGCTTAATTAGGAGATGCATGCTATAACTTAAGCAATCTGGTGAACGATGTTCACCTGGAGGGCAAAAAAACTGGCGAAAAAGCCCAAAGATTTAACATGGAAAAAGGAGCAGAGGAACAGAAACTGTTGAGACACAAAGGTGGCTTCTTTTCATTTAGGGCAGTAAGGAACATTTTGTAATGCCCTAGCAACCACCCACAACAACCTAGCAACCCCCCAGAACACCATATCTTGTTTCCAGAACATTGTAGAGAAATGGGAGTGGGCTTGTTTGACTTTGTGAAGTCTACGGAGACCCTTGAGGGCCCCTAGGTTCCCCAGACATATCTCGGCATCAGAACACTGTAGAGATGTGGGTGTGAACTTGTTTGACTTGGGCCAGTGTACTAGGGCTGGGCGATAAATCGATTTTATCGATTAACTCGAATGTGTAGTTTACGCAGATTTTTTTTTAATGAAAATCGGTTTTCTCTTTAACAACCGCCGACGCGCCCATCTGGGCTCCTGTAGTTCCGAACGGGCTCAGCGCTTGCAATGATAGAGATACACAAAATGCATGGCAAATGAACAAGACCGCGGCAGAAGAAGCACACACGCCGAAAACATTTACAAACTGAATCTGCAGGGCCGCCAACTCTCACGAGTTCACCGTGAGAGACGCAATTGTCACTTTTTACACGTTCTCACGCCACACATCCATTTTCTGACGCAGAGAAAAATCGCAAAGCATACAGGACACTGACACCGACAGACAAGACGGAGCAGGTTACTACTGATATGAAACAGATTCTCAGCTCTCAGATTCTGTCAATTTTATTACGAAATTCAAACAATAAACAACGTTTTGGCGCTTGTAAATGTGACGTGAAAGATCACTGACAGATCTCAGTTCAAGCGGCACGTGAACCGATCATCTGTTACTCTTTACTAATAACTTACCGAAATGTAGCTAATAAAATCGATCGATCAGTGTTTTTCAACCGCGGAAAGATGTCCGTAAAACAGCTGGAGAACAACATATTATTTAATTACCTCAGGTAACATTTACCTCAGGATCAGGAATGCCTTTTAATGACCCATAGCACGCATGTTAGTTGGACTTAAAATAATTGCTATAGAGAGGAGTATTTTGCTGAATATTCTAACTATATTACACATTTATTATATTTTACCTATATCATTAAAATATTATAACGTTGTTTGTTATTATAAAAAACGCATTGTTTAATTTGAGTTAGTTTTAACCTTTAATAATACCAGCTGACAGGGCTCTCTGTATGTTTACAGCATTAGGTAATTTATTTATTATTATACATTATACATTAACGTATCTACTGTACCTAATATTTATCCAAAGGAAATGATATTGAATCAATATCAGAATCAAATCACAAGAATTGAATTGAAATTGTGAAATTTGTGTTAAGCAATAATAAAAACAGTAGCATACCAGTCTTTGTACCACGTAAACATTGTGTTTACATAGTTAATAAACTTGATAAAATTATGTTTAGTTACCAAATAATTTGACAATCACAATAAACTTATTGTGATGCAAGTTTTTTTTTGTTTGTTTTTTTTTTTACACATCCCCCCAATCCCAATCCACCCATTTTATGTTATGTTACATTTACACTATTTACAATGACATGGCCTGCCCTCTTGTCTTTTTGGCTTGTTGTTTCTGATTGCACTTTAATCCAGATAATATCCCAGAAGGGAATATCAAAACAAAATAAAGTTACAACTTGTTTTGAACAATTTCTTTGTCATCTGCAGATTGATTTTAAGTAGGGAGCGAAACAAATCGATTTAAATCGTAAATCGGATTTTTTGTGAAAAAATCAGGGATTTTTTTTTTTAGGCCATATCGCCCAGCCCTACAGTGTACTACAATCCCTGATAGATACTCTGAGGCCCAGCCATATCTCACCACCATAACATACCCACAGGACAATGGGGCAGGCTTATTTGACTTTGGGCAACATATTGAGGACATTTAGCTATATCTCTGCACCAGAACATCATAGAGACATGGGTATGTTGGGGCTTTTGACTGAAAGAAGTTTACTGAGGCCCTCGGCAGGTCATTGTTTATAGCGAGTTTTGCCAAAGCAAGCAACACTCACATTCTCTTCAGAAAATTGACATGTATTTTTTTTTAATAATTTCTTTTGTTGCCACAAGTGGGGGGTAAAATTGCACATTGCAGATTTATGCAATAAAATGACTGATCCAAGTTTTAACAGTGAATTCTTCCACTTTCCATAGGAAAAATTTGTCACTAGTCCTTTAAAAAGTTATATTGAAAAGCTGTAATGTAGTCCATAAGAGTTGCGTCTCAGAATAGACCAGGACTGCATATCCTCAAAGAATATTATGTTTCAAGTTCTGCACAGAGAAATGGATCATTCTTTCGATAGCTCTGCAGTCTTGATTGGTCATTTTCTTCCTTCTAGAAGATAAAAGGAGATAGGAGTAGAAAGAGAAGTTAATCTATACCCAGGATCAGTGATGGTGACAGGACTCCCTCTGTGCCTAAAGATCCATTTAACCAGGGTATCCTCGAGGATTCCCCCTCACTAGACAGAAAGAAAAGGTAAGCATATGGAGGAAGCAAAGTGTGGGATTCCTGTTTGTCTTATACAGTAGCAGACAAACGTGCAAAAAATCTTTGTTTCACTGGCAGTGTGAGCCTGCGGCATGTAACTCTAGACTGAAGGCTTCCACACGCAGCTCGAGAGGAAAGCGTGAGTGTTTAGGTCAAGCTGCTTTCAGATGAACAAGGAATGAAGAGATGGCATTCACAGCACATTTGAACTCACACTTTTCTCTGTCGTCATGGAGGTGCTGTGGAAACGGACCATTTTTTCAGGAAGTTGCAATTCAGCCTGCTGAATGCACCCACTCAAACACACTCCATTTGTGTTATCCGTGAAATGTTACAGATATGCCAGCTGGCCAATGCTTACACCTACTTTTAAAGATGAAATCAAAATGTTTTGTCCATATCTGTTAGCTTTGAAGGCATCTGTATGTTTGTATACTCTAAAAGTTTATGAAAATATTGATGACTCATCTAGCACTCCACAGATTTTTGACCAATCAAATGCTCTCAAGAATGGAATTGTCTCTTCCTCCTAATAGAGCGTAGCAGTGCCCACCCACGTTTTCAGCAATCTTTGTTCCGGAAGTATTTTTTCCATAAGGATTTCCTAAAGTACTTCATAAGAATGAACCATGAACCAAACCAGCCATCTCGGAGGTGAATCAAAACATTACAAATTTAATTTGAAGCAAAAAATATTCATTAATCAGACAAAATGGATTGTGAAGGCTGTACAAAGTAACATTTATCTTTAACAATGCTTTCAAAGCGCTACAATGCGGGCTGCCATCTTGATAGTTTTGGGTTGAATATGGATCACATGACTGTGTCACATGAAAACAAATACCTCATCGTTTTCAGATATCTACATCTTCCCTGTCCACACTACAATGCAAAGACAAAAAGTTCAGTTATTGCTGACAAAAATGCCCTCTCGGTGTGGACGGAAGGCCAAAACGTAGAGAAAGCGCATGAGTGTGGACGTAGCCTGGAGCGCCACTCGCTGTCGCATGTAAATCAAACTTCCCAACTTTACCCTAATGCAAGTTGCGAGACATAAAAGGTTACCGAACCTAGTCTAATGACACAGTCTTAAGGTAAAGTCATGGTCAAACTATAACTGCATTGAAATCATCACGGTAGTTACGAAGTTGCCAGCAGAATCACCGCCACATTCCCTTGGTGAAAAAACATTCAAAACAACGTTAAACACCAGGGTATTTATTTTGAATGCTGGTGTTAAAACATGGCTTTTTGACCAACTTAAACAGCAACACTTCTATGGTTAACCAGCATTACCAGCAAACCATGCTGATCGACTACTAAGTTTAGCTGGTGAACAACATGGCTATGCTGGTGCACTAAATCTAAACCAGCACCAAACTACCACAAACTTGACTAGACCAGTATGGTAATTGAATGGTTAATCCGGTCTATTCAGTGAGGATTTGATTGGATAGAAACATCTTGCAGCAGGAGATGTTCTGCTTGAACTACTTGAGCCTTAGGAAAGTGAGATCTGCTAATAGATGTGAGTGAGAGAGTGAATGAAAATGAGATGGAAAAGAAACTCTCAGGGGAACCGTGTAATTCCTCATTTAGCATATCGCAGAGACACTCTTTTGCTGTCAGTCAGTTTACAAACACATTTTTTTTACTCTCTCCACCATCTGCCTTAGCAGGCAGATTCTCTAATATGTCTGTGTGCGTATCTCCCACAGACCTACACCTCCAGTACCGATCCTGATGATCACTGCCATTCTCCTTCTAGCTGACCTGCTTTGTGAAGGTGCAAAGGTTGAGATGGCGCCCTTGCCAGGCAAGACTTCCTGGCAAGGGCGCCATCTCTCCACTTAAAGGGCATTCTCTGAAAATGTCAGGAAAACACAGTCAGGGAATCGTAGACCAAGGGAAAGGCCAGGGGAGAGAGAATAAAATTGAGTAAGAGGTAATTTACTACACTGAGCATAGGGGTAGTTTCATGCACTGTAAACTCCTTCGTAATCCCATGACGTTGTAAGGAACTCTTAGGTTTAAGGGACTCTTGCTGGCTTTGTTTATGATAGCTGCACATTGTGTGTGCCCATTTTCCCCCTCCGAGAGAATTTTAGTACTCGCAACAGCTGTAAATATGAATAATAATCAGGTTTTATAACATTTCACTACATTTCTATGTGTGTAGATGGAATGGGACTGCTTTATCTGTGCCTTATTTTGTTGGGCTGCCATGTTGCAGATCTATCATTATGACTGAAGAGTTAAAGCCATTCATCTTTGCTTCTTCTGAGGCAGCCAAGACTTCCATTGAGCCTGACAGCCTACAACACACTACTGTTTGTGTCAGTGTGTATCTGTTGGGCATGTCTGCTATTATCTGGAAGTTTTGGATTCTTGATATCTATATTATTCTTTCAGAGTATGTATGTCTTGGCTGGCTTCTACTCAATTTTCGGTAGTCCACCTGAAAATTGGGTTGTGACTTGTTGGTACAATGAGTGCTTTTGAGGGAGAACAAATCAGTGGATTTTCCATTGTTTACCAGGCTAGTGGCTTCTTTGAAAGATAGTAGATTTTAAAGTAGAGAGCAAGAACCACTAATCACGACCATGAGGAAGTTACCCCATGTGACTACCCTCCCTAGCAACAGCATAATTTGGTTGCTTAGGAGACCTGGCTGGAGTCACTGTGTTCAGAAGGAATGGCGCACCCATTCAAACTCGTGACTCTAGGAGTGGTAGTCAGCATCAATACTCTATGTATAGTTATGTCTATTAATTTATCATTATTATTTTTAGTTGGACAGAAATTCTGGTCGCAAAGTCTACAAACATTTCTTATAATTGTGTCAGCGTTTTCTGTACAACTGATCGTGGGCTGAGTTTTTCTTAACCAGTCTATTACTGTGGAATCAACAATTTTGAATAAATATGCTTAAACAGCAAATAAAAACTGGGGTTGGTTTAGTGGCCGACCCGCTCTACCAACTGAGCCACAGCCGCCCCATGCTACACAACAGAGCATATTGCTTATATTGAGATATTGTTAAATATTTATATAATTATATTTTACAGTAGTAATATATTTCTGTTGCGATTTCTTCAATTTCATGTGTAAGGCTTTTTTCACACCTCCGGAGAAGACGTTGGTTATATGGCCAAGTGCAATTATTTTAGCACAATATGCTGCAATTTAATCATAAATATGTTGTCTGCAGGTGTTGTGCGCTTCACAGTGAATGTGCACTCTCTTCTGTCAGCTACTACAACAAGCACAGTGCCAATGCTCATTAAATGTGGTGTTTTTAGCATATGAACGGCTTCTCAATTTCACTTTGAAGCACGCTGCACATGCAGACTGTATATTCATTTGGTTGTATTGCATCCTTTTGCAGTTTAATGATCACAAAAGGACATATCAGTCATGTGATAGTCAGACAGTGTGTGTGGACTGAATTGAGTCAGTGTTCAGTACTTGCAATACTGAAGAAAAACTGGTATTTTTACATCTTTTTATATTAGTATTGACTTGGTACCGAAGTACCTAGACTTTTGACATCCCTAATAAAGGTACAGTCTGCCCATAAAAAATTGTTCATGACAAATTTGCCACTTTCACCACTGATTATTTTTACATGCAAATGAGCTTTGTGGCAAACTTGTGGCAAATTGTCCATTGTTGCCTAAGGTTTGCTGCAGGTTCACCACTACTGGTAAAGAGCTACAAACTTCTGGCAAACATTTTTGGTGAGTCACAAGCTCATTTGCATGTGAGAATAATGAGGAACAAGTATGCTGCAAATTTGCCATGAACTTTAAATTTTGTAAGGGTGTTCAATATGTCATACAGCCTTCAGGTCCAACGATTATGTTTTGGTTTCACAATCAGTTCTTTTCTGTTTTTTGTACACTGGATGTTTTGTTGTCTAATCAATGACTCTCTGGTCCTCAACTGTATGACATATTGAATGGAATATATTTCCGTCCCTCACAGCCATGTTTTCATTCACATCAAATTCAATATACTCTTAACTAAGGTCTGCTGTCTGCCTCAAGCAACCCTATTTTGTTCTTGACAGAGGTTACCTATAGTGATGTGGAGTAAAGAAAATTAGGACATGTTCGTATCGGAGTTTGTCCACCGCAGCACGTTCACACACAGCTGATGCATTCCATGCTTCATGCCTCAACTCACAGGTGTTGCTGCAAGCACACCAAAACCAGCTCATCAGGAGGGATTCCCTTCATTTCCAATTCAGCAGAAGAGCTCACGGCTTCCCCTCATGACTCCTGTCATGGAATATTTATGCACAGAAACATGTGCAAACACCCCTGCTGAACATATTATTCTCTGTTCCAAAAACCTAGTGAGCTGCCTCACTGCCAACATGGGCAGTATCTTAACCATCATGAGACCTTAAAAGTTACTGATTTTGGATGCTCCACACAGGCAACAACTCCACGAACCACACAAAAATGTTGTTTATTTTTTTCACTGAACTGGTCGAACTGCATGCTAGGACTGCCTAGAATAGGGTACATGCAATGCTGCCTTTTAAATTTGCCTAAAACAAGTTATATTCAAAGGATCATAATTAAGTTGCCTGCCTTATGGAACATGTTGCAGTTAAATGGTGCCTTTGTAGAGAGCGAACTTGGATTAGAAGCACAATAATTGTATTGCATCATGACACCTCATCTAAACTCCTTTTGTTGCACTCAGTCTATGCATCCCTTGGCCTCCTTCACCTCTCCTTTCATGTCCCTTTGGGTCACTCTGAAGTAGTAAGTGTAGCGAATCAGCTCTATGAAATATTAATAATCAATCATAACTTGTTATAATCGATTATGAATATTTGGATCAGTTAATCGGGTTACCTTGATGTAGCTACATTAACATTACAACCAAATACTCGGTTCATCCCGTGAACACTCAATATTGGTTATTAATTAATTAATTAATTATGTACATTTCCGGGGCATGGGAAATGTCTTTCTTACTAAGTATTAAGAGCAAGTAGTCAAAATCTATGATTAGTGACTTTAGATATGAGCTTGAGACACAGACAACTTTACATGTGACATGAACAAGACTTTATTAACTAGACTAAACATTTAAACTACTCTAACATACATATACATACATTCATACAGTTTACCAAGGGAAAGAGGGCTGAAGCAGAATACAGGAAGGCAAGAAGTTATAGCATTGTTTGAAATTCAGCAGATCAACAGCCTGAGCAAACCATCATATTAGTTCTGACACGCCCTTTTTAGAAAGGGGTAAGGATACTTAATGTATCAAATAATGAGACTAAGTTTGATACTTGCATGTCCCATTTGAATTAAACTGTCCTGATGCAATTTGTTGAGGCTCCAGTTGATCTTTGATGATGTTGTCTTGATGAGAGAGAACCAGTGGGAGTCAGAGGATCTTTGGTGAATGGAAAGACAAGGCCGTAGCCTGGCGCACGCTTGGGAGTCCTTGGGGGCCGCTGGTTCAGCATCATCTTCATTAGGACTTCTCAGGAAGGACCAAGAGAGTAAGAGAGCACAAGGCTCAGAGGACCAGAAAGCAAGAGGACAGGAAGCAAGAGAGCAAGAAGCAAGAGAGAGAGAAGGGCCGTTGTGGATGCAATTTATAACCTTATAAAACGTGTCCCACCTCTCATTGGCTCGACCAATAAGAAGGGTGGAAGTTCCAGGCGGGAATTTGGTTTATTGCTCTTTGTTCTAAGAGGGGTGGTAGCCAATGAAGAAACTAGGAAATATTCTTGTAATACTAATATGTTGTTGTTATCGACATATCATGTACACAGTCATTTCGATCTTCAAAATACCAAGTTATAGAGACCAAATATGCCACACATATGATTTCGATTAACCATAGTATGCAAAGTCTGAAACATTAACCCATTAGAGTTTGCAAGAAAACATAGACCAAACAACATTTAGGAAAATCATGAGATGGAACATTAGATACATGTCAATACATTTATCACATGGATATATATATATAGAATATATAGGATTAAAAGGGTTCATTTCTCCTTCTCAGTAAGAATTAATTGAGGGTCTGCACTCTGAACATTCCTTTGGAGGTCGTAAAAGTCCCTCCATCCATCCATCCATCTTCAACCGCTTATCCGAAGTCGGGTCGCGGGGGCAGCTGCTCCAGCAGGGGGCCCCAAACTTCCCTATCCCGAGCCACATTAACCAGCTCTGACTGGGCTGACCCGAGGCGTTCCCAGGCCAGTGTGGAGATGTAATCTCTCCACCTAGTCCTGGGTCTTCCCCGAGGCCTCCTCCCAGCTGGACGTGCCTGAAACACCTCCCTAGGGAGGCGGCCAGGGGGCATCCTTACCAGATGCCCAAACCACCTCAACTGACTCCTTTCAACGCAAAGGAGCAGCGGCTCTACTCCGAGCTCCTCACGGATGACTGAGCTCCTCACCCTATCTCTAAGGGAGAAGCCCGCCACCCTTCTGAGGAAGCCCATTTCGGCCGCTTGTACTCGCGACCTAGTTCTTTCGGTCATGACCCAACCTTCATGACCATAGGTAAAAGTCCCCTTTATTTTAAATCATGAGATGGTTCCTTTGTCCCGTAGGTAAAAGTCCCCTTTATTTTAAATCATGAGATGGTTCCTTTGTCCCGTCAAGGCTCATTTGCATCCTTTATGGCTCGGGGTCAGGACTTTGGTTTGAATAACTCAAAAGATGGTAAAACATAGCAGAACACAATTCTAAGGTAATCTTATATTCATATTCAGCTAGGACAAGTGGTAAGGTTTAATTTGATACCAAGAAACGTGTATTTAGTACAATTAGAAGTGGATATACACCCTTAGGCTATTAAATATGAGGCCTCAGAGTTTAAAACACACAACGAAACAGTTCTAATGAGTTTGATATACCTCAGAAATACACAACATACAGGGATTACACGTATTTCCTTAAGAATAAACCTTTCAAGGTTTAAATGGAAGACACACACACACACACACACTCTCTGTTGCCAGCTTTTCACGTGCCCTTTTCTCACATGGTGAAGCACGCGGTGTGAGGCGAGTCATATGGGAAAGGGGGGGCTTAGCAGGCACGAGGATTTCCTGTCAATAGTTCATTGTCTCTTTGTCAATACATTTATTGTGCTCGTGGAGACTAGTTGGCGCTATTTCAGTGATTAGAGGGGTTTTAACAGTGGGTTCTTTCTTATTCATGAATCTGCTGAGGCCACTGATCCTCCGCCATACCTTACATAAGTGCACACCTTGAGTGTGCATATGCACGTGATTGTGCTTGTGCTTCAAGAAGAGGGGTTTATGTATCTCAAGCCAAATTACTTGTGTCAGGGTTAAAAAAAACAGGAAGAAAAACAACTATATTTGTACATTTCTGAAGATAATGGGAGTGGTGCCCCTGTTGAAAAGACCAGCACTGCAGGTCACCGACATATGGTGTGTATTGGATGCTAGTGTCCTCAACAAGCTTCTTAACTATCTTAACCAACAAGACTTTCTTAGTTTCACAAGAAAGAGCATACCGGTTGACCAGCATTTTTGCTTGTGAACAGTATAGCAATGCTGCAATTTACCATTTACCATACAAACCAACACTTAACCAGTATGAAATGTATTCTGGTGTTATTCTCCTTCAATGTAAGTCTATGGGATTTTTTCAGCTATTTTAATGTCTGCTAGGTGAAAATTGTAAGTCTGATTGCTTAGTAAATAATTGTACATCTCTCTTCAACAAGCCGCTTAACCAAAGTGTAATGCTTCGGTGTAATGCTTCGGTTTAAGGTTATGTTAAAATTCCTAACCTAAAGTAATAGCAATAGTAAGAGAGGCTCTTGTCTTAGGACAGGGACAGAAAGCTTAATGACTTAGAGTGGGCTCCTTGACTTTCAAACAAAGCATACCTTTCCACTGACCCCGTGTCTCTCATTAGTACATTTGCATTAAATCGGTACATGCCACCTTTATCTCTCATTCACACTGATGCAGAAGGCAGCTAGATTCACATCGATTTTTGGACCCTTTGTTCCAGCTGCTGTCTACAGGGAAATTGCTTTTGATGTGAGAGAAGTGTTTCCTTCACTACACACACCAATACCCACAGTTTTAAACCATATTGAGAATTTAGTTTTTTAGAAACATGATTTTGAGCTGCAAAACAGCGAAGGTCTCTCAGATTTCTTCCAGATAAAGACCAGCTTAGATCAGCATGAATTTACATGCTGGTTCAGGTTGGTTTGTGCTGGTACCACTAGTTTGGTCTAATTTTTGGTCTAAATTGTGTTCACCAGGAAAAAAGCAGAAGTATACTTCGGTACCTCACACGCACAGTGCGCATGTCATCAGCACAGTACTTGTAATGTAGACATAGTGCGCACACGTTGAACACATCCATATGGCCTCACGGTCAAAAGAGTATATTTTTGAAAAGGCGACATGGAACGACACTTGGAAAATCTATACCCTTGCCTTAAAGGAATAGTTCACCCCCAAAAAATTATTTACTCCCCCTCAAGCCATCCCAGATGTGTATGACTTTCTTTCTTCTGAACACAAATTATTTTTAGTAGAATATCTCAGCTCTATACAATGCAAGTGAATGGTGACCAAAAGCTTGAAGCTCCATAAAGCACATAAAAGCAGCATAAAAGTAATCCATATGACTCCAGTGGTTTAAATAATGTATTCTGTAGTGATCCAACTGGCTTTGGATGAGAACAGACCAAAATACAGTGCCATGAAAAATGATTTCTTCTGTTTGTGTATATCTCAGTCTGAGGAAATCTTGAGTTAACACAACACACAGTTTTTAAATGAAAATGTTATGTATTGAAGCAAAAGCGTTATTCAATACCAACTGGGCCTGTGTGAAAAAGTATCCCCCCCCCCCCCTAATGAGAATAAAGGTGATTGAAACACATCAGCCTGGGAACAGTTACAAAGCTATTTCAAAGGCTCTGGGACACCAAAGAACCACAGTTCTTATTACAGGCATATTAGTGAACCTTCCCAGAAGTGACCATCCTTCCAAAATTCCTCCAAGAGCACAGTGACGACTCATCCAGGAAGTCACAAGATAGCCAAGGAACCACAGACCTCTTGCATCAATAAAGGTCACTCACTGTTCATGACTCCACTATCAGAAAGACACTGGGCAAAAATGGCATCCATGGAAGAGTGGCAGGGAAAAAAACACTACTGACCCAGAAGAACAATAAGGCTCATCTGAATTTTGCCAAAACATACCTTGATGATCCTCAACCCTTTTGGGAAAGTGATCTGTGGACTAATGGGTCAAAAGTGGAACTGTTTGGAAGACAGGGGTCCCATTACATCTGGTGAAAACCAAACACAGAATTCCACTGAAAGAATATCATAAATACGGTCAAGCATGCTGGTAGATGTGTGATGGTGTGGGGATGCTTTGAGGCTTCAGGGCCAGGATGACTTGCAATAATTGAGGAAAACGTGAATTCTGCTCTTTACCAGAAAATCCTAAAGGAGAATGTCTGGTCATCAGTTTGTGGGTTGAAGCTCAAGTGCAATTGGATTATGCAGCAAGACAATGATCCAAAGCACAGGAGTAAATCCACCTCTGAATGGCTCAAAAGAAGCTAAATTAAAGTTTTGGAGTGGCCTAGTCAAAGTCCTGACTTGAACCCGATTGAGATGCTGTAGCAGGACCTTAAAGGGGCAGTTCATGCTCAAAAACCCTCCAATGTGGCTGAACTAAAGCAGTTCTGCAAAGAAAAGTGGGCCAAAATTCCATCACAGCATTGTGAAAGACTGATCTCCATTATCGGATGTATTTGGTTGCAGTTGTTGCTGCTAAAGATGGCTGTGTCAGGGCGGAGGGCGGGGCCGGGTCGTGATCCTACATACCCGGTCCCGTATTAGGCTAATCAAGCCTTTGAGAGGGATAAAGGTCGACTGTTAACGGGCATGTCCGTCATGTGTGTGTTTATGTCTTCTTTTAAGTTTATCATTAAACTATTATTTATGTTGAAAAGCCGGTTCTCGCCTCCTCCTTTCCATTGATCCCTTTACAACCAGCTATTAAGTTTAAGGGGGCAGTTCGTTTTTCACATGGGTAATATAGGTGTTAGATAACTTTAGTGCTTCAACAAAAATATATATAGATTTGAAAACTGTATTTTGTGTTTACTCTGCTTGCCTTTGTTTTGTTACATCTCATTTAAAACAATTTAATATGAAAAATACACAAACATAGAAGAAATCAGGAAGGGGGCAAATACTTTTTCATAGCACTGTACTCCTTTTTCACTGTACATTTTGCCATTGCAGTCTTCAGGCATAATCATGGTTTCGATTACACTTCCTAGATCTTGATGCATGAGCAGAGTGCTAGATGGTGGTAGGAAGTGTAATCAAGCTTTAAAAAAAATGATTGCCAAAGAGGAGGATAGTGAAAAAGGAAATATTTTTTGGGGTCAGTTCTTACCAAAAACAATTGGATCCCTTCAGATAACATGGATTAGACCACTGGAGTATTAAGGATTACTTTTATTTGCTTTATTGAGCTTAAAAGTTTTGGTCACCATTCACTTGCATTGTATGGACCTCCAGAGCTGAGACATTCTTCTATAATAGTTGTGTTCTGCAGAAGAAAAAAAAGTCATGCCCATCCGGGATGGCATGAGGGTGAGTAAATGAGAGAATAACATTTTTTGGGTGAACTATCCCTTCTAGATGTTAAGTTTGTGTGCATTACTTTATGTACCTCCTACTGCGGTTTCTCTTAGTCGTGTGTCTGTATTTAGAACTGCTGCACTTTGGATCTTGTTTACCATGCCTCATTGCCACTGGTTTAGTGCCAAAGTGTTTATGTCAGGTCATATATTAACTCAAAGACTGTTACTCATCTCTGAAAGAAAGCAGGCCCCTGACCTCATAGGGGATCTCATTACAAGTTGCGTTCACTCTTAAACTATGAGGAAAGGGTTTGTGACTGTTTTAGAATGAGGCAGAAGGGTTTGAATTAAAGGGGGGCCTGGGGAGGGCACTTGAAGTAATGTGTGATTTTCTGGGTTACTATCTTGACCAAATGCAATTGCAAAAGTAACCATTTTAAATCACATATCTTCAAACACTCCCTCCATCTGCTATTGGTTCCATGATTCAGAACGACAGCCTTTCTTTCCTGGTTTTTTCTTCAGTCTCCAGTGTTTTCACTCGCATGTTTTTAGCAGATAATGTGATGTTAAGCGTATTAATCATTGATATTACATTGGTATCATTAACTACTTTGAGTTGTTATGACGGCCAACAACTGCAAAAGTTGAGCCTGAACTCCATCTTACTCCAATTTAACACTTACAATGGCTGTTGTTCTCTTTCAGGATCGCTTGTTTCTGTAGTTTTTACATTGATTTTTATGGAGACCGGAAACAGAAAACAGTATCGTGGCAATCAGAATCTTCATGGCTTCATACAGTGGTTGGCCAGGAAAACTCTGAACTTTGGTAGAAAGTATTGTAATATCTAAAAAATGGCAATGGATGAATGGGTTTAAGAATTGGTATATTTACAACCAGTGGTTTGTAGGAATTGTAGAATAGAATGCAATGGGCACATTTAAATAACCACCATTAATATGTAGGATAAATGACAAATGATCAGATTAGAAATCTGAATAAAATTCTCCATCATTAAAAATTTTATATAACAGTTTAATATCACAATTTATATGTAACAAATTAGCTTAATTATGATTAATTCACTTATTCAAAGAATTAAGGTGTATGTCTGATCTTTCAGCCACGCTGAGTTGAAATGACGCATCTGTAATTCTTTAGTAGTAATTGTACTTTTACTTGTTTTGGCTCTACCCACCTCTGCCAATCGTTAGTATGTAATTTATTACATATAACTAAATAGGAAAACTATTCTCATGGCTTATTGAAAATAATATGACAAATGTGTAGATATGGTGTAGTGCAGATCTTTTAAAAATCAAGTGACGAGATTATTTATCAAAATATACCTCAGTCAAATTATCTTTGAATACAAACAAGACTTTATTGCTAATCTAAACACATAGACAAACATGAAAAACAGGTTGGTGAGTAAATTGTAACAGAAGGTGAATGAAATGATCTGTGCAGAGGAATTGAACTTTATTGAGTCTATAGACAATACCTTTAGAATAGGGCTGCAACTAACGATTATTTTGATAATCGATTAATCTAACGATTATTAGAACGATTATTCGACTATTCAGCAGGTATTGCAACGATTAATCATGAGCTTTTAACTGATTATTCAGCTTGTGCCCTGGCTTAAAAGGTTGTATTCTACTATCACTCAAACCTCTGAAACTCTGCAGACAGTGTGGTCACACTAGAATCTGAGGTTTAATAGATTTAATATTATTTTTACTGAAGACCCTGCTACAAAAATGGATGGCAGGATATAATGTCATGCTCCAGGGCTTGTGTTTTGAGTAGGGCTGTCAATCGATTAACATTTTTAATCTAATTAATTACATGATGTCCCGATTAATTAATCACGATTAATCACATTTAATTGCATATACAAATATTTGCTGAGAAAGCCCCTCATATAACAAAAATGCAATATATAATGATGAAATAATTATACATGGTTATCTTTTAAATAATAATAATTTTAAAAAAAATTCAGATAATTAAAATGCATTACATTCTTGTAGCAGAAGAGTTAATGAATCATTGATAAGACAATACAAAAAGTGGCTTTATAATACAATGTATTGTTTACTACCATATTATTGAACATAAGTCAATCATTGGCATACAGTTCACAGAAATCCATTTCACAAGTGAATGTGTCAATCAGTTGGAGATTTATTATGAGGGCTTGTTTAAGAACTTATCAATTTCAACAAGCATCAGACATGCTTGACTAGCGTCTCGGGTGCGTTGCATCATAAATATAAAATTTTTAGGACACTGTGTCTAGTTAAATATAGTTTACATTCTTAGAACACATCTTGAGATCCCTTAGTTCGAATTTGAGCTCCATCAAATGTTTTGAACACAAGAACGTAACGAATGTCTGTGTTGTTCTGTCTGCTGGATGGTTGTTTTCTTCACTGTATAAACTCTGCGTTACCATACAGCTGAAGTTTCATTTACTGCCCTCTGGAGTAATCATGTGGTACTACAAGCTTGCATTTCTCAGGAATCTTCCTTATTACAATCCGGGGACATTGCGATTAATTGCGTTCATTTTTTTTAACTCGTTATTTTTTTATAAAATTAATCGCACTGAATTTACATGTTAAATCGACAGCCCTAGTTTTGTGTTTATAATTCTTTTGTAAATTAAAAACGGTAAGATATCCCATCTGCTCAAATTACCCTAACAATTATGAAGCTACTTAACTGAAGTTTGTGTTCTTGTATTATGTTGAGTAGAATGATGATGGAGTTTCTTCCATGATTGATTTTCAGCCAAGAAGCCATACATTTAGATCGAGTTGTATGTATACCAGAGTTCATCCAAATAGTTTTCTCACATTTGAGTATGAAAGCAAGCTAAAGGAATAAAATGTACTGCGACCGCCCCTTAAAGGAATGTTCTAGGTTCAAAACTGGTTAAGCTCTATCCACAGCATTTGTGGCACAATGTCAATTAACACAAAGGATAATTTAGACTCAAACCTCATTTAAAAAATAAAAGAGAAAAAAAAAAAAACTTCTAATGTTTTAATTATATATATTAAGATAAATTATAAGATTCTCAGCCTGAGAAACTGCTGAAAAAAGAACGAGCCAAAAATGAACTTTTTCTTTCTTTTTGGATTGGACAAGATATATTTCAGTGTGTAAATAAGGTTGCTCCAAAAACTGCTTTTGTTTTTTCCCTATCATGATAACTGTAATTGAGTTTTGTGTTGATACAACATAGCAATCAAAAGCTATAGTACTTCGAAAATAATTTATCCTATAGTGTCCACAAATAAAAAAAGTGTCCAAAAGCCTCTCCAAACAAATAAAACATAATAAGAACTAATTTCACATGCAAATACTGCAATGACTAAAGGTATGTTATCTCTCCAAAGCATGCAGGCATGAATATCGAGATCTCATTCAGTTCCATTCTGTGTCATTTGAGCCATCAATAACCTAGTTTCCATCCACTTTCGTGTTGTTTTGTTATCGATTAAGTGAAAATGCATAAAAAGATGTTTGCAAAATTTGCCGTCTTATGCTTGTTTCCATTCAAATGGCCTTTCATTGATAAAACTTGTGTGTGTGATGACGTTATGCTTAAAAAAAAAAAATTTTGTCGCATAAATTTTGGTTTATTGACAAAAGATATTTGCCCTTACGCTTTTATTTCTTTACAGAAATGTGTGTATATCACTAATTGTGTACCTTTCGCCTCCCAGATGTCCCTAATTCACCCCTCCCCCCCAAAAGTCTTTGTAAAATGGGGAGAGTATTGAGACAATTCATTGAAATTAGCCAACTTAATTTCACAAATAACAGCAATCAGAAGATGAGGAATTACAATCAAAAGGAAGCAGTTGCCCTTCTGATAGGACTGTAATATTGGTCCCGATGCATTTTATAGAATTGGGTTATATATTAGTGTTCCAAAAAAGCACACTGAAGCTTTTCTCCTAGTATTGTGTATTTATTTTTAATATAAAACATTGTTGTGCGTAGAAATGACATGTTTTTTGTATTGTGAGCTAATTTCAAGACTGCCATCTATTATTTTGAATCATTAATGTCACAAAGCAACATTAATAAATAAACGGGTGGCTACCGTGATTAAATTAATCGAAAAGATTGGCCTTTAATTTGTTCTCCGTGTACTTGTCGATGTATACTTGTGCTTGATACATATTAGATATTTGTGTTGGCACTCCTTGAAGTGTCATGACGCAGATGTGTTTGCAGCATCGAATCTGTTAAGGTATGCCATTATGACCAATCCATAACAGTGCGAGTAATGCTTCATGTACAATAAATTGGCTTTCAACGTCGTCATGATTAACACAGGCTAACGATTGGGGTAAATTCTGTCATATGAAACTATATTTTGGTGTTAATGCCAATTTTCTCGACAAAAACTGTTTCCAAACCAGTTTTTCGCAAAACATTTTAAGTATCGACATAGAATTTATGCTCTAGAGTTATACGGACACTTTTGGAATTTTATCAATAATTTGAATTTCCATCAGCTATATCGGTAAACTTTTTGATACACCTTTTGTCACCAAAAAACCCTTGGATGGAAACATAGTTAAGTCTGTGTCATGAACTTGGCTTCATCTCCTGGTGGCCATATGTAATTAGAGTAAACAATCCTCTCTGCCCATATTTGAATGACTTTCACCACTGGTTGCAGCGATCTGAATCCTAATACGGTTGGTTTAGTGTTCCATGACACTGGACAACGTACTACTTAATTTCAGATGAAGTCATTTGATCCAGGAAAGCGTGGAACGTATGTGCACAAGGTGGCTCGCGTGGATTATCTAATGATCTATGTATCCGATTATGTTGTGTGTCAGCTTGTTTTAGTGGGACTCCCCTCCTCTAAGTAATGGTATGTGATATCTTAGAAGCAACAACTGTTTACAGTACATGTTACAAGTATGTCAAAGACATATACTTTGTTATTACTTGCTATTTTTTTTAACTGTGAGTAAAACAAATGGGCTGGTTGTATTGTACTCTTTGAGAGCTTTCCAGTAACATATGACACATGGCTATTTGATCAGTTTGATGTTTTTACCATTTGCAATAATATGCACAGTGCAAAATTATTAATCAATGATCAAAACGGACCATTTCTGATTTGTCTGGAAATTTCAAATCACTTGTTCAGTTTTGGTCATTATGGCTGTAGGTATTGTAAAGTTTCTAAAGATTCTAAGCTTTAAAATGGTACCGAGTTTGTGTTGGTCAAGACTGTAGTTATTCATATTTTGATTATTTTTTCACAGCTGGCCAATCCAAGCTTAAAGGGTTAAATAAACTAGAAGTGAGTTGAAATAATTGTTTCGTGGTAATCAGCATTATGCCACAAATGCAGTTGATTGAGCATAACTTGAATTGAACCCGGAACATTACTTTAAGTGGCCATAAACATATGACACGTGCAAACTCACTAAAAAAGTTTGCATAATTACCACAGGTAGTTTAGACATTGCCACTGACATTGCAAAGGTTATGATTTCAACACCATTATCAAGATAGAAGAGGTATTGTTTTGGTATCAAGATTCAAGAGCCTTAGATGTGTGAACATATATCTCACTGCTGTGTCTTTGACAATTCCTGATGAGCTCAGCCCTAATAAATCAATCCACAAATCAATATTTAGCCAGTCACTAAGTCAATAGTTACGACTTCAGATTCTGTCAGCAACAGGCTATTGTGGTTTTTAGATTATGGATATAAAAATATAGCTTTTTTTCAAGCGCACTTCTATATGTTTAGTAAAATTGCAGATTTTGAATCTTTTAGATTCTGCTCACAGACACTGTGTCTACAGGGGATGAAATGCCCAGAATATTGCTGTCATTGTGCTGACAAAAGAAAATTTGACAGTTTGGTGACTTGTTTTGATCTTTGGATGGGAGGTTTGCTGTTAACTGTGACAGGTTACTAAACAGAAAAACATTTGGATGCTTTATGACAACCTTGGTAAATGTACAGTTCAAACTTTAAAAGCAGATGACATTGAAGCTTGATTTTGAGAGTGATAATGATGTTTTAGCCCTTTGCAGAAAGATAACCTTCTGTTTTTTTGGATATTCCCCAAATCTAAGAATGACAGTTATTCCAGCATAAGAAGAAATGCTGTGTGAAAATATCTGGTCTTATACACACACAGGAGGAACTGCAATCTGTTTTTGCAAGATATACCAAAGTCTGGAAGGATGTGGCGCATTGGATTGCTGTGTGGCTGTGAGCGGTTATGAGTAGGGATGTCGAAAGTACACATGCTCTTGTATCAAGTCAATACTAAAAGTCAAAAGATGTAACTTGCCATTCTTTCTAAAGTATCTATAGTACTGACAGTAGTACATGTGCCTGCTTCATAATTCCGCCCGCTTGGTGTGCTGCTGGTGCCCCCATAATATGGCACCCCTATGTGTTGCATACAGTGCGTATATGGTTTTTGCGCCTCTGATTCTGCCAAAATGATCATCTTGGAGATATATTACAACACTCTACCAGCACGTTGGAGAGAGAATCACCACTGGCTAGTAAATTCTATAAATGTATATGGTTGCCATGAAATTGCATTTATAATGATACAAGCTTTTGTCACTGTTTGACATTTCATACACATTTTTAACACAAAGTATTCACAAGGTTGGAATCTAAAAATGAAAATACAATTCCACATATAAAAATATCATGCCAATATATATTAAAAGTACTATGTAAAAACACATTATGTTTATGGGGCAGTGCTTTGCACAGCTTTTTACCAAAACCCTGCATATATTCTTCAATATTTACAAAAAATATTGTTTTTGTTAAATTATGCAATAATGCATCACTGTCCCTTAAAATATTTTGATATTTATACAGTTATATACTTTGTAATTAATGCATACATTATGACCAAAAATGAACAAATGCTTTAACATTAGCAGACAAATCAGAAGTGTTCCGTTTTTATAATTTATATAAAAACAATTGCACTGTATATATTATTGCAATCAGATAAAACATCAAACTGTTAAAATAGCCATGTGTCATATGTCATTGGAAAGCTCTCAAAGAGTAAAATACAACCAGCCTATAGGTTTTACTCACAGACAAAAATATAGTGAATAATAGCGAAGTATATGTCTTTGACAATTATGTTGGTGTTGCTTATATGGCAAGTTTACGCTTATAACTTCATGACACATCACATACCATTACTTAAGAGGAGGTGATTATCTTTCTTACGACCCCAAACACTAGTTAATCGGAAGATCATTAGATATTCCACATGAAGCACAATGTTACATATGGTCACCAGGAGATGGCGGCAAGTAAATAGCACAAACTCAATGCAGACTCATCGAGTCAAAATGCATTTATTCTGTGAAATCTCATTACTAAAAAATAAAAAGTTAATATTTTGGCAAAATTTTCCTGGCTCAAAAATGATTAAGTAGCGTGAGTGATCCCGCTCTGAGCTCTCCTGTCTCTGGAGTACAAATATCAGACAGCCTACTGGGGTTGCGTCCAGAGATAGCGCGCGCCAGAGTCACGTGAAATATTTGCATGTCAGATAAGAAGAATATTTAGCGCTTTTGAAGCGCCAAACACACGATGAAGGTCTTTAAATTTGCAGAAATATTTTCAATGCTGGAAAAACCCTGTCCATATTTCTTAAATTTTCTCAGTCTCACGTGAAGCCCTGCCCACAGATAGATAAGCCCACACTGTGCACATGGATATGTACATGTCACGATATACACGATATAGCAAAATCTCTATCGGTTGACACTTTATATCGTTGCCACAATATATCATCATATGTCCCAGCCCTAATCTATATCATTCACATTTTTAAACATTTTCATTACAATGATACCAAACTTTTGTATAGGCCTACTTGTTTTTATTTGTCTCAATTTATTCGATTGATTGAAATCCTTTTCTATGTACATTTTTTATTTTACATGTTTACTGAGAACTTGAAACTGTGTTTACTTCATTAAGAAATTAATATTTGTTTTTGCCGCGGTACTGAAATTGTAATTGAGAATAGTAAAATTTCACAGATGTTGGTATTGATTACAAAAATGTTGGTACCATGACAACCCTAGTTGTTTGTCTCTCTTTTTTCATACAATTTCACATGTTTTTTTCGAGTCAACCCCTTAAACTCTGCCACTGTTCATTTTAATAGTATTTGCCTGTGAATCTGCAGGGTGCAATTACTAAATCACACCAAGCGTGAACTTTTAACCTCAGGTCATTGTAAACTATTTCAGCCGGGTACAGGGTTAATTGGAGTCTCTCATCTGAATGGCTGGAACAAAAGATTCACCACATCTAAATGCTCCATTACCCAGCATGCAACATCAAACTTTTTTTATTTTTTCTTTGGCCATTTACCAGGTTTTTGTTTTTGAGAGTCAGGAAATCATGGGTTGAGAAAAAGGGGACAGGAATGAAAACTTGACCCAGGCCGGACTTGAACCCACATTTCCCTTGAGCATGACAGTTCAATGACCACATTCACATGCACGTAAGAAAACAGTTTATTCCGGGGGTTTTTTGCAGAAAGCGTCATTCTGAATCATCATGCTGTTTAAGGGATTAAGAGAAAGCAGTTTAACACACCCAGGTTTCTCTCGGAGAAGGCTGCTTCTGTGGCAGTGTAAACAAACATCATAGGATGGAGCCCACCAAGTCAACAAAACATTTCTGGGAGTACTGTGGGAAAAGCACATATACTATAAACTATACCAATTTATAAATACCAGTGTAAACTATTGGTCCCTCATGTTTGTGTATATACATTGAGGGAATCCCAGAGTTTTATGTGAGAGGGAAACCCCACTATTGCAGCACATTTCCACTACAGGTCGCGATAGAAAGTTAAGGAAACAAACACAGCAACAACTCTGGAATATCTGGAAATAAAGCGAAGCAACAGAGAATAAAATAGTGAAGTCTTCCTCGGATGCCATGTTTGTTATTTACACAAGCATCGTAGAGAAATTACGTTGCAGTGGAGGAAGCTGCTTACTGACTGAGCTGTATGTATACGGGAGTAAAGAGTACACCGCTTATACAGTACATTTAAACAGGAACACAGCTTTCTCGTAATACGCCGCTTTCTGGTGTCCATGTAAACATAGTCAATATGTTAGATTCTCAAATTGAACACGAGGCCACAACATAAAACTTTAAATCACCAATCGGATTTTAACTTTCACTGTATAAGCATGTTTATATTTCCAATCTTTTTTTATTGCAATCAGAAAAGTTACATTTTCTTTTGGCATAACTCAGTGCAGTGGTTTTGCCGGTTTTTTCAGTAGAACTGAAGTGAGTGAAATAAAGAGAGGCCTCTTAAAGGGGTAGTCCACCCATCTTTTACTATCCCTTTTAATGAGACGTGGAAAAAAGGGTTTTATTTTCATGTTAAGATAAGAGTTCAATTTGTCATTCTCTATCTACAGTAGTCTTAGAAGAAAAACATAATTATGACTATTTTGGTGTGTGAAGCATTGGCCATACCTTATCAACTCAACGCATTTATCGATTTAAGAGGCAGTTTGTGTTTGATTTTATCGAAGAAATGAATGCCTTCTAACATGACTGGTTGGGCAGTTTCTTCATTTAATATGAGCTGTATAATTTAGGTTCCATATTTCAGTATAGGCATCGATAAATCACATTGAGCTGATTATGTATAGTCAGTCACAATACTGTTAAACCCATAAAAAAAACACATCAGGGCAGGTGCATACACAACACAACAGGGAAGTGGGGCCTGGGTAGCTCAGCAATTATTGACGCTGACTACCACCCTTGGAGTCGCGAGTTCGAAATCAGTGTGTGCTGATTGACTCCAGGTGACTCCACCTAGGTCTCCTTAAGCAATCAAATTGGCCCGGTGTCACATGGGGTAACATCGTGGTCGCGATTAGGGGTTCTCACTCTCAATAGGGTGCATGGTAAGTTATGCATGGATCGCAGAGAGTAGCATGAGTCTCCACATGCTGTGAGTCTCCGCGGTTTCATGCACAATGAGCCACGTGATAAGATGCGCAGATTGACTCTCAGAAGTGGAGGCAGCTGAGACTTGTCCTCTGGCACCAGGATTGAGGCGAGTAACCGCATCACCACGAGGACCTAGTAAATAGTGGGAATTGGGCATTCCAAAATTGGGGAGAAAAGGTAAATAAAAAAATGCAACACAACAGAAAAAAAAAGTAATAAGCATGCACATTGTCGTAGCTTGCAAATCTTTATTAGTTTACAATGTTTTGGACAAAGAACAGAACCAGAGAAGGTTAATGGTGGTAGACATCCTCCTGCCGGCGTGAACAGAATAATTTTTACACTAAGCTTCACAGTAAACCATTTTTATTGACCTCTTAGTCTGTTTGATTCACAACAGAGCGTCCGATGATGGCAAGAACATGCATTGGCAGTAGGTACTTCACTTTCTTTTTGAGACGTTATTGTGCTTGCTAAATAAAAATTGTATGATATGTATGCACGTCATTAAAAAAAAAAAAACTATCTCATAACTGTTCTGCGTAGATATTACAAGCATTTAATAGCGAGTCTGCCTTTCTTAAATTGCGTGTTCATGAGCGTGGATTATGAAAATTGTGAATGTGCACACACACCCTATTGACAAATGTTTGGAATTCACTAACATACACACATTTAATGAACAAATCTGGGTTGTACACAAAGAACCAGAGGAAACTTTTCGTGAAGGTCAATTTTACGCATAAGTTTCATGAATGAGGCCCAAAGAGTTATATTTATATAGATAGACACAAAATTCAGACCATCAGGTCATTGCAAATGTACCAAACAAATTGCTATCTGAGTTTGAGACTACAATAACCTTCACAAACATTGTAAGTAGACGTCAGGGAAAAAAGTGTGGCAAATGCTTCAGTGGAGATTTCGATGCCGTGTTTTAGTGCTGTTGTGGAGGATATGAAGGAGGGAAATCCTCACCACCAACACAGGACAGAATTAATTGTCGCTGTTATGGTTGAGTGGCTGAGAGCCTCTCTCACGCTTGGAGATTGTGACAGTTCAACAGACTTAGTAACAGATTTAGTTACTCTCATGGACTGACCTGCCACCACTTCCTGTTAAAACACTGGTGACACAACGTGTTTGAAATCTCATCTCTGGCTCGGCATGCGCTTGCCTATTATTTTCTCTCTATTACTTTCTTCTGCTCTGGTTCCTGAAGACCAAACACCTTTTATCTGTCACTCTGGGAGTCAGTGTGTGCCGTTAAATATACTTCAGATCTCAAGAAGGCAAATCTACGGTCTCGGTGCCTGCAGTAACATAAAAGATAAGATCTTTTCAGACATTTAAATCCTTGACCCAGCGCAACCTGCGCTAAACCTGGCCAGAAACTGCCACACACGCCGTACCCTGCAGCTTTATACCTTTTTGATGTGACACCAGGGATTAGGGTAGAGTTAGGTTTAGGATTAGAGGTAAGGTTAACAGTGTAACTACAGATATAAGTAAGGTCTGTGGTAAACATTACTTGACGATACGTGGACGTTTTGTTCTAAAGCCTCAATACCTCAAATGTGAATTTTGAAGCCGCATTGAATTACATACTGTTTTTAAAAAATGCACAGTGGCTTCAAAATTCATGTTTGAGGTATGAAAATGTGTAATGTATGTTGTAGAACAAAATGTCCACGTACTGTATCGTCAAGTAATGTTTACCACAGACCTTATTTTACGCATAAGTTCATAACCCCCATTCTAAAAACCCATAAGAAAAACCTGACGGAACCCATGAAGAATTAGACTTCCGGGTTCACCTACAAATTGAAGTCACGGCTGAACAGCTCTATATAAATTGGGTCAAAATCTGGTCATCGTTCACTGACCCTCATTTTGTTCCAAACTCATATGGTTTTCTTTTGTGGAACACAAAAGGTGGAATTTTAAAGAATATCCTTGCTAATCTTTTCCATATAATGAAAGTTAATTAGGATCATGGCTGCCAAGCTCAAAAATGACCAAAAAGCACCATAAAAGTGGTCCATATGACTGGTGTGCTATATTCCAAGTCTTTTCAATCAATAAGATAGTAGAAGAGACCAAAAGTGATGTTGTTTTTCATTTATTCAAGTTGATAATTCCCAAGCTCTGAAAATGGACTACAAGAGCTATACGAACTACAAAAATGGCATGTTAATACAATTTGATGCCAAACAACATTGTGTCTTGCATGTCTGGAGACCAAACGTAAATAATTAAAAAACTACCACAGCCTGTTTAATTATGCCAAATTTCATTTGATAGCTAAACTGGAAGGGAAAATGTTCAGTTTGAAACGACTTGAATATGGTTTGCTCATCTCACCAAGTTTTGTATGGCTTCAGACAACTTCAAATATACCAGATGAATCATATGGGATACTTTTTATTGAATTTTTTGTCATAGTGGAACTTGACAAAGTCACAGTTCCCTTTCACTTTATATCACATGGAAAAGATATTCCAGGATAAATTCAGAAATTCACCTTTTGCATTCCAGAAAAGAAGCAATCTACCACTGATAGCACACGTACATCACCCAAACGTCTATTTGATGTGTGTGTTTACATCTGGAAGATGTATTTTTTACATTGTTTGCATCTAAACGTCTCATGTCAATAAGTATGTCTCAGATGTCAATGAATCATCCAGCAGATGTCTTTGAGATGTTTATGATTTAGAATGTTTGTAAATCTGATCTTTTTAAGATGTTTAGCAGATGGTTATGAGATTGTGATGCTTTCCAGGTGAAAAGATCTAAAACACATCTCGGAGATGTACGTGTGCTATCTGGGACGGTTTTGGAATGACATTAGCATGAGAATATCCATTTATTGCGCGATCATTTCTTGTTCTTTGAGTGTCCCATTTTCAAAGATTGGTTTTGTTTCCTCCTCTCTTGTAGGAGGCGCTATCCATTCCCCTCGGAAGTCACCAGATTATCAGGAGAGCACACGGCCTGAGAACAGGTGCCAGTTCTGCTCTCTTCAGCCACCCCAGTGCCACTTTGCCAGCCCAGGTGACGGTTTTATACATTAAAGTGGTGAATTTGAATGCATTATTTACACCCAGAGCTACTGTGCAAACCTACACTTGACCATTATTGAGTGTTTTAGGCCTTGTTCCAAGTGCCGCCCTCAGCCATTGCGGTCCACACATGGTTGATGTAATGTAACATTTCTTTCTGTAAAATTCTTCAGCAGAAATGTTTATTTATTTATTTTTATGAAACTTTTTCACGGGTCCACTAGATAGCGACATGAGCCTGTGGTCCATAGACATAAAATTGAAAATGACCCTGAATATTCCTGATAAGGTGTCTGAGTTGTGTTTATCTTTTATGAACTACGGTGGGATTTAGACTCGCATACTGAGCCTGATGTCTCCAGTAATAGCATTCTTTTGCATATGATAATCTCTTCCCAGTGCAATTCGTTTGACAGGGAGATCAATTCAGCTAAATCTGCCCTGAGAAATATTAGGATTGGCTTTTTACCCCTTGCTACGTTGGTTTGCTAATACAGTGAGGCATACACATGATATAAAAAATGCCCCTGTAAGGTAAAGTGTTCACATATTTCAAATAGTGATGTTTATCTTCCTCCAGCCAGTGCATATGACATGAAAAATGTATGATCAGAGGAGGATATTTGTTCTGGGAGTGCTTTCCTTCATGCATTAGCATGTTTACGCTTATGTGAGTGTGTGTGTGTGTGTGTGTGTGTGTGTGTGGGTATTCTGATTATTGAAATGAAAAAATGGTATGACCTTTAGAAAAGTTCTTGAGGATGAAATGGAGATGTGCTCCTTCTAGGGAACTGATGAAGAAACAGATAATAATGCCTTTGGGATGTTAGAGAGAGTGCTCCTGGTCTATTTTCTCTCTTCTCACCTTATTTCTCTCCAAGGCTTCATCCTTACTGCTGCAAAGTGCACAGTGTTTGGCGTGTGTGCTTTTTAAGGAAACTAAAGAGCATCTTAGTTAGAAACGGTGGTAGATTCAGGCAAGCAAGCACTAAATCTCTTTCAAAACAATGTAAAATGAAATCTGCAACGTGTTTAACTTTTATAATGTGACGTATTTGTGAGTAAAACATATTTAATGAAAAAGCAGGAGCAGGATTTTATTTTGTCCATCTGCAGCTGATTGGATCATGATTGGAGTTGAAAAGTAAAAGGAATTTGTGACGTCAACTGAAAAGTAGGAATGTTCCGATATCGGAATTGGGGCTGATACTGCACTCACGCACTTGTACTCATGAAAATTTCCCGATAGGTCTGGACGCTAAAAAGATATTCCTATTTATCTGAAAATGTTTTATTAAATTAAAAACATTTTCCGATATCGATGATAAGCTTTCGAGTAAATTTCGATATTCAGCATATGTTCTACATCTACATCGGATCTGGTATGTGTTGCTAATAATGTAAGCAGCTCTGCAAAGTTATACCAGAGATTATTTAGCATAGATTTAGCCACATCTGTTAAAATGAATGGGATAAACTGGAACATCCCAACGATCAACGGATGTAGAAAGGAAGTCCCACCTTACAGGTTAAAGAACCAATCACCTTTTAGGTACAGATATCGCCTGTCAATCAACAGCATGGCATTAGCTATGCAAGCTGGAAAATAATTGTTGTTTTAGCATTATCTGAGGTAATGAAGCACAATTTATGATTCCACTGTTGTCAGATTTTATTGCTGATTTATATATGTTCTATGATTGTAATCTTGTCCAAGCTTTATGAGATTTTGGTCTTTCCCCATTCAAGTAGACAGGAGCTGCATTGGCATGATTGGAAATAGCTTCCCGAGAGCGTTCCAAAGATGGCTGACAGTGGACTTCTAGAAAGACTAATACACAACTAACTAACTGAATCACAGTCATGAAATCATCCTGTTAAGTATTAGCAGCCAGCCGTGCTGTCATTGATACCGGGAATGAACATGAGCAAGCTATCCGGCTTATTTAAAGGGGACCTATTATTCAAAATGTACTTTCACATGGTTTGTACATAAATGTGAGTCGGCAGTGTGTGTACACAACCACCCTACAATGTTAAAAGTCCACCCACTCCTCTTTATTATATTTCTATTAATCAAAAACAGTGTGTCAAAATGAATGGTTTTTGTTTCTGGTGACGGACTCCACCCTATTATCATAGATCCTCCCCTGAGTGATCTACACACAGTGTAGCGCTGGAGCAGATACAGCAGGATGTTTGCAAATCGCCTTTCCGAATGTGCTTGTTAGCTGATTCCACGGCTAATGCAGCTAAAGTTACCATTGTCTCTGATTGTATTCATGGAGACCAGAGCTATATCAGGGGTGGGGAGCAGCAGCTCATTTGCATTTAAAGAGACACACACAAAAAACTTGTGTTTTTGATTCCACTCAAAAAGAGGCATTTACAACATGGTATAATAAATGATCCGTGGGGTATTTTGAGCTGAAACTTCACAGACACATTCTGGAGACACATGACTCCTCCCCCATCATATGAATATATCATGATAAATATCCATATTGAACAACAGTCTTTTTAACAACAATTGCTAAATTTGGTGAAAGAGAGATCCTCATATAATCAGTCTCAATGTATTGCATTTGAAGAATGCAACATTACAAAACTAAAAAAAACTTATATTGTATTGGCGAGTACTGAAAAGGAAGTATGGATACTCGTACTTGTTCTCCCAATAAATGGTATTGGAACATCCCTACCAAAAAGGAATATCATTCAGAGGTGGAACAAGTTATAAAATAACAAGACAATATTTTTTTCCCCTTCTTTTTTTATTTGGAATAACATGCACTGATGAATAGGCCTAAGACCAGGAATATGCTTTAAAGTAAAGGGGGTACATTTTAATTTCATGTTGACTGAAAGAAGATGTATAATAACGTTCACAAAGCATTTCACTTTTTTTATATGACATATTATCGTAAAACAGAATATTCAGGTGGAAATAATGTAGGGCGGGACTTGAGTTTATTCCTCAAGATGTGATTGGGTATGACAGTTAAGACAGCAGAAAAGAAAAGTCAAAGAAGTTGTTACATTTGTGATGAAAGATTATGAGAACAAACATTTGGACATTTGGAACAACATCATTTACAATAAGACCAAAGACACTCAGTTTTGATTTCATGTTACTTCCACTAATACAACCAGCATAAAGAAAGCAACATTGCATAGCGGAACATCTGATTTCAAGGGGCCAGAGAACATTAGGACAATCTGAGCAACATAAAGAAAATAATCTTTTTAGCTTTCTGTCTTCCATGTTTCATTTCTTTTTAATGTGATCTTTTCTTATTTGGGCTGAAAGGTCTGATAGTTATTTTATTGTATTTTTTTTTCACCCTGGCTTTGAATGGATCTAGATTGATTTAATTTTGGTGCTGCTATGTCTCCCTGATGTCATTTTTCTGATTGTCAGTAAATCAGATTCATTTAGCAACTTAATCAGTACAACTCTTCGGAAAATGTGAACGGTTGCCACACAAATGCAAAGATGTTCTAAGTGGTTTTTGGTTCCTTTATGCAGTTGCTAGTGTCTTTTGGCTGGTTGCTGGTTCAAGTCAAAAGCCTGTAAAAACGTAGATGTTTGAAATTGTATTTCTCCATCGAACAATAACAAAATATATATTTGGCTATATTTAGGCTTTATTTCAAAAGAAAAATCATGTTCAGCTACACTACAATTAATACATTTCTCTAAGGCTGCATCTCTGTCTCTTTCTCTCTCTCTGTCTGGCTCTTGCTGTCTCTCCCACCTGTCTCTCTCTCGTTCTCTCTCTCTCTCCCTGCATTGCTGTATTAAGGGTCAGCTGCTGCATCGATTGCTCGAGCTGCAGCTCTTTCTTCCACTGACAGCTTATCTCTCAAAGAGGGGGAGAGAGTACTGCACTCAGCATTATTCTCACATGGACATGATTTATCACACACGCGCACACACGCGCACGTGCGCACACACGTGCACACACAATTACTTTAACAAACAGCATGCCACTGGGAGGGATGTGGGATTGGTTAACTGCCGCATTTTGGTCTGAACAGAGGAGATGGGGATGGCGAGGAGGTCTAGATTACCTGGAGAGAGAGCGCTAACCATTATCATTGCCTTTCATCTCAATGTCAGTTGCTCAGTTGGTACATGCACCCCCAAAAGTATGTGACCAGTATCATGCTATCTTTGCTCATTGGCACTAAATTCTGGGCATTGAACTTTTCAAGCCAATTTTCAATTTTTAATGAACGAGTAAACAATTAAGTAATATCACACAAGCAAGAGTGCTATATGGCCCTACATCAGCACTGCTGTGATCCGGCCGCAGGTTGAATGCCGTAGGAAATTAAAGCAGTGCTGATGTAGGGCCATATAACACGATTGCAAGTGTGATATTGCTTATTTCTTACTTATACAACAGTTCAATGAACATTTAAATTGTAAAAAATGAGGAAAAACCGAGTAAGGTCATAAAAACGCATTTGTGCATGGAACTACTTTATTACGCTACAGATCAGAATCTGCCATTGCTGGTTCAAAACAAATGATGCGTACAAACCTCTGTTAGTAATTCAAAAAGTTCACTTCAGAAATAGTATCACGGCTTGTGCTGTTTCTAACAAGTTATTGGATAAACAAGGATGGATTGATAGGTGTGCTGTCTATGTATCTTTATGTGTGTGTGTTAGAGAGAGAGAGAGTGTGCAATAACCTGTTGCCACTCCCAAGCAGATATGCTGTCAGCGTTCTGAAGGTCAGCTTTCTCAGTGGAAAAACAGTGTCCAAGCGGGGGTATTTCTCAATATTTCTTGGTAGCCGCGCAAGAGTCGATCACTATAGAAACAGCAATGCCCTCTGCCATTTATAAACAGCATGTATCCAATGTGGAAACTCGGTAAGCGCCTTGAGTTCTGTAATCAAAAAGTCCTTTGTGTCTCTCAGCTGCAATGAGCCTTAATCCTTATATTGTTCATTTAAAGCCATTTAAAACAATGTCCTAGATTAAGTAATGTAGTGGTAATACGAGCGATCACAGAGCGCTGTTCTGTGTAAACAATGACTAATGGATTCACTTAACGTCACCAACTCGCTCATATTACACACAAAAATGATCTTTTGCCACCACCTGCTGGCTAACATATGCCATTTAAAAAATAAAGACAGAAACTCCTAACAGATATGCACTGCTCTTACACTTTAGTTTAGAACAGCATAAACACAAGAGGAGTGATACACACACACAGTGAAGCGTCCGAGTGCTGATCCTGTCAGACCATCAGTGCTCATGGAACATCTCTTGTCCAATCAGATTTCATGACCGGAACTAACTGTTGTATATTATTTAATAAATTCAGAAATACGAGCCAGTTAGTTTGCACATTTCATCTTCCTCAGTTTTAAAAGAAGACAACACATATAATAAAAAAAGCAAGACGTAAAAATGTTATGGTGTCAATCCGTCGGTCACATGGACCCATCAAGGATGTTCAGAAACGTTTTAAAATCATAGTCGAGATGATTCAAGAGAAAAATCTAGTAACAAGAGTGGGAATAGTGCTAGACTAAAAGAGACAACACAACTGGTCATTGAAATATACAGTAAGGAATCAATCGTATTTTGGTAAGTTAGACTAGGGGTATGCAGACATTTAGGTCTTAAATGAAACCGATCTATGTTTTTATGCAACTACTGTAACTTAAATTTGAAATACAAAGCTATAGAAAGTCTTTATTTTTTATTTTATTTAATTTTTTATTGTTATTTATTTTTTATTCAAATTGTTTGTTTCTGTGAGTGTTGGTTATTCGAGTTTTTGAGACATTACAGACATTAGATAAGAAATTAGCATAATTAATTCTGATTCAAAGTAATGGCCTACATCATCCAATCACTTCCAACCTGATTATCATTGTCCCATGTCTGCCAAACAATGTCCAAACAGCATCTGCAGCCTGAAACTGAACATTTGGTTGCAATTTATGAGTAAATGGGCTTGGTTTTGGTATCCAAAGTGGTCAATACTTAAAGGGCCCCTACATGGTGAATGGACTGCACTTTTATCTTTCACAGCTTCATCTTCGCTCACATCAAGTTAAATATTACATATATTTTCAAATCTATCAAGAGCCTTGTGTTGTGTGCACTTATCCTGCTGGGACATCACATCCCAGAAGTCGAGGAGCTGAAGTCCAGTGTGAGATGGCAGTTTTTTAAACTGCTTTTGTGACCCTACTGACTGCAGAGTCAGACACACAGCCCACCCTGAAACCTCTAACCATCTTGAAGAACAGTGCTCTGTGACACCAAGAAAATTGGGTTACTACAAGTGAATGAAATGAGAGCACAGACAATCCCAATCCCTTGTTGTACTTTCTGCATCTGCTTCAATTAAGTTAGTCTGAGATGTGTCACAAGGAGAAGTTTACAGATGCCCTTAATTCCTTTGTGACATTAGTGCTTAAATAATGTGTGACGCACTAGAATTGGCCATGTGGGGTGGGTGTGTGTGAAGAAAAGCATCACATCATGTCCATCACTGTATTATTATATGCCACTATATGTTATGGTTGAGAATTTCCATTGTTTTGAAATACTTCCTGATATCATCGTAATATTCTGAGGCAACTGTAAGTAAGCCATTTGTTGGTTGATTCTACCAAAAAATGTAACTGTTGCTCTGTGGTGCTATCTAAATATTGCTGTTTATGACCCACCAGCGTCCCACCAACACAATACGGCTATACAAAGGCTCAACCAATGGTGTCAGTTTGTGGTCGGACTGTATTGCCGACCATTGCTAAATATGAAAGTGTTCAGAAAAGCTGTTTAAAAAATATATATTTTTGAAAATCTGTTTTGACAGAATTTACACACTTCACCATAAAAATGGCTGGAGGAATGATTATTCGATACTGGTAACAGTAGGCCAATTTTATTCAGAAGCTCTCATTTTAATCTGATTACGATTTTGATGCAACTTCATTCTATTCTGATTGATTTGGGTAGTAATAATGTCAATTTTGCTTTCATATGAGGTCACTTTATGCCATGCGAGTAGTGGACTGTTCAAGCTTGTTTCCAGCAAGCTTGAACAGTAACTGTTCTTGTTGTTTGGTAGACTAGCTGGCAAACCTTTTATGCACACTTTGTTGCCAAGAAGAACATCTGGTAATTCAGTTGTTTTTTAGCTTTCTTTATGTGCCTCTGTTGTTTATAATGTACTGTACTGTACTGTAATAAGATATAGTCAAGCTGAATTCTGAAAATGGTTGTAGTACAGTTCCTCAGGGATCTGGCCCATGATGCAATATAATGTTAACAAACGCAGCAGTGTCAACCCCAGACAGTGTCAGTTTTGGGTGCACAGCCATAGCTTTGGACAGTCCGCCAAGCCAGCTTCCAGAATTCCTGTGCTTAGACCAAGAACCTTTATCAAGGGAAGGAGTTTGGATTGGCAGCCTTATAAGGATTTGTTATCATCACTGTTCGAATAATTGTACTACTTTGTCCTAACCAGGTTAATAAATAATACACCAACAAATAACCAATAAATAGACAAGAGTTTTTCGTCCTGGCCAGCCTCAACCGTGATAAGCTTGGCTTCTACTTCTTTAGCATTTTGCTTTGTATCCCCGCCCACAGAGAAATCTCATTGGTCTAGAATCCCACTCTTCATAACCGTATATATTACTAGGACTGGCTAAAAATACAGATTTTCTGATGCATCGCAATCTTCATTTGAAAAATCGACATCGATTCTTAAATCCCAAGAATTATCTTTTGCTATATGTGCAATCATCTACTACAGTGAGAGGAAATCACACTCATTTGCTACCAAATTTTGTGTTATGCAATTAAAAATGTCTATGATTAGCCTCTAGCTGGTAAATTTCTCTTTTAATAGCCTTTCTATTTTTACAGTCAGTTGTTGATCAAAAACAACAAAAACTAAACATTTAGTTCTATCAGGAAGACTTGCAGACTTAAGTAAAGTTTTAATGAAATGTATTTGATGAATATGAAACAAGAATTGAATGTATTGGCATAAGCCCCGTCTGGCGGTCCAAAGAAGTTGTACTCTGAACCATCAGATCCTGCCGGAGGTAGGAGGCAGGGGCGAGGAGCCTACCCCCATGCAGGACAGGACTCAACTGGTGGAGGTGGGGTGGTGGAGGATGTTCTGGGAGTGAATGGCCCTTATGTGGAGCTCGTTGGCGGTTGTCTTGACTATGCTTGCTCTTATGAGCATTTCACTACAAAAAAATTAGGTCTGTACATACAACTGTATTTAATAAAAAATACTGTGTTAAGGGGGCCTGGGCAGCTCAGTGAGTATTAACGCAGACTACCAACACTGGAGTTGTGATTTCGAATACAGGGTGTGCTGAGTGACTCCAGCCGAGTCTCCTAAGCAACCAAATTGGCCTGGTTGCTAGGGAGGGTAGAGTCACATGGGGTAACATCCTCGTGGTCACGATTAGGGGTTCTCGCTCTCAATGGGGCACATGGTAAATTGTGCGTGGATCACGGAGAGTAGCATGAGCCTCCACATGCTGGAAGTCCCACAGTGTCATGCACAATGAGCCACATGATAAGATGCGTGGATTTACTGTCTCAGAAGCGGAGGCAACTTAGACTTGTTCTCCGCCACCCGGATTGAGGTGAGTAACCGCACTACCACAAGGACCAACTAAGTAGTCGGAATTGGGCATTCCAAATTGAGAGAAAAGGGGCTAAAAAATAAAATAAAAACAAAAAACACTGTGGTACTGCTGGTACTATGAAGCTTGAGTCTGTGGTAGTACTATTGCTCTGGAATTGGGTCGATATTTTTTTCTTTTTCTTCCCTACAATAAATAATGTATTTATAATTCAATTATTTTTTTAATATTTCAGTGAACAATTTGAATTTTAGTTTGAACTGTTATTCTGCCAGCTGTGTGCAAGAATAAAATCTGATGAAATCTAAAATGATCTCATCCTTTCTCACCAGGATGCTGTAAGTAGGTAGTCAATACAATAATTCCAAACATTGTCCATTCTTTTATCCTCAAAATTAATCAAATAATCCTCAATGGTATTGTAAAAGAACCAGAATCTGCGGAATCAGAACCAGAATCATTCAATTCCTTACGAATCTCACAGGAGCACAAACTACCTGCACTCCTAATTATTCTACTAAAAAAGACTGCTAATGATTTCTTATTTGCTTGTGTTGTATTTCATGCCACAATCTTCCCTTGGTATCAGAAAGGTTTGATTACATCATTCTTAGAGTTGGAAAAACACTCTCTAAGCAGTAGCTCGTTGCTTTCTCAGAGAGTTGTTGTGGTGGTGGTGAAGGCTAGTTGTGTAATCAAAGCTGCCTGGAGATTCTTTGTCTTTCTCTACCTCTAATAATGGTCTCTGGCCCCCTGAGAGGAGAAAACCCATCAGAGCCCCCACAGGTAGCTAGCACACACAAACATTGGGCATCATTTTGTGTGCAAGTGCTGAAGTCATAACCCATAAAACATAAATGAAAGTGTGAGGCAGGAATGGAGATCCTGTTTTGTGCTGTATGACAGATTAGTGAAGTTTGGAGAGAACCAGCACCATGACCAACTCTCTCCATTATGTCTGTCCCTAGTAACCCTTAGTAGTTACCAGTACCAGTGATTTTACAATTCTATAAACCAATTTATATATCAAAGCTTTGCTAACATGCTATTATACACACTTCTTTATTTTAGACCTTAAATATTAATCTATGGGTGTTTTTTTTTTTCAATTTGAGTTTTTTATTATTAGTTTTCACACTCACTTATTTTGAAGATTTGTCTAACAATTTCCAACAGTGTTGTACTTGCAGAAGATTTCTGTCATTTGTCTATTTTCATGAAAATTTTCACCACGGTGTCATCTCAATTTCTATATTGCGTTTAATAGAAATCTGGTGGAAATGACTCCAATCCTTTAAAGCGTTTAATTTTTAAATTTACCAATTTTCACATTCGATTCTGATATTTTATTCAACTCTGTGGGTGTTCTAAACACTGGTTGGAATAGGGCGAACCATTACGGTGTCCGATGTGGACGGTATACTGATGTACACAACAGAAACACACAACAGCGATTCCATGCCAATGATCAAGTGAAGGAGAAAGGACCTCTAAATAAACAAACCCAGATGGGACTTGTGAAAAAAATACTTTGCAGGTTGTAATTTGATCACAGAAGCACATCAAATCTTAACAAACAATATACAGAATATGGCACTGATGAGGGACCGCTGCACAGATTGTTGGAGTTTTTTCCATGGAGGGTCTGTCAACACCACTCAAAGTTTATGTCATTTCAACCTAGTTCCTGTTGTCTCTGAGCTTTGGAAGTATCAGCTAATGATTACCGGAAAATTCGGATAAAGTATCATTATGTGGGCAATGCAAACGCTAAAAGCACAACAAGACATTGGCCATTCTCGGAACGGCATTCTACTATAGTACTCTTACTATTTCTGAAATACATTGTTGAGACAGTAAGAGTAGTATTGGTAGTCTGTAGGCTTGGGATTGATGCCTTTTTCATGCATCGATAATCAGAAGATTCCAAAGAACTTTGGTAAAGCGTGAGCTGCAGGGTTAATTAAAGGGGGGGGTCACACATCAGGACGCATCTGGCGGACGACATGACGTGTTCTAAAATTCAAAACAATTACGCACACCGCCAACGCTCAGCGTCAACATTCTGAAGTGCAAGTTCACGGAGGGTAACTCTTATTGATTTACATTATATTCAATCTAAATTAATATCAAAGAACAACGATTATTTACTCTAGCCATCATTGGATAATATATTGTGTAAAAGTACCCTTCATAGAGCCTACAAAATGTATTTTCAGTTACAAGAATGTCTTTTTGTGGTTTGACAGCTTGAATGGAGACCTATTCATGGCTATATACAGGGAAATTGCATTTAAATGTCGTGCAGTTGCACCAGTTTAATACACTAACCTGCAAACTCATCATTGTTACTTTGTTCATTCTTGAAGTACAAAAACCTTTGTAACTTTGGGCTGCCATTTGCACTACTTCAACTTGTCGTATTTGTGTGTGATTGTGACAGAGACTGGCTTCAGTAAAACTGTAGTATATCAGCCTCTTGTGGTCTCCCAATGCTATTACGCCAAACTGATAAAAGAGACCAACTTAGTTCATTGGAAAGGAGGCCAATTGGGCTTCTCATTTAAATGCCAGCTAATTTGAATATATTGATGCCTCAAAAATTTGTCGATAAAATAACGTGCCAATCAATAATCGATATATTGATATTTTATGACATGCCTAGTAGTATGCAATTCTGGACATAGCCACTAGGGTTGTCAACTGTGCTGAGAAACTAAAATAGAATTTTTACCATTTGATTGTTCACACTCAACATTTACACTATTCGCAAGTACTCCTCACAGAATATGCATGTGAGCATTAAAAATTTCCAGCCTGTCAGTCATACAGTGCATGGGTTCTGAATTTAATTGGTATGGTGCTACCAATACTATAGAAAGAATGCTATTGTTACTTTTTATTATTATTATTTTAGTCAATTTGGTACCGATGCACTGGTACTTTTGACATCCCTAGTCTCCGAAGTGTCTGAGAAAAAACTGGTGTCATTAATGAAGGAAAGAATAAAGCTAATGAAGTGTATCCATCTTGTTCATAGAAAGACACTCTTTGAACACTTGAACTGAGTCTCGCTGGCTTTGGTTAAGGCTGGGTTCTTTATCTGATCTCCTGGTAGGCGCGTTTGCTAGAGAGGAACGGCACAATTAACATAAATGGGCCGTAACTGTAAATCGGAGAAATAACATTTGATTTTAATGCCTGCCTTTCACTGTTTATTTCACTGTGTATTTTTATTTTATTTGAGCTTCTATGTGTGTTATAAAGACAACTATCAACTCAGTGCAGAGTAAAGCCATTCGCACCAATTCAGCCATATAAAGTCTTCTGTGAACAAGCCAAACTGAAGAGTTGGAGGAATATTGATTCAGTCTCTTGTCTCTCTGGGGAAAAGAATGGGTCATGACATTTTAATCTTAGCTCCTGGTTTCATTGAGCTGATAAAAACTAAATTTGTCATAATGCTTGTGTAGCCTATTTAAAGATTGATTTTTAGAACATCTCCCACTGAAGATGTAGGCCTGTCCCCGATTATTTTTGGCCAAGCAGCTTTGTATGTTCATTGATTTCATTTCAATTAGTAATTTGGTTTTAATTGTTTCTCATCTCTCTAAGGGGCTTTTGTTTAGTTGTAGTGTGATTATGGGGGTGGCCACTTCATGTGTTTTTTCAATTCATTGCTATCTGATTGAATTGGCACATTCTACACTGTAAAAAAAATACAAAATAATAACAAACTGGTAGCTGTGGTTGCCAGAATAATTATGTAAAATAAAATAAAAAAAAGTAAACATTTAAACAACTTAACAGAACAATCTGTGCATTTTACAGTTTAAAACTGTTGTAATTTACATGACCACAATGGCACTGTAAATAATAAAAACATTGTGTTGACTGAAAACTTTCTGAAACTGTACAAATCTGCTTTTTACTATATAAGACAATCACTGTAAAATAACAGAAGGGCACATGATGACATGAAGTTCACCAATAGTGGCTCTTCCTGGAGCAATGACCAATAAACATGTAAAGACAACACTCAGTGTCACTCACACAAACACTAAACATCATCAGGGTAACACATGTCAAATTACAATAATGCAGTAAACAACTAAACTACAATCAATATAAAACAGAACACCCCAAAGTACATAATTGATATTAAAAATAAGAAGAAACATAACTATTCCCATAACATATAATGAAATATGATGGTTCATGCAGGGAATTATGGGAACGCCCAATTATAGTTTTTTACTGTAATTTTAACAATAATTCACTGTAAAAAGGACACATCCTCTCTTGTTAAACATAATGTACATTTTTACCATTATACAGGAAAATCATACTTTTCACATCTAAAAAATTTCATTTTTACAACATTTTATTGTATAAAGTACTGTCGTCTTTTAAAATATATTAAAACATTTACTGTAAATTTGACAGTTAATGCTCGTTAATCAATTAACGTTTTATTTCTGTAGCATTTTTACAGTCCTTTACCGTGCATTTACTCTTGGCTGAAAAATATTTCCCGCAAAACGGATATAAATCAGATTTTCAATTGCTGAGCTATATGCAAATAAAGCAGATTTCACTTATGTGATTATGCTAATGTCGGGCAGTGCATTTAAAAGATGTGATTTATTATTTGATCCCAAGTGACTTTGCCCTGTGCACGTGTGTCTGTGTGTGTGCACTCCGTGTATTGTCAAACCCTTTCATCGAGTACCTGAACTTTTGCACCTACACTTGGTATTGTGAGTCTCTGTTTTTGTGCTGTTCTCAGTGGTGCCAGCTACATTAATTCTTATAGGCACTGCTGGGATACCTTTGTTGCTCTTGTTGCTGTATGTGTGATGTATGTTATTATTGTTGTAAGCTCACCACGAAATTTTGTTGGCATGGCAATAAATTATTATTGTATTTTATACCATGGGTCTGTTGAATGCTTGATTCTGATTGGTTGATGGACGTTCTAAGGTGTGCAATTATTTTTCAAGTAAACGCACGGCTATGTAGTTCCAGGTCTTGACCGCATAATGTTTCCATATCAGTTTGCCAAATTATTTCAGTTATTTCAAAGAGACTACAGGCTACCATAACAAAATTACCTATCAAAGACATTGGTTAAGTATATTGCAACGAAGGCTTGAGCTTTATCCAAATTAGATGCACTTGATTAAAACAACCATTTCTATATTATCTGAAATATCTTTGGGGAAACACCCTCACCCTCTCTTAAGCTCTCACACACACACACGTAGACATACACACATATAGGCATTACACACACACACACACACACACAATATAGAGCAAGAAATAGAGTCATGCCAGTCATTCATCATCTCAGTGGGGTTGAAAACTGTTGTTAAGATTTACATCGGAAATATGGCGCCACTGGCTGCTACTGAGAAGTGCTTAAACTTGCATCTTGGCGATTTTGAACTGAGAAGCTCAGTTTATGAGCTTCTCTCTTTCGATCCCTCAAAAATACACTCGCATATGCACAAACGCACACCTTATTACTCCAGTAAGTCCTCCAGTAAAGCAGTGCAAGCCTCGCTACATCTGTTGCTAGTTCTGAAGTGTCTTTCAAACTAGCAATGAAGGCATGAGCTGTATCAGAGCAAGATGCTGAATCCTTGGCGGAAGAAAGGAGTTCTACTCACAAGCGTTTTGGTGATGAAAACCAGAAAAAGTCTTGAGATAAAACACTGAACGATGTATTAATGTGTGGTATGGAATAATTGACTCTGGCCCATTGAATTATTTAAAAATTGCAACGCGTGTCGTGACCACATAACCACCTCGGGTGTGCATTATTTTTTAACAATTCAATGAGCCATCATCAATTTTTCCTTACGTATTGTATTGTGGAATACAATACAATAATAAAAAAAAATATTAAATTATTATTACTATTATCATTGACTTTTATAATTGAAAATACAACAGTAATATTTTTTCAATCATGCACCTATAAATTTAAAACCCTTGGGCTTTTATTTTGACATTCTGAACTCTCCAGGAAGTCTTGTAAATGTCTGTTTGTAGGGAAGTTCACAGTAGTTTAATTAGATTTTTATTCAAATTCTGGTCAAATACACCTCAGGCACCGTTCTAAATGCATATTATAAGTGAACCGAACTATTGAGCATCTACATCTGAGATGTTGTTTGTGAGTAGTGCTCATATATTGCGCACCACGTGAAGGCTAAAAATAGCTGTCAGTGATCATGCTGTATGTTTTTGATTCTCTAAAAAGAGCCAGTTCATTACTGTCATTTATTTGGGAAATGCACAGCACTATGTTATTGATTCACTAAAATGTACCAGCACATAAGAGCTATTTGTATTGGCATCCATCTAAGCTGGTCGTGCCATATGTTGCACGCTGTAGATTCAAAAGAACGGCTCAAAAGAGTCCTTGGTTCGGGATTTGGACTACACTGGTCGCACTATATGTTACACGTTGTAGAATCAAAAGAGCCAGTTCATAAGAGACATTAGAGTGGGAATTTTACTTTAGTTATTTAGTTATTTCTAAATAACTATTATAGTGATGCCTACACCCCTGGTCCAATTTGAGGGGATTATCAAGTGTGATATTCGGCTGTTCATGTGATCTCAACATGGCAGGTCTCAAAAATGTGTACCCAGCACCATATGTAGAATTAAACTGCTTTTCTCTAAGAGTGATATGATTAGAGTAGTTAGAAATGAAATAGTATTTTTCTTAATTAAAGATAAAAGTTAAAGTATAAGTTACAATTATTTAACTTAAATTGCACAATTAAACTATAGAGTCAATAAATAAAGAAAATTACTATTACACTTAATGTCTAATTTAAAATGTAACCTTCCCTTCCTAGTTTTCACTTTGACTTTGTCATATCTTCCCAGCAATCACATGGTTGATACAAATTTTCTCAAGACCACTGAGGTGATCCTGTGTCATGGTGTACCTATACTGTCTATCATGGTTATCTTATGTTTCTTCAGAATATGAGAATGTATTATGACCATCCATAATCCTAACTATATAGAGCCTTTGAGGCCGAGTAGCCTGTCAGGAACAACTCAGGACACCTTTCTCCCATCGCAAATATTGCGAGCACGGTGTGGGGGCGGAGTGGCATGATTTGAGGCACCTTTCTCTGTCAGGGCTGCACAATTCAAGGCACATTTCTCTCATTGCGATCTTGCGAGCTCTGTGCGGGGCGGCCGAGCAGGTAACCTGTCGTGCCGCCCCAGAGAGCGTTTTCCTATATTGCCTATGTCAGGATCCGCTACTGCTAAGGTGCCAAATAAACTTTTAAGAGACGGATATCTCTATGCCATAGAAAAAACGCAGACAGAAAGCGGGAACTTTGACGAAGGGATTTCAAGACGGACAATTCCCTCCATCCCAGCCCAGCTGACTGTCAGCCCGACACATCCTCATAGACTCTGCGGAGGCCCTCAAGATGTCACCATCAGATAAAAGCCATCAGAATTTTGAGCAAACATGGTTTCTGCAGAGGAGAGCTTATCCACAGGATCGCAGAGAGAGAGGGTGATAATTAGAGCAAAAGAAAGACAGGGCAAATGTTGCATTGATATACATGTTACTTCAGGCTCTCTGAAACAGGTCAACAGGGTTCTCCATTGAGTCACAGGCTGGGGTTTGTGTGCACGTGTTTTTGCGATTGTGTCACTGAGGTTTCTCCAGTGATTCATAGTCTGAGGATTGTGTGTTGGAGTTTGGGGTATGTTACTCTTCAATGGAGCCTATGGACATCTGTCTACATATGCAACCAGGCTATGACACACTGGGTGGGTAGCTTTAAATTTATACTCTTAAAAGGATTAAAAGGATAGTTTACCATTCACTTGAATTTCCTTAAACTTTGTTATACTGAAGGTAAACATGCACACATATATAAGACATCATCTTTGGTTCTCTCAGGAAAAAAGTACTGTTTAAGGTACAAGGGCCATCATTGGGGTGGTACCCCAAGGGGACCTTTTGTGTATCTTTAGTTAAAATGGTAACAATTCACAATAAGATTCCATTTGTTAACATTAGTTAATGCATTGCGTTTCATGGACAAACAATAACCCATTTTTGGTTTTACAGTATTTAGTAGTCTTTGTTAATGCTAGTTAATAAAAAGACAACGGTTCATTGTCAACAAATGGAACCTTATCGTAAAGTGTTACCATTATAAAGCAATATCACAGAAGCAAGCGTGCTGTATGTCCAGATATCAGCACGGCTGTGATTCGGCCGTAGGTAATCATAACCATGCTGATAGATGGACAATACAGTACAATTGCGGGTGTGATATTGTTTTTATGCTACAGTTTAACTGACAAGTAGGGAAAAATGAAGAACTGTCCCCAAAAAAACGCTTGTGTGTGTGTGTGGAACTACTTTCTTAAGCCACAGGATCTGCTGTAGCTAGTTCGCCTAAGCCTCATTTAGTAATAAAAATACCCACACTTTAGAACTAGTAACAACAGCTTGGGTTTCTAGCAAGTTACTGGAGAAACAAGGATGTTTGTTTGTGTATGAGAGAGAGAGAGAGAGAGAGAGAGAGAGAGACTGAGTGTGTGATTACCTGTGACTGTTGCATTGATGAACAGTAATGCTGCAGCTGTTAGTTTAACTCTATTCCTCAGCTGTAGTGTTATAGTAATCTGCTCCGATCATTGAGTGATGCTGCCATACGTGCTATCTGAATTATCCTAAGAGTATTTCATTCACGTTCAAGTGTTTTGTTGTCGGAGAGAAAAAATTTAGGACTCTAGTTTAATTCTTGTATATTTCTTGATGAACTCTTATTTTGACAATGACACAGAAAAGCTTTCTCTCTTCCACCATGTTGAAAGTTTACGTCTTCTCCCACACTCCAATCTCGGAAACTTGTATCAGGTAGGCACCCCGATCTTGTTTGATTAAAACCATCTGTCGTGACTCAGCTGTGATCGGCAGTTATGCTGAAGATTCTAGTTCTATTTATTAGCTATAATGTAGTAGTAATCTGTGCGATCATAGACTACAATGGCTACAAATAAATTTGTGTACAAACTATCAACACAGTTTGTCACATCCAGCTCAAATTGCTCCTAGCCCACACAAGATGGTCTTTTGTCGCCACCTGCTGGCTCAAATCTTTAATGTCACAGGGATGAATGAAAATTCACACATCTAGCTGCTCTCTTACACATCTGAACTGCTCTTACACATTAGTGTGGAATGCCATGAACACAAGCGGAGTGATACAAAAAGTAAAGCATCCCAGTGCTGATAGTGTGAGCTATCGGCACTCTTGGAACGCTTCTCGTCCAATTAGATTAGAGGACCAAACTACATTTTGTATAAAATGTATAACTCACTTTAGGTACATAATAGTACCCAAGGACCTATTGTGTACCTTTTTAACAGGTACATTTATATTTTGTATACCTCTGGGAACAAAAAAAGAGACTTTTTGTCTCCTTAAGGGTACAAATATGTACCCAAAGCAAGGGTCCCACCCCAGTGATGGCCTTTTACCTTAAACAGTACCTTTTTATGAGAGTGTATGCCTGTCTAATACACCAGTGGTTCCCAACCTTGTTTGCAAGCAGGAGTAGAATATTGACCTAAATTGATCCAACAGTGTAATTCAGCTGCACAGACATGAATCTAAATCTAGATGCAGAAAACTTGTATCTTGCTGCTAGTTTTTAATGTGGTACTTCATCTAAATAAAAGTCTAAGCATAGCTATAATGCATTGTGTTCTATTTTTAAAGATCAAGCAGCTAGAGAAAATATTATATACAGTATATTTAGCATCCTTAGTATATCCCACAAAGTTTTTTTTTTACTACTCTCAGTATAAGATAAACAAGGGTGCAATTAAGGTCACTTTGTAATATTGATTATAATTTGCTTGTTTATTAGGTGCTACTAGTTACAAATCAAAAAGGGAAATTGAAAATGCACACAGCGGTCATGCTCTGTAGGTTATAATGAAGCAAAAACATTAATATATGAACATTTTTGTGATAACGCTTTATAATTGAATAGTCCTAAATGACGTCAGTGAGTATGCAGTGATTTATACACAGTCAGCAATGTGACCTGCTGTGTGTGTGCGTGTGCATGCGTGTACATGAACTTTCTTCACAAATATAGTTGAATTATGAGGACAGTCCTCTTTTGTATACAAAAACTTAATGTCTTTATTAAATTCATAAATGCTTCAGACTTTGTCATTTAGAATTTCTTTTCATCCAAAAGAAGTACAGATTGTGTCATAGAAATAACTTTCAAAACAAAGTACAGGTCTGCTTGTGGATATCTGTTTTATTAACTAATAAGTGCCTCAAACAAAACAATTTACTAAGAACTTATTGCACCCATTAAAAGTGCTTTTTATTTGCATGCAATGATTGTGCTGCTGTAGCGCTCATTTCACTAAAGATATTACACAAATCAGGCAACGGCATAAACACGGCCACAAAATCTATGCTGAAAGCAGTTTACGCATTTCTGATCTTCCAGTCCGGTTCTGAGCTCTGTATACTGGAGAATGTAGAAGACTACCACAATCTGGCTCACTCTGCAGGGACTGTTCAGCATCACTTCACTACTTTGATTCAGAAACCTGAATCATCTCTGTACCATGTCGAAAGTGTGCTTGACTCTACATACACTGCACATCTTGATATATGTGTATGTATGTATGTATGTATGTATGTTTGTATGTGTGCGTATACACACACACACACACACACACACACACACACACACACACACACACACCTTATAACAATCTTCTCCACCATTTTATCATTGAATTTCTGCTACCATGATCGATAGAAAATGTACACAAACATCTCCTTTAAATACAATTTAGTTTACCACCTGCTTTCCTTGGGCTGTAATAGCATGATGTACATTTCTTTGGGCTGTAATAGCATGATGTTCATTTCCTTGGGTTGTAATAGCATGATGTTAATTTCTTTGGGCGGTAATAGCATGATGTTCATTTCCTTGTGCGGTAATAGCATGATATTCATTTCCTTTTGCGGTAATAGCATGATGTACATTTCCTTGGGCGGTAATAGCATGATGTTCATTTCCTTGGGCGGTAATAGCATGATGTTCATTTCCTTGTGCGGTAATAGCATGATATTCATTTCCTTTTGCGGTAATAGCATGATGTACATTTCCTTGGGCGGTAATAGCATGATGTTCATTTCCTTGTGCGGTAATAGCATGATATTCATTTCCTTTTGCGGTAATAGCATGATGTACATTTCCTTGGGCGGTAATAGCATGATGTTCATTTCTTTGGGCGGTAATAGCATGATGTTCATTTCCTTGGGCGGTAATAGCATGATGTTCATTTCCTTGGGTGGTAATAGCATAATGCGCATTTCTTTGGGCGGTAATAGCATGATGTTCATTTCCTTGCGCGGTAATAGCATGATGTTCATTTCCTTGGGCGGTACTAACATGATGTAAATTTTGTTAAGCAAATAGTGAAGTTTTGTGAATAAATCTTTAAAATAAATCTTAAAAATAAATCTTAATTTACATATCCAAGACGCAGTGCTATTTTAGCACTGATTGTGTCTGCTTAAACTGCACAGACTGTTTAGTGAATTTGCTCCTTATAAAGATTTCATGCCACTGACCTGGAAAACTTTGACAAAATCAGTGATTAGTTCTTCCTAAAAAGCACTCATTGTGTCAAAATGGTATCTTGTAAACACAACTTTTGGCTACATCCACATTAATCCATATACATTCAAAAAAACTGCGTTTTCAAAACGCTTACATCCACACTGGCATTTTCAAGCGTTTGAAATAAACGAAAACTCTTAAATTGCCTTACTGCGCATGTGAAAAATGGCCGTTTCATGTACAGTCTGAAATGCAATTGTCCTGGTGTTCTGTCGCCAGACAGCAATTACGAGTAAACTTCCCATCGCCTTTGAAGGAGTGGTTGTACAAAGTAACATTTAGCTTTAACAACACTATCAAAGTGAATGTCAGGCACAATGCACAGCTACAAAATAGGCCACCATCTTGATTGCTTTGGGTTTAATGGATCAGATGGCTCTGTGACATAACAACAAATACGTCATTGTTTTCAGATATCTCCATATCTCCCTGGCCACACCACAACGTGAAGATGCCGTTTTCAAATTTATCCACTTGGGAGAGTTTCCTGAAACGCTGTCTCAGTGTAGATGGATGGTCAAAATGTAGAGAAAAAGATGTATTGTAAAAAAGATGAAAACGTATTAGTGTGAATGTGGCCTGTTTCCAGGCACCCAGGCGACCAACAAAACGTTTTTCTGTGGCTGTGCCTGGTTAGGACACTGTGTTAGGGTTTGTCCAATAAGGGGTAGGGTTACGCATCACAATTTATGTTTATCCATGTTGCGAGAATAAAGCAGCGTTGACATCCCAGGTGTTCAAGAGAACAAAGTCATCATTTCAGGGGAAATGGTGCAAAACTAGAATGGAAATGGAAGTTGTAGCTACTGGGGAAGCTACTGTGGCTCTTTGATTAAATATAATAAATTACTTGCTGTTTAGATTGTGCAGTTTGAAAGCTCTGACAAACTTAATTTGCCATCTACCTTATACACTCACCTAAAGGATTATTAGGAACACCATACTAATACTGTGTTTGACCCCCTTTCGCCTTCAGAACTGCCTTAATTCTACGTGGCATTGATTCAACAAGGTGCTGAAAGCATTCTTTAGAAATGTTGGCCCATATTGATAGGATAGCATCTTGCAGTTGATGGAGATTTGTGGGATGCACATCCAAGGCACGAAGCTCCCGTTCCACCACATCCCAAAGATGCTCTATTGGGTTGAGATCTGGTGACTGTGGGGGCCATTTTAGTACAGTGAACTCATTGTCATGTTCAAGAAACCAATTTGAAATGATTCGAGCTTTGTGACATGGTGCATTATCCTGCTGGAAGTAGCCATCAGAGGATGGGTACATGGTGGCCATAAAGGGATGGACATGGACAGAAACAATGCTCAGGTAGGCCGTGGCATTTAAACGATGCCCAATTGGCACTAAGGGGCCTAAAGTGTGCCAAGAAAACATCCCCCACACCATTACACCACCACCACCAGCCTGCACAGTGGTAACAAGGCATGATGGATCCATGTTCTCATTCTGTTTACGCCAAATTCTGACTCTACCATCTGAATGTCTCAACAGAAATCGAGACTCATCAGACCAGGCAACATTTTTCCAGTCTTCAACTGATTTTGGTGAGCTCTTGCAAATTGTAGCCTCTTTTTCCTATTTGTAGTGGAGATGAGTGGTACCCGATGGGGTCTTCTGCTGTTGTAGCCCATCAGCCTCAAGGTTGTGCGTGTTGTGGCTTCACAAATGCTTTGCTGCATACCTCGGTTGTAACGAGTGGTTATTTCAGGCAAAGTTGCTCTTCTATCAGCTTGAATCAGTCGGCCCATTCTCCTCTGACCTCTAGCATCAACAAGGCATTTTCGCCCACAGGACTGCCGCATACTGGATGTTTTTCCCTTTTCACACCATTCTTTGTAAACCCTAGAAATGGTTGTGCGTGAAAATCCCAGTAACTGAGCAGATTGTGAAATACTCAGACCGGCCCGTCTGGCACCAACAACCATGCCACGCTCAAAATTGCTTAAATCACCTTTCTTTCCCATTCTGACATTCAGTTTGGAGTTCAGGAGATTGTCTTGACCAGGACCACACCCCTAAATGCATTGAAGCAACTGCCATGTGATTGGTTGATTAGATAATTGCATTAATGAGAAATTGAACAGGTGTTCCTAATAATCCTTTAGGTGAGTGTATTTGGGAACGGAAGCATGTCATGTTTTTCAAAAATAAAACGTGTTTTTTTTGGTGCACATCTAAGAATATATTTGGTAATTGTGTTTTCATTGTAGCATTGTAGTTTATGCACATTTTTGGACATTTTATATCCATCTTGGTGTTTCCATCCACCATTTTTATGCAATATCCCAAACTTGCATAGAAAACTTCCATGTGAACGGAAACCCAGCTAGTGTTACACTTTTAGATACTATCAAGGCTTGATTATAGTTGATGCTACATATTAATCTGGGATATGAGAGAATTTTAACATAGAATAAATTACCCACATCAACTTTAATTTAAAGAACATGAAGTCAATGGAAGGGTCACATATATGTTTTTCTTTGCATGCATATATTCTGTTGACCAAAAGGTGTCTGGATGGCTGTATATCTTTGTGGTGGGATTACCATCTCATACTCTTAATAGACTGGTTCATACAGATCTGAAATTGGTGAAATATGTGTGAAGTATGGCCATGCTTGTCTGCAGTAATACTGAATGAAGTGCTGCAGCATAGACTGATTAACATGCATGCATGTGTGACTGTAGTTAAGGTATTTCGTTTTTTTTATAATGGTTGTGCTTTTGTGTTGTGTGTAAACCACAAACATCTCACATCCTGTGAAAGCAATATTCACATGCATGTACATGCACACGCGACCTGTGAAATGTGTTTTGCTGAGGTATTACGGTGCAGTGTGGGGGAAGCGGGGGCGTTGTTCCATATCAAACAAGGAAACACTGGGCTTCAGATTGAGATAGCGGGAGGGAGGGGGATGCTGGTGAGCACAGAGCAGAAGAGAGGGGTAACCCTCTTCTCTAGACAAGGGATTCCACAACTGCAGTAATCTGCCATTTCTGCAGTCTGTCTCTCGATCTCTGCAAAAACGTGTTCCCCTCAGAAATCCTTTCATCTGAGTCATGTCATCAGTTATCTCAACATGCTCTCTCTTCAGTCTGTACTGTAAAGGATACATTCCTTTGTTCTTTTTTGGAAAGGAACAGAATGCAGGGCTCTCAAAACAGGTTTTCAAAGTTGGACTACTTTAAATGTCAACATGAATTTCGTTTGTAGCCAATTAACTTCCTTTATCTGATGTATTTAATGGAACAGGATAAATTAGAAAATTATAGAGCGGGACTTGATTCATTGAGAAGTGATTGGATCGTGAACTGTTCGTTAACTAAATGGAGCCATTCTGTTGAAGGGAAGGGGTTGAAAAAAGTAAGAGTGATTGTTAAAGGGGGTCTATAATATTTTGAGGCAACCATCCATTAACGTTTCATTCATCTCAATGGTAGTTGCTAAACTGGTGAATTAACCAGCTTGATCTCATAAAAGTTACAGCAGTTTCGATGTGAAATGTCCATGGAGTGGAACCAAAAGCAAGTAAAATTTTCTCCCAAATAGTTGAGGTTTTAAAGCTAATGCTCTATCAAGTTTTAACCAAAAAAAAAACATAACCTCAACCTAACTGATAGTGTCAGTTTTGGAGGGTTAATGCTTTATGGAGTTGTATATCAGCAAAGCTTCCGTCCCTTCCCTAAAGACAGAAAACAGCGTCTTTAAAACAAGACGCGACACAATAACAAAATGCATCTGTCTGATGCAGTGTATATATTGTAGACCAACATTTAAAAAAATAACCGTATGCAAGGACACGTGTTGTGTGAATGGCTCATGCTCCATTTTTCTAACTATAAATCTCTTTCTCTCTCCCTCTTTTTCTGTGTGCCTGAATTGATTCTACACTTGCTGTGCTATTGACTGGCTCTGTTGAATATTCCAGCCGGTGTGTGAGAGTGTCTGTGCAGGCAGGGCGGGCAGGGGTTTCTGGTTCCCACACATTCACTACTGCTCTGTTACACACACACGCACACAATGCCATGAACGCAAGACCATTTCTTTCACCCAACAAAAGATGTTGTCCCTTTTAATAACCAAACAACGCAGCTTACATTAATTTCTTTCAAAGCATAACGTTGGTTCAGAGTGTGTGGGTGCATTTGTGTTCTTACCTTGAGATGCCCCCACCCTAGGGGTGGGCGATATGACCAAAATCTTATTTCACGATATTAATAATTTTATATGGTGATAACAATATATCACAATATAGTAAATAAATAAAAATCGGTTTATATACTAAATAACCATATGTAATCATATGTAATCGATACACCGATATTTTGGCAACTGGAAATGTTTGGCCGAAAATGGCATAAATTTCAATTTTTGGTTTTTGCCTGACTGAGAAGAGGAAGAATTACACAGCTCACAGTCCAGATGCACTACAAACGTTCCAGACAGCTTCAGGTGATGTAGATCGCTAAGTATGAGGGAATAATATAAAATAAGTAAATACAGAAGCACTCTCGTTGTGGAATAAGTGGAGCTGGAGCAAAACTTGCATGTCGAGCATCTTTAAAGGAAACACCTTCTTAAATGCAGTTATATTTAATGCATTATAGCTTTATTAAAGTTCAAATAATAAGGAAGCAGATCATGTAAATAACTTCAAACTCCGAAACTGGCATTTCTCTTTGCGGTCAGCGCCTCTTCTATGAGTTGTGCAAAGTGTTCTGATATGAGGAAAGGTGGCCGTGTCATTAATAAGTGGGTCTACTACTAAATCAGTTGACTTCAGCACCCCTTGTTGCATTATATGCCAATTGCGTGAGTCCAAAAATGGGATAAACTTTGTGTTGTTTTCCCAAAGTTGAAGTGCCTATAACTCAAGGAGTGTTAAAGATATTTTAATATTTAATATTATGGGTCTGAACAAGCTTTCTTCTTTAATAATTTTGAACCTATGTAGAAATGTACCTTTATTTATTCACATAAGCCAATGATGAAATCTCAAAATAGGGAGATCTTCTAGTCACACATTTTTATTTTTTCCTTCTCCTTTTTGGACTCACACCATTGGCAAATAAGCAACAAGATGTGCTGAAGTCAACTGCGTTTAGTAATAGACCTTCCTATCTTTGTAAAAATAAAATAAGGATGCTGCCTCTTTTCTAAGGTTATTGTTTTGACCTCTAGTTTTGCTCTGAAATCATAGGTTAAAATTGCCATTTTGACCCCCTCGACATAATAATGGATTACTCAGTAAATATTGATCCATGTTATTTAATGTTTTGGATTTTATCACCATTTATATTTATTTTCCTTTAGAAAATTGTGGTGCCTGACTTAAGTTCTGGCAAGACACAAAGAATTGTTAGTGTGTAGGTGTAACTGTTAGTCTGAGCCAGTTATTGTAATTGCAGTGCCTCTTACTGCAATATCTGATCAGTGCACTAATCTAATCACTTTTCTAAGGTTAGTAGTCCGATTCCAGACAGGACAAGGTCGATGTGCAGTCAGCCTTGTTCGGTGGGGTCAAGCCACCAACCTGAACTGCAGCTGTGGGGAACCAGAGGCTCTACACCTGGCTGAACAAGATTTGTTGTTCTGTGGCTGGGCACGCAATGCAAACGCTAAGAAGAAGAAGATGATCTAATCACTGTTTGGGCTTCACTTCATGCTGACTAACTGTGAGAGGACACACGGCTGTGCGTGTGTACATTAATTGTAACCGAGTTGTCATTGATGTAGGATATTCTACTCAAAGTGCTTAGTTTCGCATAATTAGACTTCTGACTGTCGGTATGAATTATTGCCTTTATTGCTGCTTATTCTGGCCAAGAACCGACCAACTAAAAGCTGTTCGCTCTGACAGCAAAATTTACATAAATTCAGTAGATGCTTTTATCCAAAGTGATTTACAAATAAGAGTAATACAAGCAGAAGCAATTAATCCAACAGAGAAAACAATGCAATTGGGCCTACCATACCAAACCTTTTTTGAGTACTAGATTAATACAACGCGAGAGCAAAAGTGTAAGTGTAGAACATTTTTGAAAGGTTTTTTGAGTATCCCAACCAGTCCAACACAACAACTCAACTGGTAAAGTATACTGTAGCTCTAGCAACTCCAATATCAATGGTTTGACTCCCAGAAAATACATGTACTGATAAAATGAATAGCTGGATTACAATTTTAATCACTTTGGATAAAAGCATCTGCCAATTGCATAAATGTACCTCAAATGTACCTCAGTTTAGACAAGGGAGCTACAGATATTGCAGTATTTTATGCACGGATCAAAGTCTCAGACATTGACAGACTGACTGGCTTAGGCAGGAGGATTAAGGACTTGTCTTCTTCTATAGAAGCCCTGCTCTTTAAACCAAAGCCTAAATTTGTAGTCTAAAATTCCAGTAAGATCACTCTATACTAACAACTTTTTAACAATTCTTACCTGAGCAGCACCTGTGCATTTCTAACAGCTCGCTAGGAACAACGTTTAAAGGCCCTTTCACACTACGCAATAAGAACACATCGTGGCCAATTTACTCGTGGCCAATTTACACCAAAAGCGATTCTTGCTGTTAGCACATTCACGCCTTTACAATAGGTGGCGCAGGCCAACAATCTGTTTATCTCTGGTACAGTAAGTGGCGCACCAGGATCAAGTTTATTGATGACTGGCTAAACGAGAAAGAAGACTTTCGAGCCACAAATTACACTGGTTTTGGTAACTGCAGTGGCTCCTGACACGTGATCCAAAACTCTATTTCATTGAATTGCAGCATTTCATCACTGGCGAGAGAAAAATCGACAAACTCCGCGTAGGAAAAACATAACTCGCTTTAGTCGGCAGGCAAATGCTCACTGAAAGGGCCTTAAACCAGTGCTACAGAAGTAAACTAAGCAACACTAAAGCCACTGTAGTGCAATGTGTTGGTGAATTGTCCAATGTGTTTTCCAATGAAATAATCATCCCTGGTCATCAGCTATTTTTAAACAATCGGCCGGGGTCCTATCGTGTAGATAATTGCTTTTAACAGCCGATACTGATGCATTACTACTGTATAGCCCAAGTTACACATTTGTTTTCTTGATACCTCTTTATTAAATCGCTGGAGGTTCCCAAGTAACTGTTTGGTGGCTAGTAGGAGTTCCTCAACTGGAACAGAATGTGAATCACACAAGCTCTATTTTCTTGAATCCAATTGGTAGTTGCTGGATTATAATGCTTACATTTGAATAAAGTTAAACTCATTGCAGTTGGTCACTGTTACTCATTTAGCCTCAAATGGCAAACTATAATTTAAAATGAATGACTTTTTTTGCTTTGTTGCAGGACATGCTTTAAATGAGAGCAAAGCAGAATATACAGGGGTGCTCAAAGATATCTTGTTTATTTGTTATCATGTGCCACAAACAGAACTGTGAATACATTTTACAGATATGATCCACTGGGAAGTTGGAACTTCTGAAATTGCGTAGATTCCAACAAATATGATTAGAATCCATGCTGTTTGAATCTGAGACTGGGCTATAGTCTAGCTCAGATGGTTTGTACAAGTTAGATTCACATTGTGTGGCTAAGTGTGTGTTTGTGTAAAGTTTAGGCTTGTTCCAATGTAATGCCCCTGGCAGCTTTTCACAATTTCAGCTGTAATAATGAAAACAGACATCACCTTCTATGGAGGGATTGGCTTGTTATCACTTCATTACTAATTAATGCCAGTCCTCGTCTGAAATCTGCTTTTAAACGGCTGTCACAGAACTAAAGAGACCTCAGTCTCCTCTTCCCTCAGGCCCAGCCCACTCACTCATTACACTCATTCACACCTCCATGCTGTCTATCAAATTGTTTTCTATGTCAGTTCATCACTTAATATTGTGTGTCGAAGAGGCTTAAGAGGATAGATTAACTCCGGATTATATTTTGACTTTTTTTGCATTGGACATACAGTATATGGTAATCTTGTTGTGTTTCATTAAACATTTTTGTATTTGCAAGGACAGTGTGGGCTTCAGGTCAGGCGAACCTATGACTTGAAGTTTCTGGTGCATGTAATTTAAAAGTGTTAGTAACCAAGACCGGAAACTAGTTCCATTTATTTTTAGATATATACTGGACTATAAATGATTTTCATGACTTTTGGTGTCCATTAACAAATCTTGAACTTTTCTTGCGTTTCGGACGAAACACCGTACTAAAAGTCTCTAACAGTGTTTCCTGCATGTCTAGCTCGAAATAATCTGCTAACATGTTATGTTGTATTTAAGGAGCCTGAGACTTAAATCTGACTAGTTATGAATAGTTATAAATTAATTAAATTGTTTCAAATATTTCCCCCCAAAAAATCTTAAAATTTAAACTCATAATTGGAACCATCAAGGAAGTAAAATCATTAAGAGGAATCATAATCAGAACCGTAATCACTAAATTCCTTAATATTCCCATTCCTAAAGACATGAGAGCATGTTTTTCTCTCTGCATAGTCCCTGGTGGAAAAAGACCGGTCCTGCAAGATTTAAGGTGGTCAAGGTGATCAACCAGTTTAGACAGCTCTACCAAGCCAAGGTGGTCCACCGGATCTAATAAGATTGAACAAGATAGTCTACAGTGTCGACCTCAGCCTCATTACCTCATAGTCCAACTGAGACCACTTAGACCAGCTTTGACCATCTAAAAACCATATAAAGCCAACTACCATTAGAAGCTGTTTGGGGTTCAGGAGGAGTGCACCTTTAAACTTGCCCTTGAAAACTCAGAAATGTTAAATTATTATTTGAATCTGTGCAGATACACCAACAACATCACTAGCTGTTGCATAATGCTATCATTATCCATTCACAGACATAGAAAATGGTTATGTGTTTCATCTAACAATCTAATAATAGTGAGAGAGGAAAATCCACAGTTTATCAAAAGAGATCCTCTTGGGGGTCTGGATAGCTCAGCAAGTTATTACCACACCTGGAGTCACAAGTTTGAATCCAGGGTGTGCTGAGTGACTCCAGCCAGGTCTCCTAAGTAACCAAATTGGCCCGGTTGCCAGGGAGGGTAGAGTCACATGGGGTGACCTCCTTGTGGTTGCTATAATGTGGTTCTCGGTGTGGCACGTGGTGAGTTGTGCGTGGATGCCACGGAGAATAGCTTGAAGCTTCCACACGCGCTACATGTATGTCTTTAATAAGCTTTATGAGCAGACATGTTCTCATTATAGCCTATTCAAATGACTGTATAATTCATTTTCACCAGTGCACCTTCTATAAATAATTCATTACATTTAATCAGATTCCAGAAGGACAGTCCAAAAATACACACTTTGCTTTAAATGAGCATTTCCCTTTCTGTAATCTAATACACAGATTACAGAAGTCATAAAGTTATGTTTTTAGTGGGTCAACACCTTCACACATCACTTCGAAGTGTGCATCACAAGAGAATATTTGAAATCGGAGGCTGCTGTGGTTTAATAATCAGACTAGGACACATGTACAACACATTTACAAGATCAACGGAAGATTTAGTGATAACCCAGTACTGGCCCAAAGGGGCGAAAGATTAGATTAGGTCACACAAAAGGCTTAGCTAGCCATTAGTAAGTGCTTTATTACTATCTTTATTAAGCATTAATTGATTTAATAGTAAGTGTTCCTACAACATTAATATACACATTAAGCAGAAATGTGTATTCAATTCATTACATATTAAATATCTTTATTAACTATGAATTTATGCTTTCTTAATGTTCTCAAACACTTCTTTACCACTGGCTTGCATTGACTACACAAGTTAGGTATATGATTAACAAGTTGTATACTAAGGATCAAAAAATATTATCAAACTGCCTATATATCAACTTATTAAACAATAATAAATAATTTGCTAAAGTGAATAGAAACAAATTACATACTATTAATATGTAGATTATTAATGTATTAATGATGTAGGAACAATAATTTATAAATGATCAATTAACTACAGACTATTACTTTACAAATACTTTATACAGTGTAGTTATTTTAAAGTGTTACTGATGTTGGAAGCAAGTAGTCAAGTAGCAGTCTCTATTAACCCGAAGCTACTCACATTACACTTATTACAAGGACAATCCAACTAGAGCAACCTGGAGGTTAAGTGCCTTGTTTAAGGGCACAGTGGTGGAGTTAATGGCTTGTCCTTCACCTTTTCCACAATTATCTTGTTAGCAGCCCTGAGGAATAACGATTACGCCACAAGCAATGCAGATAAATCCTGTGGAGTATTTTCACACTGATGTCAGGTTTGTGGGGCAGCGTGTGTGGAAGGACAGTTTAGAGTGGATACTTAATGTGTTGGTGGATGTGTCGAGATCTGTATTTCAGGCTTACATGGGGTCTAGATGCTGGTCTAGATGGCCTCTCAGCCTGGCCAAGCTGGTCTTCATCTGGTTTAGATGGTCTTCCAATCTGGCCAAGTTGGCCTTCAGTTGGTCGTTAACTGGTCTACATGGTCGCTAAGCTGGTCTAAAGGTCTCCCAGCCTGTCAAAATGGGTTTTCAAATGTTTAGATGGTCTACCATCCCAGCATGGCCAAGCTGGTCTTCAGCTTACCTACATGGTCTCCCAGTCTGGGCAAGCTGGTCTTCAGCCTGGCAAAGCTTGTCCTTAGCTGGTTTAAATAGTATTCCATATTGGCCAAGCTGGTCTTCAGTTGGTATTCCGCTGGTCTAGATGGTCTCCCAAACAGGTCTGGCTGGTTGTGCTAAATATAAGTTGACAAAATACTGTAGTTGGTCAATAGCGTCACAGTTTCTATGAATCAGTCCTCCCTGCCACCTCAGTGTGTGTGTTTATGTATACTTTGTGTATATGTTCAATACCAGTGAATGTTGCCGAGTACCAACCCCCATCACATTCTTAAACTATTTCCACATTTAAATAATTTTCACATGTTAACCAAACAATTATTGCAGAGGAAAAAGACCATCTGAAGACTCGAGTACCAGCTTATCTCAGACAAGCCTAGACAAATAGAGAAGAATACCTACAACCATTTAATCCATTTAAACAGATTTGATTGTGCAAGCAGTGTTGTACTTGTATTGCCTAATTACTAAGTTTCCACAAAACAAATGACCTCACCTCTTTTTTTCTGTAGGGCTGGAAGTGCTCCCCCTCATGGCAGGGTCAAAGACTACTATGTTCACCTGCTGCTACAGAAGGTACGTGCTCAAGCGCAGGCATAGTTTACATTATTTCATCATATGCAAATATGTGTGAGTTGTTGCATCCCTGAGATGTTTGTTAACTATAAAGCTCAGCAGTGACTGCCTACGTTTGTCAGCAGTCATTTCCCATTCACTTTTCTTCATATTTAGAAAATTCTTCAATAAAGTGTTCAAAGCCTTGAATTAAACCAACCAGCACATTGTTTCACAGTTATTGTATGGTTTAAAATAAAGGGTGTTTTCTGTCAATAAAAATGTGGTCAGTCCATTTGAGTCTCACCCAACACAGATCAATTGGTTAATTGAAAATTCTGTCATCAGCCACCTCATCATCGTCACACAAACTTGTATAACTTTAACATTGTTTTGATATTAACAGAAGTTAATATCTTAATGTTAAAGTTGCTCTTTTATATACAACAATAATGCATGGTGATCTCTGGCTGTTAAGTTCAGTTGTGATTTAGCTTTCTTTCTTTTTTTTATTTGCTTAATTAAAAATATATATATGTAGTACTATATATCAGAACTTGAACCTTGGTCTCCTTGCACGCTAAAAAAAAACTGTACCACAAGACTTCTATACATACAGGTCCTTCTCAAAAAATTAGCATATTGTGATAAAGTTCATTATTTTCCATAATGTAATGATAAAAATTAAACTTTCATATATTTTAGATTCATTGCACACCAACTGAAATATTTCAGGTCTTTTATTCATGAAAACCCAAAATTCCTATCTCAAAAAATTAGCATATTTCATCCGACCAATAAAAGAAGTGTTTTTAATACAAAAAAAGTCAACCTTCAAATAATTATGTTCAGTTATGCACTCAATACTTGGTCGGGAATTCTTTTGCAGAAATGACTGCTTCAATGCGGCGTGGCATGGAGGCAATCAGCCTGTGGCACTGCTGAGGTGTTATGGAGGCCCAGGATGCTTCGATAGCGGCCTTAAGCTCATCCAGAGTGTTGGGTCTTGCGTCTCTCAACTTTCTCTTCACAATATCCCACAGATTCTCTATGGGGTTCAGGTCAGGAGAGTTGGCAGGCCAATAGAGCACAGTAATACCATGGTCAGTAAACCATTTACCAGTGGTTTTGGCACTGTGAGCAGGTGCCAGGTCGTGCTGAAAAATGAAATCTTCATCTCCATAAAGCTTTTCAGCAGATGGAAGCATGAAGTGCTCCAAAATCTCCTGATAGCTAGCTGCATTTACCCTGCCCTTGATAAAACACAGTGGACCAACACCAGCAGCTGACATGGCACCCCAGACCATCACTGACTGTGGGTACTTGACACTGGACTTCAGGCATTTTGGCATTTCCTTCTCCCCAGTCTTCCTCCAGACTCTGGCACCTTGATTTCGAATGACATGCAAAATTTGCTTTCATCCGAAAAAAGTACTTTGGACCACTGAGCAACAGTCCAGTGCTGCTTCTCTGTAGCCCAGGTCAGGCGCTTCTGCCGCTGTTTCTGGTGCCTGTGCACAGTGGCTCTGGGTGTTTCTACTCCAGACTCAGTCCACTGCTTCCACGAGGTCCCCAAGGTCTGGAATCGGTCCTTCTCCACAATCTTCCTCAGGGTCCGGTCACCTCTTCTCGTTGTGCAGCGTTTTTGCCACACTTTTTCCTTCCCACAGACTTCCCACTGAGGTGCCTTGATACAGCACTCTGGGAACAGCCTATTTGTTCAGAAATTTCTTTCTGTGTCTTACCCTCTTGCTTGAGGGTGTCAGTGATGGCCTTCTGGACAGCAGTCAGGTCGGCAGTCTTACCCATGATTGTGGTTTTGAGTAATGAAACAGGCTGGGAGTTTTTAAAAGCCTCAGGAATCTTTTGCAGGTGTTTAGAGTTAATTAGTTGATTCAGATGATTAGGTTAATAGCTCGTTTAGAGACCCTTTTCATGATATGCTAATTTTTTGAGATAGGAATTTTGGGTTTTCATGAGCTGTATGCCAAAATCATCAGTATTAAAACAATAAAAGACCTGAAATATTTCAGTTGGTGTGCAATGAATCTAAAATATATGAAAGTTTAATTTTTATCATTACATTATGAAAATAATGAACTTTATCACAATATGCTAATTTTTTGAGAAGGACCTGTATACTGTATATACACCGACCAGACACAACATTAAATCCACCTGCCTAATATAGTGTAGGTTCCCCTCTTGCCGTCAAAACAGCACCAACCTGCATCTCAGACTAGCATTCTGAGATGATATTCTTCTCACCACAATTGTACAGAGCAGTTATCGGACTTACCATTGATTTTGTCAGTTCGAAACAGTCTGGCCATTCTCTGTTGACCCCTCTCATCAACAACACATTTCCATCCACATAACTGATGCTCACTGGATGTTTTCTGTTTTTGACACCAGTCGGTGTAAATTCTAGAGACTGTTGTGTGTGAAAATCCCAGGAGATCAGCAGTTACAGAAATACTCAAACCAGCCTGTCTGGCATCATACAAACGCCAGTTCTCCTAGGTACACCTGGACACAGTTTTTCTTGGTTGTTGGCAGATAGAATGTTCCAAGATTCTTGGAGAATTTGCCACAGTTCTTCTATTTCGGCTGTCTCAATTGCTTCTGTCTCTTCTTGTAATCCCAGACTGACTCAGTGGGGGGCTTTGTGTGGACCATGCCATCTGTTGCAGGGCTCCCTGTTCTTCTATTCTATTATATTTGCAAAATAAATGTTTGGGAGTCTAAAATGTATTTTTCCTATTGACACTCTAAATCTGAAAATGTAATTAACCATCTTAAGACAAATGTTTTGTAAAGCCTCTTCAAGACTTTTGCACAGTACTGTGTGTGTGTGTGGTGTGTGTGTGTGTGTGTGTGTGTGTGTGTGTGTGTGTGTGTGTGTATAATATTTAATCATAGCAAACATTCCCTGTCTTCGGTCAGTTAGGATCATTACTTTATTTTAAGAATGTGAAATGTCAGAATAATAGTAGAGAGAATGATTTCTTTCAGCTTTTCTTTCTTTCATCACATTCCCAGTGGGTCAGAAGTTTACACACACTTTGTTAGTATTTAGTAGCATTGTCTTTATATTGTTTAACTTGGAGCAAATGTTTTGGGTAGCCTTCCACAAGCTTCTCAAAATAAGTTGCTGGAATATTGCTGGAATTTTGGCTCAGTCCTCCAGACAGAACTGCTCGCACACGCTTTTTCAGTTCTACCCACAAATGTACTATTGGATTGAGGTCAGGGCTTTGTGATGGCCACTCCAATACCTTGACTTTGTTGTCTTTAAAGCCATTCTGCCATAAATTTGGAGGCATGTTTGGGGTAATTTGTCCATTTGGAAGACCCATTTGCATCCAAGCTTTAATGTCCTGGCTGATGTCTTGAGATGTTGCTTCTACATTCCACATTCCAAATATCCACATAATTTTCGTTCCTCGTGATACCATATATTTTGTGACATGCACCAGTCCCTCCTGCAGCAAGCATGATGCTGCCACCCCCAAGCTTCACAGTTGGAATGTTGTTCTTCAGCTTGCAAGCCTCACCCTTTTTCCTCCAAACATAACGATGATAATTATGGCCAAACAGTTACATTTTTGTTTCATTTGACAAGAGGGCATTTTTCCAAAAAGTAAGATACCATGTTTACTTGCAAACTATAGTCTGGCTTTTTTATGGTGGTTTTGGAGCAGTGGCTTCTTCCTTGCTGAGCAGCCTTTCGGGTTATGTCGAGATAGGACTTGTTTTACTGTGGATATAGATACTTGTCTACCTGTTTCCTCCAGCATCTTCTCAAGGTCCTTTACTGTTGTCCTTTACTGGGATTGATTTGCACTTTTCGTTCCAAACCTTCTCTAGGAGACTGAATGTGTCTCCTTCCTGAGCGGTCCCATGGTGTTTGTACTTGTGTACTATTTTTTGTACAGATTAACTTTGTACCTCAGGCATTTGGAAATTGCTCCCAAGGATGAACTAGACTTGTGGAGGTCCACAATTTTTTTTTGCTGATTTCTTTTGATTTTCCCATGATGTCATGCAAAGTCCAGCAAGTTTGAAGGTAGGTCTTAAAATACATTCACAGGTACACCTCCAATTCAGTACACATCCAATCAGAAGCTAATTGTGTAAAGGATTGACATAATTTTCTGGAATTTACCAAGATGCTTAAAGGCAAAGTTAACTTAGTGTATGCAAAATTCTGACCCACTGGAATTGTGATATAGTCAATTAAAAGTGCAACAATCTGTCTGTAAAAAATTGTCGCATAAATAACTTTTGTCATGCACAAAGTAGATGTCCTAAACAACTTGCCAAATCAATGAGTTTGCTCATTAAATCTGTGGAGAGGTTAACATTTTTTTGAATGATGTCAAGTGTATGTAAACTTCTGACTTCAACTGATATATATACATACATACACTGTTTATTTATATAGGTGCATGACACCCCTGTATACTAGACTTAATATCTCATTCCAAAAGCAATAGAGCTCTGAGTCAACCAACCCGGGACCCCATTTAAAAACAATTCTGCTAAAAAAATGACAATGATTTAAATCATAATTAAAGATAATTAATGCATATTTTCCAGTTTTTCCATAATACAGTGGGAAAAAAAAAAACTATATTTACCTACATATGTTTATAAAAGACTTTGTGTGTGTGTGTATGTGTGTGCGTGTGTGAACAAGGTGTGCAAAACAACTTCACCCAGTAACATTTTTAAATTCAGTTGTTACAGTATATATATGAATATTTTATCCCAACAAGTATTTATTGTTGTCCAGATTGTCATTATAATATGATACAGTATTATTATTATTACTTTGAGGATTTGTTAGTAATATATTTGTGTCTTATTTACGTCTTATATTACTTTCATCTGGAGCTTGTATTGTAAAGCTGCAGTGTGTTCATCATGTTGCAAAAGGCTGTATTTTATATAAGCATCATAAGCAGCTTTCGCAACAGTAAACAAACAAGTCACGGCGGCCCCTCAGCACAGAGCAGAAGAATAAAAAATATTGCCGTTTATCAAGCGCTGAAACTTTGCTTGTGCAGAATAATCTGGAATAATGTTAAACATTGTAACTGTCCCCTCTTTGCAACCTGAACTTGTTCAGAACTTTAAATCTTTGTGACACCTGCACTAAACACAATCTAGATGCAGCACTACACTGATACAGAACACAGGCGTCTCAACATGCGTTTTTGAAATCTGAAGTTATTTTTAACTTGACAGTGTCTAAAAATGTGCCGGTCCTGCATGAGACACTGAAGAAACAGTGAGATACAGTCTAGCAGTCAAGGACTTTCATCCAGCGTGTTTTTACATAGAAAAACAATGGAAAAACAGAGTAGAAGCACACAAAAACGCGTTTGGTGTGAACAGCCCCTCATCCGTTTGCGCGTATCTGTGTGAGTGAGCGCGCGTGGGCGAAACAAATTCGGAAGGCCTGTATATTTTTTCATAAATTACAAACCCTATACTAAGTCCTACTGACCCGAAACCGGCGGCTTCATGAACCGCTCTGAGACCGCAGACAACAGCGTATTCGTTTGTGTACCCAGAACAACATGTCACCCCTCAAGCGGTTTTTGCTTGTTTGGCAATTGCGTGGTCGTTAAAACCACTACTGACAGTGCATGCATTGTGGGTAAAGTAAACCTTTTGCCACTAGTTCAATTTAGTGAAGCAGACCACATCAGTATGTAAGAAGTCACTGGATGGGTGATGATTGGGGTCAATATGTGTGCAGAGTGAGGAATAAATCTCTGTGATAGAAATAACAGTAATGAGGCATTGAGAAAAATGATGCCCAGCAGTTGAGAGAGAGAGAGAGAGAGAGAGAGAGAGAGGTGAAGAAACACAGAAAATAGGTATGAATGCACACTGTGAGCTCAGTGCATTATAGAGAGAGTGCTGATTTACTTTAGATTGAATTTTAATAGCAGTTCTGTTTTAACAGTTGCATCATCACATACATTGCCAGGAAAAACAAAGACAAGATTTGAGAAGAAGAGGACAGAATTGGAGTTAAAGATGATGTCACAGAGCAGTGTCTGATACAAACCGTAATGCTGTAATCTGTGTTGTACTGTATGTTACATGGTTCATTGAAGACTTAATACACCTACAGCCTGAACAGTGTTGGGAAAACTACTTCACTTTGAAACAGCCAGACTTATAATTAAAATTAAAGTTAAACCAATGTTGACTGTAAAGCATTTAATGAGCAATTATCTAAAAGGAGCACTGTAGTGGTCAAGTTAAATTTAGATTAAAACAAGACTGATAAATTATTGGAGGGAACAAATTCAAACATTGAGGAGAACATGTCTTACTCTCCCCATCTAATTTACACCTATGAGCAAAACTAAACGTCAGTCATGACATTTCTCGTAATAAATGTAAGGTGTTATAATGAATATGACTAGTTTGTACGTTTGGTCTTGGCGGACCCAATCTGCCTAAGCTGCAGCTGCAGAGCAAATACAAAGACTTGCTACTTCTCGAACATACACAGACATGCTGTGTTGAGTATGTACTGTAAAGCATGCTGCTGCACAATAGGATGTACATACAATCCCCTTAAAGCAGATTTAGACAGGTGCTGCTGGGGAGGAGGAGGGTTTCAGAGACAAAAACTTGTGTACTGCTGTGAAACTGGCTTACCTGCAAACAACTGAGGCAATTGAAATGATAAACAAAGAGAATGCGCAAGTTGATCGGCTAAAAGATTACATGTCAAAGGACCTATTATCTTGCACCATGCAAGCTGATTGGTTTAACAAATTAATACATTTTAACAGTAAATAACTTTTTAATTGTAATGAACTGTGTGAACTAATCTATTCAAATCTGACTTCTGAAAATATATATATATATATGTGTGTGTGTGTGTGTGTTATATTAGCGTCACAACGTTTAGTTAGTTTTTTTTCCTAAGACTGATCTTAAGAGATGAAAACGTCAACCCTGTTTAAGCCATTGATATACACCATTGTGTATTTTAGACTGTATTTCAAGAACTTTGAGTGACACCTCAAACGACTTTGTCCTATCTGTGACATCTAGACATCAAACCTCACCTAAGAGCATCACAGTCGTCGCTTATTCCTCCCTCAGACACATTAAACATAACGACTTCAGTAAGGAGGCAGTATGTAAATGGGGCAGTGTCAACCCCTTGGCAAACACAGCTGTCAAAGTGTTCTGGGTTAAAACTGTGCAGTCTATGGGGCAGCTTGCAGGTTTCGGAGATGCATATAGACATTTAAGAGTAAAGTACAGTGAGGTCCACTGGCTCCACAGGGGCCTGTTTGCTGTTAGCTCTGGAGAGAGCATTCATATAGTTTGGACTGGACTGTGCTAATGCTGCAGTTGTGTGATGAATACTCTGGCAGTGTTATTGCAATACTGCCTCCTACTGGCCATGTACTCACTCACTGTCCACAAACAGGACAGTCTACATCCTTACACAAACACAGTGTTCCGGCAAAACTCTACGCAAACCGACAGTGAACATTGCCACAAATTTGCCACAAATAAACAGTTTTAACAAGGGGTCAGCATTGTCAGTTGTCTCCTACACACACTCTCAGTGTAGAATAGAACAGTAAGAATCTTTCTGTTGAGTGTTTATGAATTTAAGTGTTTTTATTCAACTAAAATCACCTTGTGGAGTTTTAGAAAAATAAATACTTATAAAAAAGGCAAATACTGAGGGGATGTGACGTTGTATCTAAAGTCAACATAAAGGCATCAACTCTCAATCTTTATCTAAAAGTAACATGACTTTTTGAAAAGGCAAATGACCTCAAGGATAATTTTCATTTCTTTGCAATGTTATTTTCATGATTTCTACAAGCTGTAAAATGTCAAATCAAAGCAATATTTGGAAATATGTTACGCAAGACCAATATCTTTCTAAAATAGCAATTTATACATTTCTGTGGTACCTTCAGAGTCTTGCGTTTTATAGTCTTTTTTTAGGGTTCATTTGACCTGCATATAAAACAAAGATAGAGGTCAAATAAACCCATGGGACATAAATGTGCCTATAGTTGAAAAAACAACCATTAAACATCATAAAGGAGTTTCGAAAACATTGTTTGCCAACTTTGCAGAACAATTCATCGCTAATTTGGTCTGTCTGCACAATCCATTAGCAGGGGTGTGATTTTTCCGGATGATTCAGGAATTCAGATTTTCCGACCTAAAAATGTGATAAGATAAATTCTCGATAAGCTGTGCATTGTGCATTCTTTGTAAGCACTTTTCACCCAAAAGAATGTCATTTAACCTTCCCTTGGATGGAGCCGCTGCTGCTGCTGCGTCATGCACATACTTTAGAGTTGAATACGTGGGACGGAGGCTAAGAATAATCACTATTGTTAAGTCAAGTGGCTTTTATTGCCATGTCAACCATATACAGCTAGTATAGTACACAGTGAAACAAAACAACGTTCCTCCAGGACCATGATGCTATATAAAACAACATATAAACAAACACAGAGCTACATGAGACTACACAGAACTGAAAGACCTACACATTTCTACATAAAGTGCATGTGCAAATGTGTGCAGATGGTACAATAATTACTGAAACGGGACAATACACACAGTAAGAGACAGTGCAGCACCGACCAGTATACAGTTCTAGTTCGAAAGTGTCAGATGAAACAGGTAGTGCAAAAAAGATATTGCAATATAACTGAAAATGCTGTGAATGTAAACATAACATACTATGACAGAGCACTCAGCAGATAAGCTTATACTATATATGGACATAGCAGTTATTGGGGAAGCAGCCAGTTAGGAGTGACAAGAAATTAAGTACAATATTTATGAATACAGTAGCAACAAAAAAGTTCAGCTAGATAATACAGAAATGTGGAAACTGTAAAGGAGTCAGATGGTGTTCAGTTGAGTGTGTGTGTTGTTAGTCCAGTCTTTGAGTGTTGAGGAGTCTGATGGCTAGGGGTAAGGGGCAATTCAAGTGTTACAGATGTGATATTTGCAGTGAAAACATATAAAGTACTCAGTAATAATACAGCAAACCATTTGCATGTATAATCATAAACCCCTGCAGACAGTCCAGACAATAGAAAACGTAAAATAAATCTAGACACTTTTTTTTCTTTCCCTGTTTAGATCGGGAAATTAACTTGCATTACAGATGTGATAAAAATGGACATTAGTTTTTGGGAGATAACACAATCTGTAAAAACTCTGGCATAGGTTTGGCACGCCTAACAACATGTAATATTATCATCATTATAGTCATCATTTTCACATTAATGTGGAAAAACCAGCATGAGAGTGGTAAAACTGGCTCTTATATAGGGTTACATGTAGAGGGAAAACAATCGAAAACGCTTTGAAACCTGCAGACTTTGACCTTTAAGAAATGTTTATATCCTTAAAGTTATCATCATAGATTGAATTAAGATTGAAATCACAATATGGTCTTGCATGATTACTAACTGAAAAATACTGCGTTTTTAAAAAGTCTGCACACTGCATTGACTGTGTCAATCAGCGATGTGGGAGCTAGCGGCGCTCTCTAGTGGCTGTCTGAGTAACATGCTGAGCCACACATATTTATGAGACGATCCAACGGTTGTCATACAACAATTAAAATTGCAAAGGTTGTCAAAGTGATCCTAAATGTTGGCTATAGATTTCAGAACTTACAATCTCTGTTTGGGTGGATTTGTGCTGAACAGTAGTTCAGAATTGTCAAGAATTAATTAAATCAAATATGTAATAAACTAAACATTTGGTCTGCAATCAACTAAATTTTATGTATACACAATCTAGTGTCGGGGGTATGATTGTTTTGTGTGCCACAGTCTTTGCTCAATAAATATTTCCTGATTTATTTTAAATTTTTTTGTCCTTTGCCGATCACATGGAACCTGCAATAGCATTAAGACTGGCTTTGAATACCTCAGCATAAATAAAATGCCTCATTGATTTAGTAACTACACATTTAACAGTTTTTTGTTTGTGGTGTCCACAGATGTCACAGTGCTGTATCAGAACGGCTTGCCAGTGATCTCTGTATGTCTGCCGTCCCGACGAGAACGCTGCCAGTTTACCCTCAAACCCTTGAGTGACACGGTGGGTGTTTTCCTTCAACAACTGCAGGCAGAAGACAGAGGCATCGACAGAGTCGCCATCTACTCTACAGGTAGAGTACCACAACAACTCTTCACAATTCAAGATCCACTATGATGGTTTTAGTCACAGTATAACAAAATGCTGATGACGGTCACGATATCAGGTACTGACAATAAAGACTGCCTGATGGCCCGATTAGTAATCCACTCATTGGAACACAAGAAATCAACAGTTTCTTTCTATAGGACTGAAAATCCACGTCTCTCTGTGCATATGTCTCATCATCATCTCTCTCCGTGCAGCATAGACTGTTTAATGTGCATGTGCTCCCGTAAAGGGACAGAGCGCTAGTTTTATTCCCACTGTAAAAAAACAAACACATTTTCTCTCATTATTTCGCCATTCGATATGAAGCACTGAATGAGACTTTGAATAAACTTTGTTAAACCCCAGATGTGGAGAGCGAGAACCACATTATAGCGACCACAAGGAGGTTACCCCATGTGACTCTCCCCTGCCTAGAAACCGGGCCAATTTGGTTACTTAGGAGACCTGGCTGGAGTCACTCAGCACACCCTGGATTCAAACTCGAGACTCCAAGTGTGGGATTCAGTGTCTTTACTGACATATTTTTTAAAGCCATGATGGTAAAAACAGCCATTTGTCATTTTTGTGTTGGGGCCAGTGAAAATGTTGACAGGGCCAGTAAAAATCTGAAGTGTTGAGCCATGAATATAAAGCAAATGTCATGGAGAGGTTCATTGTAATGCAAGGCATTTAAGGCCCTTTTACACATAACCCCAAACCTAACCCCTGACCCTAACCCTGACATGAAAAAGCTAAACAAATTGACGACAAATGGCACCTTCACACCAAAAGTGACGCAAACACTCGTCATTGGCACATTTCTGCCTTTACAATAGCTGACGGTGATAAACGGTTTTACTCCTGTACAGTAAGTGACGCACTGCATCTTTCACATGATCTGTCCTAGGCCTATTATGGATGAGAAGAACTAATTGCCAAGTTCAAAATCTTCATAAATTTGCGTTTGGTTTGAAAGGCCTTTACAATGAATTTCTGAAGATAAAGTAGCCCCAAAGTGGCCTGTTACATTCTGGGATCAGAATGAAAGTGAAGAGTGGTCATTACTAAATAATGACTGTTTCGGTGCAAGTAACTTAACTAATATGTATACAGCAAGTGTTCCTCGGGGGAAGAAAATGAAATAATTTAAAAACGTATGTTAGGACCACTTTAATGGTTTACATACAAATCAGTATACAGACGATGCAAGAGTTTTTCTCCACTCCTGACATCAAAATGTTTACAGACTTGACACAAATAAGCTGACAGAATGCTGATAAAGGTTTTATTTGTATGGGAGGTGAAATTGGGGTTATGGATAAATCTCTAGTTGTGTCAATCAGGTTTTGCTTAAATCGTTTCTGACCTCTCTGAAATTAACAGAACACTATTTATGGCTTTTAAATGACCTTATACTCTACGTTGTCTGCGTATTAAGTCGATGTAAGATTTTGCATGTCAATGCAGTTATTGTTCACCACTCTGGGTGCAAAATTAAAGTCTGTGTCTTAAAAATGTAAATCTGTGTCTTAAAAATTAAAATCTGTGGCTTAATCTGAAGGATTTAATTGATAGTTAATCTGATTGAGGAACAAAAATGGCTTGTACTCTGTGTGCATACTGCAATTCTATTCTGTTTCAAGCTGAATTATTGGTTTGAGACATTTGAGCTTTTTCCTCTGCTTTGAGGTGTGTAAGAGGTGTTATGTGCCGTTTTTACCTCACTCCGTTTTACCTCTAGATTGTGAAATGCTTCATTTTGTGAAGAGCACACTATAATGCTGCACAGGAAATCTTTGTAATAAGTATTTAGTTTGGCTCTTGTTGTACAGAGCCATTTCAGTGAGACGATTTTAGTTTAAAAGACTGCAAACTTCCTCTGTCCCCCCGATTACCCATAACACTGCAAAACATCACTTTCATGAGCAGAATTTTTGTCTTCCAGAAACAATTGTCTAAACATCATTAAAACAAGATACATTTATTTGAGAAACAAAATTGTGTAATAATTTCAGGAAATGTATTTTGAAATCTTTACTTTTCTTACCCCCGATTGTTTTGCTTGTTTTAAGCATAAAGTTCCAAATAAGAATAGAAAAGAAATCAATGATCATGAAAAAAAACAAAATCGATGAGATTAAGTCCTTTTCAAATCCAAAAATATCTCCATATAGCCACATGATTATTAAAATATACATTTTGTAATATATATATATATATATATATATATATATTTATTCAAGCAAAAAGCAACTATATGTTATTCAATTAAAATATTTGATTGCGAATAATCGCGTGATTTTTCTAGTTAAATGCGATTAATCACATGCATTTTCATAGCTAACCGCAATTAAGCACATGCGTTTTCATAGTTAATTGCGATTAATCACAGGGGTTTTCATAGTTAAATCGCAATTATTCGCATGAGTTTTCATAGTTAATCGCGATTAATCACCAGGTGAAAGTGCTGAAATTTGACTTTATATACTTCTTTTCCTGTCAAAATACATTTATTTCCTTCTTAGAAAACAAAACAATATGTAAAAATAATATTTTACTAACATTTTCCAAACAAAGCCTTTGTATAAAGACAGAAATACACTAAAATCGCACTGTTTCCCAAAGTCTAAGTGAGAGGTTGACTAATTGAAAGAACTAGTCCTTATAGGTTGTGTATCTGTTAAATCTCTTAACCTCATCCTCCACAATATTAATCGGCTGGCAGGCTGTGGCTACACCAATCGTGAAGCCCCATTCACGCATTCATATAGAGCATAGCGGAAGGGAATACTACCCATACTACTCTTACACTTTCTGCCATATATGGCAGAAATATTAAGAGTAAAGTAGTATGTAGTATGCCATTTCTAACATGGCCAACATCATGTTCTGCTTTTAGTGGTGTCACTGCCCACGTAACAAAACTTGACGGATTTGCAACACGGCACTGGGGAAACACTGATGCTTCACTCTAGAGCTCAATGTATTTGACAAACTTACCTTCTGCAGCGGCCTCTCATCAGTGCCATGTATCACGTGTTTGGCTTTTAGGTGATAGTTAACACTTGACGTGCTTCTGTGGTAATTCAATTCTGCCTTTTAAAGGCTGCTAAGTACTGTTTTTGTCACATGTCCCATATTTGTTTGAATTTGTACAAAAAATATTTGCATTAAAATGTCCTTTCTCAATCATTTGATCATTGACATGGAATCGCTGTTGTGTCTAATTAAGGCTGAACACATCACAGAGGTTCCAACATATTCCAGCCAGTGTTCAGAACTCACACGGAGCTGAATAAAATGTCAGAATCTAGTGTGAAAATTAACTGCATGCATTAATAATAATGTATTTATTATGTATCTTTCTTTTATCTAGTTTCTGCAAAGCTGCTTTGGAAAAATATGTATTGTAAAAAATTCCTACCTAAAGAAAATCGAATTCAAAGAAATATCTCATTCCTTCTTTCTCTATAGATGGAGCAAGGATATCGTCCTCTACGGGGGTGGATATTTTACTTTTGGACAACTTTAAACTAGTCATTAATGATACAACACATCTGGTGGAGCCGCCCAGGAGAGGTAAGTGCGCCCTGATGCAGTTTGGGTCATTATGTGCAAGACATTGCAGAGGCACAATGGTACATATTGGGAACACAGTTTTAATAATCTGTTGGCATCTGTTGCAGATTTACTGCCACATGAGGAAGCAGAGCGACTGAACGATGTCAAGTTCTTGGTGCAACAGCTCTACACCACACTGCACATAGAGGAGCATCAGCTCAGCAAAGAGAGAGAGCTGACTGGACGACTGGAGGACCTCAACTCTCAGCTCCGCCCACTAGAGAAGGTGCATTATTAGTCTATGTATTTTATCATTATTTCGAACAATAATCAAAGTAACACTTAATAATGGGTAATAATGGAGAATTCTGCATTAGAGCTGAGATGATAATGAATACGGTTGAATAAATAAAGTTATTCTAGTGTAACAATCCAAACAATTCTGAGTAGTGATACTAACGCATTATCTGATCAAAATGACAACTGATGCTTAAACTGGGCCAAGCTCTGAAAGTGTGTAGGCACCTATTGTATTCTTTAGTGTTCTTCTTATTATTATTATCCCACTTCTTCTTCCGCCATTGAAGTCTATGGCAGCCCATAGAACCTCAGACTGATAGAGGACACTCTCAACTATAACCGACCCAAATTTTGGGTCTCTAACTCAAACCCTCTAGTGCCTACAACTGCTCAAAGTTTCACTTATGTTTATGATTTTAACTTTTTAACCGGAAGGCCTAGGGTAAACTTTTATTTTTTAAATTTCAATTAGATTAAAACTAGATTAATCTAGATTAATTACATTTTCTGCCATTCAGAATTTTCTGAAAAACCTACTTTTTCATACTCCTAGACCGTATGTCGGATTTGCATGATAAATGGTTTGTATCATCTAGAGACACAGGGAACAAAAAAGCTAATTGCATTTTAACAAATTAGATGGCGAGCATGCCAAAATGGACGTGAGGCTGTATCTTCGCAACGCTTTGGCATATTGACACGGATCTTGGTATATGTCATAGCCATCATGACTTGAGGGTACCTGCAGCGTTTCGCAGCAGTGCCACCTAGTGGTCAGGAGATATGAATTTGTTTTGCTTAAAACTTCTAAATAGTTTGACCTAAAATTATGAGGCTGATCTCTTTAGATTTCTTGTGGCGGAACAAGTCGAATGATCCTATGTTGGCCATTTTGGGCATCGGCCATGTTGAATTTTGTCGTAAAATTCAGAGATTTACAAACGCATTGGTATACCGTTATGAAACTCTGTATGCGTCATCGGCACTATGCCCTGAGGTTACCTATAAAGTTTTGGGCTAGCACTACTTTTTGATTAAAAGTTAAAACTAAAGGTTTAAAAATGCTAATAACATTTGATTAAATAGATCATCCTGTCACTGCTCTTTTTAAATTTCTTTGGTCATGCCAAATACCCAGATACCAAATTTTCCATGGCATGCCACTAGTATATTCGCCATACTTCCTGTCTGTCATGTTGATATTAATTGAAAACCTACTTTTTAGAACTCCTCCTAAGCTGTAAGTCAGATATGCATGAAATTGGTCGATAGACAAAGCGGTTCTCGAATAGCACCAACGAAATTGATGGCAAGTCGCCAAAAAGCATCTGAGGCTTTACCGCTGCAACGTTTTGCCATATTTTCATGAAACTTTTGAGTGTGTCATAATGACCACATCCTGACATCACCATTTAAATGTGGTGACTGTGCCACATATTGGTCAAAAGTTAGAATAAAATGTATTTGCATTTGAGCAACTCTACTTATGTTTTTATGCTTCTTTTCTTAAAGTCATTATGATGTCCACTGATGTCCAGTCACACTTCCGTACATGCTTCATGTGATTTTTTATTACTGTAATACAGTATATTTTAACTATAATACAATGATTTTTACAACAAATACTTACAGTATATACTGTTTATATAGTAGTGGACGACCGATATATCGCATTGGGGGAAGCACACCCCGGCACCCCCCTAGATACGCCCCTGTTTCTTGCATATTTTTAGAAATGTCAACAAAGCAAAACCACCAATGCGATATAGTGGCTTTCTCCGACTTACTCCATTTCTTCAGAAGGCAACGAATGACGCTCTTCGAATGTGCACAAATTTTGTTCGGAAAACATGTAATGCACATGTAAAGTAATATTTTTGTATGGATTGCAAAGTATAAGGTACAAATAAACAGAATTGCAATCAGATTGCATTTATTCAGATTGATGAAAATGAGAACATGGAAACATACTCACTTTGGTCAGAATTTTCATGCCTTGCAGACAAAAATGACATAAATCTCCTGTGGTCGATGTACATCACTGTTTGATATTGTTAGAAGAGAAATTGAATAAACTAGTGAGAGTGTGAAAAATATTTTAGCAGGATTTCACTTTTAAGAAATGTACAGGGCTAAAAGTGCCTGAAGTTGAAGAAAATTCTATACTGTGTATATACTGTATGTCACAATGCTCAAAATCCTGTTGGTCCTTAAATATGCTTCTTACTTCTTTATTTTGATTTTGGAGTTAAATATGACCGACTATTTTTCGTGAGATTCACCCTTTTAGACCCTAAGATCTGCATGAATGATTCATATACTGTAATGCTAACTTTGTAATTCCACACAGTTTTGTTAAAGCTACATGAGATTTGCCTTTGGGGAATAATAAATCCAATAACATTTCTAAATGAAAACACTGTTAAATTAACTGGCCTAATATGCAAACAAATGTTCAGTATGTTCTGCAAATATGTTTCGTTGAAATAATATTAACTGAGATGTTTGTTATCTCCCTGTGTCAGGTGAAAGATGAGCTGTGTAAGAAAGCCGAACGCAGAACTACTTGGGTGCTGTGGGGTGGGATGGCTTACATGGCCACGCAGTTTGGCATTCTGGCTCGTCTGACCTGGTGGGAGTACTCATGGGATATTATGGAGCCCGTCACTTATTTCATCACCTATGGCACAGCCATGGCCATGTATGCTTACTTTGTGCTAACACGTCAGGTGAGCAGTTCAATCCTTTCATTCTCACAGGTACTGCCCCTAGAAGTTCCCTATGAATACTAGGGGTGGGAATCAGCAGGGACCTGGTGATACAATATTATTGTGATATACAGTATGTGATAATATTGTTATTAATTACTTTGTGTTGCAATTCAAAACTGATTATATAATGCAATGTTTTACTTGCTTGTTGGTTTTGTGCTACGGCTGAAGGATTAATCGAAATAAAATTGAAATCATAAAATGATGATAAATAGTTAAAGCGCTGCTTGCTGCACTTACTTAAGTGTGCATCTCTGTAGTGTATTTCACGCTCACGTGAGGCCGATTAGCTGAGTGCATTACATTTACAGTACTCTATGTTCACTAATTGCACATTTGTGTAATTCTGAATATGATTGGCCACTAAAATGCACAGTCCAAATCTAAAGTAACCTCATAACACTGGGTTTTTGTGGACAGAAGAGTAGATGAGACCATTTCTCTTACTTCATGTCTTCATCCAGTGACCGCCAAAATAAACGCCCTTATAATTATGCTTCATGCACATTAAATAAAGCAAAAATGACATAAATGTGGTACTCTTTTATAATAATAATAATTGTTGCGGTTGTTAATATTATTCAAAATATATTCCCATAATGTTTTTAACTTCTTAATAACCTTATTAATTATTGGGTTTCAAAAAATAATGATAAAAAGTGGTTCAAAATCGCAGTTCAAATCGTAATCGCAATATCTTTCAAAATAATCCCAATTCGATTTTTTTTTGTCAAAATCATTCAGCCCTACTTTGCGGAATAACTGCTACTTGGTTAAAGTGCACATTTTTATTTTAATATCAGTAATTACATTTACACTAGTAAACAGGTCATTCTGGATTTTGAATTTTATTAAATCAATATTGTGTAATGGGTGACACTTTATATTAGGTGGCCTTAACTACTATGTACTAACATTAAATACACACAAGACTATGTATTTACTGTGTAACTACATGTTCTTCAGCAAAATTCACACATTTTCTGCTACTGAGGTTGAGGTACGGGTAGGTTTAGGAGTAAGTGTTGGGTTAGGATTAGGGGTTAGAGTTAGGTTTTGGGGTCAGGGTTGGTTAGGGGTAAATTTAACACTGTAACTACAAATGTAATTAAATGTAGGTACTTTAAATGTAATTACAATGCAACAACATGTACATACTAAATACATTGTGTCAAATGGTTAAGTACATAGTAGTTAAGGCCACCTAATATAAAGCGGGTCTGAGTAATGTATATTAGAAATAGACATTGATTTTGAAATGTTAGTAAAAAACGTAATTCTTGATGTGTAGCTGCATTTTCACTAGTAAAATGTCACAATGATGTAATGCACTCCTATTCAAAACTCAATTACAGATATCTATAATTTCGTATTCCAAATGTACATAACAGCTATGTACTTCTTACACTAGTACATTTAAACATATGTTCAAAAAAGAATGATAGCAATAATTCTATTGTTGCAAGAGCAAATGTCCATTCCGGACATGCAAAAATGCTCATTTTGAATATCTGGAAATAGTTTTTTTACCAGTGGCAATTTTAACTTCAGATATCTTTGTACTTACTATCTTATAACTAGTAAGAACGCTTTTTAAGATAACTTTAATTGCACCAAATATATCAGATATCAAAATGAGCATTTACACTAGTTGTAATTCAGCTGCTTATATCATCAGTGAACTTTTGCACAAGTAACAATGTATTTATTAATGTATTTATTAATGTATATATTAATATATATATATATATATATATATACACACACACACACACACACACACACACACACACACACACACACACAAAAGTTTTACTAGTAAATACAAATTGTGAAATTGGAATTTCAACTAGTAAGAAATGAATTGCAGATATCTGTAATTGCAGTTTGTACCGGAGTGAATGACATAAGTGATGACAGATATCAAGAATAATGTTTTTTACTAGTGATATCAAGAATTTGTATTTCTGCAAGTTATGGCACCATTCTTTTACATCAAGAATTCACGTTTTTACCAGTGCAAATGTAATAAATGATTAAAAGAATTGTTCATTTTCATAGTAGTAATTTCAGATATCAAGAATTAGCATATTAACTTGTGAAAATTGAATTGTTAATATCATTCATATCCTTCACATGATTAAATGTCAAAAGGTCGTGCGGTAATGAACATCCTGCTTAACTTCATAGAGCCATAGAAGTAGCGTAAAGCATAGTCACATTAACAAGAACTATTCAAGAAAATAGCGTAATTTGCTTTCAGCGTGTTTATAATAGCACAACAACATTGCAGTGCAACTGTACAGAGAATTTATACATTTACAAATGGAAGAAGTCATACAGTACCTATAGCTTGTTTGCATTTGAGTTTGCATTTTGGCCGAACAGAAATAATTTGTTGATATAATGCCGCAGTATGTTTACTTTTCTCGCACACTTGCTCTACAGTGGTGCATTTTCCCCCAAAAAAATATGAATGTGAAAAATGTATCTAATATAAATTCTTGGCGTTAGAATAGCAATACAGTTTTGTAAGGTGAAATATCAAATTTCTTTGAAAACTATATTGAGGTAGAGATCTACAGTATCTGACCTCTCTGCTTTTGTTCCCTCACACAGGAATATATTTACCCAGATGCCAGGGACAGACAGTACCTGCTGTTCTTTCATAAGGGGGCAAAGAGAACACGCTTTGACATTGAGAAGTACAACAAACTGAAGGTTGCGATTGCTGAGGTTAGCTAGCACACAAACAAACATTGACTCTATTCTGTTAAAAGGAATAGTTCACCCCAAGTGAAAATTGTTATTTATTCACCCTGTCGTTCCAAACCTTCTGACTCTCTTTCTTCCATGGAACACAAAAAGAGATGTTTTGAGGCATGTTCACGCTGATTTTATCAATACTATATACTGTATGTATACAATGATAAGGAGCTGTCAAGCTCTATAAAAGGACTAAAAAAGCACAATAAATGCAGTCAATATAGTCTTCTGAATCCATACTATAGCGTTTTGTGAGGAACATACTAAAACTTAAATGTGCTTCAATAAAATAAAGTTGTTTATTTTCTTTCTTTTTTTTATAATTAATATATTTATTTAGCATTTTTAGATTTATTATAGCAAATTTGATGTCAATAGCTGGGCTTCCATCTACATTTGTATGCCAATTTTGAGATGTTGTATAAAAAAGCCTGTATGGAAACACCAACATTTGTATAATATCTCCAAAAGGCATGTAAAAAAACATGTATGAGTGCTTGTGGCGGATACGTTTTTTATTCGATAAGAAGACGTGTGCATAAACTTCAATGGAAAGACATTTGAGAAATACATTCTTATAGAAATTTATGTAGGAATATAGGAATATTTTTCTGCTCATTCTAAACCGCAAGTAATTCAGAACATTTATTTAAGAATCAAAGTGGCTTAAACTTCCATTTACATTTCTATTTTGAGCCAATTTCGCCAGAAGTACCAATTTTATTTTCTTGAACACATGGGATGGAAACGCTGGTTTATACACAAAACGTTTTTGCTATATTCCGATTTTTTGCATAAATGAAACTTTGATGGGAACATTGCTAATTACACCAAACGGCATTGATTCACATGTGTCTGACAACTGAACATGGAGCTCCACATTTTAAGAAGCATTCATGAGATTTGAGATCTACAGCAGAGGAGAAGATTATCTGTGAATTACAACTTAAATTTCTGTATTTTCCTCACACAAAGCAATTGAATGGCTTCAGGACACTTGACATATAGTGTACAAATCATGTGGACCAGTTTTAAAATGCATTTATTGATTTAGTTTTGGTCATATGTGGAGCTTGACAGCCGTTAATCACTGTATGTTTTTGTCGTTTGGAGAAAAGCAGCTTGAATATTCTTCAAAATATCTCCTTTAAAAATATCTGCCTTTTTCACAGAAGACAGCATGATGGGTGAGTAAATAATGACTGAATTTTCATTTTCTGGGTCAACTTTTCCTTCGCAAAGTTGGTTGGTTCTTATTTATCTTCTCTATCTCAGGCTGAGGTGGATCTAAAGCGTCTTCGAGACCCCCTGCAGATGAACCTCCCCCTCCAACAAATCGATGCCAGCAAGGACTGATGAGAACATGAACCCTTCCTCCTCGCACCCAAATTTCATTCTTACTGTCATGCCATTCTTTCTGGTTTTGTTTTCTCTCTATTTTTAGCTTTTCCGCTATCCACAGCAATCTTCTGAGATTTATTAGCGTTATTTGTTTCCTTGTCTTTTATTTGAAGCTAATCTGGCACATCTATGCAGAGGAGAAGGGAATACAATTAAACAAAAGAAATAAAATGACATCCTCGAACGGATGGTGATGAGTTGCTTGCTGATCAAAGCGCTTTGATAACGCTACTACTGAACCACAGAGAAAAAGCCGCAATTTACAGGAAGTCCCTGCTTTCAGGTGGGAAGTTGGGACATTGGGTTGAACAGTTTTTTCCACATTGGAGTACTGCTCTTCCTAACTCTGACATTTTGCCGAAGAGATGTTGGGATGTTGCTCTTTTCCTCTTTGGAGAAGATGTGTTTACCATCGAACCAGTCCTCTTGTGGCTATAACGCTGCATCGACGCCTGTACCTGTTCCTAAAAGCCTAAGCTAAACCCCCTTGACTCACCCAAATTTCTTTCTTGCTTCCTGTACGGACCTGTTAAAAGCTGAAGACAAATCTAACAGCTAAAATATCACTGTGTTCTATTATTCCAAAACGAAATTGAGATTTTGGCACTTTTTATTTTAAAAGCCGTAGTATGTTTATTATTATGATGGAAAAACAAATGAGAAGACACTTTTTTCTTCTTCTCATTTTTAGAGGATTTTCTCTTTTTTTTCTCATGTTATGCCATCCGGCATCACATATCTGCAAATGCCCTGTATTTTCTTAAAAAATAGAGCCGATATGAGAATTACCTGTGAGCACGTGTAAGAGAATTAGCAGTAACACTTCGCATTATCCTTTCCTTTGTTTATGGTTTATAAAAAGGTTAATTATTGATGAATAATTCATTATATTACAAATACATTATAAATATTTTATATGCAGTTATAACATGATTAAAAAAGGGGACTTTAGTGCAATACTTGCCAAATAGTGAGTGTTTTATCTTGCATGTTATAAATGCTTTATACATATATTATTATAGTGAGATGCGGCTACAGCACGCTTTGTGTTTATATTCAAGTCTTATCACTTGTGATGTCAATTTCCTGTCACATTGATGTCAAAAGAATGGTGACACTCCGAGTGCCGTCCCAACTTACCTAAAGTCCTCTGCATTCTTCATATGTGTCCACTTTACATTAATGTACATTTTCAGTGTTGTTAAGCATTTATAACAAGTTAGGTAAAATGGCTCACTATTTGGCAGGTATTCAATTAAAGTGACCCTTTTTTTGTATGTTGTTATAACCACATATCAGTGATTTATAATGCATTTGTAAATGGCTTATTAATCATTAATAAGCCCCTTTCTAAACCCATTACAAATAAGACTTCTAATGTTTTTTAGAACCTCACTTTTTGATTTAGAAGTAACATGAGGTCTGTGGTTAACAGTACTTGAAGAGGTATTCTGCAAAATAAATGATACACATTCATGCTTCAAATGTGAATTTTGCAATTGCTTTAAAAGCGTTCGTTGATCACAAGTATGTCCAATTCGTGAAACATGCAAACTCGCATGCTTTTGGTAGTTGCAGTCCTTATTATGCATCTTTTGTTAAAAATAATAAGAAAAAAAAATGGTTTGAGGTGTGACTGTGTGCAATTTATGATGTAAATCCAAACGTGAAAGTAATGTTAACCATAGGCATTATTTTACTCATAAATACAAAACAGATATGATAAAAACCCATTGGAAATTCCCAAGGGATTCCAGAGGTGAATGACCTTTTCGAGTTGACTTTTGACAAATTGAGATCTTGGCTGGACAGCTCTATTCCCATTATAAAATGAAGCTCAAATTGTCCATCCCTAACACTGTGTGCATTTCATACTGATTTTATTACATTATAGGTATGAGGAAACGCACTTGGATGCTTTGCAGATGTGCAAAGATTTGTTTTGACTGGTTTTCATTGGTTCTTTTCAAAGGTTTTGCCCTTATTTTCTCTTTAAATCTTCTGTCAAACAACATGAAATGTTATTTTCACACAGTGCCTCACAGCATCCGCTGCAGTGTGCTTGTTAGGGTTCTGATATTCTTCTGAACAAACACATGTTAATTAAATACAATCCAAGAAACTGACCCAATCGAACCATCTTAAAGGGAAAGTCCACCCAAAAATGAAATTCCTCTCGGCGGATATTGAATAACATGAGGATGGATGAATAAACAAAGACAGAATTTCAATTTCTGGGTGAAGGATCTCTTTAAGGCAGGTCACTGTGTAAAATGTGATTAATTTTCTTTAGCACATTTTGGACACAATCAAGTTCTCGTAACTCATGTGGCGTTTTTAAGCTACATATATCTGCCTCAATATGCCAAGAGTCTTCTAGTACATGCTGAGAACGTGTAATATATTAGATCCTAGAATTAGCGTGTGTTTTGCACACTTTGTGGCATGCTATAGAGAGAGATCGTCTCATCCGATGTCTAAATGTGGTATCTTTAGCAGACAGGCCTTAGCAGTGGTTTGGCCGATCTTCAGCATCTTTTCCATGGGTTAGGTGCAATGATTATTCGCCCAGTTATCACGGCGATCCATGATCATCAAATATCTTTTTGGGATATGAGAAGCTCTCATAATGCGTTTCCCTTCAAGTGTTTTGTGTTAACATAAATGGCTCCTTCTTTATCAGTGTGTTTGAATTAGTCGCTTGTTCTCGGAGCAAACTGATCATATGAAGACATTTGAAGGAAAAGTGATGTTTCACTGGACCATTATCCAGACCCATGATCATTTGGTCTCTTATGGGATTGACTCGTCCTCCTCTATACTACATACTTGGAGAAATACCTCTATGGTACTGTAGTTGACGTCCATCCGTTATGATTTTGCCTATTTGCTCTTCTTAAATAATTTTAAAGCCATATTCATGTTTTGTCAGTGTCTGTATAGCCACATAAGTGTCTGCAATCCCCATAGCGGCATGTATTTGAGTGTCTGTTCTTACTGTATGTTTACTATAACAGGGTGAGCCTACAGCTCTGAAGGAAATATGTCATTATTTATCCACTCATGTCTTTTACAACCTGTATGCGATTTTAAAACAAAATTCGAAATTTTGAAGAATCTTAATGCTGCTCTTTCCCATATAACGACTGCTGTCAAGCTCCAAAAACGCACCATACAAGTAGTATATATGACTTATGCACTATTCAAGTCTTCTGAACTCATGCAACAGTGTTGTGTGAACTGAAATTGGAGTCACTATTACCGGAAAATCTCTAGCAAGTTTGATTATGCACAACCGCAAATGAAATTTGAGAGCAGAGGGGAAGATGATCAGTGAATAACTGCTTACATTTCAGTCTGTTCCTCACACAAAGCTCTCATATGGTTTCAGAAGACTTTGAATATAGTGTGCGAGTTGTTTTGACTGCTTTTATGATACGTTGATGGAGCTTTTTGGCCTTTTTTGGAGCTTAACATATAAATCACTTTCATATTTTTGTCTTGTTTTCCAGTAAAAATATCAAAACATCAGATCATTTTTTCTTGTTTTTAGAGAAATTGACTCATTTTAGATAAGTAAAAATGTTGTAACATTAGTACAAATAAATAAATACATTTAGTTTTAATAAAATGCATCATATTTAAAGGTGCAGTATGTAAGATTCAGAAACCCTTGTTATTAATGACACCTGTGGCCGTTAGGTGAACTGCAGACAGCTTCCTGTTGCTTGTGCACACACTCCATAGGGACGTGAGCGAGCATCCAAAACAATGATGTAACATACAAAGAGACTGAACGTGATTCACTGACAGATGAGGTAGCACAATTAAAATGACACAGTTATGATTGTTTTAATACTAACATAAACGTCACATCCTTTGGATTTTCCCGGCAAAAGCGATTCGCTCACTTCACATGAAAATCAGTCTACAGGCTTTAATAAGGCAACCTAGGAAGTCTGGGAAGGGCTAATTTTTTAAGTTGCATTACAAAAATGCAAATATTACATGAAAATTTTACATATTGCATCTTTAATAAAAAAAAAAAAAAAGTAGTAACATTCTTATTACAAGAAAAGACTATTTGCCATTGAGGTATCCCAACTAAATGTTATTCGATTCCTCTGCTAACAGGATTTATAATATGTTATTTTAATTCTGGTTCTCAAGTTCTTTAGATATTTTACTTAAAAATAAGACAAAAAAAAAAAAACTATATTTTTGCATTAGTTGTATGGAAAAGATCAGCATGAACATTCGTTTCCATTTCACAGAAAATAATACATGGTTGGATCAACATGAGGGTGAGTAAATGATGACCACATTTTTATCATAATTACTATTTTTTAAATCAAATAATAAAAAAAAACGAATGATTCCTTTAAAAAGAACTTTGGAAGGGAAAGCACAATCCATTCATCGTAAACCTCTAAACTGTGGCTTTTGGATTTTGCATGTCTGGCTGAATGTTTGAGAGTGGAAGTTGTTGTTGTTGGTTGTTGTTGAGGAGAGTTCAGGTCAAAGGGCATTACCAAGAGTGAACAACTGATTTAAACTCATTTAACACAGCCGTATCCGACCCAGCAGGTTTGAAATGAAATGCTTCTCTCTTCTATCAAAAGTTGTGTTTGAACAGTGTTTGTTGGACCACATGAGTGGAGTTCACATGTGTTTTATACATGGACAGAGCTGGTGATTTTGCCAAGAGGAACAATTCCTGGAACAGCATATTTTTCAAACCAACCCTAACATTAACTACACCTATAATGCCAGAGGGAAAATACTAGTTGATACAGAAATGGTTACTCCTACTTTGCAAAATCACAGTCACCAGACACGGCTATCTGTAACAATGTGACATTATGAATTCATGCATTTATATCCGTTAACTCTTTAATGCAAACATCTTGTTTTATGTTGACAAAGTATAGACGTTCATGAATGATATATTCATGCATAATCTTCATCCAAAGCAATCCAGATCAACTTGAGCATACTGTAAATCCATCCAACTGCCTCACATATGTGATCAACAATTATAAATTCATCCCAAACACACTCTTAAAATGTTAGTGCAGGGCAATGCAGTCCAAAAAACATGCCCATCAAACCGACCGCCCTTGACCTAAATCGAAAGTTCTTGGGCCTGATCATTATTATTAATGATAAGTTTAACTTCTTCTTGTAGTTTATTTTGAAGGGTTTCTTTTTGTTTCAGGGATTTTTATAATAGCATATCAAATGTATGGAACTTATTCTAAAGCGGGTGTTGCATGAATGTATGTTTACATAGGGAAATTATATAAAAATGAATTTAAAAAAAGAAAAAAGATTATTATGAATTTTTAGTCCCTCTAACCCTCTATGGCCTCATCTACTGCAGTGGCCCTGAATGATAAAGGATCTCAACTCTTTCAGTCTCTACTGCTGCTCGACCGCTGCAGTGCTGCCTTTATTCTGAACTAAGAACAGAGAGCATGGAATGGACATGAGCCCATTATTTCTCCACCTCTGAGGCCACTTGCTTCACCCATGTTTCTTTCTTTAGTCCGTCTCTATACTCCCACACCGATTACATTTGAAAATATGTGTTTTATTTTAAAGACCTCTCATGTGCACTTAGAATGAAAATTATATTTCGGGGAAAAAGGAAATGTGTGTCAGAATGAAAAACATTTTTGCTTTATTCATATGCTTTATTTGTTCATTGTTTTTTCAATGGCATTGGATGCTGTAATGTTAGAAGACTTTAAAAATGAAAATGTAAAATCCTGTATCATTTATGAAACGTGTATAAAAATGTAATTCAATTATCAATAAATACATATCCAATTTTGGAACCAGTCGTCATTTTATTTTTAGCCATCTTGGAAATGCAAAATAAATGAGAGATAACATGGAGTATTTGTACTTTTATAAATTCATTTGTCACACCGCAGGAATATTTAATTGAGCTGTATGGAAGGACAAATTGCAAAATATATATTTTTTTTTACAATTTTTCAATAAATCATTAAATACACTCTGGAATTGTTTAAAAAAACCGATAAAATCATGAAATGAATCATTGCATTACTAAAGAAATGAATAAATGTCCCTCGTATTTAATTTAAGCACTAGCTTCATGTCTTTTCATTTGAACCTTTTGTGACCCCACGTCCTTCTGCGTGGACATTGTATTTTGGCTTTGCTATATGCAACACATAATTGAAATTGATTGACTCTGTGCTCTCATTAAAGGGTTCAACTTTCGACGCACGTGTAATGTCATGTGCCAAAACAACATAGTGCCGATCACAGCAGTTTGTCTTTGGGAGAAATGGCAACAAAACTACATCTACATAAGAAACCTAATTCAGTTTTTACATTGAAACCTGTTGGAGTCGAAAGATTAGAATCTTATCTGATATGCCATTTTTAAAATTTAAGCGATTTATCATGAAGTGCCACTTTGCTAAAACAACCTATACTAATGTGTACTTTAGCGCATTGTTTTGCTTAAAAATCTTATATTTACTGTACATTATTACACTGAGAATTTTAATGGCTTCTTGCAAAACCTGCAAATGTTTTCTTTCAGAGGCTTTATATGGAGTTAAGATGAAAATAAGGTGCATTTCGAACTGTTCCGAGACCAGTGCAGACAGACAGCTCACTGGAGGTTAAATCATTCACTAAATAGGGAGCAAGGGAGCATCCTACAGCTCTCTATGCAGCTATGTGCATTCACTCCTAAAATCCAACTAAAAGTTTTGCTTCAGGCTGCAGATGACGTTTGGATCACTCAACATGTTTGGCAGACATGGGCCAATCAGGACATAGTGTTACGATCCCTTGTTGTCTGTCCCGTGTTTTCTGTTTCACTCATCACTGCCGTCTCTGTGTTATTGTCCGCACCTGTTTGTTATTTTGTTATCATCTTGTCTGTCTATTTAAACCCGCTTGTTTTCCCTTTCCTTCGTCGTTCGTTGACGTTTCATGTTCTTACCGATGTTCTCTCGCTGTTCTCTCTCTGTTCCCCTTGTTCGTTCGAGGATACCCCAGCCCTTCGTGGATGTTCGCTGTTTGTCCTACCAGCTGTGTGTTATTTTGTGTTTGAGTTTGTTCCCATCGTGGACATTTCATTTGTTCCTGTGTTTTTTCAGTTAACGTGCAAATAAAGCCGCACTTAGATCCAACCTCCCGTCTGCCTTCTCCTGATTTCCCCACGGTCATAACACATAGATTCACAATTTATAATGTATACATTTATTTGAACATGGTTGGGAGTGATAAGATGATGCTGGCCATTACTTTGAATCAGAATTATGTATGCTCATTTATGATCTAATGTATGTAATGTCTTAAAAAAAACATGAATAAACAACACTCCTGGAAACATAATAATAACATCTGACTTTCTTTGTCTTGGTATTATTTTAAATTTCAAAACTTAGTCCCGCTGTCCACAGATGTTGCAATATTTTTTAGGAAAACCATTTATGAATATTGCCAATAAGATAACAGGTTATTGAAAATAGTGGAACATCTGGTGTATCAACACTGGTTTACCAGTTACAGTATAAAAATGGTAAGAACTAACAATATACTAACAAGATCGCAAATAATATAAGCATACTCTTCTGTATTCTGTGTACCTCAGTTTTTACAGTGCATGGATTTTCAAACAGAAGCTTCATTCCATTCAAATAAGATTTTTGAGCAAAGTGGATTTTGAATGCAACTTCCTTAAACATTATTTGTATTTTTGGTTATTAAAAATACATAAATAAAAATGTCTAAAATGTTGTGACAGAAATCTATTTACCTAAATTTGGTATTTCCAATTGAGTCAGGCATAACACAAATCATTTGCACTCATAAATTATAATTTTGAATTCTAATGAAAATGTTGTCATTATTCTGTTATGTTGATCAACTTGTATGACAAAAAAATTGTCAAAAAGTGCTCTTGTCCAGACAAAATGCAATCAAAATGATCGCTGGCTGTCAAGTACCATTAAAAATTGTGTTCAATAATTAAATTGTAAAAAATATATATATATTTCACTAAATAAATAATTATTTATACCTGGCTCAACTTGATTGCTAACAAAAAGCCAACAGATCTAACACGCATATCAAGAACAAAATGTTTCTTTTTTGTCTTTGGTCATATCTTGCCTAGGCCACAAAGTTAGCCAGTTTTGCATCTGGTGCCTCCTCAAATCACTAGGTGCATGACATCCCTGATTAGTTTCTATTGGTTTGTATATTCTGCAGAACATGTTCTAGAGTCATATTTACCTCAAAAGTGATGATCGCCAAAGCCTTGACCCACTCAACTCTGTATCCTGGTTCTTGCCTTATTTATCTCAACTTCCTTCAAGATAGGAGACATCAGTTTGTACAGAGTTTTAGAAGCACACTCTAAACTGCATTAGTATGCAATCAAATGTCCGTACTGTAAGAGCTTAGTGAAGAAAACCAGACTATTTTGTCCCATGAATCTTGACACTGCATTTACATTAATATTCAGTGCCTGATTTTAAAGAATGAGGAGATAGGTTAACTGGACAACCCAGTAACTCCAAACTATTTCCCCTCTTTTCTGAAATGAAAAGAAGTCTAGCTCTGTCTGAATTGACATATACATGCCTGTTACTACAGCTTGAGATTAAGACGGCATTGTGGAGGAAACGTTTTCACCAGTGATGTTCTTATACATCCATCTCCTCTAGACTGCTCAATCTCTTCAGTCACTGTGATAACCTTCAGACTCTTCTCTGCTAATGATACCAGCAGTGTTGGGTAAGTTACTCTAAAAAGTAGTTAATTATTAACTACTAATTACATCTCCTACAATGTAACTAGATTACTGTACTAATTACTCTGTCTGAAAAGAAATTGCATTACTCATTACTAATTACTTTCTAAAACCCTTACCAACCTCAACCAGATGAAAAATACAAGGATAGACATGATTCTGTTCTTTCAAATAAATCATATAAAATAAAATCATTTATGAATGAAATGGCCAAAGAATTTAAGGGGGCTGAGTTAAATCAGAAAACATATATTTTTAACATTACACGTTCAGGTCACGTGATACCATGCAAGCAGCAGATGTGTTAGCGACGGGTGTTTTTTATTGATCTTGAAGGGATGTTGCAAACCGCTGGCACCCTTCATGATATATTATTAGGAGGAGCAACATTGACGCTTTACAGGACGTGTGAAAATCTTGGTCTTGCAGATATTTGCTGACTTTTGAACCCAACTGACAGGGACTATCAATTTTTTCCCTCAGTCCATAAGATTTATTCTAGAATATATATATCTAAGTCCCTCATTTCATCTGTTGTGGATTGCGCAATTGGAAATATCTTAGTCTCAGTTTACGCCCTGGTGAGTTTAGAGGTGTGCCACATACGGAGAAAAAGAAATCATATAGTTGGCGCTTTAATGTATCCCGATTTCCAACAAATGTTTAAGACTGAAATCAATGTTTATATGGAGACCAACTGGTCCTCAGTATCCTGTGTGCGCGTGGCTTGGGAGGCTCTTAAGGCAGTTCTTAGGGGTCGGATCATACAGTATGCCTCATTCATCAAAAAGTCCAAAGCATGTGAACTCGTGGAGTTGGAAGGGAATATTAAAAGTTTGAGGCAGAGCTGAAGTGCCAAATGTCATCTGATGGCCTCAGAGAATTGACCCAACTGAAATACAAATATAATACTATTTTGTTGCAGAAAGTGGAGTTTTGTTTTTTCAGGGCAAGACAGTCATACTTTGAGTCGAGGGACAAAAGCTTTTGGCTAGATATATAAAGAAGAGAGTCTTTTTCTACCATTCCTTAGTGAAATCTACAGGTGGAGATATATTTACCTGAGCTATTGATATTAATAATTTCTTTAAAGAATTCTATCTTGATCTTTATTGTTCCACATTTTCATCTACTGATGAAGATATTAGACAATTTGTGGAACCATTAGAACTCCCTAAACTGACGACTGAAATTCTCTTGATTCTGAGATAACCTTTGAATTTTATGTTACAGAATTGGCTTAGTTTATATGGAATCATTAGAATGGAAAGCTTCCCCCCACCATGACACAAGCCTGGATCAGCCTGATTCTTAAAATGGACAAAGATCCAAGCAGTTACCAATCCAATTTCCCTGATCCAGCTAGATGTAAAAATATTTTTAAAAATGTTGGCTAACCGAGTTATGACATCTCTTATACATATAGAACAGGTGGGGTTTATTCGGGGCCGTATCTCACACCCTGTTATTTACAAGAGTGGCCAGAGTATTTAATTCGGACATTTATTTAAATGTTGCTTCAAGCATATGGCTGCACCCTAAATTATGTATCAACAAGTCCCCTTCCTGTTGGTCAGAGTGAATTGTGTGGGGGGTTACTACACTCGGCGACCTGTATGAGAGTGAAGTGTTGAGATCTTTTGAGAATTTGGGTCATCATTTTGGGATTCCCAGATCTCAATTTTATAGGTATTTACAGCTGCGCCACATGTTCTGTTTTTGGGAGTAGCACCCCACCCCCACCCCATAAGGTGGCAGGTGCTTTGGGAGAGGTGATTGCTGCTTTAGGAAAGGTCATGAGGCATCTGTGCATTACTCCCTGCTAACTCAGAGTATGGGGAATGGAGCTTTAACTTCTATCAAGGGATTATGAAAGAAAGATTTGAATTTTGGTATTGGAGAAAGGTGTGTGGACTAAGATTCTAAAGAATTTCAAGTCTGCATCTACATCTGCATATCAGGGTTCGCCTTATGCAATTTATGATTTGACATAGATTTTATTGGACCCTCTCTAGGTTATATAGGCTTGGTCTTAAAAACAGACCCAACTGCTGGCATTGTCAATCAGAAGTTGGAGACACAACTCATCCATGATTTTTGGTTGAAGGTTCAGAATTATTTGTGTGACGTTTTGAACATTCAAATTTTACTTTGTCCCAGACTCTGTATTTTTGGTGATGGGGCGGTCATAAATTTGGGGGATAATCACATAAAAATTGGGTTCTGACCAGTCTCATGATCGGCAGCAAATTATTTTATTTATTTATTATAACGGTATTCAAAGCACTTTACACTGTGACTCATTCACCCATTCACACACACACACACACACACACACACACACATTCATACACCAATGGCGGCAGAGCTGCTATGTAAGGTGCTAGCCTGCCATTGGGAGCAACTTGGGGTTCAGTGTCTTGCCCAAGGACACTTCGGCATGTGGAGTCATGTGGGCCGGGATTCGAACCACCAACCCTGCGATTAGTGGCCGACCCGCTCTGCCAACTGAGCCACAGTCTGTTCAAGGGGTTGTACTTTCTTGAATTACCAGAAAAATAGGCCTGGTTGGGCTTTAGGCCATGCACTGGTGTGGAGAGGTGTGCTATTACTTGATGACCTACGGCTGATTGAGCAGGTGGCAAAAATCCCATTGACTTGCATTGAAGGAGGGACCCAATTCTAGTGACCAGAATCCTAGCCACCACCCATAACAACAGAGTCATGGAGGCGAGTTTATCACAAAGAAGCACCACTCTATCTAGTTTACATTCCACTGTATACACTGTGTGAGGGTCTTTAAATGGCTTCATTAGAAAGTATGAAGAGAATTGTCACACTACCATCTGTGTTTTCAGTGTTTGTACAAAGTAACCAATTTTAAAATCTTTGTTGTGATGATTGGGTTTGGATATGGCAAAAAACAGTCCATCTTAGGGCTTTCCGAAAGGGCAGCATCACCACAAGGCACACTGTGTTGTTGTCAGCATTGATTTCTGTTTTATGTGAGTTGATAATTTACTGTGGAAGGAATTCTCTCTCTCTATACATCATCACCCTGCTGACACTCCTGTCTAATGGTCATTCCTGCTTTATGCTGCATCATTCTTCATGTTCACCTGGTCCAACAGAGCAAGTAAACTTCACATGAGGTTCTAATTGATTTGTGGAGACAGCGTTAGACAGACCAAAAGGACTTAGGGTGTGGGATTGATTACTCTGCGCTGTGTGAATGAAAACTTCCTCTGAAATCTGACAGCCAAATGAGGGGAAAGGGATTTGCACTGACAGATCTTATTTAACAAGCTGCCTTTTGCTCATTTGCAGGGTGCAAGATTTCCTCTGCAATGCTTTAGCAATTCTGCTCTGATTTAAGACACTGAATTAATCAGATTTGTTTCAGAATATCAGGCTAGCTTCCTTTATCTAATCTGAAAACACCAGCTTGGACGTGTGTATTTCACTGGTTTATCCTGGTTAATTCTGGTTTTGTGGTGGTCTAGCTTGTGAACTAGACATTGGAATAGTTCACAACGCATGACATTATTCTTCTTTGAAACACAAATGGAGAATATTTGAAGAAACTTCACAAAGCACATTTCCATTCAGCAAAAGTTGACAAGAACTTGCAGAAAGGCTTAGTGCGGTCTTTGATACTATTGATTATGCAATACTTCTTCACTGCCTAAAGCAATGGGTTGGGATTCAGGACACTGGTGTTCGTATTTCCTCAAGAAGACAGCCTTTTCTGTTGAAACTGGTAATTTCTCTTCCTCCTCTGCACCCATCACCTGTAGGGTTCCTCAAAGCTCCAATTTTGGGCCTGTACTGTTTTTTGTACATGCTCCCTAGGGGTAACATTTTTCAAAAACACATTTCAGGTAATTTTTATGTGGATGACTTTCAGCTTTATCTTCCTTTAAAATCAAATAGCAATTTCACCATACACTCTCTGTCTGACTGCCTTAGGCCACGTCCACACTAATAAATTTTCATTTGATCCAACTTTTTCTCTACTGTTTAGCTTTTTGTGCAAGCTTCAGAGATTTTCAAAAATGCAATTCCAAGAGGATACATTTTAAAATGCTGTCTTCGCATTGTAGTGTGAACAGGGAAAATGGAGATTTCGAAAAACAACAACGTTTTTGTTTTCATGTGATGCAGTCATGTGATCCATTAAACCCAAAACAATCAAGATGGCGGTCCATGTTGTAGCAGCGTTGTTGTGCCTGCTATCCACTTTGATAGCATTGTTAAAGATACTTTGTACAACCTTCACAATCCATTCCTTCAAAGATGATGGGAAGTTTATTCTGAATTGCTGTCCAGCGACGGAAAAAAGGACGATTGCATTTCAGACCATACATGAAACAGCAATTTCTAAGAATTTTAATAAGTTATAGTTTGGAAGAGCGACTTGGAAAACAAAAACGCTGTTTTCAACACTATCCGGGATAATTAACGTACACACATTAATGTGTTTGTGAAAATGGCGTTTTCGAAACACTCCATCCACACTGCCATTTTCAAGCATTTTCCGTAATTTGCTTGTTCGCACTAAACTGTACGAAAATGCTTAAATCCCCTTAATGCCCATGCGAAAAATGACGAATTGCAATTTCAATTTGAAGGAATGCAATGTGAAGGCTGTACAAAGTAACATTTATCTTTAACAATGCTCTCAAAGTGAAAAACAGGCACAATAATGCTGCTAAAGTCTCAATGACAGCACGCCTCATGAACGAGCGTGTGCAGTCAGTGCTCAAGTGCTTCGCTCTCTTCGAGCCCGGCACAGCGTTTCCACTAAAACGGTTTCAGAGGCTCCTGGGGCATATGGCATCCTTGGCTGCGCCACTTGTGTTGATGCATATGAGACCGCTTCAGCACTGGCTTCAGACTCGAGTCCCGAGATGGGCATGGCGCCACGGCACATATCGTGTGTTAATCACCCCTTCCTGCCATTAGACTTTCAACCCTTGGACAGAACCCTGTTTTCTGCGGACTGGAGTCCCCATGCAGCAGGTGTCCAGACGTGTCGTGGTCACCACAGACACCTCTCAACTGTGTTGGGGCGCCATGTGCAACGGGCACAAAGCCGCTGCCTCCTGGATAGTGCCCCGGCCAAGGCGGCATGCGCTCTCGTCATATGTCACAACTCGCCCGCCATCTCCTCCTTTGGAGTCAGCAGCGACTCAGGTCGCTGCACGGCACTCACATCACGTGCAACCACAGCACGACAAGTCTCACTCAGCGGAGAGTGGAGGCTCCACCCCCAGCTGGTCCAGCTGATTTGGGGCTGGTTCGGCATGGCACAGGTAGATCTCTTTGCCTCCCAAGACAATTTCCACTGCCCGCTCTGGTACTCCCTAACAAAGGCCCCTCTTGGGACAGACACGCTGGCACACAGCTGGCCCCGGGGGCTGCACAAGTATGCATTTCCCCAGTGAGCCTTCTTACACTGGTGCTGTGCAAGATCAGGGAGGACGAGGAACAGGTCACCTTAGTGGCTCCTTACTGGCCCTCTCGGACTTGGTTCTCGGATCTCACGCTCCTCGCGACAGCACCTCCCTGGCAAATTCCCCTGAGGAAGGACCTTCTTTCCTAGGGACGGGGCACCCTCTGACATCTGTGCCCAGACCTCTGGAACCTCCACGTCTGGCCCCTGCCACTGTAAACGTCCGTACCTTATTCTCAGCTCCTCAATGCAAAAACCTGACTGACAGACACACACCCGCTTCCCATTATACCCGTATGTCCGGGGGCGGGACATGCAAATTCTGTCTGCCAATTTCTCATTGGCCTTTTCTCAAGTTCAGAGGTCCACGAGGCTCTCAAGAAAGACCACACTACATTCGGCACAACATCTTTTTCCCTCCATCAGGGAATAGAGGATACAACAGTAAGCACAATGTTCTTGTGTGTCATACATCCTAATTACAGTATGTGGCATGGAGAATTACATTTGAGAGCTACAGCAGAAAAAGGAGAAGGGACTTTTCCAGTGGACAACAACTTACATTTAGTGAGGCCTCATATGGACTACTTTAATGATACTTTTTTGTGTCCTGTTGGGAGCTTGACAGAAATATAAACTTAATGGTATGGAAAAGAAATGCATAAAGTTTCCACAAAAAAACTTGCAAAAACTTGTGTTTTGTGTTCCACAAGGGAAAAAGTAAAAGTACAGATCCCACACACATTTATTAAGTAAATGTAATTCATTAAAATACTAAAGTAAATAGTACCTAGTTTTAAAAATACTTAAGTATAAAAAAGTAAAAGTACTACAAATTAAAATCTGTTCATATAAAATGCGACCCATTCATGTTGTTTTTTTTAAAGTAATATAATTCAGGCTAATCTCATATATGGGATACAATAAATATTAACTTTAACAACTACAGGTAGTTAAAAATAAACAAAAGTAAAAACAGCATTTAAAAATTGAAGAGAAAATATAATTTATACTTTTTAATTTTAATATATTTTATCCTAAGGAAAAAAGCCTCTCTACGTACAATGCATCTCTCTCTTTTTTTTCTTTGCTGAAATTATGTTGTTTTTACCCCAAATAATAGTAATAAAACAAAATTGTTCAATATAATAGGTAAAACTGAGTCCCTGGTTGATAAGGACTGGGCATTTAATTCAGAAAATAAGCTATATTTCATGGAACTGGGCATGATCAGAAAAAACTAATTCAAACAATAATATCAATAAAGTTATTATATATAATTTCAACATATTTACTCTGTCCCTGTGCAATTTTGAGTTGAAGCTAAACAATAGTTACAACACTACAAGCTATTAATAATAAGGCCTAACTTCACTGAAATATTATCTTTATTATAAAAATATAATTATCCGTATTAAATAGCATTTGAAGAGATACACCAGTGTAAATAAGTGTAAACACATTTATGTAAATAAATGAATTGAAAACAGTGTCATTTAAATATTCAGCAACAAATAAGAAGAAGTGAAATAAGGGTATTAAATTAATTGTCCTTCAATATGGTTCATGTACATGAATCCTCCTACAAACTTGCCAATGCTTCATTTAGGATAATTTCCTATGCACTAATTTTCCAAACGAACTGATTCACTGAAATGAGTCAGTCTTTGTAAAGAAAGAGCTGTTTAGGAGAGCACGTTAGATACGTTTTCTTGAATAGATCATTGAATAGATTGTGAAAAACAATGAGAACTTCTGGGAAATTTTGCAATTGGAATTGTATTTTTCCAGGCTGTTCTCTGCTCTCTTTTCACATATTATGAAACATTTAATTTTTTTAAATCCAGGTAACGAGTAACGAAAGGGTAGGCACATGCAGGCAGGGTAACAATGTTCAATTGCAACTAAAACTGAAAAACAGAAAACAGTACACATTTTGAAAAAAGCCACTGTAGTACAGTAAGTAAGTATTTTTACTTTGTTACTTTACACCACTGCATAATCACAGTCAAAAGATACTCAAGGTACCATTTGGGATTTCTCATATATGCCACACTGGCGGACACCCTCCAGACACAAAGGAGCCTCCAATATCCTATTTATGTACTCAAGGAACATCAATATAGATATCAAAAGTGCCTCTAAGCCATTACCTTATGATGGGATTCATTGTGTTATTTCAAACTCATTTAAAAAAAAAAAATTGTTTAATGGCTGAAACTCAGGTGAAATATACACTGCTGGTGAATCCTGAAGTGGAAAGTTCACCCTATACTTATCAACAACTTTAAATCAATAGTTTTATATTTTTCCATAGATTTTTATTAAATTACATAATTTCCAACACTTCATTGGATTGCAGTTCATTTCATCATCCAAGTACACAGTCTTGTACCTTTTTGTATCTTTCTGTCCAGTTTTCAAATACTTTTTTGCTTAAAATAAAGGTTTGGTTCATTGCTTAGAACTCTTTAATGGAGGATTTTATGAAAGCCCACATAACAATTTCTTAATAAAAATAATTAACAAGGGGGGACGTCACGTGACCCAGAGTGAGATGGCTGCCTGAGTTCCTTGCTCCGCTCAAATTTTCAAATAATTAACATTTATTCCTCCAAATTCTCATTTTATCTCGTCGAACGGATTTATAACCATGTCAGACACAACTTCTGACAAAGATTTTCCTATTTTTGGCACGACGCGCTCGCAGAAGGCTAAAGGAAAAGATAAGAAGAAGTCTACTCACCACGCGTCTTCGGCTGAATCTGAGGTTAACGCAGTTGATTCACAATTGGATATGTCACTGATTTTTTTCAGAAATAAAGGCCAACGGATCGAGGCTCGATGGAATTACTAGTCATCTGGAGGGGATAGCCAGTTCAGTGTCTTGCCTTCAGAATTCATTCGCCGCACTCACTGAGAGAGTAACGGGCGCTGAAACTCGCCTGGAAGAAACTGAACGGAGGATTTCTGCTGTTGAAGATTCGGCAGCAACTACTGAAGGGCAGCTGGCAAGTTTGAAGGTGATGGTGGATCAAATGCAGACAAAGATAGACGATCTTGAAAACAGAGGTCGCCGCAAGAATCTGAAAATAGCGGGTCTGCCAGAGAAAGCTGAGGGCTCCGGCCCTCTCTCGGCGTATTTGCGTGACATGATTCCGAAATCTTACAACGAGTCCTCATCGTTTGGGGATGGGGCCTTGGGGGGAGGGCTTTACAGGTTCGTTGTGTGTTTTATTTGTGGTACATTTTTGTTTGTATTTGGTATCTCATACTGACATCATTTATTATATGTCGTTGCATGCTATCATTCTTTTGACTATCTTGTTTTTCTGTATGCAGAACATTCTTAAATTAGTAACTTGGAACGTGGAGGGCATAGGTCATGTAATTAAGAGGAAGAAAATTCTAACGTTCCTTAAAAAGGAACATGCCTCTATAGCGCTATTACAGGAAACTCATTTATCTGATAAGGAACATATGAAGTTGAAAAGAGACTGGGTTGGTCAGATTTATTTTTCTTCATTCTCATCAAATAGTAGGGGTACTGCAATTCTTATTCATAAAAATATTCCATTCATTCTCGAACATGCAGAATATGACTCTGATGGAAGATTCGTGTTGATTTCTGGTTTTATTCTTGGAAGACATATCACTGTAGGGAATGTATACGCTCCAAATATAGATTGCCCCAATTTTATGTCATATGTGGTCTTAAAGTTTAACCAGCTTTGCAAGAACATGGGATTTTTGGGAGGTGATTTCAATTGCGTACTTAGATAAATCCTCACCCCGGGTTTTAATTGGTTGTAAATCCTCGCATATTTTGCGTAATACTTGTAAGGATCTTGGTCTGGTGGATATTTGGAGAGAGCTGCATCCAAAAGACAGGGATTATACTTTCTACTCTCACTCTCACAACTCTTATTCTAGACTGGATTATTTTTTCATACCTTCTGAGTGTATATACATCGTGTGAGTTCTTGTCATATTGGCCCTATTGTGTTATCCGATCATGGCCCCGTTTATTTAAATATTGATATTAATATATCAATCCAGAAGTCAACCTACTGGAAATTCAACACTTCATTTTTAAGCAATACCGATTTTTGATCTGATTTTAGACAGAAAATAATTCAATATTGGCAGGATAATCAGAATTCGCCTGTTTCCCCCGCAATAAAATGGGATGCTGCCAAAGCCACAATGCGAGGCCACCTTATTGCTCATGCTTCTCTGATGAAGAAACTTAGAACCCAGAAAAGGGAAGAATTGGAAGCTGAAGTAAATTTTCTGGAAAAACAACATAAAAGATTCCCAAATCAAGATAATTGGATGTTGTTAAATAATGCCAGAGCCAAGCTTAATCTAGATCATACAGAACATGTTAAAAAGTTATTATTTTTCAGCAAACAGCGGTACTACGAATTTGGAAACAAGCCAAGTCGCCTTCTGGCCTTCCAGTTAAAAAAAGAGCAGAACGAAAGAACCATAAAAGCAATTAAGACGTCTGAAGGCAGAATGACCTTTGATCCCCAGGACATTAACACCACTTTCTCTGATTTTTTTCAGAACTCTTTATACAACTGGGTACAGTGGCTCCAGTGAGGATTTGCTGAATTTTCTGCATGAGATTCCTCTTCCTAGTATTTCGGAAGATGCTAGGGCCTTTTTAAATTCCCCTTTTACCAAGGAAGAAATCTGGCAATCTATACAATCAATGCCAAATGGTAAAGCTCCCGGCCCAGACGGGTTTCCCTTAGGATTTTATAAGCAATTCTGGCCTGAGCTTTGTCCAATTTTAATGCAAGCAATAAATAGTCTTTTAGATTCAAATTCGATGCCTGAATCCTGGTCATTGGCGGTTATCAGCCTGCTTCTGAAAAAAGACAAAGACCCAGTGAAATGCTCCTCTTATCGCCCAATTAGCTTACTAAATGTGGATTATAAAATTGTAGCAAAATCTTTAGCTCGGCGGCTTGAAACTGGTTTACCCTGCATTGTCCACCCAGATCAAACAGGTTTCGTGAAGTCCAGATACGGCACTGATAATATTCGCAGAGTGCTGAATATTACAGATTATTTAAATGTTTCCAAGGACCCTGCCTTCATTATATCCCTTGATGCCGAAAAGGCATTTGATAGGGTGGAATGGCCTTTTCTTTTTGCAGTATTAGAGAAAGTAGAACTAGGATCTAATTTTATCAGTTTAGTTAAACTTTTATATTGTAATCCTATGGCTCAAGTTAACACTAACAAAGTTACAGGTTTTCAGTTAGCAGAGGCTGTCGTCAAGGCTGCCCACTCTCGCCATTGTTATTCTCTTTGATTATTGAACCACTGGCTGTTGCTGTGAGAATTAATGCTAACATACATGGTATTAAAACAGGTCCAGATGAACATCGTATATCCCTTTATGCAGACGATGTTCTGCTCTATCTTAAATACCCTGAGACCTCTACTGATGCAATTCTTGCTGTAATTGAAAAATACAGTAATTTTTCAGGATATAAGATTAATTTGGACAAATCTCAAGCTCTGTACATGCATGTTCCCTGCGAAGCGGTTTCAAACTCCCCCTTTCATTTAGCAGGTTCTGGATTTCAATATTTGGGAATCAATATCACACCTGATTTGGAAAATCTGTTTAAAGCCAATTATCCTCAGTTAATTACAAAAATTAATCAGAACCTATCAGATTGGTCAATGCTTCCAAATTCTTTTTTTGGCAGGATTAATGTTATAAGAATGAATATTCTTCCGAGATTGAACTTTCTGTTCCAAAACTTGCCATGCTACTTAACTACAGATTTTTTAAAAAAGATTAATTCTTCGGTTTCAAGGTATATTTGGAATCATAAAAAACCCAGACTCAAACTTTCGGTTTTGATGAAACCAAGGGAATTAGGTGGGGCTTCGCTCCCCAATTTTCAGTTATATTTTTGGTCTGCACAGGATAAAAACATGTTTTAAATTGGTTTTTTAATAGATCCGATTCGCGCTGGACTGGGATTGAATCTACAAGATGTTTTCCTAGATTGTTATGCTCTCTGCCATTTATTCATAATATACAAAAAATTGAATCTCTGACTAATATTTTCACTGTGACTAATACTCTTTTGGTGTGGAAGGATGTTAAGCAATATCTAGCTATTCCAAATAAGCTGTCTCTCAAGTCTCCTATCGCACTCAATCTTGATCTTCCCCCACCCATACAGAATATTGGTCTTCTGACCTGGAGGTTGAGTGTCGGAGCTTGGTCATTTATTTGATAATGGTCATTTGAGGTCTTTTCAGTCATTAAGGCAGGAATTTTACCTTCCCAGTAATTATTTTTATACATTTCTTCAATTACGGCACTATTTAGAGTCACACTTAATAGAAGGCAATATACGATTGGATTTGACTGAAATGGAAAAGCAGCTTTTCTCTTCATTTACACTTAAGAAGATGATCTCGGATTTATATGCATTGCTGTCTAATGTTTGTCCTTCAACTTTTGACTCTTTGAGGGTAATATGGGAAAAGGACTTAGGATCAAATTTTAGTGACGAGGAGTGGCTATCTGTTTGTACATGTGTTTTCCCTAAAGGTGTTTCAATTTCGGCCCATGAACAAAATTATAAATTTATTCACAGGACATATCTAACTCCAGTTCGCCTTCATAAAATGTTCCCCAATTCTTCTCAATTATGTTTCAAATGCAGGGCAGACACTGGTATGGTGATGCATGTGTTTTGGGATTGTGATAAAATTAAAGTTTACTGGAAGGAGATCCACAAAATTACTCAAAAGATTACTGGAAAGATGTTTGCACTGTCTCCAAATGTATATCTGGTCTGTGCCTTGATGGTGACAAAGAAACTGTACTGAATTTGTGTTTATATTTAGCAAGAAAATGTATTTTACTTCTATGGTCAACCCCTCAGACACCCTCAGTCAATATGTGGATGAGTCAGGCCACTACTCTTCTACCTCTGGAGAAACTAACATATGATCTGCATCAAAGGTCTGATGTTTTCTGGCGCACTTGGTCTTCTCTGTGGAACTTTCTTGCAGATGCTCAGTGACTGATACATCCCTCTGTTTTTTTTTTTGTTTTTTTGACTCAGATATGCCCTATTGTATTATAACTATTATTTCTATTTTTGTTATCATTTTATATGCATATATATTTGAACATGTATATGCAAAGATTGTAAGAAGATATTTGGCTGTATGAGCTGTTATGAGATACCAGTACCACTGTTGTGTTATTGTAAAATAAAAAATAATTAATAATAATAATAATAATAATAATTATTATTATTATTATTATTATTATTATTATTATTATTATTATTAACTAAGCTCAACTCTCGCGTGACGGCTGTGCTTTTACATTTCATACGCTGTCAATCACGTATATCATATTTCAATTATTGGCCCTTTGTTGGGAAGTCCCGCCCATTTGAGAGCTCGACCAATCATCATACATAGAAGCCGAGCTTCCAGCCAGGACAAAAACACATTGATTGAAAGTCAACGCTCAATAGGCAATCAGATGCAGAATGCAAATAGCACTCATGAAGCTCCCATAGACTCCTAGAGAAGCACACAGTCTGGGCGGGACTCAAAATGACATGTTTAGAGCCTCTCATCCAATAAACATTGATCTTTGCACCATTGGTTGAAGTGGCACAGGTGAGTGCCACAGACTCCCAATGAAACATGGCTTCAGTGGGACTCTATTGGCCATGCGTCCATAGACTTCTCTAAATGCAGATTATGTTACTTAAATGAACAGAAGCACGATAGTGATGAGGAATATTTAAAAAAGAATTTTGCCACATATTCAAATGTATAAACAGTGATATGCAATTTATATAGATTATTTGTACATACATTAAACTCGACATTACTGAATTTCTTAGGAACTTTTAGGGAAAGCTGTGCTTCCTGTGTAGTCTTAAAGTAATCACCACTAGATATATAATATGCAGAAACCTAACCAACACATCACCTCTTCCAGTCCTTACACCTGCTCAGTTCTAGATCCCTGCTCAGCCTACATCAGTCTGAATGAGCCTTGGCGAAACACAGAGTACCACGTCAACAACTTGGCAGGAGTCCCTCTCTGTGACCGTCAGGTGGTGGGGGAATGGTATCGCTTCACAGGGATGGCTGGGGATGCTATGTATACTTTCTGTATCGAAGAGAACCACTGTGGTACCCACACTCCCATTTGGATGAACGGTAGTCACCCTCAGCCTGGCGATGGCATTGTTACTCTGCCTGCATGTGCCAGCTTCAATAACAACTGTTGTCATTGGACGGCTAGTGTGGGTGTGAAGGCCTGTGTAAAGGGTTATTATGTCTACCGACCCTCTGTTTGCTTCCACGTCTACTGTGGCTGTAACTATTCATCTCGTCTCACTACAGGACAAATTCACAAAACCATTGCGGCACCTTTTCAAACAGTATTTAAGCACAAAATCTGTGTCTAAAACTAGGTACTACATGCGCTTAGAAAGTGCTGTGCCGCATATAATCTATTGTTGTTCTTTTCAGTGCAAAAATGCCTCTTTTCTCATTAATTTAGGTTAATTATTCTTTGCCTAGAATTTGAAGACATGTACTCTTGACATTTTCTCAACCAACTCTTTGAGGTTTCACCCTGGGATGCTTTTAAAACAGTATTGAAGGAGTTCCCGTTAATGTTGGGCACTTGGCTACTTTACTTTATTATTTGGTCCAAGTCATCAATTTCAATTATTTGTTTTTTTATATAAAATGTTAGTTTTAGAATGAAATATATTATTATGGAGGCACAATTATATTTTTGTCTACAAAACAAATTTCAAACATTTAAGCAGACCGGTAGTATGTTCAAATTTTGCCGACTGAAGGTGAAAATGGGGGTGCTACAGAGGCTGTCTTACAAGCCCATTTTAAAGGGGGCACTACAGGGCCCCTCCTAAACGCCCATGGGTGAACATTTGCCCAGCCCTAATGGCCAACGACTCTGATGAGTGTGCAACATTTCATGAAATTTTAAGCATGCCAAGTGCCTCAAAAACACCCAAATATAGGAAGAAATGAATAATAACAATTAATGTGTTGCCATGGCAACACTATTTAAGATATCAAAAATCCCTTAAAAAATGTCTTAACATTATTCTAAAGAAATTTGAAGCAATTAATTTAAACATAAGAAGGCCATTTCAAAGTCTGTTAAAAGTGTCATACTTCCTGCTGCCCCGGAAGAGTCTCATCGTAATAGCAACCAACACCATTGATTTATGAACAGTTTCTTTACCATGAAAAAAAAAAAAACAGTTTCAGCGAATCACTTGTCAGCAAGTTCAACAATGCACAAATAACAGCCATCATGTTCAGCTAATTGTAACTCAACGTGGCGTTTGCTATTCAAATGCATTCAAGGCAAATCTTAATGGACAAATAAAACGGCACGCTCAGCCGTTTGGTACTCGCATAGTTTTACGGAGTGGCGCTTGTTTTCAACTCGTTCAGTGCGAGATTAATCAATATTTAAGCGGTTGGTTCACTTCAGCTGTTCAAATGTAAAACGTAATTTGATCAGAGCGGATTTTCCTGTCAGTTTCTGGTTACGCGACAGGGTCTATTAACTGAAGGTACATAGATTTACCGCAAATCTCTAGCGTGATCAAACATTTACACTCCCTTTCAAGTATTGTGATCATTTTCGTACAAAAAGGTACATTCTATGCCTTTTAGAGGGTTAAGTCAGCAAAGTACTGACTTTGTGTGAAATGTTCATGGATTTATGATGAGATGTTCTACAAAAAGAATTGTGTTGTCCATTGTAAACTTTGTCAAGCTTTAACTCTGTGTCTTGGTAATTCATATTTAGCACGAGACACAGGAAATGGCTAAATGTTATTGTGTCCTATTTAGTGTTTTATGTGTTGTGAAGCTGAAGATTCAGAGAAGTTAATGTTGACAAAGTTTGTGTTACACTGATCTGATTGAAATGAGAAAAGCACTGAGAAGAGTGCATGCGGAGTGTTGAAGGCAGAGAAATAAAGAGCCTTACTTGACTGCATCTCTGCTCCTTGTCTCCTCCCTTCCATGGCCGAGCTGGAACTCGTTACACATAATTATGAAATTTGTTTGGATTGATGAGAACTATACCAATTTTAGCGACTGTTGGTGAAAATGGCTACAGAGCCTGTCTTACACGGCCATTTTAAACCTGTCACTGGCCAACAGGTGGGCCGTTTGAGTGCACAGCTAAAAACAAATGCTTTATTTTATATCAAAAACTTCAATGTTCACATACTTGGTAACAAATTAATGCTTAACACCCAACTTTCATCTTTTGCAATCTGTTTTTCAATAGAACATTAATGTGCTCGTCATGAGGCACATTAAGACCCAGCTGCCCCCCTCACTAGACTTACTGCAGTTCGCGTATCATCCCAACCATATGGAATCAATTCAACAGACGACAGTATCGCCCTCCACCTGGATAAAAAGGACTCAGAATACGTTCAAATGCTATTCATAGACTCAGCTCAGCATTCAACACAATCATTCCTCAGCACCTGATTGGAAAGCTGAGCCTGCTGGGCCTGGACTTCCTGTCACACACACACACACACACACACGTTGTGTTTACATGTTTTATGGGACTTTCCATAGACATAATGGTTTTTATACTGTACACAGTAACACTTTTAACCCTCACAGATAACTTTCTGCATTTTTACATTTTCAAAAAGCATCATTTAGTATGATTTATAAGCTATTTTCCTCATGGGGACTGACAAAATGTCCCCACAAGGTCAAAAATGTCAGGTTTTACTGTCCTTATGGGGACATTTGGTCCCCACAAAGTGATAAATACACGCGTACACACCATCAGACTTTTGCACATGTCCAGAGTTGCATTTTATTCATTGTCACTTTAAGCTGGCTGCTACCTCAATAGCTGCTATGTCCATAGAACACTATTTCATAGTATGTATGTTTACATTCGGCATTTTTAGAAAGTGTCATCTTTTTGCACTACTCAGATTAGAAATGTGTACTGGTCTCTTACTGTGTCTATTGTCCTGTTCCTTTTTAGTAATTATTGTATTGACCCTTACTTTTTGCACACGTTTGCACGTGCACTTTATGTGAGAATGTGTAGGTCTTATTTAGTCTGTGTAGTTGTGATGTCCTTACATTAATACACCACTAGATGGCAATCAGTTCCTGGTGGTAGTTATGTAATGAGGGAGATGAAGAGAAGAGTGAGAATGCTGCACATGTGCATGTTTATTTGCCCTGTTGGTTCTGAGCATTTTTGATGAAAGTTTCCTGAAGGAATATCTTTTTAGTCTTTCTTGTCTACATGAAGACATAACAGTACTTTCATGTGGTTCTGTGTTTGTACTATGTTGTTTTATGTAGCACCATGTCCTGGACGAATATTGTGTATTTTTTCGCAGTGTACTGTATTAACTGTATATGGTTGAACGACAATAAAAACCACTTGACATAAAGTTTCCCTTCAAATTAAATGAGTTGCAGAAAATAACCATTAAGTTTTATTTAAGAGGTTTATAAGTAAAACATCATAATCCCATTTGGTTTCCCTTAAAGTTACCCTGAACTGCCTTGACGAGCATGGTTGGAGTTACTGTTTTACTGTATTTCCTACTGAAACAGGAAGTGGGGGTGGGACGTGTCAAACTACTTGCCCCATTTTTTAAACTATCCAATAGATTTTGGTTTGTAGCCACTCACTGCCCCTTTCCATCATGCTGATCAAGCTAGAGCAATCTTACAGTGGAAACTTAAGAGGTAATCTCAATATCGGCCAGCTTTTCCAAATATTTGAAAACCGAACGATGATCTATCTTTGTCAGCATTACTACATAACTTGCCCACAAACGCAAACAGTAAATCACAGTCTTTGTTTACAATGAGGCGGGAGACTCTGTGCAATACAGATGAATGAAAAACAAAGGAATAAAATATCATATCCATGTTATGAATCACAATACTCCAAGCGTAATAATTATAGAAAACGTACTAGAACTGTACATCCCAGGAAAACTCTGGCTGCACAAAATATAAATAAAGATAAATCCCAGTCTTGTATCTAGCTCCAGCGTTGGTGCGTCCTGTTCAGAAATGATCACCCCTATGAATTATTTCCTTTGAAGAAAATTACCCTTCACTGTGAAAGCTTCAGAGAGGTCAAAGTTGATAACCATCAGTCAGAATTCACTTTTTAAGTGATTCTTATGGGGAAATCTGTTCAGAACGTCCCTATTTTATGCCCTGCGAAGGCTTGATCAGCACCATTCTGATATATCGATCTAAAATTTGGATCAGATCTGGGATAGACATGTGGCTTTGATTTTCTAATATTTTTACATTTCCGTTGATATTTTTTGTATATTTTATTTATATATATATATATATATATATATATATATATATATATATATATAAAAAGTTTGTGCAATGCCTTTTCATTTCAATAAACTTCAACTTCTTTAACGTTTTTATTTTACTATAAAAACTGTTTTCACTTAAATACACTATAATACACAATAAACTGCCATGTGTCGTCTTTATAAAGAGTCCAGGCTTAGGTCTGCACTCTCTAGCATTCATGAGTTACAACCATTTAAGTTAACACCCAAATGTAGGAAGAAGGGATAATAACAATTAATGTGTTGCCATGGCAACACTATTTATAATATCAAATATCCCTTTGCAATTTTACACCAGCAGTGTCTTAGCATTATTCTAAAGAATTTTGAAACAAACATGTAAACACAAGAGGGCTACTTCACGTCTGTGAAAAGTTCCATATTTCCTGCTGCCAGTTGGTGGCGCTATGACTGTGACCCATAATAGCCACATAAATGTGATCAGGCCCCATTATAAAACATACTACTGAATTTCATGTATTTTTACATGCATGTGTTGACTTTTGCCCAGGCCGACAACTCTGATGAAAATTCAAGCATGCCAAGTACCTCAAAAACATGTGAATATGCATAAAAAGGAATCATGACATTAAATGCATTGCCATGGCAACACTATTTAATATATATATATATATATATATATATATATATATATATATATATATATATATATATATATATATATATATATATATATATAATCCCTTCAGAATTTTAAATCTGCACTGTCTTGAAATTATTCAAAAAAAAAAGTTTTTGAAACAAATCAGGTAAACATAAATGGGATATTTCAAAGTCTGTTTAAAGTGCCACACTTCCTTCTGCCAGTTGTTGGTGCTACGAACGTGATCCACAATAGCCACATCAATGTGATCAGCCTGCAAGGCCAAACATACAGCTCAATTTTGATGTAAATCAAATAATGCGCTCAGAAGATGTGAGACACGTCCAGACACTCATTGTACTCTAGAGCATTTTAGGAATTTTAAAGAGCAGATTCAAGTGCCTGGATCACAGTGGTGGAGTGATGCATCCTTGATTCAATCAATGCAGTCTGCATGCTCAAATAAACGGCGCAATCGGCGGCTACAACTCATTTTTGTAAAATCCACCGGAGATCTCTGACATGTAGGTTAAGAATGTGTTTTGTTGTCTTTTTGTAATCTATGTTTGTCTCCATAGATTTCTATGACATATGTGATGATGTGGAGTGTAATGGGGCTGACTGCCCTGTCGAGTCTGAATGTTGCTGTCCAGCAATGACGGTTCTGGGAGCTGATGCACAGATGTGTCTGGGTGAGGAATAGCCTTGTCCAGGCCTGGGCAAAATAAATGCTTAGCTAGTAAAAGAGTTATATTGCAGAGAGTTACAATGAGAGATAGGGCTTTTGTAGTGATAAGAAAGCAATAACAAGACTGTTGGGAGCAAGAAACAATTTAGAAATGCGCAAAAGCAGCCAGCAAAATCAATACCTTTAGTGGTTATAAAGAACAGTGTGTGAATTATACAGTTACTTTCAGGGGGATAAATGTTTTTTAGGCATTTCTGTAGGCAACATTCAGAGCGCAATCTGTTTGTCACAAACAACTCAAATTGTCTTTTAGTGCCCCAGCACAGTTAGCAAAAATATTAGTGTTTTTCAACCAAACCCAATTTTTGTTTGTGATATTTGTATGTGTGAAATGTAAATCTTCAATTAAGGGATTTTTATGTTTTGTCGATGCACCAACTGCCCGATACTAATACTAACAAAAAGTGCTCAAGCACTGTACTTACTTGTCTTGTGGTTTTGGAAACATTGTTTGCAACTTTCAAAAGTCCTGTAAAAAGAATGTGTATTTTTAAGACCTCTGACCCTTTTGACTTTGTTTTGGCTGGTTCAAGGTGAAACTGGTGTCAGCTCTGAAAAGTATGTACTGTAGAAAGGGCAAAAGACATACCAGGACAGGAGTGAATAAAATAAGAACGATTGGATTTGATGCGATGTGTTTATTAACTGATCTAGGAGATCTAGCGTTCTAGCATCTATTGAATAACTGTCAAGCATTGTTGCAAAAGTAATCTTCCTTTTGGCCTCTGTCCTCATTAACCCTTTCACTCCATTCATTGACCCTCTCTTTCCATCCAGTCTTGCTTGTAAGTGTTTTATAGATCTTTTCCACTTAAATAAAAACTTAACAAATCACTGTGAGTTCCATTTACTACAGAACATAGCAGTTTAATCATATTTTTTTTATCAGTTTAATATCTCTCACAATAATGAGATATAAAGTTGCAATTGTATGAAATAAAGATGTAATTTTGAGTTATTGTCACAATTATGTGATATAAAGTTGCAGCTATGAGTTTTAATCTTGCAACTGCTACTTTATTTCTCACAATTGTGAGTTTGACTCTCATAATTTCAAGATATAAACTCACAATTGCAACTTCATTACTTGTTATACCTGTACAAAAGTTATATATATATAAAGTCAGAATGACCGCTTGTACTATTTTTTACTAGATATTACCATGGCATTTATTTAAAAAATAAATAAAGCACTAATGTGATGGGGTTTCAAATACAGCTGCTGTGGGAGTGACAATAAATTTGTCATCTCTCTCTATTCTGGCTACCATAATCCATCTCTCTCTTTCTTTTACATTTACATTTATGCATTTGGCAGACGCTTTTATCCAAAGTGACTTACAGAGCCCTTATTACAGGGACAATCCCCCCAGAGCAACCTGGAGTTAAGTGCCTTGCTCAAGGACACAACCAACACCGGCTGTGGGGATCAAACCATCAACCTGCTTACCAGTTTAGTGCTTTAGCCCACTATGCCACCGCCCCACCACTACTCCACCACTTTTCTTTCTTTGAACATCATAGAAATATAATAGTGGATTTTTTTCCTTAATGTGAATGCAAAAATAATATTTGCTGTGGTTTCCCATTTACCTCTACAGAGGTTTACCCTGCTACAGTTTCCTTTGGTGTTCTAAATCTATTAATTCATTCAATACCAAAAACAAAAACTAAAAAAATACCAATTTACAATTTTTCCCAATATTTGTGTGTGCCATTTAGTTTTAAAATTAGAATATTGTTAGCTGGGTTGCTGCCTTTAGTGCTTTCCAAAGTAGTCACTTATGAGGTGTCATTTAGTTTAGAATCCTACCTTAGAAGGTAGCTGCCTGGGTAGCAAGTAGACAAAAGCAAGCCAGCTCACTAGGTTTGGACCAGAGCTACAATTTCTATCCATCTCTTTCTATCAAACATTCAATTATCAGATTCTGACTTTAACTGCTCTCTGATGTGTGTTTTGTGTTAGATGTGAATGAATGTGTGAAAGAGAACGGTGGCTGCGCTGAAGTGTGCATCAACACTATGGGCTCTCGTCATTGTGAGTGTGGACCTAGTAAAGTGCTGGACGTGGATGGGAAGAGTTGTAAAGGTAAGAATGTAACACACCACTGAGTCCTGAGCATAGGTAGACTTTCACTGTACTCATACACTTTGGGTTTCTGTGGTTCTGTGTAGAGATTGCAGAATGCCACAATATGAATGGAGGCTGCAGCCACGAATGCTCCTCAGAGGAGGAATCATATTACTGTCACTGTCCCCAGGATCTGATGCTAGGAGATGACAAACGCACCTGTCAGGGTAGGCTAAATGTCTCACTCTCACCTTTTGCACTCTTTTTCTCTGTATGTGTAGAATTCACTTGGACATTGCTTTGTGTACAGTCCCTGTGTGATCCCAGTTCCATAGACGTATCAGTTCCCAAAGACCTGGTGGGAGGGCTTGAAATCTTCCTGTCTAACTCATCCTGCCGTGGCATTTCCAATGGCACCCATATTAATCTGTGCTTCAGTCTGAAGACCTGCGGCACTGTGGTGCAGGTAAAGCTTCTTGTGGAATCTAATGGAGCTTAGTCACCATGGATCATGGATCTGCTTTTTAGACGTACATTCAAGCTCTCTTAAGCCTTAAGGCCTAGATATAGGATTGCAGGATTGCATCCAGCTGACCATGTTGCCTTTCTGAGAATAATTTTCTGACCGTGAACGAATAGTTCGACGCCTGCTCTCTATAACTGCTTTGTGACACACTTTTAGTACAGTCAATGGCCAGTGCATGCACAGACGACGTTCCCAGATAAGGACCACGTGCGCGAGACAAAAAAAGTCTAGTTCGCGGTCAAGCGAAATTTGCGTCACGGTATACTTTGGCCTTTCAGGAGCCAATGTACAGTATGCCTAGCGTAATCGAAGGAAGAATAGAACATCATTTTGAGCAAAATCTGGCCAAAAAGAAGTTGATTTCAAGTTAGTTGTGGTGGTTTAAAACAGGCAAGATTTCATAAGGGCAGTCAACATGAACACAGGGTTGCAGAGCTGGTACAAACTTGACTACATCTGTTTGATCGATTGCATAGACATTTTCCAAGACCAAGCAATGTGATTTTTTTTTTTATTAAGTCTATAAAATACATTAACAGACTTTGCATATTTTGGCCGCGTATAGCAAGCTAGCATTAGCATTAGTGGCATAAATGCAGAATGTAAACATAACAAATATCACATTATCTAATGCAAATATATTAGTCTATTTTATATGGTCTCTGAGTGGTTAAAAGAACTTAATTTATACTCTGTTTCCAGCTGGTATTAAGATGCATTATGGGTGATCCGATCACATGTGGTGAGTCCTAAATACAGGTCTAAACGGGGTCTAAAACGGTTTGTGATCGGATCCTAAAAGCCAACTTATGAATGTGGTAAAAAACGCATGTGTCCACATCGTATTTGAAGTGTAAACGCTAATCCGTCCTGTATGCGTACCGGCAGCAGTGAAGCACCACCCCTCACCTGTCAATCAACTGCTGTGATTAAGCAAGAGTTTAAACTTTGACAGTTTCGAGCGGCTTTTAAAGAAAATGACCATCTGATCAGAAAGTGTTATAAAGCTTCACTATGTGGTAGTTACTGTGCACTAATGACCAAATTCTATTCATAGAATGAGGCATGTTGTCATTGATAACACATTTTTGTCAAATTGGTTAATTGTTTACACATTACACATGTGCATCTCATATCTAGACGCCGGTCCCAGCAGCGTGGGCGGTGTCAAACTGTTCCCTTGCAAAAATTGAGAGTTTATGGCAAGTGACAAAGTTTTCCACAAATGCAAATGAGCTTTGCGGGAAACTTATTGTGGCAAATCACAAGCTCATTTGCATGTGATAATAATGAGTTTGCAACTGTATACCGTTTCTCTAATCTTTTGAGTATATAAGATACTTTAAAGTCAACATGATATCGAAACTGACCCTGTTTAATTTCTTAATTCACATTCCTGGTTTTATTGTGCACAATTCATTAGTGCACGTTATTCAGAAGATAAAACTTGTTTTAGGGTGCTCTTGTGAGTTACAGTCTTTCTAAAATCTTGCTGAAAGTTAATGCATTAATTTAATACTGGTTTACGTAATTAAAATAATTTTACATTTGCAGCTTGATCTCATAAAATATGACTGTGGCAACATTTTTGCAAAATTATATTAACTCCTCTTATTATGTTAATTGTAGGGGTCAAATTGTCCCTAATTGGTTTTATTGCGATTCACTAAAAATCACACAATGGAAAACAGCAAATCAGTTAAAAACAGAAAAACCTTTATTGTGGCCTGTCAGAGACAGAAAAAAAGAAGATAAATATATTTATGTTAATATATTACTATGTTAATAACTATGTTTTGTTAAAGACAGACAGATTGACCCATACAGTTTAAACACAATACAAAACAACATACGTTAACCAGTGTTTCAGAAATGTCACAAATTTAAATGGGTCAAATTGACCTGCAACATAATATGAGGGTTAAGTGGTTGATTCATGAACCTCCTTACTCCCAACCTTAAACCTAAACCTAACCAATAGTGTCATAAAAAGCTAATCCAGTATGACATAAAGAAATGCAATTGCTGAAGCAACCATTTCACTTTGTGGTTCTTCTATGACCCTTTCACCTCACGTGTCGACTATCATTCTCTTCAGGACTGTCCCTGGTACTTTGCATCACAAGTGCAACACTCTATCGGCTGAGCTACCAGGAAATTTTATCACACTTGAACAGGAATTGTAGTAGGTTACATAATACATAAGTTAATACATATCGTCTTGTGCTATAGTAAAAGTGTTTAGATGTCATAAGATAGCATTGTGTGAGGAACAGGGAAAATAGTAAGTGTATATGAACTGATCATCTTTAGGGTTTGTGGGGTTCAAGTAAATAATATTTTGCAAAAATGTAAAAAAGAGGCATTACCATTGGGATACATCAAAGGTGAACTTGATCAGCCTCCACATCCTGGTCAAAAAGCCTCCTTAAATGGAGGCAAGGCGTCCTCCACAATCAACTGCAAACTCAGGTCTGGCTTTATTCTGGGAACTCTCACTTTTTACAATCCAATTAATTCCCAATGGACAAACTTAAATCCTACCCTTAAATAACCTGAATAAATATGCTACATTACATAAGTAAAATGAGAAGCTGTGGCGGAGTTAGCAAGATACAGACACGGTGGGTGTGGCGTCAAGCCTCGGAGAGTCATTTATTGGAAATAATAATAAACATAAATGTACAAAATTGGGAAAATAAAGTGTCCATGGGAGAGAAATGTCCAAAACAAAGGGAAATCTGGCATCCTCGAAGTGAAACGGGGCTCAGCGAAGGTCGTTAGAAGCGCACCGCCACAACAATTTATGCATAATATAAAAAAAAAAATGCTTGTAACACCTTTACACAAAAGCAGAGTCTACAGTATATTTTTGGTAGCTTTTGAGCACCAATGATCTCAAATGTTTCCCAGCTGTATTTCAGATGAAACGGTGCGTCATTTTTCTGCTAAAGACCAGCTTTCCAAACACTATCAGGTCCCTGTCTTCAAGTTCATCGGCAAGGACAACAGAGTGAGTAAGAGGTGCATTCTGGGTAATCCAGTTGGTGTGTCCTTTGCATGTGCTTTTGTGTGTTAATGATCGAGCCTGCCTCAACTTAATAAGTGAAATAAAAGAGAGAGAGACAAACGGGGCCCGCTTTATTTTGTCTTAAACTACTTTGCACTTTCAGTAAATTAAAAAATTATCTTTTGTTACAGTTTACTTATTGTGCATGTGTTATTAGAAACATCTTTCTTGCCATTGGCTATTGCTGCAACTGAGGTTGGGGTGCAGGTATGTCCTAATCCACATATAAATGCTGAACAGATTGCATAAGCACGGTTAAGTTAGTAATATAAAATATACTTGTTTCCCAAATGCATCATAACTTAAGTAGAACTTGAAAATTGTTGTAGAGTGCTCTGGAGTAATCATAAAGTGCTTAAGAGCATCTTAATGACACATGGTGCTTCTCATTTCTGATTGTGCATCCTTGTTTCCGTTCCTTGCTTTAGGAAATGAGGAAAGAATCCAAGGAAAGAAAATGAGAACAAAGGAATCGAAGCAAGACAGATTTTAAAACGGAATGTCCTGCACACTCACGCATCACACCTCTGTGTCAGAGACCAACAATCCTGGCATCTTTATCACATGGCTTGTTGAAATAGAATATAATGATATAGTTCTACTTATATTACTTACTGTCTCAAATGATGTAGTCACTCATTGTTGAGTAATAGTCAAGTATTTAGTTTAAATTTATGAGGTGCTGTAATCTCCAAAGAAGTTTCTGTGGAGACAAAAGTTTTTGTTGTGTGTAAAACAATGTGTGTACTTGTGTCAGGAGGTTTTCCTGCATTGCCGTGTGCTGGTGTGTGCACAGGCCCAAGGGGAGTCTCGCTGTACGCAGGGCTGTCGAAAGCGTTTGAGAAGAGATCTTTGGACCAACCAGCACCATGAGCAAGACGAACTGTCTAGTGGACCCATTCAAATACTATCGGACCCATGAGACACACACAGATTCACACCATTCACCTCCTGCTAGCACTAACCCCACATACTAACACAAAGCAATTCACACTTGTCTCATATCAGCACTTATAATGTTTAACCCTTGTGCGACCTTCAGAACATTGTTTTTTTTTTTATCATTTTGGCTGTATTAATGTCAACGGCATAGATTTAGCCAAAGGTGTGTATTTTGATATTTTAACCTCAGTTCCTATAATACATCTATAATAAAAACTGTGTACACGAAATAGTTACACTCAGGATCTTAAGGACAAAAATGTTCCCATTGAAACCCATTAAATCTGCATTATTTGATCCCAGTGCCATTAAACCATATAATCATGAATTCTATGATATTCTGATTTCATTCTGGAGCCCTGGATTCAAAATGTTTATTTTTTATATTTTCCACCATTTTTCTCATGATTAGCCTATGGAGAAAATACATGATTTTTTCCTGTTTTCTGTTTGCTGTATTATAGTGCATTGCAGGCTAGTTGAATAAATGATGCAGCTAAAATTGTGTGGGTGTGTTGGTATAAATGTCAGAGTGTGTGTGTGTGTGTGTGTGTGTGTGTAGAAAACAAATGAATTAATAATTGGTAGTTATGATCAGGACAGATATTGGATAAAGGTACTATGTGAGATTTTTCTTTTTTCATCTGACACTGCACAAAAAATAATAATGCATCAAAATCAATGTTGTTGTTAATCATTGACATATCCCTGAATGATATAATCCAAAAAAGAAAAAAAAAAATCCCTTTAGCGTTTAATATATGAAAAAAATTAATAAAAAAAATAAATAAATAATATATATATATATATATATATATATATATATATATATATATATATATATATATATATATATATATATATATTCATTTTTTTTTTTTTTAGTCATAAAAAACAACAGTGGCATTATATAAACAAACTGGCATTTAAATGGTAACAATCCTGAAAAATTATGAATATTTGGTAGTTATGATCAGGACTGATGTTCTTTTACTAATTGAATGTGGAAAATAATATTAATATAAAATATTATTATGGCAATTTGTTGACGTGGACATTTTTGTCCTATAAGGACATAACAATTTTAAATTGACACACAAGGGATAAGTCTTATTTTCTATATTTTTTAGACATTTGGAGAAGTAAAATTATTGTGTGGTAATCAATCAATCAGTCTGTCATTCTGTTTCTGTTTCTCTCAGTTGGTACTTATGACACTTCATTTACAAATCATTAGACAGTATAAAACCTGATCTGTCTTCCCTTGTCTCGGCTGATGTATTGTGTGTTCAGCACAGCATCTGTTTGCCTGACATCTGCACAGTACCATATTTTAATCCAAGTAATTCACAGCATAAGCTTTTACAATTAAACTTGAAGATTTTAATAAAGCTTACTACAAGAAACTATTACAGCCTGTGCACTTGCTTTATCTTAAGTGACTAATATGCATGTATGCTCAGCATTGATGTGATGAAGAAAATTAAACGATTTAAACAGCCAATAATTGACACATTTTTATCAGTTTGAAGTTTTATTGTTTCTCACAGTGCAATAAACATGTTCCTGTGTATTACCAAGGTTCGATCAAGTAAAATATCGATTTAAAGTTTAATTACCTTTAAAGGAAAAAACAAAAAGACTATTTGGCTGAGATGAACGTTTCCATTTTTAGCGTAATATATACAAACAATCAAATATTGTGTACATAAATAGCCTATCATTACCACAGATAATAGAGAAAGACCTTAACCAACCTTAACCTTTAATTAATGATTAAAACAGCATCCATTCATTGGACATTTAACTGTCCATTTAACTGGAAATACAGCCAGATTCAATTCAGTTTGGAACAGTGTTGCTTAAAAATACATTCAATATTTGTCTTATACTACCATATAAGCCCGTCAGTTATTGTGGAAAGTTTGTGATGCCATTTGCCTGTTTCTTCTCTTCTCTTCTGCTTTTTATTTATTTTTTACAATTATAAAGGCTTTTGAGACAATATTTCTTATTGATAATATGTTTTCCAATATGACAACATTGCATACAGTGACAAACTACAAATATGTTTGAAAGATATACTTTCAAAACATGCCATTCATTCATTATTTTTTTATTTACTAAAACGGATCAACTAGCACCAGTTCAAGGGTTAAAAAGTGAATCTCACAAAACCTGCCAGGAACTTAAACCTTTTTAAGGACCATTAACATTGAATGCATTGTGACAATAATATAAAAGGTGCACTCTGTAAACGTAGTCTTTGTGTCTTCTTGGACTGAAGGGACGGTCACACTAGGCTTCAAGCACACCCATTGTTTTATTGGAAAATGGCACGAACCAGGATATGATGTCACACGGGAGGGCTTCTGGTGTAAGTAAATAATAAATCACAAATAAAATAAATTTTTTTATTGAAATTGTTCAAGTATACTGCCAGCTCACTCTCGCATCTTTATCCTTTTAAATTGTATCCTCTGAATGGAGCCAAGAGTTCAGCGTGTGACGCTTCAATCTCCTAGTGGTCACGTGTCCACTTGTGGTACAAATTCACGGTTTAGAGTTCACCAAGCTTGAACTTTGGCATGCAGCATAGAACAACATTTTTTGCATTTCCAATCTGCTGCACTTGATGCGTTTGAATGGGAGTGAATGGAGCGCAAAGTGTAGTGTGTAGTGTAGAGTATCTTTACACTGACACCTAGTGGCTTGGATCATTATTGGATCATACACGTAATTTAAAATCAATAGTTTTCAGTTTCAGATGTCATTGTTGAAATGTAATATTCACAGTCAGTCATGATTACTTTAATCAATGAGTGAAAGTGTCAAACATCAGGACTGTTACTGAGATTAAGCCAGTAGTATTCGGCTGGTCATGTGATTCTAACATGGCCGACCCCATGTGTGGACCCTCACCATGTAGAATAAAACAGCTTTTTTAAGGTTACTGATATGACTGGAGTCTTCATTTTAATGTGTGTGGTCATGATTTCCCACATATATTGCAAAATTACAATTCATATCTTTAGGAGTTCAACTTTATTTAGTGCACCTTTAAGCAATTAAGCACCCATCCCCTCATTCTTTTAAAATAATAAAAATAAAACAAATCTCATTCTCATTACTGTAATTCTCAAAACTTATATTTACATAAATAATGTAAGCATCACACTAGTATTTGCTTTACTGCCTTTCATTTATGCAGATATAAATTCAAAATCAAATTACTATTTTTATTAATTTATCAATTATATTATAATTTTTTACAGTGAAGGTACTCTAGTAGCCTACAGTATTGAGTATCTATAGAAAATAACTCAGTTGAGGTTTAGTGAGATTCACCCTAATACTGCCCCCCTTAGTGGAGTCCTTTAAAACATGTACAGTGTTCGTAGGTGTTGAAGATGGTGTGTTTTAGTGGTTTGAAGAAAGGTCTTCACAGCTCATCTTTCTGTTCTCCTTCACAATAGCACGCTGCCCTCTGGCTGTTCATGAAGGGCCTGCATCCCAAAGTCCACACTGTGTTATACATGGTATCAGCAAATGTCTCACATGCTGAGGGACAGAAAGAGAGGAGGTGAGGGAAGGCATTTGGTCCTGTTTGCAAAAGTGTCATTACATATGAAAGTTAATATTAACTTTATAGTACAGCTAACAGCTTTGTTCTAAAATCTAGTGTGCTGCCTTGTTGCCTTTTAAAGGTAACAAAAATTAAATTTAAAATGTTCAAAAGATTCACCCAAAAATGTCTCTCATCATTTACTCACCATCATGCCATCCCAGATGTGTATGACTTCCTTTCGTCTGTTGAACACAAAGGCTTTTTGAAGAATATCTCAGCTCTGTTGGTCCTTACAATGTAAGTGAATGGTGGCCAGAACTCTTATGCTGCCTTTATGTGATATTTGGAGCTTCAAAGTAATCCATATGATTCCAGTGGTTTAATAAATGTCTTTAAATTATTTAAAGCATTTAAATATTTATCTGTTTCTCACCCAAAGTGAATGCATCACTTCAGAAGACATATATTAAACCACTTGAGTCACACGGACTACTTTTATGCTGCCTTTATGTGATTTTGGAGCTTCAAATTTCTGGCCACCATTCATGTGCATTATAATGAATTACAGAACTGATATATTCTTCTAAAAATCTTTGTTTGTGTTCTGCAGAAGAAAGAAAGTCATACACATCTGGGAAGGCATGCTTGTGAGTAAATGATGAGTGAATTTTCATTTTTGGGTGAACTAGCCCTTTAAGGTGTCAATCCTACAGGACACGTTCATGGGTTCCAAAACAGATAGATGAATGTCTCAAGATGAAGTACTTTTATAGTACATTTTACAAACTAATTTTAATGTGACATTATCTAAAAAATACCATGGCAACAGACACTGAAAATATAGTTGGCGAACAACAACAACAACAACAACAACAAAATAGTGCAGATGGAATGCAAGAATGTGTTCTGTGTGAATGGCCCTTAAGACAGCATCCTAACTGAGATGGAGCCTTATAAGCGACTGCTTCTGAACATTCTACAAAGACAGAAACATACAAATAGTGCTCATCATGCAATACTCACTGGAAACTTGACTTGCCAGTTGACTTGTAGCATTTTTTACCTTTAACCTTAGTTTTAGTTTCGGGAGTGCACCTATAATGCCTTTAAATGTTGCACACGTACATCTCTGAGATGCCTGTTTAAAAGTGTTTCCTCTAGAAAGCATTGCATTTTAATTAACATCTGCAAAACATCTTAAAAGATCATATTTACAAATATTCTAAATAATACACGTCTCAAAGACATCTGCTGAATGTCTTATTGACATCTGAAAGGACATTTCTAGATGTAATGCAGATGAGCAAACAACCTGGAACACACCAGATGTAAACACACACATCAAATAGACGTCTGTGTGATGTACGTGTGCTATAAGGGGAGGCAGCACACTAGGAGCAGAGGCAGTGTGTGAGTTGCATGTGGGTATAAGAGCTTCTCGCACCTTCAACCTTTGACATAAAACCCAGACTCTTCTTGAGGTCGCCACAGATGCTGTGGAGGCACCAACGGAACTTGGTGTCACAGCGGTACTTGCTGGAGCCACAGGTGTCGTAGCAAACGTCAAGCTGATTACAGCATTTGGTCATGGCGGGGACACCCATATCAAACTGTAGAGGAATGGTATATTACACAACATGAGTATTACAACTCTTTAACTCTCTAATAAACAGTCTGAGTTATAGCATGGTTTACACTGTATTAAAGATATCATAAGGCTTAAATGGTGAGGTTAATACTGTAATCCCAGTTCTGTCCTATACAAAAAAAGTACTATGGTAACAGATGGTGAATGGTTACAGTATTTGTGCACCATTGTATTTACATGATACTCCAAGGTACTTCAAAGAATATTGTGTTTCTTCAACTTCGGGCACTTTTAGCGCAGTGGACTTCTAAAAAATAAAGTCTCTTTAAAGGTATACTCAGTCATTTTTTCCTCATTAAAAAAGTTTAACTTTAAAGACATGCTGTATAATATAATTTTGCAATATATGTAGGAAATCATGACCACACACATTAAAATGAAGACTCCAGTCATATCAGTAACCTTATAAAAGCTGTTTTATTCTACATGGAGAGAGTCCACACATGGGGGCGGCCATGTTAGAATCACATGACCAGCTGAATACTACTGGCTTAATCTCAGTTACCGTCCTGTTATTAGACACTTTCATTCATTGGTTAAATGACTGACTGTGAATATTACATTTCAACAATGACATCTGAAACTGAAAACTATTGATTTTAAATGATGCTGCATCCAAGCCACTAGGTGTCACTGTAAGTCCAAGATGACTCAAAGTGTGTTTTTTTTAAAGTACAAAATTAGAGATCTTTCGTTGTGCATGGAAGAATAGTGTCTGTAGATACAGACAGGCACTAAAAGCTGCAAGATCAGCATATTTGAGCAAACTCAAATACAATCCTATGTGTTTATTCAGTACTGTGGATAAATTGGTTAGGAATAAAGCATCTACTAAACTAGATATTCCATTTTAGCACAGTAGTAATGACTTTATGAATTTTTTTACTGATAAAATTGAAATCATCAAAAACTAAATTGGAATTATGCAACTGTCTGTAATAGCACCTCAGAAGTCAGTGTCTCCCATAAAAGTGTCTCCCAGGAAGAGCTAAAAAACTTTTATCAAAATCAACAACCAAGCTATTAAAAGATGTGTTTCCTGGAACCTCAGAACCTCCTCTTAATATTATTAATTCCTCATTACCCTTAAGGCATGTCCCAGAAAAATTTAAGATAGTTATTAAATAGTTTATCAAGAACCCACAGCTTGATCCTGGAGAATTGGCTAATTATAGACCAATCTCAAATCTACCATTAGGTCGAAAATACTAGAAAAGGTAGTGTCCTCCCAACTATGTTCATTTTTACAAAAATAAATGGTATATATGAAGAATTTCAGTCAGGATTTAGGCCACATCTCAGTACAGAGACTGCACTATTCCGGGTTACAAATGACTTGCTCTTACCATCTGATCGCAGCTGCATTTCTCTTCTAGTGCTTTTAGATCTTAGTGCTGCCATCGACATGATAGATCACGACATTCTCTGGGATAGTCTGGAGAATTATGTTGGCATTAGTGGATAGGCATTAGCTTGATTTAGGTCCTATTCATCCGACCGCTGCCACTTTGTTTGTGTGAACGAGGAATTGTCAAATCAAACTAAAGTTAAGTATGGAGTGCCAATGGGATCAGTTTTAGGTCCTCTCTTTTTCTTTGTATATATGCTCCCCCTGGGAGACATTATCAGGAATCATGGAATACGTTTTCACTGCCGACGATACTCAACTTCAGATTTCCTCGAAACCCTGTGAAATTTCACAATTCCCTAAGTTAGCTGAGTGTATCAATGAAATCAATGATTGGATGTTTATTCATTTCCTTCAAATCAGTTCTGACAAAACAGAGCTACTAATTACTAGACGAAAAACCTATAAAAAATAAGACACTATAATAAAATTTGACTCAAGATGGATGTACTGTCAGCAAAGATCTTAAATATTTGATAACCCCAAGGTTATTTTTCTCAATTAACCATCATCTTATGGAGTTTTGTGCTCCTTATGGGCTGCTGTGGCTCAGGTGGTAGAGCGGGTTGTCCACTAAACGCAGGGTTGGCGGTTCGATTCCAACTCCACATGCTGAAGTGTCCTTGGGCAAGACACTGAACCCCAAGTTCAGGCACTATAAAAGTGCAGACCATTTACCATTCCTTGCCACAGACGCCTTAAGCTTGCTCTTTGGGGGACTAAATATAATTTACAATCATGTTTTTTATTAAACTGCACTATTATGATTCAAAGACATTATTATATTACAGCATTTTCTGTTAAAGCATAATTCTCTGTAAAGCTGCTATGAAATTATGTGTGTTGTAAAAGCACTATACTAATAAAATGACTTGACTGCACCTTTAAAACTTTTTCTTCACACTCTCATAAATATATATATATATTTTTTTTATTTGTTTTCTTCAAACATCACTTGCCTCATATTCCATCACAAGCATGCTCTTCACTGACACTTTTATTGACTTGGTTAAAAGTACACTTACTTTTGAAAAAACTTGGTAATTGTTTGGTGTGGCTGAAATTATGCTACAACTGAGGGACAGTCCTAATAGTTGAAAAATTTATAGAAATAATTTTTACACTGAAATATATTGAAATAGTTTATTTATATTTTACTTTTATTTTAGATTATCATAGTTTTAATTTAAACATGCTGGATTATACTGGATTATCCAGTATAATTAAACAATATACTGGATTTGTATAGTTTAATATTAAAGTCTGGGTCTGAGACAAGGTTTAAAAAGTAAAATCTGTTCATAAAAGCCATTTTAAAAGTACCAAAAATAATTGATAAAGTTTCCCACTCTGTTTTAATGTGACTTTCATGTAACAAAAAGAATAATTGAAAATATATATATATTTTTTTTTAAAAAACAACAAAAACAACACCGGGACATGAAATTGCCCAGAGTTGAAGAAACACCCTACTATGCCAATACCATGGTACCTTGTCCAAACACTATGGTTATACCAAAGTACTTTCATGTTGATTCCAAACTGAGAAATGTCATTTGTATTAAATAATGATTATATATAAAAGAAGTTGTTACAAAATAATAATAATATTATATATATATATATATATATATATATATATATATATATATATATATATATATATATATATATATATATATATATATATGATTATATAATATTAATATTATTTTGAAACAACTTCTTTTGTCATTATAAACACACACACACACAAAACAACACAAAGAACTTGTTAGTCACAAGAAAGGAAACCAACCACTTAACTTCTGACGTACACTATCAGTGAATTTGCTTCTCTTTATCTTAAAAACATTTTAATTTAAAGGCTTATGTTTGAATTCTGTAGATTCATGCTGTTGTTTCATTTTATATATATATATATATATATATATATATATATATATAAGCGTTAGTCCGGATGCAACTCTAGAAAAGGTTGATGACTTTGAAGAAGCTCAAATATTTAATATTTTTTAAAATTTTGTGGTCACTGCATTATTTCCAAACTATCACTTGTGTTATTTAACATTTATGATGATTAATTTTATTCCAAAATGTGTGAAATAGCTATAATAAAGAATTCAAATGTGTGTCCATATGTTTTACTTGTAGTGTACATGCAGAATGGAACAATTTTAGACATGACAAAGCTTTTGAAGCACCCCGTTCCCTGTTTGTCGCTCCCTTCGACTTGAGCACCGAATATACCTCTGATCTATGAAAAAAGGCCAATGAGAAGTTGGCAGACAGAATTTGCATGTCCCGCCCCCGGACATACGGGTATAAATGCAGAGAAATACGTCTGTTTCATTCAGAAATTTTCTTCGGAGCCGATGGTCGTGTATGCAGTGAGCTGCGAGTCACACACCTGTTCCTCTTACCTCTGAGCGATCTGCTGTTGGATCTACGGAGCACTTCAGTGGCTTTCTCCTTTTCTGCACGGCAGAGCAGTTTGCCCCTGGGCGCTTCGACAGTGCAAACTAAAAGTGTGTTCTTTAAATGAGTGATTTTCTCTAAAAGAGAATTTTCCTCTAAAAGAGCAATACACAGCGGCATTGAACGTCCTTTTCAGGACTCTTCTTTATAAAGATGCCTTTCCGCCCCTGTATGCAGTAGAGTGCTGGCGCTGTCTCGTGTGTCCGGGCTGCGATCACACCGAGGCAGCGTTTGTGGATGGTTCATGTCCTCACAGCGAGAACATGACCATGGCAACGTTGCGGTCGTGGCTTTCCTTCAACCGTAAGGAACGCCACTCCAGCCGCCCACCCCCCCGCGTCGCTCCTTCTTCCCACGGGATTGAGGACGACGCGGCTGGCGATGGAGGCGATCTGTGGATGGCAGCGGGCTCGGTTTCGCTGGTTACACCCCCGCGAATCCCCCTCCCCCCCGCACGCTCGGTGACTTTCGTCTGGGCTCGAGGCAACAGCAGCTCGCCTCACAGCCAGCCTGCCTATCCTCCGGAGCCCCCTGAGCTGGATTAGCTCGCCACTGCATCGGTGAGCGGTCCGGCTTCTGACGCGGATGACTCGTCTGTGCTGTCGCTTTCGGGCCAGCACGCCCAGGCTGAGGCTGACACCTATATGTCCGACATGCTTGCCCGGGCCGCCGCCAACGTGGGGCTGGACTGGAACCCTCCGTCCTCCCCACAGCTGTCGTGGCTGGATGATTGGTTCCTTGAGTCTGCGCGCTGCTCACAGACATGCCCCCCCGGTCCCTTTCTTGCATGGAGAGCATCTCTCCACTCGTCACAAAGCCCCTCGCTCATCCACTCTCACTACCCTTGATGGTGGAGCGGCCCACGGGTACACGTCGATCCCCCGGGTGGATAGGACGGTTGTGATCCACCTATGCCCCAAGAATGTCACCACCTGGCGGGGTCGCCCTGTGCTCCCCTCCAAGGCTTGTAGGACGATGTCATCATTGGCCGCCAAAGCCTACAGCGCCACTGGATAGGCCGCTTCCGCCCTGCATGCCATGGCCCTCCTGCAAGTCCACCAGACCAAGGCACTCAAAGATCTGCACGAGGGTAGTCCTGATCCCGACGTGCTGCAGGAACTGCACTCACCCTCAGGGCCACAAAGGCCACAGCGCAGTCACTCGAGCAGGCGACGACCACACTTGTGGTTCAGGAACGTCATCTGTGGCTGAACTTGGTCAAGATGCGCGAGACGGACAAGACACGCTTCCTAGACGCCCCTGTCTCCCAGTTTGGCCTCTTCGGCGACACCGTCGAGGACTTCGCACAGCAGTTCTCCTCGGTGAAAAAGCAGACGGAGGCCATTTCACACATCCTGCCCGCCGCAAACCTGCGCCATGGGCCAAGCCCCGTATGCTCGCTGAGGGCGTCCTCCTGCGGCTAAGAAATGCGCAGCTCCGCCTCAACCTCCCACACTCCCCCCGTGTCACGGACCCCCTCGAGGACCCGGAAGGCTCCCAGGCGCTCCTGAGACAATCGATCGAGACCAAGACGTTCGCTCCGGAGCTGGTAAGCAGACCACTCCGTCCCCCGGTGGGGGTCTCTACAGCCCTTACTTCATCGTACCCAAGAAAGGAGGCGGCTTACGACCAATCTTGGACTTGCTAGTTTTCAACCAGGCTTTGCACCAACTCCCTTTCAAAATGCTCACGCAAAAACACTTCCACGTCTCAATATTGCCTCGACATCGACCCTTTCTGCGGTTCGAGATCGACGGCCAGGCATATCAGTACATGGTCCTCCCCTTCGGCATGTCCCTGTCCGCTCACGTCTTTACGAAGGTCGCAGAGGCAGCCCTTGCCCCGCTTCGAGAAGCCGGCATCCGCATACTCAACTACCTTGACGACTGTCTCATCCTGGCCCACTTCAGAGCGTTACTATGCGCCCACAGGGACCAGGTGCTCAGGCACCTCAGTTGCTTAGGGCTTCAGGTCAACTGGGAAAAGAGCAAGCTCGCCCCGGTTCAGAGCATCTCTTTTCTTGGCATGGAGTTAAACTCAGTCTCAATGTCAGCGCGCCTCACCAATGAGCATGCCCAGTCAGTGCTGGTATGCCTCGCTGCCTTCAGGCCAGGCACTGCGGCCCCTTTAAAACTTTTCCAGAGGCTCCTGGAGCATATGGCATTCTCCGCAGTGGTCGCGCTGCTGGGGTTATGCATATGACACCACTCCAGCAACTGCGCTGCGGCACACACCGTGTGATGGTCACCCCCGCCTGCCACCAAACATTCAAACCCTGGACAGACATCTGCTTTCTGTGGGCAGGATTCCCCTTGCAGCGGGTGTTCCGACGCGTTCTGGTCACAACCAACACCTCCAAATTGGGTTGGGGCGCCATGAGCAACGGCCCGCTGCGCTGGCACATCAACTGCCTAGAGTTGTTGACTGTATTTTTTGCCCTGCGGAGGTTTCTCCCGCTGGTTCAGGGCAAACACGTCTTGATCAGATCAGACAGCACCACCGCGGTAGCATACATAAATCGCCAAGGCAGCGTACGCTCCCGCCACATGTCACAACTTGCCCGTCGTCTCCTCCTTTGGAGCCAAGTCTCTCAAGTCGCTGCGTGCCACTCTGCGGGTGGCGGACGCGCTATCACGACAACGCTTGCCCAGTGGAGAGTGGAGCCTTCACCCCCCAGTCATTCCAGCTGATTTGGGAAAGGTTCGGCAAGGCTCAGGTAGACCTGTTCGCCTACCAAGAGACCTCCCACTGCCCACTCTGGTATGCCCAAACAGAGGCTCCCCTTGGGGCAGACGCACTGGCATACAGCTGGCCCATGGGGCTGCACAAGTACGCATTTCCCCCAGTGAGTCTTCTTGCACAGGTGCTGTGCAAGGTCAGGGAGTACGAAGAACAAATCACTCTAGTGGCTCCCTACTGGCCCACACGGGCTTGGTTCTCGGACCTCGTACTCCTCGCGACAGCCCCTCCCTGGCAAATTCCCCTGAGGAAAGACCTTCTTTCTCTGGGACGGGACACACTCTGGCATCCGCACCCGGACCTCTGGAACCTCCACGTCTGGCCCCTGGACAGGACGTGAAAGATCTAGCTGATCTACCACCTGCCGTCATAGACACAATCAACCCCTTCTACCAGGCAACTTTACGCCCTAAAGTGGCACCTGTTCGCGAATTGGTGTTCTTCTCGGGCCGAAGACCCACAAAGGTGCGCAGTCAGGTCAGTGCTCTCATTTCTGCTGGAGAGGTTGGAGGGGTGGCTGTCCCTGTCCACCTTGAAGGTGTATGTAGCTTAGTGTATGCAGCTTGGAAAGTAAAATAATATCTTTACAAGCCTGGACATTTATATAATTTCTTCCCTGTTTCTCTGTATGACTTACATACTGTACAGCCATAGGATGAGACTCATCCTGAAATCTATCTAGTTTACAGTTTGACTACCTGCAGGAAACAATTCAGTTCTTCACTTTGCCTTTGTAGACTTCTAAATTTTGAAATTGCATTGGAATAATACATTTCTCTCTTTTGTAGAGTATCAGTTATTTACGGGATTCAATAATAGTGGCTAGAGTGTGATTGTAATTTGCTCAAGTTGAAAGATGAGACAATTACATTTGTAACCCATACTGAAAGTGGGCTCGGATAAACAGCCTTTATTAAGGGCTTTCTGAATGGACATCTTAAATTTGGAAGTTGAAATGTATTTGGGAGCCTGAAATTGCACAGAGACTGTCTTTGAGTCTTTGTATGGAAATTGGTTAATTGGCTCATTTGCCTTCCTCTGTCTATACTGAACCATTCCCTTTAGCTCTGTGGCTGGCTGCCATCAGATTTTCTCAGTGGCCAAATCAACTTAGACCAAGCACACATTCCAAGACAGAGGGTTATTCTCATGTGCCAATTTAAAGACTCACTGTTTCTTGTTGATGTGCACTGTTCAAAATTGCAGACTAGGAGCATCAATTAAAAGACCATTTTCTTCCCCGACTGTAGCTAAGATCTCGAAATTTGGTTCTCACACAAATGTTTGCACATAACAATGAAAGTCTTGACTGGTGACATGTCAACCAACAACATGGAGCTCATTGCTGCCCTATCACTAGTTGGCACAGTGTGCCACCTGACAACAGGTCAATTACATTTCAAACCAGCTTTTCAAATGTAACATTTCAAACCAGCTTTTGTGTCAGGCCTGACGATCTGCTCAAACAAACAGGTTGAGTTCGGAACCATACTACTCTTACTATTTGTGCCATTAAGGTTTCAACTAAGCATTTTTTGCTGAGCTGTGTATCTTTGTAAAAGTTGCAAAGTTTGAATCCGGCCTAATGTAATTTAAGCCAGCTTTTTCATTAAACCAGAAAGAAACTTTGAGAAGAAGGATAATGGAACGGTCTCCATGCTACACTAATAATAGTAGTAAGGCTTTCCTCGGTGTACACGTATCCTTGCAAGTACAATTTTGCCTGTATTATTGGTGTCCCCTTCAAAAATTGCTCTTGAGATTTGTTATGTTTATTGTCCCCCCCAACATTTTTATGAAATTTTCGCCCCTGCCATAGCCATTTGATAAGCATACATGTATGTACTGTCTGTAAATGTAAATGACAGATTTATTTCTAAGCAATACTTGTGACAACAATAACAACAAAATGAGAGATGCACCAATTTGTTGGATCTCCTGTGATGAAAGAAATTTTCATTATCTCCACCCAGGTTTTTTATATGCATTGGCCTCTTCAAAGCTCATATAAAGGATGTAGAATAGTAATTGTTCTTTTTCCTTAGCAAAAAACGAGCAGGGCCGTTTTTGTTTTATCAGGTATTAGGTGCTTAAGGCACAGCAAAACAAGAAAGACAATTGGCCAGCACACACTAGATTGAGGAAATTCCAACAGGATCACAATGTACATGTCAGTGGATCTTATTAAAACTTCAAGAGGGAACTGGTGATTGGTTTGTGTTAGTAGAAATAAAGAGACACATACACTGTCTGGTACCTGGAAGCCAAGCAGTGTAGTGCTACAACCATCAGGTTCAGGCATCTGATATCCAGAGCGAGGCTGAGGAGCTTTACCTGAAAAACAACCATAATTCATAAATAATTATAAAGCTATTTATTTACAGAATACTCTTTATACATGTAGTTGTTTAAAGAGCTTTATGTACTTGTTGGGAAATGTTCTAAAAAGAAAGCTGTTACAATATGAATGTAAATTTGTATTAGTAAGGTAAATTAAAAGAGCCATAAACTAAACTAAAAGTGTGATTAAAAATGTGTTTTCATAGTATCTGTGTAGACAATTTCAGAAGTACAACACTCCTCTGCTATATTTCTGTATTTCACATGTGGCATTTGCCAGCATTTGAAGGTCTCTTGTCACATATAGGAACATAGTTACAGAACACAACCTTGGTAACCTTATTTATATGAGGGACAAAACAATAAGCAGAATCTAAAGTAATACGTTGTGTCAGTGAGTTGACACTAGGGGTTCACTCTTGGGAGCCCAGACATCTCTGATCTTTGAGAAAAGGCAAATGAGAATTGGAGTGTGGAATTTGCATGCCACTCCCCCGGACATACGGGTATAAAAGGAGTGCCGCTTGCAAACACACACTCAGACTACTTCTTCGGTGCCGAGCGGACGTATTCACAGAGCTGAATTCCTCCTGCTGTTCCATTCATCTCTCTGAAAAGCTGTTGGATCTACGGTGCATTACAGCGGTTCTCCCCCTCACACACTACGGTTGTGCTGAGCAACACCCCTGGGTGCTTCGACAGCTGAGCAAGAGCATCTACAAGAGCTTCTACCCACGCAGAGTTAGTGTTAGTGGATGGTTCAAGTCCTCATTGCGAGGACATGACCATGACTACGTTGCGGCCACAGATTGCTTTCGTAAGAGAGCAAGCCACCCCAGCTGCTCCCCCACTGTGTCCTTTTACCTATGGGTATGAGGTGGGGTCGATTAGCACTTGGGGCGATATGGGGACATCAATGGGAGCTTCTCCGCCGTGTATTCCCCCACAGACCTCCCATTCCCTTTCACGCTTGTATGCTCTGATCGAGCTCTAGAGTGACGTTGCCGGTCCGTCTTACGGCGGGCCCGTGATCCTGTTTGGAGCTCGCGATGAAGACGTGTTATTAATTGCAGCATCGCTGAGGACGCTGAGGACTCGGCTGGACTCCCACCCTCCAGTCGCAAGGCCGATGTGGAACTGACGGCCATGCTTGCCCGGGCAGCGGGCAGCGAGTGTCGGGCTGGAGTGGAATCCTTTGTTCCTCCGAACCCTCACGGCTCGATGATTGGTTTCTGGGGCCAGAGCACCGCTCACGGCCACGCTCTGCCCCCATTCCTTTCTTCCTGGAGGTGCATGATGAGCTCTCGCATTCTTGGCAGGCAACTTTTGCTGCCCGCACATGGCCATGGCGCTCCTGCAGGTACAATAAGCCTAGGCACAAGGGTAGTCTGACCCGGGACTACTGCAGGAGCTGTGCTCAGTGACCGGCTTCACCCTCTGGGCGACGCAGGTCACGGCGCGGGCTCTCGGGCAGACAATATCCACCTTTGGCTCAACCTGGTCGGGTCTCGAGAAGCAGACAAGATTCGTTTCCTTGACGCCCCCATCACCCAGGTTGGGCTGTTTGGTGACACTGTTGGAAATTTCGCCCGGAAGTTTTCAATAGTAAGGGAGCAGACGGAGGCTATACAACACATAATGCCATGGCAGAGCTACAGACCCCACACTCCATCTGCTCATCACCCAGGGCATCCCCAAGAAGGTTTCAAAGCTGAGACGGGCAGCCCCGGGACTCAGGAAACTGCACTACAGAAGCTGGTAAACAGACCACTCCCTCCCCCGCCACCCACATTTTCAAAAAAAGAGCAGTTTCCTCATTCCCTGGGCCCTATTTCCAGTCTCCCCGGCCGTCGTTATCATAACCACCGGCCACCCGTGCTTTTTGGCAGGTACGGTGCCCCGGAACCCCCGTCGTGTTGGTTGATCAGGACTGTCCAAATTGTCTACGTGATTCAGTTCGCCAGGCGCCCACCCAGGTTCAGCGACGTCTGCCTCACTGCAGTGAGAGGCGAGAATGCCACTATCTTGCAAGCAGAATTCGCGTCCCTTTTACTGAAGAATTCAATAGAGCCTGTCCCTCCAGCAGAGATGAAGAATGGGTTTTATTGCCCCTACTTCATTGTACCCAAAAAATGCGGCGGGTTGTGGACAATTTTGGACCTGCGAGTTCTGTGAGTATCAGGATTGGTTCGCAGTGCTGGACTTGAAAGACACGTACTTTCATGTCTCCATTCTTCCTTGACACAGACCCTTTCTCTGGTTTGCCAAGAAAGTCCTCCCCTTTGGCCTGTCCTTGTCTCCTCGCGCCTTCACGAAAGTCGCAGAGGCAAAAGTCACTGGCCCTTGGACCGGCCCGTGACTTTTGAGGCCCGTTGGCACAACAACTGCCTCGAGTTGCTGCCGGTAAAACTTACCCTGAGGAGGCTATTGCCATTGATCCGGGGCAAGCATGTGTTGGTCTGAATGGACAACACAGCAACGATTGCGTACATCAACCTCCAAGGTGGCCTACACTATCGTTTAATGTCACAACTCGCCCGTCATCTCCTCCTTTGAGTCAGTGGGGGCTCAAGTCGCTGCAAGACACTCATATCCTGGGCCATCTCAACAGCACAGTGAACGCACTGTCGCGACAGGTTACACTCAGGGGAGAGGGTTGACTCCACCCTCAGATGGTCCAGCTGATCTAAAGTCGATTCAGCCAAGCACAGGTAGACCTGTTCTCCGCTCGGCACAGATGCCTTGTCACACAGCTGGCCCCTGAGGCTATGCAAATATGCGTTCCCCCAGTGAGCCTAATTGCTCAGACGTTCTGCATGGTCAGGGAGGACGAGAAGCAGATCCTCTTAGTGGCCCCTTATTGGCCCTCCTGGACTTGGTTCTCGGGCCTCATGCTGCTTGCGGTTACTGATGTAACCTCCGTTCCCTGATGGAGGGAACGAGACGTTATGTCCCTCTTGCCACAACACTGGACCAACCGCTGAAATGGCCAGGTCTTTGGCTCGGCTCCTCAGTGCGAAACCTGAGTGTGTGTTTGCATGCGGCACTCCTTTTATACCCGTATGTCCGGGGGAGTGGCTTGAAAATTCCACACGCCAATTCTCCTTGGCCTTTTCTCAAAGATCAGAGATGTCTGGGCTCCCAAGAGTGAACCCCTAGTGTCAACTCATCGACACAACGTCTCGTTCCCACCATCAGGGAACTGAGGTTACATCAGTTAACCAAGACGTTTTGTACAACAGATTTAACATTTTAAGCAAAACATTTATCCTGTTATATTTCTCCTCTGAATTATCCCACCCACTATCAAAGTGTTCCCAGGGTTCTCACACCTTTTAAACAATTAATTTTTATGACCTTTCCAGTAGTTTGAGATTATTGGGTCACATTTTTTAAAAACATATTTTTATTTAAAATATAAACATTATTTATACAATTAAAAAATATATGAACTATATAATAAAACTAACAGAAATTGTGATGATGATTTGATTTTAATAACACCTTATGTTAAACAGCTACGTTTGTATTATAAGGTTAGATACTACAGATATGTTATTGTCTTAGCAATAGCAGTTTGGCAGTTTGTCAAGGCCAAAATATCTGCCAAATATTTAGTCAGTCAGCCTTTTGAATCTACGTGATATTTTTATAATGAAATGATTATAGCAAAACCATACATACGCCGATATAGACCTTTCACAGACCAACTGTACAGTTCCTGTGGATAAATACAGAACAAATGATATACCTTAACAAATCAAGATCCTTCTCAGGTTCCAGCATTTAAGTTTAGAATTCAATCAGTGCCTAAAGCATACAGTTATAGTTGTAGAGTATTATTAATAATAACAATAAGGATTCATTATTAGTAGCATTATTTGTAATACAATTAATGCTATTATTATTATTGAATTAAATTTCATTTTTAATTTAAAAAGAACCCTTTTAAAAATCAAGGTCTCTTAACAAATTAATAATAATAATAATAATAATAATAATACATTTAAATCATACATTACAAAAATAAATAAATAAAAACATGTAAATAATGTTTTTTTAAAACAAGGGAAATGTGTGAGTTTGTCAATCTAAAATCAAAACATTGAGATTTAAATAAATAAATAAAACAATATTAAATGCCTATGAAATTGAATGATTCATCTGTGTGATCTGTAAGGTGGTGTGATCATCTGGCCCCATGCCAAACCATGACTTTGTCAACAACAGCAGTCAGAGGTCAGTTTGGTGAGGTAAGGACTCAGAACTGTTATAGATTTTCTTTTTTATTTAACTGGAACTTTTCATTGAAAATTATTACATTGAAGTGCACTCAGTAGCTTATGTCTTTGAGTCATCTTGGACTTACAGTGACACCTAGTGGGTTTGATGCGGCATCATTTAAATTCAACAGTTTTTTAGTTTCAGATGTCATTGTAGGAATGTAATATTCACAGTCAGTCATGATTACTTTAACCAATGAGTGAAAGTGTCAAATAACAGGATGGTTACTGAGATTAAGCAAGTAGCATTCGGCTGGTCATGTGATTCTAACATGGCCGCCCCCATGTGCGGACCCTCTCCATGTAGAATAAAACAGCTTTTATAAGGTTACTGATATGACTGGAGTCTTCATTTTAATGTGTGTGGTCATGATTTCCCACATATTTGGAAATGTACAATTCATGTCTTTAGAAGTTAAACTTTTTAAATGAGGAAAGAATTACTGTGTGAACCTTAAAACCTTTAACTTAGTTTTGTAAGCACTATTAAATTTAACGGTAACACTATAACATATTCATATTGTAAAGCACTTTTTCTAAAAAGTAATAGTTGCCCCCAAAACATTTTTCTTTCTCACCCTAATATCAATTCCAAACCTTTTTTTCTTCTTCTGTGGAACACAAAATTAAAAATGTGTTTTGACATTAAAATTCCCATTAATTGACAGCTCATAATGACCAAAGTTCTGTTTGATGAGATTTCAGATATCCTGTGTAGGGTAATAGGATTTTCAATTAATAATTATTTACATTTCTGTCTGTTCCTCTGACAAAGCTAATGTACGGTATGGCCTTTGGTACTTTTATGTTGTTTTTTGGGAGCTTGACGGTCATGGTCACTATGGAAAAGAGGAGCATGTACATTCTGCTGGAATTCCTTTTAATGTTCCACCAAGAAGAGATCATTACAGAATCTTCATTTTGAGTGACTTTCATTTTTAACTGATTGGTTTTATGGCTGTAAACTTTGCCATAAGTGTTCAATGTCACATAATCTGAGAAAAGTCACCCAAATGCACATTGAGAAAAGCAAAAAATACAAACACCAAAATGCTATTTCACTTACCATATCTACAGCGGTATTGACACACACCATCCTTGCCTCCCATCAGTTCTAGTATGGAGTCAAAATAGCCATTCATTGACTGAAAGCCCCCCCTGATAGAGTTGAAGCCCCAGTCCGAATCATCTTCTGGTTCTTGGGTCTCTGCAGGTTTTTCCTCCACATGGGCATTTGCCAAGAGTATGTCTTCGGCCTGGAAGTCTCCAGCAGCTGGGTTATTAACTGAGGCCTCATCAGCCTCAGCTCTGGGCAAAACAGACCCATCAGCTGCAGTCCCTTCAACAGAGGCCTGGATGAGCGTGGCAGCAAAGCCCCTGGAGATGCACAGCAGGAGCAGGACCAACAGACGGGGAAACATGATGTGGCACTAGGTCCTCAAGGGTCCAAGGAGAACAGTAAATGGATAGAGGATGAAGAGCTTAGAGAAAGAGTTAGCAGCACAAACAGACACTGTTGATAGTGCCTCGTGGAAGGGACTTTGACCTGTGATTAGATCAAGCAGGGTGCTAAGGTTAAAGGTAAGGTCCAATCTCCTGCTGAGGCTTGTTCTCTTAGTGAATCAGAGGCACACTCCCCCTTTATAATCCACTCTTTGCTTTCATTATCTGCAGTTCACACTTCGCCAGGAAGATTGTCTCACAATCTGTAATCTTCTTTGACTGAATAAACAATTTATGCTTTGACACACTGTTGATAAAGTTGAACAAATATATTTTTTCTAGTTATTTATAAAATGTATAAAAACAAGGTTGTAGCTGAAATGAGTTTGGTCATGTGAAATTAGAATGGGTCATCGTGATAAAGATTGCATGAAGTAAAACTGGATATCTAGGCTTTGATAAGATTAATACTGCATTGGAGCACACATTTGTTGAGAAATAGTGTTGGGGAAGCTACTTTATGACTGTATATTAAATGTAGAGGAGTTAACTCGAAGGGTATGAATCTTTAGTTGTTTGAATACTCAAAATGTTTTAAATGAGATTTTAAATTTAGAAGGGTATTTTGAATAATTGGGCTGTTTGAAGAGAGATTTGAAGGTTAAAGCATCTGTGTGGTTGCTAGGCAGTTGTCAAAATGTTCTTCGTGGTTGCTAGGGCATTGATATGTGTTTGCTTAAGTGTAAGTCTAAAAATAATGCAATTCATAATATAGCCTTAAGAACTGTGCTGAGTTTTGTGGATATACAGTAACTTTTACTAAACTAAAATGAACTCAAATTTTCAATGGAATTCTGTATCGATTGGATTTTTCGGATATTTAATTGTCATCTACGAGAAAACTGTTCCGATCGGTTAGAAAAATTGTACAGTAGCACACTCAATCATAACAGACTCAAGATGCTAACCACAGTTTGTACAATAAGAGTATAGTGGATTTGTCAAGCCAACATACTGAAAGTAGTGGCAAAATGTTACTTGTTTAAGAGTTGCATCAGAATGCTCCCTAGAGGTGCTGAACTCGTGCTGTAAAGTTATAAGGAAGGTGTGCCCATCATGTGTTCTTATCACCCTGACTGCAATGTCACTGGTTCCAAAGGAACACTGCAGGAACATGTTCTGACTGATAACCAACAGATGGGAAATATTCTCTGCTAAAGTAATGAGGGTAACACTTTAATAAAGTTACATTTGATAACATACGTTTACAACATTAGTTAACATGAACTAACAATTGTATTTGTATTACTAACATTAACTAAGATTAATAAGTGCTGAAAAAATATATTGTTCATTGTTTGTTCATGATACCTAATGCATTACTAATGTATGTAATAACAAATGGAATCTTAGTGTAAAGTGTTAGCAGAATAACCTTTGCCCTCTACTATTAGTGCAAATAATACAATCTTGTTCAGAGAATATTAGTTATGAGATCGGGCTACTTTCACATGGGGAGGTTGTCACAAGGGCTATATCTCAGTTTAATGAAAAATGCTGAGTGGACTGACTTGCTTTGAAAGGGACTTTGGTGTAACTGTTCTCAGGACAGGGGTATTGTTTGGTAAAAATCAGGGTAGGTTGACATATTTTGATTGGGGCAAGTTTTCACTTGTTTTGTGTGCTCTAATTCTATACAGTTTATTGATTACCATATCCGATGGCCAATTATTTGATATTTTTTATATAACCTTTCACATTTTTTGTGAATTGATTCTGTTTCATAATTGTTTATCCATTTAAATGTTATCCCGTTTCCCCTTGTGACTTCCAATCTCATAAATTGTGACAACATGGCCAGCTATTGGGTTACATAAATTGTGTTAAATGAACTGTATTTTTTACTACTTGGCAACAATGGTGGAAATGTTCAAAAGACCTTATTCAGAGGAGTGGAAGAGAGATGATGTGATTTTTTTTTTGTTAAGGGAATGAAACCGAGAATGTAAGGGATCGATTTACAGTCACAGCAATGGGTTGTACTGTTGTTTACAGTTGTATTTGATTGTTCTGCAGACAAAACATTGAAAAAAGCATCTTTCCAAAAAAGAATGAAAAACAAAATCAGTAGACAAAAAACTATTTGTGAAAATTAGATGTTACTAGATGCTTATATATTACATGCCACTGAACAGACAGCAAGTATTTTCTCACAGCCTCGCTTTCATTCTCGTCAAAAATTTGCCTACACAAAAATTGACTTTCAAAAATAAATCTTCCCTGAGAAATATCCACTAGAATAAAAAGTGTGGCAACTATATTGCACATGAACACACACAGGCAACACGGTTTTATTTTTATTTTTTTTATAAAACGGATAGTTCTGGTTCTGGGGGATATACACTGATAAGCCAAAACATTATGATCACTCACAGGTGAAGCGAATAACGTTGATCATCTCTTAACAAGGCCACATACCAAGGTCTGGGTAGATTGGATGGTAAGCGATCAGTTCTCGTAGTCAACGTGTTGAATGCAGGAGAAATGTGCAGGAGTAAAGAACTGAGTGACTTTGACAAGAGCCAAATTGTTATGGCCAGACGACAAGGCTTGTGGGTGCTCTCGATCAGCAGTGGTGAGTACCATTCCGACAGTGGTCCGAGGAGGGACAAACCACAAACTGGCAAAAGGGTTTTGGGCGACAAAGGCTCTTCGAGGGCAAGGGCACACTGCCACACTTTCATGCTACAAAAAAATTAACAGAGAATACAACTGAATGAAGTTGGTCTGCTGGATAGATGAGAGTCTGGATGCAGCACGAGAGTCAACATTTTTCAGTATATTTCTAGATTGTTCCTTTATTTAGTATCACCAATTATAGGTGTTTTGTGTGTACATTTTCACATTAATGTTTACCTGTTTCTCTATCTCTCAGATATCACATTACACATCGTTTGTTTTTATTTTTTGTATATTGTCCGTTTTTTTTGTCTGAATAATATTTCTATAGTAGTCCTATAGTAGACGTTATAGTCATTAGTCCTACATCTTTGCATTGTTTCTCTATCTAACATATTGGAATAGACAGAATGTGACAATGAACTAACAAAACAACAGTAATCACCCTCCACGACCCAACAGGAAAGCCTCTGTTTGGTAACGGCCAAACCTTTTGAGCATTCCAAAAAAGAGACAAACAGAAAAACTGAAAATACATATATATTCACAACGGTCTGACAGGGCATAACCTGTGCAGTTGTCAGACTGAAAAAGAGGAGGGCAAAAGGCCTGCAATAGTATAACCTATTACCAAAAAGGGGTGGAAGGACCTTTGGGCCATGGTTGATCCACTTTGGAAAATCCTGGAGCAAACTCCAGGGGCCATCAAGGATACCCAATACACTTCACTGAAGCAAGCACCAAAGGCAACATTGTCTTAATAGATATTGTATGCAAACAAACTGACTCCAGCAGCTCCAATGTCAGAGCCGTAAGCACCTCTAGCATCATAAACCGGTCCCCAACAGACACGTGTGATGTGCAAGACAAATTTATTCTATGACCACATTAAACTTTAGTGTGGATGGAAAAAACAACAACAATCCAAACACTCCTAATAACAGTGTAATATAGTGTGTGCAGGGCAACTTGCCAGCGTGATCACCCAAGGAGCACTGTCCATCAATGCAATTAGGTCTAGGAATCAAAAGTGGTTGGACTAGAGAGACTAACAGAATGGATCCCTTTCATTCCTCGCTTTGCAGAGGTATAACACAAGTACTGATATGGGAGTCATAACAGCACTGGGATGCTTTAGTGTTTGTATCACTCTGTTTGTGTTTCTGACATTCTAAACCAGAGTAATGTGAGAGATTTTGATTCATCCTTGTGAAATCATACATTAACACCAGGAGATGGCGACAAATGACCGTATTTTGTGTTATAAGTGAGTTTACAGTGAGAGAGAGTGTCTAGCTTGTCTGACAGTTAGTGGATTTACTCAGTCAGAACATCAGCATTGTTTCTCATGATTCCTTCATGTGCTATTGGGATTATCATACAACTTTTCTTGGGAGATACACATGAACACCCCCTCAAGTCATAATTACAACTGGGAAACGCAGGAATAAATTTGATACCTGAGTTTGCCACAATAGTATCCAGCTGCAGACCCGCAGCACCACCAGTTTCAGAACCCCAGCGCCAGAACCGGAAGTGAGGGGCGGAGCTTACGTTCTAAACAGAGTAGCGCCACCTAACGTTTTGGAGCGTAGTTTGCTTTTATTACACACGAAACGTCATACTTTATACGTATGTTATGATACATTAAGGTACAGTACAATACCTTAATGTATCATTATAACATACGTATAAAGTATTTTAAAACATTGATCTTGTGTAATATAATTGTATATAGTTATCAGTTTCATTGTATTATGAGAGTTACTTCCTGATCATGATGGTGAAAAATAATGCTTGAAACTTATGGGCATTTTATATAAAATATACTTTATTTCACAAGAACATGTGCAGCATGCATTTTTCTTTATGTAAAATAAAACATGTCAAAAAACTAAAAAAGAGAGAAAATTCAGCATTGTTTTAAAAGAAACAATAAAAATGTATACAACAAATGACCAATTCACCCCTAGGCCCATTTTATCATGACAATCCTGCAGCTCAGGTAACGAGTCACCTCTCTGAATCGTTATATGTCTCTACAAGAGATGAAAGCACCACACAATAATCTCAACTTAAAAAAACCCTCAACTATAAGGTAACATTAACTCACAAACAATGCATAACAGAGGAATGTGGAACAAACACTTTAACACCTTCACAAGATGTCTTCAAAACGTCACTGCAAGGCCCATTTACAACACGCAAAAATGTATCGAACCATCCGTAGATTTTGTTTTTTAATACAATATAGTATGACAACATATTCAAGCTTCAATAATATGATAAAGTTTAAGCACAAATTAAATATTTAGCAGATAAACGCTGAACTTAATATATGCGATAATTTTTCACCACATGATGTCAAAAACGTTACACAATGTTACGCAACTCACCGTGCTCTCCATAGACATCATGTCTCTATATAATATCTATCAATAACTCTGCCCCTCGCTTCCAGTTCTGGCGCTGGGGTTCTGAAACTGGTGGTGCTGCGGGTCTGCAGCTGGATATATCTCGAGTTAGCGAGTTGGGAGGAGACATCATTTAGGAGAGTAAAGTTTCTTTGTCTGTGTCAAAATAAGGGTTCCCCAAGAATTAAGCAAGAATGAACCTGGCTTCCATGTTTTCTGACAACAAAACACTCGGAAGTATGATCCTGTCGATGATTGTTGATTTTGTTTTGTTCTTATATTGTCGTGTTTTTTCTCTTGCAAATTTGTACTTGCACACTGTGTCACTTTTTCTAGGTAATATCTTAACTCCCACCCAAAATGGCTACCAGGAGCTGTTTTTATAAGGCTAGCTTCTCCCATTTAAGGGACATACCAATTTGTACATTTTTACTTTATAGGAAGACAATGTGACTAAACAATTATCAGTAACATAAAACATTAACATGGTTCAACATAAAGGATATCACAAACACTTCAGACATTTCACAAGAGCATTCATAATCCCCCAAGATTATTGTGGAGTATGTAACCGCATGGGGTAGGAGCTTCCTGCTGATGCAACATACAGAACCAATGTCCAGCTCTGACGCATCCAAAAATCCAACATGTAATCAAACTTTTATGTAATATCTTAACTCAATAGGGCTAGCTCCTCCAATTTAAGGGAAATACCAATTAGAATAATTTTACTTGGTGACTCAACAATTATCAGTAACATAAAACATTAACATAGTTCAACATAAAAGGTATCACAAAGACTTCAGACATTTCTCAGCATCTAGACTGTGACAATATGGTGTGTGTGTGTGTGTGTACAGTATGTGTATATGCACATTCTCAGTTCTTTTAAATCAAAAGTCTCTAGTTACAAAGACAGTCTGAGACAATGACAATGTGACAAAGAGCATTTTTACCTTGTTTCTCTATCGCCGAAGTATCGGATTATTGGCTTTGTATTATCAGGGTTTTTTTTTGGATATTGTGGGGCTGTTTTTTTATTTCTTTTTTTGGTCCTTCGCAATATGCAAGCACTTTGTCATCTTGTTTTTCTGTCTCTCACAAATTGGATTACTACGATTATTATTATTATTATCTATGTTGTCAGAATTATTTATTTTAGAACTTTCAATTGTCTTGTTTGCACGCTGCATTCTCTCACTAGCAAAGTTGCATTTTGGTGTTCTCTCTCTCACAGCGTTCTGCTTGCACATTGTTCCCTCATTTTTAATCTCTCATATCAGATAACTTATTGTTTTGTTTGTATTGTTGCATATTGTTTACTCATTCTCTGTCTCGTATCAGATTAATGATTATTTTTCTTTTGTTTTTACATTGCCGTATGGTCTCTCACAATATCAGGACAGAGAAATAAAACATAACATTTTGTGAGAGAGCAACAACTAGCACCTGAAACTGAATTGTTATCCCTCAATTGGCAAAACACTTGTTCTTGTGCAGCAGCAGAAACATGAGGGGGAAAAGGAAATAGCCTGAAAAAATACCAACACATACCAACAGTCAGTAGCCCTTTTGTAGATGTTTAATGAAAATTGCTAAAGTAGACAACACTAATCAAGTATCTGATATTTGAGAGATAGAAAAAAATGGAAATTATATGCAAGCAAAACCTTTAGAGAAAAACGATCTGATGTAAAGAAAGTTGCTAAAGGAAATGTCTCTTTCTCATATTGGAATATTAATATAGTTGGGATTTCTGTTGGGAGTGTTACTGAGCACTACACTGCTGCTTGCTGCCACATAACAAACGTGATCACTAGCCAATTAGTCACTAAAAAAAACGTGATCATTAGCAACATGTAACTGATCCCTTTGGAATTAGCTGGTTTTCTGCATTAATTGGTCATTAAATGTGATCTCATCCTTATCAAAGTCACAAGTATAGAAAAAACAATGTGCTTAAGAGAACAACACACAAACAATTATAATCTTTCATGTCTTTATTGAACACATCTTATTAAACAAGTGGTGTGGAAAAAGTGAGTGAACCCTTGGATTTAATAACTGGTCAATCCTCCTTTGGCAGAAATATCCTCAACCAAGTGTTTCCGGTAGCTTATGCATGCCGGCTTCAACTGGACGATTTGTCCAAATTTTAAAAAAAATGTAAACTTTGAAAAGACTACAAGGAGCATACGAGAAGCAAAAGCGGCAGTGGAGGGAGCAACGATGTCTTGGACCCTGTTCTCGGACACCAGCCATCCAGCTAACTTACCTGGCCTCGCTTGAGACTCGCCGGTGTCCTCTGCAGCTGATCTCAGCAATTAAATTGTAGCAGGATTTAGAAAGAAAGTTGAGGTAGCCGGGGTTACAGTCTGTGTACGTGTGATTTTATTCTCCAAGTTCAACTCAAAATGCCAATACCACATCACTCTCAGGAGAAAACTCCACTGCGGCCCACAAAGTAGGGCACTGAACTCCCCATGTCCGGCTGTTCAAGGTGTGACATGTTCAGTGAACCACTCGGGTATGCAGAGGAGGCTAATCAGGTCTTCTAGGGGAACCCGAGGGCCCATTGTTCACCTGAGCTTCGCTGGCATGGGCTATAAGGAAAGTACACTATTGCGAAAACCTCCTGTACCAAGATGGAGCAGGCATGGCCACAAAACAAAACAGTTCCACACAAGAGTCCAGGAGTCTTTGTATGCCTAACAAAGCTGGGCCTATGTAAAAATGATACGTACGCACAAAATTGGCATTGAAATATGCCACTGAGAGATGACTACTAACTGCAGCCTATGCCAACCAGACATCACTTCAATGCACTATGATGAACTGCCTCCAACATAAAACATGGGATCCTTCACTGGCCACTGTCTGAACCTTACTGTTAGGGCTGAAACTATTAGTCAACATTATTGACAACATCGACAATAATAAATTGACGACAAAAATGTTGAATAGTCGTTTGATCTCATTTAACGTAACATGAGATCATACGAAACACTAATGATAACAAGCAAGAGCAGGAGACTGAGGAGAGGAAAAAAACACAGATCACAGTCCAGATGCACTCTAAACTTTCACAGCTTCAGGTGATGTAGATCACAAAGTATGAGGGAATTATAAAAAAATATAAAATCAGTAAATACAGAAGTGCTCTCGTTGTGGTGTAAGCGGAGCCGGAGTTGCTGTTCAACTGAAGCAAAATTTGCATGTTGAGCGTCTTTAAAGGAAACACCCCAGCGATACATCTTAATGCAGTTATATTTAATGCGTTATAGCTTTATTAAAGTTAAAATAATAAAGGATCAGGTCATGTAAATAACTACAAACTCCGAAACTGGCATTTCTCTGTGTGATCAACTCCTCTTCTATGAGTTGCCCGAAGTGTCCCGATCTGAGGGGGAGAGATTGAAACTGCATCTAAGATTATGCAGCTAGAATATAACATATAACAAGTTTATGTGTCACTGTGCATTTCCTATTGTGAAGACAATTGGCAATATGCAGCTTTATTAATAAGAGACAGTTTTTTGTGAGTTAAAGATGGATTGAAGTGAACAGAAAAGTTGGGGGGGGGGGGTTGTTCTTCACCCCATTATACGCTGCAACAAAACACGTTTTTGATTTGTTTTTGTTTTTTGTATAGGAGTTTTCCAATAAAAATATTTAAAACACCTTTAAAACAACATAATTTTTTTTAGCAGCTATACTGCAGAATAAAAAATTGTTCTCTGAGAATGTTGAATATAATATTAAAAATATCTAAAAATCCTTTAAAAAAGATGCATTCACCTGAGAAACAGCATATGAGATATTTACACTTGCTTTTAGAGAATAGATCTTGAATACAAATATATTTTGTCTTTACTGCACTTGCAGAAGTTTAACCAAGTGAAAAAAATACACTTCTATATAAAATACACAAGATACATTCTCTTAAAGCAAGTGTAAATATCATATATGTTGCTTCTCAGGTAAATTTATGTTGTTTTAAGGATTTTTAGAGATTTTCAAATGGAAAACAAGAGAAAACACTTGAGAACAATAGGATTTTTGCAGTGACTTTTTTACTGAATTAACCTTAATAAATGGAATTTTTTTCCTTTAATTCAGTGAATGTCATTTAGATGATTTTGTCCTCTTTATTGTTAGTAAGCATGTTTAATACAACCTTTTAGTCGAGACACAAGCTCATGATTAATCGTTGCAATAATCGCCAGTGTAGTCGAATAATCGTTCTAAAAATCATTAGATTAGTTGATAATCAAAATAATCGTTAGTTGCAGCCCTACTTACTGTATGATGACTTCACCAAAATGAACTGCCACAAGCTTCCATCTGGCTTAAAATGCACCTTACGGACTTCTGCCTGCATCATCTTGGTCATAGGATGGACTACACTCTCTTAAAATGGAATAGATAGACCAGAAATGAATTGCCAACTGAAGCCTTTATCAGCCAAATAACAAAGGACAATGCATCTGTGTACACTTCCGCAGTTCAATTCAGGATGGACTTTAAAAAAAAAAAAAAGTTTTTGTAATTAATCTTACCATTCATACAAAATCACTTTGTTTAAACACTGGCAACTGACATCTACACAGTTTAATTATTTAAACTATATATATATATATACACATATAGTGATGGGCATTAGCAAATATATTGGCAAATAGCGAAGCTATTAGCTTAACTACATTTCTAAGTAGCGATGTGGTAGCTTCGCTAGTTTTTAAATCAAGTAGCTTTTCAGCAGCAAAGCTATATTTTTGACTAGGTAGCGGCATGGTGTTGAGAAAAGTTACACTGCTACATCATGCTTTTTATATATACTGTATATAAACTCAGCAAAAAAAGAAACATCCTGTCACTTTCAACTGCTTTTATTTTCAGCAAACTTAACATGTGTAAATATTTGTATGAACATAAAAAGATTCAACAACTAAGACATAAACTGAACAAGTTTCACAGACATGTAACTAACAGAAATGGAATAATGTGTACAGGCCTCCATGTAACACTCATTCTATCGATGATAAACCGATGAAAAAGTAAAAAATGTATCATGCTCCCAGAACCAATCTTTCACAATTTGAGCACAATGAATCTTGCCATTGACATCCTGGAATATACCTGGTCATTCAGTACATTCAGGTAGTCAGCTGACATTTTATTGCAGCATTACGTTGCTGAGTGTAGACCTGACCAATTTAATCAACCCCATAACTTAACACTGCCTCCAGAGGCTTGTACAGTACATTGGGCTCTATGAATGACGGGTGCATCACTTCATGAGCTTCCCTTCTTTCCCTGACGCGCCCATCACTTTGGAACAGGGTAAATCTGGACTCGTCAGATCACATGACCTCTTTGCATTGCTCCACAGTCTAATCTTTATACTCCCTAGAAAATTTAAGGTTTTTTTTCGATTAGCCTCACAACCCGAGACTGCCCTGCTGTCTGTCACTGAGTCACTGAGACAGGTGAACGCTGGATCCAGATCATTCGTCCTGATTCTACTGGACCTTTCTGCAGCCTCTGACACAGTCAATCATCAGATCCTACTCTCCACCCTCTCTACTCTGGGCATCACACAAACTGTGCTTGACTGGTTTAATTTCTATATATCAGGTAGGTTCTTCAAGGTAGCCTAGAGAAGTGAGTTGTCCAAGTCACATCAGCTACTTACTGGGTACGTCAGTGTTCAGGGATTCCACTTCTCTTCTCTATATACACAACATCACTGTGCAGCTGGGTTCAACTACAGTAACGCCTTCCAAAACGGTCAGAAATCTAGGGGTAACTATCGATAACCAACTAAATTTCACAGACCACATCTCAAAGACAGCACGATCATGTAGATTTACACTCTACAATATCAGGAAAATAAGACCCTTCCTCTCTGAACATGCCACAAAACTTCCTGTGTAGTCACTTGTCATAACTAGACTGGACTACTGTAATGCTCTCATTGTAGGCCTCCCTGCATGTGCAATTAGACCCCTGCAAAATATCCAGAATGCAGCAGCACGTCTGGTCTTTAATGAACCAAAGACAGCACATGTTACACAACTCCTTGTCTCTCTCCACTGGCTGCCAGTTGATGCACGTATCAAATTCAAGGCTCTGATGCTGGCATACAGAACAGTCACTGGGTCTGCTCCAACATACCTAAAATCATTTCAGCAGAGCTACATGCCCACTAGAAGCCTGCGGTCGGCTAAGGAACGTCACCTTGTTGTACTAACACAAATAAGCACCAAAACACTTTTCCGGACTTTCAGCTTCATTGTACCTCGTTGGTGGAATGAACTTCCCAACTCCATCCGTGAAGCAGACTCGCTCTCTGTCTTTAAAAACTGCTAAAAACACATCTTTTCCAAGAGCACTTAACCAGTCACAAAAAATTCAAATTCTTGTTACACTGTAATCTGTCTTGAATACTACAGTTCTGATGTTAGTGAAACTTTGTAATACAGCACTTTTCATACCGCTGTCTTCTTAAGATGATTCGCTTACAATATATTCCTCTATTGTTAGTCGCTTTGGATAAAACCATCTGCCAAATGAATAATTGTAAAATGTAAATGTAAAGTGATTAATTAAATTAGTTTTCCCCAAAACTTTGTCAATACTGTATATACATTGCACCATATCTTAGGTAGAAATATCTAATAAAATTCCAGTTTGGTTTCATATTGTATTTTTTTTCTCACCCAAAAATTATCACTTCCAAAACACAGAAATACACTATAATACAAAGGATTATATTTATCTATGAAATTTTTTTCACAGCAAAATCAATTAAAATGACTATTTTAACCAATTTCAAAGTTCAGTTATTAGATATATCCAAATCTACATGCACATTTTCTCAGTAAAATACATACATTTGAGCCTATTGGTTTGAGAGTTAATGATTTATTAACTATTAATGATTTATTCATGATTTAGAAACTAAATATATTTATTTTTTCATTATCATAAAATATTAGTTATCAAAATTTGACTTTATTTTTTTCAATGCACTCATCAAATCATATTCTCTAAAAATATTTTTAGTTTAAAATAGTTTAAAATAATAACTTTTAGCTGTCTGACTTTCTGATCACTTTGTTTACTAATGTATCCTCAAAATGTCTGTAACAAAACAAATAGTTTCAACATAAAATCAGATAGCGAGACAAAGTTTTCCGGCGGCCTCGCAATCGGTATGTTTAACTATAAATTATTATTTAATTGTGTCAAACTACACATCACAAGAAAGGTGCACTCTAGCTTTGATATTTCCCCACATGTTACAGTGAGAGTTATTTCTTCATTTATGTCAACTTACAGTATTAAAACATCAAAATGGCAGTTATTAAAATTAAACCGTATAATTAGGCATATGCTTATTCAATAGAGTAAACTCCCAATGATTTAACTTTTACAAGATTCAGTGAACAACAGAATGTTTAGTCCAAAAGACTAAAAATATTTATAGAAATTTTGATGTATTCTCATTTGTTTACTAAAAGTTTCTTTAGCATTAACTGTCATTCATGTCCATTTTTGCTATATTGCATCCAGAACTGGAAGGCCGCTGTTATAATTTATCATGCCATAGTATTCTTTCTACCTCATTCTATCCAGAGTAGAAGCAATATTTACATTCTGCATTCAGGGCAAAGATTCATGGTGTTAATACTGTTCGTGGTCATAATATGCACCTGTTACCCCCTGTTGTATTTGATTTTGAAGAATCCACATTCAGTCACACATGATCCTTTCTACTTTATTAACTGAACTAGTATCGGAGACTCGGGCGGTTTTCATGAATGATAGCTTAAAAAGTGACACTTTTTTTTTTTTTAAGTAAAAAATATGTACATATTGTAACCGGGGCATGTAATGCTTTTAAGTCACTAGAAATATCCTAAAACCCTAGTCATAGCGATATCATCTTCTGTTATCTTGTTGTTTTAAAGAAGGTCAAAAGATTTCCTTGAAATGTTTTCTAGGCCACTTTTGAAGTTTCAGATTTTAATCAATCAAAAGTTTTTTTTTTTAAACAACACTAAAAAGACAAAAGGTTAAATATTATTTTCACAAGTTAAAATTTACTGGAAGGGTTTGGAACAGCCACTCCGGAATAGAAAGTACTCTATAAATGATGGCTTTAATCAGGCTTTAAAAATCATGGACAATAAACCAAAACATGTGCACCATTGCAATATTAAAAAAAGAAAGGTTTTGTAAATTTTTCCTACATAAAATTGATGTTTAAATGTCTGCACAATAAAGCCGCACATGTGTTATGTCAATTTCTAAATAAACAGGCAGTAGAATAACAAGAAGCACAGAAAATGTTTACTATAGGTTTGACTATCGCAGAACAACTCGGGGGCAAAAGGCTTTTCTGTGAAGGGTTCCAAATTCTGGAACATGTTACATCTGAAATAAAATCAATAAAATAACTTGGCTTAAATGAAACTAGAGCTGTACTAATTTTAAATTCTCAATGCATTTTTGGCCTAATCTTTTATGCTATATGTTACCAGGGTTGGGAGCAACCATAGTATTTATTTATTAATTTTTTTATATGATTAGTTTACATTGCTTGATTGATTCAATTTGTAATGAAAAAAAAAATCTAGGGACATGAGATGCAAATTAGCATGTGCTTTAATCTCTATGCACAATGCACCTTTTTTTAGTTTTTGTGCTGAAATCATGTTTTTGTACTGTCCTGTCCCTATACAAATAAACCAATAAATAAATAAAATAAATAACCAATACTCCTGGAAACCTGATAAACAATTTGGTAAATAAAAAAGCTTTTCTATAGATTGGTAAAATTAAAAATGTCAAAACTTAGCCTGACTGTCCACATATGTGGACATACATTTTTAGGAAAACTACAGTGGTCTGAATTTTTTCTGCATGTTTCTTAGGGGCTACTAGTTACAAATCAAAAAGTGGGGTGGAAAATACTCACCGCAGTCACACAGGGGTCTCATGAGTTTAAAATAACACAATAATCAGCCATCTCAGAGAAACAATGCAAAAATAAACAAACAAAATAAAGCAACTGTTTGTGGGAAATATAGAGGGAGAATGAGTGAAGGCAAACTCACATACCTGCTCCAGGTGAAACCACAGCAAGCTCAAACCTGAATGCAAGAGATGTGAAGTCCTGTCATGACTGAAGGGAAACCAGTAGGGATACAAACACCAACAGGAAAATGACACTGCAACATGAAGAAAACAGAAAAAAATGAGAACTGCTAATGTAACAAGTCCTGCTCGATCCGCTCCGTGTGGGATTCGAATCGGCATCTCCGGCATGGGAGGCAGGCACATTAACGAGGAGGCTAAAGGCTACAGCCTCTAGTGTCAGCCTTAAACCTCACTGCCATCTGGGTCACGGCACCACTGTAACCAGTCCTGCTCAACCCATTCCAAGGGGGATTCGAACTGGCATCTCTGGCATGGCAGGTGGGTGCAGTAACGAGGAGGCTAAAGCGTCAGTCGCTAGTGCGCCTCAGGGGAGTGAGGTTTACACATATCGTGCAGCTGCCTACCAGCAAGCTACAGTTACACTAACAGTATAAGATAAACAAATATTCTGCATGCATATGCAGATGTGTGTAAATGTGTACACATTTACTGATAATGAGGCAATATAAAGCTTTTATTTTTTTTTACCATGTCAAGTTGCCAGTGAAGCTCCATGACTCCTGAGACAGTCCTCATCGAGTAATCCGTGTAGTAGTCTAGTGTCCAAGTTGCAGCCCTATCTTCTTTGGTAGAATTTTACCGGTTCCTCCTATTTACAGACGTTCTCCTAAAACTTAAATCAGTGGCACTTTTGTGACATCATAAACACAGCTTGAAGAGCAAACTGAACTCGGCACTGTCAGAGATCAGTCAAGTTCATTGCAGTCCACCACTCAAAGATCACTCTCCCCAGAATTCTAAATCACAAACACCTGGTCATCACTTATCACCTCATCAGCCAACTCATAAAAACACTCACCTTGTATCCAGTCTTTGTCAAGCCTCCAACAGGAACAGACCATTTCTCCCTGAGTCCTGATATCTCCGTCGATCCTGAAAACCTGAGTATTCCGTTTTCTTACCTGATTCATACTAACCCTATGCACTGTTGTTCTGCCATCTCCAGATCACTTATCCGATTCCTGAACCCTTGTCTGAGGTCTGATCAAACCGGCCCGATTGCTCCTAGAAAAGAGAAGGAGTTAACGAACTGATACAGAGTGAATGTTCTACGATCCAAGTCATTTGGATTTCCAGTTGTTCTCCGTGCAACGAACTATCTTCACTAAACCAACACCTGAAAAGTCACCTGATACTTACCTTTCACCTTCTATACTTGAATAAAACTATATTTGAATCACTTACCTCTGATCTCCTGGTCTCTACCCTGACAGAAGGCTTGGCCGAAAAAAGGGGAAGAAGAACAGCGCGATGGAATCTGTTTGTAATATTGATAACCCTGCACAACCGACAGCCGCCGCTGTTAATCCCAGTCAGCCAGCTTCCAGCACTTCCGTAAACCCCGCTCCTTCTCTGATTTGCTTCACCAATCCAACTTCCCGTCCAGCGGCATTCTCCGGCCGGGCGGAGGATTGCAACGGTTTCCTGTTACAGTGTTCGCTCGCTCTAGAACAACAAATCCAGTTATACCCCACTGAAAAGTCGAGGGTTGCTTTTATTATTCAACAGTTATCAGGAGCTGCATTAAGATGGGCTGAAACTTTGTGGCTGCAGGAATCTATCGTTACTTCCTCTGTACAAGAATTTATAAACCATTTCAAAGAAGTTTTCGGGCGTCCAGTAGATGATTCATCCATCAGTGACAAGCTATTGCAATTACACCAAGGCAAGAAGTCAGTTGCTGAATATTCACTGGAATTCCGCACTCTAGCCGCCGCCAGTGGGTGGAACGAAAAAGCGCTCATTTCCATCTACCGACGTGGTTTGAATCCTGCACTCTGCCTTCAACTTGCGATTTATGATGATAGCCTGGGGGTCGAGAAATTCATACAGCAAGCTCTCCGTGTGCACCAAAGATCTCAAGGCTGCTATCGCGAAGCCCAGCAACCCACCTTTTCACCACCTCAGTACCCCGATAAACGACCCTCCGAAGTCACTGTCGAGAAGATGCAGGTGGATAACTATCGACTGTCCCAAGCTGAACGTTCTCGCCATCGAGAGTTAAAACTGTGTCTATATTGTGGAATGGGAGGACATTTTCTTTGTTCATGCCCTACACGACCTCCTAGAATGCTTGTGAGTTCTGTCTGCACGTCCGCCTCTGTATCAGCTCCGTTAACGATAACTGTGATTCTGAAATCTACACGTTTCCATGTCTCTGCTACAGCCATTGTGGATTCCGGGTCAGCAGGAGACTTCATCTCCGGGCAGCTCTGTCAGAAACTCCAACTTCAACAATCCGCCACCTCCAAGCCATACGCCATCCATGCAGTGACGGGTGAAACCATTAATCAGGGGAATGTCACGTCTCGAATTAAACCTATTCTACTCTGTATTGAAGACACCCACCATGAACTGTTTGAACCTTTTGTACTTGAGAATAGCCAGACTGATTTTATCCTTGGCCGTCCATGGCTTATACGACATCAACCTAACATTGACTGGAAATCGGGTAAGATTTTGAAATGGGGTTGCCTGTGCTCGTCCATGAGTTTTGAACACCCCGTATCGCCCATCGCCAACTTGCCCGACACCATCCCGATGAATTCAACCTCCATTGAAAGCCCCATAGACAACTTGTCGGTATCCATTCCTTCATGTTACTCTCAATATTCAGATGTATTCAACCCCGTCAAGGCTGCCAAGTTACCACCCCATCGAGCATGGGATTGTGCCATCGATCTGATTCCCGGAGAATCCATCCCCAAGGGGCGAATCTACTCTCTGGCTATTCCTGAGCAAGAAGCCATGAAACAGTATATTGAAGTTTTAATAGTTTTTGTTTTAATATATTGAATTAAAACAAGGCTATATTCGGGCCTCTACTTCACCTGCTGCCGCCAGTTTCTTCTTTGTCCCTAAGAAAGATGGAGGTTTACGTCCGTGTATAGATTATAGAGCTTTAAACAAGATAACCGTCAAGTTCAGTTACCCACTCCCATTGGTTCCCTCTTCACTTGAACAACTTCGAGAAGCCAAGATATTCACCAAGCTGGATTTGAGAAGTGCATACAATCTCATTCGAATCCGAAAGGGCTGACGAGTGGAAGACTGCATTCATCACTCCAGCAGGACACTACGAATATCTCGTCATGCCGTATGGTCTGGTCAACGCCCCTTCAGTTTTCCAAAGTTTCATGGATGAAGTTTTCCGAGACTACCTGAATCAATTTGTCATTATCTACATAGATGATATCCTAATCTACTCCAGAAACTTGGTGGAGCATCAGCAACATGTCTCTCAGGTACTCCAACGGCTACGTGAATTCTCCCTGTTCCTGAAAGCAGAGAAGTGCTCCTTCCATCAAACCTCAGTCGAATTTCTCGGTTACCACCTCAGTGAAAGAGGAGTAGAGATGGATGATCGTAAAACCAAAGCCATTACTTCCTGGACCACTCCACACTCTGTCAAAGAGTTACAACGATTTCTTGGATTTGTGAATTTCTATCGAAGATTTATTTATCAATACAGCCTACTTACAGCTCCTCTGACCTCTCTACTCAAAGAAAAACCGAAAACACTGCTCTGGACCACTGAGGCTGAACATGCCTTTCAATCTCTCAAAACCGCATTCACCACAGCCCCCTTACTCCAACACCCGCACCCTGAAAAGATGTTCATTGTGGAAGTAGATGCTTCTACAACAGGAGTAGGAGCGGTGTTGTCACAAGACTCTGCTTCCTCACCTAAACCCATGCCCTGTGCATTCTTCTCCCACAAGCTATCTCCTGCAGAAGTGAACTATGATATTGGTAATCGAGAACTCCTGGCCGTTAAACTTGCGCTAGAAGAGTGGAGACACTGGCTAGAAGGAGCCAAACATCCATTTCTAGTTCTCACAGACCACAAGAATCTGCAGTACTTGAAAGAGGCAAGGAGACTTAACCCACGCCAGGCCAGATGGGCACTCTTCTTTACTCGCTTCCATTTCCAGATCTCCTATCGTCCGGGTTCGAAGAACGTCCGAGCAGACGCCTTGTCCCGTCTCCATGCCCCCGAAATTTCCCACGAAGAACCTGAGAGTATACTCCCCGAAAAAATGTTTGTCAATCCCATTCAGTGGGACCTAAATGAACAACTGCTTAAAATGTCTCAACACCAACCCAGTCCTCCAGAATGTCCTATCGGAAAGATATACGTACCCGAAGAATTTCGTACCTCTCTAATCTCCTCCACACACTCGTCTGTCAGCACAGGTCATCCTGGAGTTAATAAGACCTATTCCACTCTTCAAACTCGATACTGGTGGTCCAACATGTTACAGGATATCAAGACTTTTCATTCCATTGTGGAAGTGTCACTACTCTGTAGGTTGTTATTTTAGGTGCCCCATTTTGCCCAAAAGAATTTGAGACTGTCCAAGTAGTGTTCTCATTTCTGATATTTTTTTTTTTTTTTCCACATTTCACAATTGACCGTTGCCATATTCACGCATACACTTCAACTATGGCCCATACCCCTCCACCACAATCCACTTTCGTGGAAATTGATCCTCCAGACATTGCCACACCAAACTGGCCCCTGGTGCCACAAACCCAACAGCAACTCCGACAACCACCTCCTGGTCCCACTTTCTACACCACACCCACAGTGTTTCGCAGTCCTACTGCAAGAACCCATGTGCAGTTTTCCACTCCACTTCCAGGAGAAAGGGCTCCTCCACCGACTGTTAACATGCAGTTGTGTACTTCCACGGAATTTACACCGTCAGGAACGCCGCAGGACTTGCCTGCATTTCTCCCAACACCTGGCAGAGGAGTGTATCAATTATCGGAGCACGTACAAGGGAACTGGGATGTCCTGTTTAATTGTCTCAATCAGCAGGACAAAGCTTTGAAAGTACTCACCCAGGGATTTGAAACTACCACTTCACAGCAGGATGCCAAGATTGAAACCTTGACTGCTAAGATAAAATCCAACCATCAGCAGCTTCAGGCCACGATTACTGCTAAAAACCAACATGATGAAGAGAACACAGATCAGCTGACAAAAGCCATGAAAGTGATGGTGACAGAAGAACTGCAGAAAAGTGAGCACACCTTAATCTCTGAAGTCCGATTTATGGTGGAACAATTCCAGCTAGAGGTGCAGAAAGACATCCAGAAAATGCAGGACATCACTCAAAAGGATTGTGGCCAACTTTTTCAGGAGATCAGTCAATGTAGCGTCCAATTGAATGCCGTAAGCGACGCCTTGAAAGAGTTGAAAACAGAAATAAGCAGTTACTTCAAGTTTCCTGGGAAACACTCCAACTCGATGACACTCAAATCACCTTCTCACTCCACTGCTGCAGAAGGTGAAACATTAAAACCCCACACATCCTCGTCTGTACTTCCACCTCTTTCACACCCAACATCTGTGGTCAAGAGTGATCATTTGAAGCTAACTTTTCCCACCTTTGGCAGATCCTCAGATGATAGTGACCCTCTGTTATATTTAACTAGATGTCATGACTTTATGGCATTACACCCCTTAGAGGATACAGACATTCTGGCAACCTTTCGCACTGTCCTTTATGGAACAGCACGGGACTGGTGGGAAGTGGCTAGATCCTCTGTTACGACCTGGAGTGAGTTTGAGTCCGCATTTCTCACAGCATTTCTTTCTGAGGATTATGAAGACGAGCTAGCTGAGCGTGTCCGCACCCGAAACCAAGGGGAAAATGAGTCCATTAGAGATTTCGCTTTCACTTACAGAGCTTTATGCAAGCGCTGGAAACCTTCACTGACAGAGTATGAGTTAGTTAAAATGATACTAAAAAACATTAAACCATACCTTGCCAGTCAGCTTCGCAGCAGAGTAAGTACAGTGGATGAACTGGTAAAACTTGGGCATCAACTAGAAAAAGACTATGTTCATCAGCTGCATTATGAAGGGCGGACTATGACTTCATCTATACCACCCAAACCTACCCCTAACCGTCAAATGGAAAGACCTGCCGTCCAATGCTGGAGATGTAAAGGTCAGCATTCCCCTGGAAACTGTCCACAATACTCCACTTCACCTTTCACATCGACTCAAAATCCTGCAGGAAACAAGCGAAATTTTCCAGCACAAAAAACAGGAGCACCATCAAATAACGCCTTGTCTGTCACACCTCCATTCCAGCCATCTACTGCATCTTTTACTTCTAAATGTGAGAGTATACCTCAACAGTTGGTTGTCCCGATTACCATTGGCGGATGGACAGGAAAGGCTATAGTCGACACCGGTGCAAGCTACACTCTGTTACACGAGAGCTTATGGACAGAGCTTGCATCCTCTGATCCACTCGGGCATGGGCCCTTGGCCCACTCTACTTGGCAAATGGTGAGACCGCTGTACCTATAGGATGGACAAATATCAAAATGACACTCCATAACCAAGTTTTTGCCCTACCGGCAGCCATCCTTTCTACTAAAACTCTAGCATACTCCGTGGTCTTAGGATTGGATTTTATATTCACCAGTGGTCTTCAGATCAATGTAACAGATGGAGAATATTCCTTCAAGTCAATTCCCAACAAGAGTTATCCTTTTCAGCCTGGACGAGCTAGTATTCCCGCTAGATGTATCCAGCATCTGGAAAAGAAAAACAACATAAAAATGCAGAGCGAGCTCTCACCTTGTTCAGTTCTATTCCTCCACAGCAAATGCCACAGGTGTTGTCCCAGTCAACAGATAATCTGGATGAAAAAACGTTAATTAAAACCTTGGTGGACACAGCACACTTACCACCTGAGAGGAAGTGCCAACTGCTCCACCTCTTAGAGAACAATCCTCAGGTCTGTACCCTCCAGCTCGGAAGAACAACAGTACTCCAGCATTGTCTTTATACTGTCCATCCTGTACCCATCAAACAGCGTCCCTACAGATTGACACCAGAGAAACAAGATGTGGTACAAGAACAAGTTAAAGAAATGTTGAAGAATTGTATCATAGAACCATCACACTCTGCTTGGGCCTCACCTATTGTCCTGGTCCCAAAGAAAGATGGCAGCCAGAGATTCTGTGTGGACTATAGGAGGGTCAATGCTGTCACTGAGAGAGATGCCTATCCTCTGCCTAATATCACAGAGATATTGGAATCCCTCTCTGGTGCAGGTATTTTCTCCAGCATCGACCTCAACAGTGGGTACTGGCAGGTGACGATGGAACCAGAGAGCAAGTCCAAGACTGCATTCATCGCTCCATCTGGGTTATACCAATTTAATGTCATGCCATTTGGGCTGAAGAATGCTCCAGCGACATTTCAGCGACTAATGGAGACTGTCTTGGGTGAACTGCGAGGAAGAATGTGTTTTGTGTACATTGATGATATTATAATTTATTCACCATCTGTCACCCAACACTTCTATGATCTTCAGACTGTCTTCGACCGATTGCACACAGCCGGTTTAACCATAAACCTGAAAAAAGTAAATTCTGCCTTCATGAATTAACATTTCTGGGACATGTGGTAAACACAAAAGGCATCTCTGCTGACCCCAGCAAAGTAGAAGCCATTCGCGCCTACCCTGTTCCCCGGAACCTTAAAGAAGTTCAACGATTTCTCGGGTTGGCAGGATGGTACCACAGATTTGTGCCCAATTTCTCTCAGGTAGCTGAGCCTATAAATGCTTTAAAGAAGAAGGGACGAAAATTCCAGTGGTCACCACAGTGTCAACAATCCTTTGAGAAATTGAAGGCATGTCTCACCTCACCCCCATCCTGGGTCATCCAGACCTTCAACTTCCTTTTGTGGTCTACACTGATGCCAGTGATTCAGGACTCGGTGCGGTGTTGACGCAAAGGAAAACACCTGGCTTGGAAGAAGTCATGGCCTATGGCAGCCGAACGTTAACCAAGGCTGAGATTAATTATTCTGTTACAGAGAAAGAGTGTCTGGCAATAGTATGGGCGCTAGAAAAATGGCAATACTACCTGGAACCGAAACTCTTCACCGTAGTCACGGATCATTCAGCTCTACAGTGGGTCCTGAATTCCCCAAAAACCACAGGACGTCTAATCCGTTGGGCACTCCGTCTGCAAAAATTTGACTTTGTGGTTGAGTATCGAAAGGGAAAACTCAATGAAGCTCCAGATGCATTATCCCGAATGTATTCTGCACCTGGATGCCACTTATACTCCAATCAGAAGGAGGACTTTGGATTTCCACTTTCCGCAGTAGACATCTGGGAAGAACAACACAAAGATCTGTTAATTACCACACTATTTCAGTCACTAGCCGACAATAATTCATCTACGCAAGACCAATATGAGGTAATTGAAGACAAGCTGTATCATCGAACTCATCTGACTAATGGGCAAGTACATTACAGACTCTATATCCCGGCCACCCTTGTTCCAGTAATTCTACAGCATTACCATGCGCATCCCTTGAGTGGTCATCTAGGAATTAGCAAAACTTACCAGAGGGTACGTCAGGTCGCTTTCTGGCCCTCCATGTGGACATCTGTAAAACAATATGTAAAAGGTGCATGAAATGCCAGACCTTGAAAAATGAGAACCGCAAGCCTGCTGGGAAAATTCAACAGACCACCACCAGTCGTCCAAACGAGATGTTGGGAGTAGATATCATGGGTCCACTGCCTCGCAGTTCCTACCGACATGAATATCTACTAGTGTTCGTGGATTACTATTCTCGGTGGGTTGAATTGTTCCCCTTGCGAAAGGCCACTGCTCAGGCTGTTGCTTCATACCTCAGAAAAGATATCCTTACTCGATGGGGGTACCAGATTTCATCCTCTCTGACCGAGGCACACAGTTCACCTCAGCCATCTTTCAAGACATCTGTGCGAAATGGAAAGTCACCCAGAAGATGACTACAGCATACCACCCTCAGACAAACCTAACTGAACGAGTAAACAGAACATTAAAACAGATGATTTCAGCATATGTGGATGACAATCATAAAAAATGGGACCAACACTTACCTGAGCTACGGTTTGCCATTAATTCAGCGGTACAAGAAACCACCGGTATATCTCCAGCCGAGCTTCACCTAGGGAGAAAATTACAGGGTCCAATGGACAAGCTGCTGCATGGGCAAAACCTTGCTCCGACTGCTCCATCTTACGATGTCATAGAACATCTGTCCGAGTTGCAAGCTAGAGCCAAAGAACACGCCAAAAAAGCATCAGTAAGACAGCTCCGTAGCTACAACAAAACCCGAAGAGATGTCTTCTACAAAGAAAAAGACCGTGTATGGGTGAGAAATTTCCCGCAATCAAGTGCACTTCACCATTTTTGTGCAAAACTTGCCAACAAATGGAAAGGGCCCTACAGAATAATAAAACAGCTGGGACCACTGAATTATCGTGTGGCACTAGAAGACACTGGTGAGGATGTGCGTACCGTTCATGTATGTAACTTGAAGCCATGTTTCCCTACCGCTGATGAGTTAAACCATCTGGGAAAATCAAAACTTTTGGAAATTTTCCACGAATCCACTGACGAAGATGAAGAGTTTCTTGGTTTCTAACAATGCTACCCTTTAACCAACCTGGAGTTGGTTATTTCCCAGGGGAGGAGTGTGGCGGAGCTGAAACGTTACAAAAACAAATTAAATAATTAAATCAAGGTTGTCTCCGCCCATTTCCGTTGCTAAGTGGGGAAAAGGAAATGATGGTTGTCACATAAAAGGAGAAAAACAAAACAAACAAAAAAAAAAGTGTGTGGGAAAAAGACGCGAAGTTTGTTGTGAAGAGTGCGATTCATCGAGGTGAGAACCGAAAAGCCTCAATAACCGTCAAAACGCCAAACTGAAAGTAAACGCATGAACCGAACGAGCTGTTGGTGGTTAGACGAAGGAAATACTAAAGAAAAAGTAAGGTGTTGTTTGCACTTACCTGGGAGGCGGTGATCGAAATCGACAGCGGGTAAAACGCTGTATCTCTGCTGGAGCGGTTGCTGGTGAGAAAAAACGCTCTCCATAACGATGTCTTCAGCGTGAGCGTGTAAAAGAATCCCCAAGCGAGCTGTGATAAGGGCCGTCTGGATCCTGGTTTGTTCCCTCTACCATCCAACAGAGTTTCACCATTGCTAAAGGCTACGGCGTGGCTGGAATTGCGGCTGGTTAACCAAACACACACACACAAATTCACCTCTGCACTTTATACATCCGGGTATTCCGGTTCCCCACAAACTAAACTGTGAGTAATATTTTTATTTTATTTTTTTGGCTAATTTTGTTCTGGAGTTTTGTTATTTTTATTTTTGATACCAAACAAAATTGACATTTTTGATATTGATTTTGTTCACAAAATCTGTCTCTGTGCCTGGATGAACAACTGTGGAATCTGTGGTCTATGTGGAAAAAAATTGACTGACAGTTCAAAGTGGTGGTATATATTATTTTTTCTTTTTTGTTTTTTCTTGTGAGAAATGGTGTGAAATACAGGCATTTCTAAACTGAGTTGGCACTGTCCTTTGTGATTTATTTTCTGTATTTTGTGTATGTAACTGGTGGCATCTAAGCTATCTGGGTTATTGGTCTGAAATTATTGACAAGGTTACACCTGTCTGGCACCCAAACTGATTAACTTTTATTTCAACAATCGTTGATTGATTGTTTGAATTTATTATCAGGCCGCCACCGTTACAGACCTCTCTACTCAAAGAAAAACCGAAAACACTGCTCTGGACCACTGAGGCTGAACATGCCTTTCAATCTCTCAAAACCGCATTCACCACAGCCCCCTTACTCCAACACCCGCACCCTGAAAAGATGTTCATTGTGGAAGTAGATGCTTCTACAACAGGAGTAGGAGCGGTGTTGTCACAAGACTCTGCTTCCTCACCTAAACCCATGCCCTGTGCATTCTTCTCCCACAAGCTATCTCCTGCAGAAGTGAACTATGATATTGGTAATCGAGAACTCCTGGCCGTTAAACTTGCGCTAGAAGAGTGGAGACACTGGCTAGAAGGAGCCAAACATCCATTTCTAGTTCTCACAGACCACAAGAATCTGCAGTACTTGAAAGAGGCAAGGAGACTTAACCCACGCCAGGCCAGATGGGCACTCTTCTTTACTCGCTTCCATTTCCAGATCTCCTATCGTCCGGGTTCGAAGAACGTCCGAGCAGACGCCTTGTCCCGTCTCCATGCCCCGAAATTTCCCACGAAGAACCTGAGAGTATACTCCCCGAAAAAATGTTTGTCAATCCCATTCAGTGGGACCTAAATGAACAACTGCTTAAAATGTCTCAACACCAACCCAGTCCTCCAGAATGTCCTATCGGAAAGATATACGTACCCGAAGAATTTCGTACCTCTCTAATCTCCTCCGCACACTCGTCTGTCAGCACAGGTCATCCTGGAGTTAATAAGACCTATTCCACTCTTCAAACTCGATACTGGTGGTCCAACATGTTACAGGATATCAAGACTTTCATCCAAGGATGCATCCTCTGTGCCATGATCAAGAACCCTCGTCACTTACCCACTGGAAAACTCATGCCTCTGCCAGTCCCGCAACGACCTTGGTCGCACATTGGAGTCGACTTCGTCACTGACCTTCCTCCCTCAGACGAGAATACATGTATCCTGGTAACTATTGATCATTTTCCAAAGCCTGCAAATTAATTCCCCTCAAGAACTTACCAACAGCCTTCGGGACTGCAGAGCTATTGATGGAACACGTCTTCCGGAATTTTGGCATCCCGGAGGATATTGTGTCAGACAGAGGGCCACAATTTATCTCCAAGGTGTGGCGAGCCTTCTTTGCACTAATGAATGTTACAGTGAGTTTAACATCAGGGTACCACCCACAAGCAAATGGTCAAGCGGAGCGAAAAATACAAGATGTCAGTCGTTTCCTTCAGTACTTTCTGCCATTCGAATCAACATCTCTGGAGCCGATATCTCGTATGGGCAGAGTATGCTCAAAACTCCCTTCGACAAACCTCCACGAATCTAACACCATTTCAATGTGTACTGGGTTATCAACTACCATTGTTTCCATGGTCCGGTGAGTCATCTGAAGTCCCCGCAGTTAACACTTGGTTCCAAAACAGTGAGAGGGTATGGAACCAAACTCATCATCATCTCCAACAAGCCTTGAACCATCAACAACACTTCGCAGACATTCACCGCAGTAACACTCCCGAATATCAGCCTGTGCAACTTTTCTGGCTTTCGACCAGAGACATTCGTCTAAGACTCCCTTGTCGTAAACTAAGTCCGAGATACATTGGTCCATTCCCCGTTGTAAGACAACTTAACCCAGTCACCTACCAGCTCCGTTTACCAGCCCAATATCGCATCCACCCCTCATTCCACGTCTCACTCTTGAAACCCCATCATCCACTTGTTCCTGTTCCCTCCACAGACCTAGTGCACGATGACAACCCCCCAATACCTCCCATTGAAGCCACTTACCTCCGATCACCTGGTCTCTACCCTGACAGGCACATGGAAGCTTCACATTCTACATGTGACTACCAGGTTTTAATAGACTTTAACAATCAATGATTAGTCTTTAACAAGCTTAATATGGGCTTCAAGCAAACTTCCATACAGATAGTTCTGTAATCCGCTCCTTTTCATTGCCTGTATAATAAAGTCTTCATTTTAAAACCGATATGTGATTCTTTTGTTCAATATCAAGCTAATTAAATACTGATGCCTTGAACTGATAAGGGAGCTCATGCTTTATTTGAAGGCCATTATCCGAGCGACTATTTGCACTAGGTGTAAATAGCACCTGCCATAGTTTTAATGCAGTTAACCATTGCGTTACCCTCATGCTTCTAAAATAAATACAAAATTCAGAGCCTAGAAGATATTGCAGGGGCCACCATTTGTGTGTCATGGGATGGGACCGACAACCAGAGTCAATAGAACCCCTCATGTCTTCTAGCTAGCTGCCAGTCAGTCAGTACATCTGTCAATCCAGCATCTACCTGAGGCTTTTCCTATCAACAATACACATTGAATGTCTCCCCAGTCACGGCTCGTCTATATAGGCTAAATGTTCATCCACTTGAAAACATAGGTCCATACTGCAGTATAAATGGCAAATAATGTAATTTATTAACCTGTAATGTGTTCAAAATGCATGAATAGGGTCTAAATTCCTCTGCAATGCCCCCTGGAGTGAGTTATTTTTGCATGTGACTCTGCACAGCTGGTGGTGGGTGGGGGGGCGGGGGGAGGGGTTTGGGCAGAGTGCAGATGAGTATTTTTTTTATTATTTTATTGTTATTTTTTATTTCTTGTCATAAAAAAAATTATGTATATAATTTTGTAAACAAATGGGTTTTGTCTGATGTACTTAATTTGTTATATTAATAACATTTTTATAGCTGTAAAAAACAAATGAACAAATAATATCACCAGTCCGGTTTGCTTATTCACTGTTTGACATCTCAGACATTGTAGGTGTGTGTGTGTGTGTGTGTATGGGTTTGGGTGGTTTAAGACAAAAAAAAATTAGGTTACAAACAGGTAATTACAAGGTTATTATGCTATAAATGTGGTTTTTGAGGTCATTTCTAGTGTCCCCATAATTCAAATCACTTAAAAAACATACTAAATCATGTACTTTTTTAATGTAAAAATACAGAAAGTTTTTTGTTAGGGTTAGGTTTAGGGCTAGAATCAATATTTCGCACAGTATAAAAATAATTACAGAGGTCTCTATAGAGTTCTCATAAGGATAGCTGCACCAATGTGTGTGAGTGTGTGTGTGTGTGTGTGTGTGTATGTGTGTGTGTAACAAGCTCTAAACAGTAAACAGACTTTGCTGCATGCATCGGATAATTGCGCTCGATCAATTTGTTTTCACTGTGAGTATATGAGTTTTAAACTGTTATCGTGGTGCTTTTGTGATAGTTTGGCTGTCTGTTTCAGAAAACAAACATATATTCCTGAAAAGACTGTTTGAGTTACTGTTTGTGTGAATGAAAACCGCATCTGCACCTAATCAGCAGGCGTGGCTGCGTGCATGGGAAGATCGCGTTTAGATATGATGGCTGTACATAATATACAAGCTCTAAACTGTTATCATGATACTTTGGTGATAATTTGGCATTTTGTAACATAAAATAAACATATTATGTGCTTCAAAAGACTCTTTGAGTAGCTGTTTGTTTGACAAATGACAACAAAACAAATGGCAGCACACATCGGCGGAAGATCGCGTTTGATGTCTTGACTGTGCGTATAAGAGATGCAAACTTTTTTTTGTGGCACTTTAGTGACGAGTTGGATGTATGTATTTATAATAAACTTATTCTGTGGTTTAAAAGTCTGAATGAGTAACTGTTTGAGCGAATATGAATTACAGCCGCTTGACCAGCGCAGCCTGTGTCGGTGCAAAAGCCGATTTGAATCGGGCAGCTTGTAATGTAACTGGCTTGTGACAGATTGCAGAAGGGTGTGTAACATTGTGTCGTTTCTATTGCAAATTCAGACAAATTGGCCAAACAACTTGGTCTTGACAAGCCAGACATAAAAATTGTTTGGAAATCAAAAGATAAGGGTAGGTGATAAGACATTGTATGTATTGTATGATGAAAATTTTTATTTCAAAAAGACTTGGCACTGTGTACACTAAATAAAATATAATGTTTCCAATATTTACCTTTTCATTCTTATTTTGCAAGGGGAAAGTAACTTGTGTATATTATTTGAAACATTTCTACAGTGAACCTATTTTACTAAAACTTACTGATTTAAAATGATTATTGTTATTATTGTTAAAGCGTTTTATTTTGTGGAATGCTAAAAATGTGTAAATGGAACGTGAATGTGTAATGTAGAAACGTGTAAATGGAATGTATATAGTTCATTGTTATGTATAATTAATTGAACGAGTTGGATAAAAAATTTTAAAAAAAGATGTTTATTCATAAACTAAAGCTTCCATTGCAAAATATGCCCCACACATTTCTGTAGTCACGGGCCGCTATGTCTCATAATAAATAATTGATTCAACACATCACGTTAGAAGAGGCTCCAAGACCTAAACTGTGTGAAATAAGGGTGACATCCTAAATGTGCAATGTTGGTACTCCAGGACCAGGACTGGGAAACACTCTACCACAGTTTTGTTGGCTTAACTGAAAATATCAGAATAAAATATAAGTACAATTTTTACTTGCTAGAGAGTCACATGAAAGGTCTGGACACTTGCTGTATGAACAACTCTGTTGTGTATGTCTGTACAATAGATAACAGAAATTTAGTGACAAAGGCCAATGAGATGCATTTGTCCAAGCCAAAGGAACAAGTCTTGAAGAGGATCTACTGCCCAGCAATGATGTACAGCCAATCTATGACAGTTGTTTATGAATTAAGAGCAAAGTGTGTTAAACATGCTTTTATTCACATTTTATATCCTCTCTTTGCATGTGTAGAAAAAGCTCAGTGACTTTATGCTTATTTGATTCTGTAAAATATACATTATATTAAACAGGAAGTATGTCAGCATCACCAACTTAGTGAGCCAATAGGGGGCGGTAGATGCCAACATGAGAAGTGTTTTCATTAGAACTTGCATTTACATTTTCAGAACTTCATTTACATTTTCAGAACTTCATTTTCAGAACTTCATTTACATTTTCAGAACTTCATTTTCAGAACTTCATTTACATTTTCAGAACTTCATTTTCAGAACTTCATTTACATTTTCAAAAGCTGCAAAACTCAAGCCATTAGATTTTAAACCACATGACCTTTGATTTTCTACTCCTTTTTTCCTGGATTACCCTTACACCTGCTGGAGTTTTTTCTGCATCTTTTATCATTTAATTAGATT